>NC_138317.1:37075000-37810000 GCF_965601325.2 Salmo salar
CCACAGAGTCTGTTTAATTAAAGGATTAAAGCAGACTTTGATTACAGGAAGTGATCAGAATATTTACATGATCTACCTTGCCTTGGGGGAGGCCTCTGCTGCATGTGCATCTCAAGATTCCAAATTCAATTTCAACTTCAAAAACATCAAAATGTCTCTGCGTGCATTTCAGCTCCTGGGGATGTCATCCAATAAGACTGTAATGTGGGAGATATTTTATTTATATATTATTTTATTTGTTTAACTTCCCACAAGCCACCGTCACGTCAGAGCTGGTGGCTTGTGGGATCATGTAAAGCTTGTTTTAGAGGTAGTGTGCTGATAGGATTACCAGGGTTAACTGAGCTATACATTAACGAAGCATCTGCTGGGCGGTTCCCGACAATGTTTGTCACCATTATCTCTAGTCCTCTATCTCCTCTCTTCTTTCATCTTCGTTAAAACTTAGTATCACTAGGTCCCTCGACACTTTCTCCTTTAATTGGAAATGGTGACATTTGTGGATGTGGCAATTGGGCCGTCACCCCGCCAAGGAGAGGGCCAAAGTCAAACCCTCTGTCTCTAAGGAGTGTTTGGTCAAAGTCAAACCCTCTGTCTCTAAGGAGTGTTAGGCCAAAGTCAAACCCTCTGTCTCTAAGAAGTGTTAGGTCAAAGTCAAACCCTCTGTCTCTAAGGAGTGTTAGGTCAAAGTCAAACCCTCTGTCTCTAAGGAGTGTTAGGCCAAAGTCAAACCCTCTGTCTCTAAGAAGTGTTAGGTCAAAGTCAAACCCTCTGTCTCTAAGGAGTGTTAGGTCAAAGTCAAACCCTCTGTCTCTAAGGAGTGTTAGGTCAAAGTCAAACCCTCTGTCTCTATAGAATGTCAGTCAACATAATGGAAACATGTAACATGTTTCACCTTCACCATAACTGCTTCCTGTGAGGTTAATATTCCAACAAACCATCAATCTCTGGAGGGAGACCAATGTGGAGATGTAACAGGATAGGATTTGAGCTCGATGGATGTGGGGGCTAGATAACACACCTCTCTTACTGATAAGCATCTGCACATTCTACAGTAGTATGTCGGGTTAATAGCTACTCTGATGCAGGGAAGAGGCAGGATGAGTAAGTCTATGGCTATGTCCCAATTATCTCTCCTTCCCCCTAAAGTGTGCACTTGGTTGATTTAAAAAGGCAGTGACTGGTAAATGAAAACTCCCTCTAGCCCATGTCTACACCAAACCTATGCTTTTACGTTTGTGGAGAGTAGTGAACGAGTGAACACTTCAGGAGAAAGGAGAGAGAATTGGGACACAACCTATGAGTACTCTGACCCTTGTCCTTCAAACATTACACAGTAATACACAGTAATACACAGTAATACACAGTAATACACAGTAATACACAGTAATACACAGTAATACACAGTAATACACATTGACCATTAACTAATAGAATGTGATAACTTCCAGTGTAGTGATGGTGGCAATTTGACTGTTTGAATACACCTAACAGGCAATACGATGAACATTGTATCATGGTTTGTTCTGCATGATAGGCAATAAAATGAACATTCTATTAACTGTATATTGTCTCTGTATGACGTCTCACATAGTGTAACGTGGTGTTTACGCTATGGCGTAAAAGTTAAGTAGGACCATTGAGATCAGGCTGGTCTCAAACACTCCCTGATTTGAACTGTTTTTTATTTTCCCCAGCCATCTGCAAAGGAAAGGCCTTGCAGCAGCAATGACGTTGTATGTGGCTCTAAACTGGCATAACCAGGGCGGCCGTTTAAAACATCACGAGAGTGCTGCCGCAGAGAGAGAGAGAGGTAGGTGGACTAATGTCTGAAAATTGAATTAAGGCACAACACCCTGCAATTCTCTCCCACCAAGGTTAAAACAGAGAACGCAATATAAATAAATTGGTGCTCTAAAATAGTGTCTGACAAAAAGAAATGATGCAATATTGTTCCGTGCTGTAAACAGCCATTACCAATTTCTTACCTCAAGGAAGAGGGCATTGTGATCTAGCCACTGAGACGCTGCTGCAACATTTCGAAAAGAAATCATTTCACTTTTACATCAAGTTTTTTTTTCAGGGAAGTGATTTTAAGCTCATTACACGTTTTGGGGAAAGAATTTCTATAATTAAAGAATACCAGATGGTTTTCGCCAAAATTTACTCTATAATATACCAGACTAAGTTATTTGTTTTAAGGAGCAAAAGGCAACAAGGTTTGTAAAAAAAAATGCTGTGTATTGGTTAACTTCTATTACCAAGTACTGGAGATAGAATTTGGTTTCCCGGACCCAGAGTAAGCCTAATGGTGGACTAAAAAAGCAGGTTCAATGGAGAATTTCCTTGGAAGTGCTTCTTGGTCCAGGAAATCAACCCTTATAGTTTTAAGAGATTGTAGTGGTTGTGTGATGTGTTTTCATGTTGTCATAACTCGTTTTTAAAGATCCTCCACGAGATCTACGGCACAAATTGAAAAAAGGTAGTCACAAGTATCTTCGTCTTCTGACGATAATGCGAAATCGTCATCAGAAAAGGTAGACCAATACGCAGCAGGTGTGCAGTTGTTCATTTTGAACATTTAATTAAATCAACACGAATACAAAAACAACAAACAAGAAAACGAACGATAAACTGACAGTCTGCAAAGCATAGGCTCAACACAGAACAATCACCCACAAATCACACACACAAACACACCCTAATATATGGGACTCTCAATCAAAGGCAGATAGACAACACCTGCCTTCAACTGAGAGTCCCAACCCCAATTAACCAAACATAGAAACACATACACCAGACTAACCATAGAATACAAACACATAGACCATCAACCAAAAACCTGGAAATACTAAATCAAACACCCTTTACACAAACACACCACCCCGAACCACATAAAACAAATACCCTCTGCCACGTCCTGACCAAACTACAAAAACAATTAACCTTATACTGGCCAGGACGTGACAGTACCCCCCCCCCCCCCCCCCCCTTAAAGGTGCTACCCCAGAAGCACCTTAACAAAAAATACCCCCAAGCAACACCAAAAAAAAATCCCCTTTTCTAAAGGGAGGGAAGGGAGGGTGGCTGCCGTCAACGACGGCACTGTGCTACACCCCCCCTCCCCAACCCACCTATTTCTGGAGGTGGCTCAGGCTCAGGCCGTTCCAGGCTGTCGGGGCAGTCTGGCAGCTCGGGACAGTCTGGCAACTCGGGGCAGTCTGGCAACTCGGGGCAGTCTGGGCAGTCTGGCAACTCGGGACAGTCTGGGCAGTCTGGCAACTCGGGACAGTCTGGGCAGTCTGGCCACTCCGGCAGTTCAGCGCAGTCTGGCCACTCCGGCAGTTCAGCGCAGTCTGGCCACTCCGGCAGTTCAGCGCAGTCTGGCCACTCCGGCAGTTCAGCGCAGTCTGGCCACTCCGGCAGTTCAGCGCAGTCTGGCCACTCCGGCAGTTCAGCGCAGTCTGACCTCTCTGGCGACTGTTGACTGGCGGGCAGCTCTGACGACTGTTGACTGGCGGGCAGCTCTGACGACTGTTGACTGGCGGGCAGCTCTGACGACTGTTGACTGGCGGGCAGCTCTGGTGACGACTGTTGACTGGCGGGCAGCTCTGGTGACGACTGTTGACTGGCTTGACGCACTTGTAGCCTGGTGTGTGGTGCTGGTACTGGGCTTACCAGATTATGTACACGCACCTCCAGGCTAGTGCGGGGAGCGGGAACAGGACGAGTCGGACTGGGTTGACGCACTTCCGGGTCCGCACGAGAGACCAGAGCTGGAAACCCAGGGCTATGGAGGCGCACAGTCGGTCTCGATCTTACCTCCTGCACAACCCGTCTTGGCTGGATGGAACTAGTAGCCCTGTACGAGCGGGGTGCTCGTACAGGGCAGACTGGGCTGTGCAGGGGCCTGATGGTAGCCGTGCGTAGAGCGGGAGTTGGGTAGCCTGGTCCTCGGAGGCGTACCGGCGACCAGATGCGCTGCTTAGGCATCCTCCTACCAGGCTGGATGCCCGCTCTAGCACGGCACCTGCGAGGGGCTGGAATAACGCGCACCGGACTGTGCGTGCGTATGGGTGAAATAGTGCGCTCCTCAGCGAAACATAGCGCTCTCCACCCCATACGCTCCTCCATATAACCACGGGTAGCTGGCTTCCGGCTCTTCTTACGCCTAGCCAAACTACCCGTGTGCCCCCCAAAAAAAAATTCTTGGGGGTGCCTCTCGTGCTTCTCCCTCAGCGCGTACTTGGCCTCGTACCTCCGTCTCTCTGCCTTGGCTGCCTCAATTTCCCACTGCGGGCGGCGATAATCCTCAGCCTGGTGCCAAGGTCCGGCCCCGTCCAGAACTTCCTCCCAGGTCCACTTCTCCCGCCAGTCCAACTCGAATTCCCTCTGCTCCTTCTTCTGCTGCTTGGTCCTTGAGTGGTGGGTGATTCTGTCACAAGTATCTTCGTCTTCTGACGATAATGCGAAATCGTCATCAGAAAAGGTAGACCAATACGCAGCAGGTGTGCAGTTGTTCATTTTGAACATTTAATTAAATCAACACGAATACAAAAACAACAAACAAGAAAACGAACGATAAACTGACAGTCTGCAAAGCATAGGCTCAACACAGAACAATCACCCACAAATCACACACACAAACACACCCTAATATATGGGACTCTCAATCAAAGGCAGATAGACAACACCTGCCTTCAATTGAGAGTCCCAACCCCAATTAACCAAACATAGAAACACATACACCAGACTAACCATAGAATACAAACACATAGACCATCAACCAAAAACCCGGAAATACTAAATCAAACACCCTTTACACAAACACACCACCCTGAACCACATAAAACAAATACCCTCTGCCACGTCCTGACCAAACTACAAAAACAATTAACCTTATACTGGCCAGGACGTGACAGGTAGCTAGAAGCAAAGCTATAACTGTCTCCTTTTCAGTCAGATCAACTTAAAGGAGTTTCTGATGCTAAAACAGACTTGATAGATGAAGCATCTTGTGTTACTAATTATTCGTATATATATATATATATATATATATATATATATATATAAAAGTCAACATTTACTGCCAGATGTTGTTTACGTCAAATTAAATCTTGAGGGTCATTTGTCCAAAAATATCTAAACTCTTTCAGAACACTAAATGAAAAAATACTCTTGATTTATTGAAAACAACATGCCAAAAACCGAGGCCGTGCAGAAACAAAAACGACTTCTCCACAGTTTTTCCGGCTCTGTCCCAGACCTTTCAAAATGGTAAAATGCCAACCCCCCAAAAAACTGGCAAAATGGAGGGAAGGAAGACAACATCTCTATGGCGCCACAAGGCTTGCATGCTCCCTTCCATCCATCATTGGCATGGGAATATGTCCAAACAATTTCATAACAGGCTTCTGAACATTCAGGAGTGTCTCAACATGTAACTTTAGGGTAAGAAACTAACTGCCAGGACTAAACTTTAAGGCTCTTTAAGGCTCCTGTTTTATGTTACTGGCCCTGGCCAGGGATCCTGTAACAGTCAGGCCAGTGCATTGGTACTCTCATCTAATAAGACGGAGTGCTTGTGGGCTGGCCGTTGCAGGGTTGTGACAAGGGCCTAGTTTGAATATTTCTAAATTCATCCCTTTCTTCCCACTTGGCACAAACTGGTTGAATCAATGTGATTTATTTGTTATTATTTATTTACAATTTTGGGGTATTTTACCTCCTTTTTCTCCCCAATTTCGATCTTGTCTCATCGCTGCAACTCCCCAACGGGCTTGGGAGGCGAAGGTTGAGTCATGTGTCCTATGAAACATGACCCGCCAAACCTCGCGTCTTAGCAACCGTCCACTTAACCCGGAAGCCAGCCGCACCAACGTGTCGGAGGAAACACCGTTCAACTGACAACCGAGGTCAGCCTGCAGGCGCCCGGCTCGCCACAAGGAGTCGCTAGAGCATCATGAGCCAAATAAAGCGCCCCCCTGGCCAAACCCTGCCCTAACCCGGACGATGCTGTGCCAATTGTGTGCCGCCCTATGGGCTCCCGATCATGGCCGGTTGTGATACAGACCGGGATCGAACCCTGGTCTGTAGTGACTCCTCTAGAACTGCGATGCAGTGCCTTAGATTGCTGCGCCACTCGGGAGGCCCCAATCAACATTATTTCAATATAATTTGTCAACGTATTGTGACGTGGAATCTACATGGAAAATACTCATGTATTTGGACTGTTGTTTTGAGGTTGGAATTTCAACCACAGGTTTATGTCATCATTCTAACGAATTTTCAACTAATTTTGTATAAAATATGTTGAATTTGTACCTTTGAAACAAAGTCTGATCTTCAACGTTATGTCCACTATCAGATGAAAAAATAGTTGGCTGGGCAGCACCTCCTACTGGAAAGTTGATCTATCTACATCTACAGTTGAACTTTGGTCTCCCATACAGGATTTTAACCAAGCCCTACTTAGCTTTGATATTTGATATTTGTTACTGGTTGAGAGGGAGCTGCAATGGATGGATAGCAGCCGTTTTATGGACTCCTGACCAACTGCTATTTTGTGTGTTTTTTTAAGCTGATCTGAGCTTTTTTGGTATATAATGTCTCCGCCATAATATCCTATGAACGAAAACAGCTTCTGGAGATCATAACAGCAATCACTAACCTCGTTTTGAATGACAATTTCTCCTCTGGATGTTCTGCTTACTCTGGACCATGCCTTAACCCCCGGACTAGGAAGAGGAAGAGATGGTGCAGAGGCAGACGATACTTATCGCTGGCTTTTCCATGCATTGTCAATAATGGTCTGCAGCCTCGGGTAAGATTAAGGGGGGAGGGGTGTGTCTCTTTAACAACAGCTGGTGCGTAATCTCTAATGTTAAGGAAGTTCTGAGTTAGAATACATCATGATAAGCTGCAGACCATACTATTTACAAATAGAGTTTTCGTCTATATTTTTCATAGCTGTTTATTTATCACCACAAAACGATGCTGGCACTAAGACCGCACTCATTGAGCTGTATCGGGCCATAAGAAAACAATTTTCTGCTGATTTTAGTGTAGGGAAACTGAAATTAGTTTTACCTAATTTTTACCAGCATGTCAACTGAGCAACTATGGGCAACAAAAAAAATCACCTTTAAATCAAACAAATAACAGTGTATCACTCCACACACATACAAGGCTTTCCCTCGCCCTCCCATTGGCACATTTGACCATAAATCTAGCCTCCTGATTCCTACTTACATGAAAAAATGAAAAGAGGAATTACCAGTGATGCGCTCAATGTTTCACTAGCACAGACTGGAATGTTCCAGGATTTATCCGATAACATTAAGCAATTTACCACATCAGTCACCGGCTTCATTAATAAGTGCCTCGATGACGACATCCCCACAGTGACTGTACGTACATATCCCAACCAGAAGCCATGGACTACAGGCAACATCCGCACTGAGCTAAAGGCTAGAGCTGCCATTTTCAAGGAGCGGGACACTAAATCCTGCTACGCCCTCCAGTAAGTCATCAAACAGGCAAAGCAGCAATACAGGACTAAGATCGAATCTTACTAGGCCGTCTCTGACACTCGTCGGATATGGCAGGGTTTGCAAACGTGTTATGCCAGGACAACAACATGTCCCTCAACTTCAGCAAGACAAAGGAGATCATCGTGGAGCACACCCCCATCCACATTGACAGAGCTGTAGTGGAGCGGGTTGAGAGATTCAAGCTCCTCGGTGTCCAGATCACTAAGGAATTAACATGTTCAAAGCACACCAACACAGTCATGAAGAAGGCACGGCAATGCCTCTTCCACCTCAGGAGGCTGAAAAGATTGGGCAGATCCTCAAAAAGTTTAATTGAGAGCATCTTGACTGGCTGCATCACCGCTTGGTATGGTAACTGTTTGGCATCCGACCTCAAGGCGCTACAGAGGGTAGTGCGTACGGCCCAGTACATCACTGGGGCCAAGCTCCCTGCCACCCAGGACCTCTATATCAGTCTGTGTCAGAGGAAGGCCATAAAAATGATCAAAGACTCTAGCCACCAAAGCCATCGACTGTTCTCTCTGCTAGCGCACTGCTAGAGGTAACAATGCACCACGTTTGGAACAAACCTTCTACCCCCAAGCCATAAAACTGCTAAATAGTTAATCAAATAGCAACCTTGACTATCTGCATTGACACTTTTTAAACTAACTCTTTTGACTCATCACATACGCTGCAGCTACTGTTAATGATGTATCCTGTTTCCTAGTCACTTTACCCCTACCTACAGTATACTGCTGCTACTATTAATTATGTATCCTGTTTCCTAGTCACTTTACCCCTACCTACAGTATACTGCTGCTACTATTAATTATGTATCCTGTTTCCTAGTCACTTTACCCCTACCTACAGTATACTGCTGCTACTATTAATTATGTATCCTGTTTCCTAGTCACTTTACCCCTACCTACAGTATACTGCTGCTACTATTAATGATGTATCCTGTTTCCTAGTCACTTTACCCCTACCTACAGTATACTGCTGCTACTATTAATGATGTATCCTGTTTCCTAGTCACTTTACCCCTACCTACAGTATACTGCTGCTACTATTAATGATGTATCCTGTTTCCTAGTCACTTTACCCCTACCTACAGTATACTGCTGCTACTATTAATGATGTATCCTGTTTCCAAGTCACTTTACCCCTATCTACATTATACTGCTGCTACTGTTAATAATGTATTCTGTTGCCTAGTCAGTTACCTCGTAGCCAAGTTATCATGGACATTGTACTGGTACCCCGTCTATATAGCCAAGTTATCATGGACTCTGTACTGGTACCAAGTCTATATAGCCAAGTTATCATGGACTCTGTACTGGTACCAAGTCTATATAGCCAAGTTATCATGGACTCTGTACTGGTACCACGTCTATATAGCCAAGTTATCATGGACACTGTACTGGTACCCCATCTATATAGCCAAGTTATCATGGACTCTGTTCTGGTACCCCGTCTATATAGCCAAGTTATAATGGACTCTGTACTGGTACCACGTCTATATACCCAAGTTATCATGGACTCTGTACTGGTACCCCGTCTATATAGCCAAGTTATCATGGACTCTGTACTGGTACCACGTCTATATAGCCAAGTTATAATGGACTCTGTACTGGTACCCCGTCTATATAGCCAAGTTATCATGGACTCTGTACTGGTACCCCGTCTATATAGCCAAGTTATCATGGACTCTGTACTGGTACCATGTCTATATAGCCAAGTTATCATGGACTCTGTACTGGTACCCCGTCTATATAGCCAAGTTATAATGGACTCTGTACTGGTACCATGTCTATATAGCCAAGTTATCATGGACTCTGTACTGGTACCAAGTCTATATAGCCAAGTTATCATGGACTCTGTACTGGTACCATGTCTATATAGCCAAGTTATCATGGACTCTGTACTGGTACCAAGTCTATATAGCCAAGTTATCATGGACTCTGTACTGGTACCATGTCTATATAGCGAAGTTATCATGGACTCTGTACTGGTACCATGTCTATATAGCCAAGTTATCATGGACTCTGTACTGGTACCACGTCTATATAGCCAAGTTATCATGGACTCTGTACTGGTACCACGTCTATATAGCCAAGTTATCATGGACTCTGTACTGGTACCAAGTCTATATAGCCAAGTTATCATGGACACTGTACTGGTACCCCATCTATATAGCCAAGTTATCAGGGACTCTGTACTGGTACCACGTCTATATAGCCAAGTTATCATGGACTCTGTACTGGTACCACATCTATATAGCCAAGTTATCATGGACACTGTACTGGTACCCCATCTATATAGCCAAGTTATCATGGACTCTGTACTGGTACCCCGTCTATATAGCCAAGTTATAATGGACTCTGTACTGGTACCACGTCTATATAGCCAAGTTATCATGGACTCTGTACTGGTACCCCGTCTATATAGCCAAGTTATCATGGACTCTGTACTGGTACCACGTCTATATAGCCAAGTTATAATGGACTCTGTACTGGTACCCCGTCTATATAGCCAAGTGATCATGGACTCTGTACTGGTACCCCGTCTATATAGCCAAGTTATCATGGACTCTGTACTGGTACCATGTCTATATAGCCAAGTTATCATGGACTCTGTACTGGTACCCCGTCTATATAGCCAAGTTATAATGGACTCTGTACTGGTACCATGTCTATATAGCCAAGTTATCATGGACTCTGTACTGGTACCATGTCTATATAGCCAAGTTATCATGGACTCTGTACTGGTACCAAGTCTATATAGCCAAGTTATCATGGACTCTGTACTGGTACCATGTCTATATAGCCAAGTTATCATGGACTCTGTACTGGTACCACGTCTATATAGCCAAGTTATCATGGACTCTGTACTGGTACCATGTCTATATAGCGAAGTTATCATGGACTCTGTACTGGTACCATGTCTATATAGCCAAGTTATCATGGACTCTGTACTGGTACCACGTCTATATAGCCAAGTTATCATGGACTCTGTACTGGTACCACGTCTATATAGCCAAGTTATCATGGACTCTGTACTGGTACCAAGTCTATATAGCCAAGTTATCATGGACACTGTACTGGTACCCCATCTATATAGCCAAGTTATCAGGGACTCTGTACTGGTACCACGTCTATATAGCCAAGTTATCATGGACTCTGTACTGGTACCATGTCTATATAGCCAAGTTATCATGGACTCTGTACTGGTACCATATCTATATAGCCAAGTTATCATGGACTCTGTATAATTAAATATCACTGAAAATGTTCACGTTAAAATGGCATGGTGTGCCCAGTGGGTTCCTTCCTTCCTTTATTCCTTCCTTCCTTTATTCCTTCCTTCCTTGAGGTGATCACAGATCTGACGTGACATGATTGTTGACATCAATGCAGGGAAATCCTTGATTTCACCTATCCAGCCACTTACAGATCAGTGATTATCTCAGGGAAATAAAAAATAATTTAAGAGTATTAAAATGGGGGCCTTGGGTCTGTCCATGTAGACTAGACTACAGTTTCAATGAGTTCTGCTGCACTCCCGTTGGGTATAAAAACGTATTTATGGACGAGCGACAGGGGCAACAGGCAACAGAGGCGACAGAGGCGATAGGCGACAGAGGCGACAGAGGCGACAGAGGCGACAGGCGACAGAGGCGACAGGCGACAGAGGCAACAGAGGCGACAGGTGACAGAGGCGACAGGCGACAGGCGACAGAGGCAACAGAGGCGACAGGCGACAGAGGCGACAGGCGACAGAGGCAACAGAGGCGACAGGCGACAGGCGACAGAGGTGACAGGCGACAGGCGACAGAGGCAACAGAGGCGACAGGCGACAGGCGACAGGCGACAGAGGCAACAGAGGCGACAGGCGACAGGCGACAGAGGCGACAGGCGACAGAGGCGACAGAGGCGACAGGCGACAGAGGCGACAGAGGCGACAGGCGACAGAGGCCACAGAGGCGACAGAGGCGACAGAGGCGACAGAGGCGACAGAGGCGACAGAGGCGACAGGGGCGACAGAGGCGACGGGGCGACGGGGCGACGGGGCGACGGGGCAACGGGGCGACAGGCGACAGAGGCGACAGAGGCGACAGGCGACAGAGGCGACAGAGGCAACAGAGGCGACAGAGGCGACAGGCGACAGGCGACAGGCGACAGAGGCGAAAGGCGACAGAGGCGAAAGGCGACAGAGGCGACAGGCGACAGGCGACAGGCGACAGAGGCGACAGAGGCGACAGGGGCGACAGGGGCGACAGAGGCGACGGGGCGATGGGGCGACGGGGCGACGGGGCAACGGGGCGACAGGCGACAGAGGCGACAGAGGCGACAGGCGACAGAGGCAACAGAGGCAACAGAGGCGACAGAGGCGACAGGCGACAGGCGACAGGCGACAGAGGCGAAAGGCGACAGAGGCGAAAGGCGACAGAGGCGACAGGCGACAGGCGACAGGCGACAGAGGCGAAAGGCGACAGGCGACAGAGGCGACAGAGGCGACAGGCGACAGAGGCGACAGGCGACAGAGGCGACAGGCGACAGAGGCGACAGGCGACAGAGGCGACAGGCGACAGAGGCGAAAGGCGACAGATGCGACAGGTGACAGAGGCGAAAGGCGACAGATGTGACAGGCGACAGAGGCGACAGGGCGACAGGGGCAACAGGCGACAGAGGCGACAGAGGCGATAGGCGACAGAGGCGACAGAGGCGACAGAGGCGACAGAGGCGACAGAGGCGATAGGCGACAGAGGCGACAGAGGCGATAGGCGACAGAGGCGACAGGCGACAGAGGCAACAGAGGCGACAGGCGACAGAGGTGACAGGCGACAGGCGACAGAGGCGACAGGCGACAGAGGCGACAGAGGCGACAGAGGCGACAGAGGCGACAGGCGACAGGCGACAGGTGACGGGGCGACGGGGCGACAGGCGACGGGGCAACGGGGCGACAGGCGACAGAGGCAACAGAGGCGACAGGCGACAGAGGCGACAGGCGACAGGCGACAGGCGACAGTGGCGACAGGCGACAGAGGCGACAGGCGACAGGCGACAGGCGACAGAGGCGAAAGGCGACAGATGCGACAGGCGACAGAGGCGACAGAGGCGACAGAGGCGACAGGCGACAGGGAAGGTCAGTACATGACACTGAATGGAGGGAGAAATTGGTTTGTTCTCCTACTTTGACTGGACAGAAACGTTTTAGCTTCGACAAAACCATGAGTCCAGAGAGAGTATCTAACTTCATATTAAAAGTAAGACCCAGTAGAGAACACACTGTCCCTACGTCAGGGAACAATCAGGCCTGGAATCAAATGGTATTTTAAATCTTTAAAATAATGTATCTCTGCTTGCTTGAGGTTGCCTGCCACAATGGAACCAATGGAATAGTCCCTCACTCTCTTTCCTCAGACTCAAGAAAACAATCAAAGTATTTGAAAGATTTAATTTACAATCTTACCCAGGTCTGTGGTGATACAGTATATGGCACCTGAATATACAGTAATTGAGCTAAAATATACAGATATTCATAAATATTTTTTGAATCATTTATACAGAATATTTGGATGTGTTCTAACCCACCACTGCAAACAACCATACAAAGATAATGTGAATGAATACATAGGCCTACATGTCGCTAAAACATTGGCTAGCCATAAGACTGCAGTACAACTTTATCGCCCTCATTCTGCCCGGGTACGGGCGCTGCTGTTTGATATTTGCTCTGGGTAATGACATGTTTAATTTGTTCCTGAATCCTTCAGTCATCGCCTGTGGATAAATAATTGTCAATTACTCATATCAATTACGAGGCATGCCGCTGCCCGGGGTCTTTGGAGACAGCGATCGCAGGGCTCTTCCACCCTCTTTTATTACAAATGTGGTTATGAGCTGAATCAATCCAGGTGCCATGTGGGGCTGCTGTGTGTGTTCATCACTAACAGCTCCCAGTAGGTCCATCATTTCCCTTTACAACAGCCTTCCTCGACTGTCCCCTCTCTCTTCCTCTCCTCTCTCTTCCTCTCCTCTCTCTTCCTCCCTCGCTCTCTCATTCACTCAGTCTCTCTTGCTATCAGTTTTTCTCTCTTATAAGTCTCTCTCTGTCTTTCTCTCTGTCTCTCTTCTTCTTTCACTCTCCCCATTCCTGCCTCCCAGTCTCTCGCTCTCTCTCTCTCTATCTCTCTCTGTCTCTCTCTCTGTCTCTCTCACTGTCTCTCTCACTGTCTCTCACTGTCTCTCTCTCTGTCTCTCTCTCTGTCTCTCTCACTGTCTCTCTCTCTGTCTCTCTCTCTGTCTCTCTCTCTGTCTCTCTCTCTGTCTCTCTCTCTGTCTCTCTGTCTCTCTCAATTGTTTTCAATTTCAATTGAAGGGCTTTATTGGCATGGAAAATGTATGTTTACATTGCCAAAGCAAGTGAAAAAGATAATAAACAAAATTGAAATAAACAATAAAAAATGTACAGTAAACATTACACTTACAAAAGATCCAAAAGAATAAAGACATTTCAAATGTTATATTATGTACATATACAGTGTTGTAATGATGTGCAAATATCTCTCTCTCCCCCTCTCTCTCCCTCCCTTCCTCCCCCCTTTCAGACTATATCCCCCTGTCCCTTCACACATCTCCCTTTCTCTCTCGCTCCTTCCTGAGCACACCTCTGAGAGGTAATAGACAGCAGAGCCACAGTATGGGATCCCATAAAACCAGGAGAACCCTCGACCCCCAATCACCACCCTTCTGGAGGATACACCCAGGCACACAAACACACACACTCGCACAGACACACCCAGGCACACAAACACACACACTCGCACAGACACACCCAGGCACACAAACACACACACTCGCACAGACACACCCAGGCACACAAACACACACACTCGCACAGACACACCCAGGCACACAAACACACACACTCGCACAGACACACCCAGCACACAAACACACACACTCGCACAGACACACCCGCACACAAACACACACACTCGCACAGACACACCCAGGCACACAAACACACACACTCGCACAGACACACCCAGGCACACAAACACACACACTCGCACAGACACACCCAGGCACACAAACACACACACTCGCACAGACACACCCAGGCACACAAACACACACACTCGCACAGACACACCCACGCACACAAACACACACACTCGCACAGACACACCCACGCACACAAACACACACACTCGCACAGACACACCCACGCACACAAACACACACACTCGCACAGACACACCCACGCACACAAACACACACACTCGCACAGACACACCCACGCACACAAACACACACACTCGCACAGACACACCCACGCACACAACACACACACACACTCGCACAGACACACCCACGCACACAAACACACACACTCGCACAGACACACCCACGCACACAAACACACACACTCGCACAGACACACCCACGCACACAAACACACACACTCGCACAGACACACCCACGCACACAAACACACACACTCGCACAGACACACCCACGCACACAAACACACACACTCGCACAGACACACCCACGCACACAAACACACACACTCGCACAGACACACCCACGCACACAAACACACACACTCGCACAGACACACCCACGCACACAAACACACACACTCGCACAGACACACCCACGCACACAAACACACACACTCGCACAGACACTCCCACGCACACAAACACACACACTCGCACAGACACACCCACGCACACAAACACACACACTCGCACAGACACACCCACGCACACAAACACACACACTCGCACAGACACACCCACGCACACAAACACACACACTCGCACAGACACACCCACGCACACAAACACACACACTCGCACAGACACACCCACGCACACAAACACACACACTCGCACAGACACACCCACGCACACAAACACACACACTCGCACAGACACACCCACGCACACAAACACACACACTCGCACAGACACACCCACGCACACAAACACACACACTCGCACAGACACACCCACGCACACAAACACACACACTCGCACAGACACACCCACGCACACAAACACACACACTCGCACAGACACACCCACGCACACAAACACACACACTCGCACAGACACACCCACGCACACAAACACACACACTCGCACAGACACACCCACGCACACAAACACACACACTCGCACAGACACACCCACGCACACAAACACACACACTCGCACAGACACACCCACGCACACAAACACACACACTCGCACAGACACACCCACGCACACAAACACACACACTCGCACAGACACACCCACGCACACAAACACACACACTCGCACAGACACACCCACGCACACAAACACACACACTCGCACAGACACACCCACGCACACAAACACACACACTCGCACAGACACACCCACGCACACAAACACACACACTCGCACAGACACACCCACGCACACAAACACACACACTCGCACAGACACACCCACGCACACAAACACACACACTCGCACAGACACACCCACGCACACAAACACACACACTCGCACAGACACACCCACACACACAAACACACACACTCGCACAGACACACCCACGCACACAAACACACACACACACACTCGCACGCACAAACACACACAAAAAAGACACACACAAAAAGACACACACATACAGTACACACACACACAATCTCTCTGCAGTGTTCTAGTGAGCACATATCAAAGCTGTGGATTAAACTCAAGTACAGCCGTTAAAGGAGGAACCCCACAAATAAAAAGACACTGCCCAACAATACAACTACAGTAACTAGTTAACTACAGCAAATGCCATCATCCAGCCTCACATAAAACAGCATGTGGAGCCTTGAACGCACTGTACGGCTGGGGTGATGGAGAGAGAGAGGGCAGAGGAGAGAGAGAGGAGAGAGAGAGAGGGCAGAGGAGAGAGAGAGGAGAGAGAGAGAGGGCAGAGGAGAGAGAGAGGAGAGAGAGAGAGGGCAGAGGAGAGAGAGAGGAGAGAGAGAGAGGGCAGAGGAGAGAGAGAGGAGAGAGAGAGAGGGCAGAGGAAAGAGAGAGGAGAGAGAGAGAGGGCAGAGGAGAGAGAGAGGAGAGAGAGAGAGGGCAGAGGAGAGAGAGAGGAGAGAGAGAGAGGGCAGAGGAGAGAGAGAGGAGAGAGAGAGAGGGCAGAGGAGAGAGAGAGGAGAGAGAGAGAGGGCAGAGGAGAGAGAGAGGAGAGAGAGAGAGGGCAGAGGAAAGAGAGAGGAGAGAGAGAGAGGGCAGAGGAGAGAGAGAGGAGAGAGAGAGAGGGCAGAGGGAAGAGAGAGGAGAGAGAGAGAGGGCAGAGGAGAGAGAGAGGAGAGAGAGAGAGGGCAGAGGAAGAGAGAGGAGAGAGAGAGAGGGCAGAGGAGAGAGAGAGGAGAGAGAGAGAGGGCAGAGGAGAGAGAGAGGAGAGAGAGAGAGGGCAGAGGAAAGAGAGAGGAGAGAGAGAGAGGGCAGAGGAAAGAGAGAGGAGAGAGAGAGAGGGCAGAGGAAAGAGAGAGGAGAGAGAGAGAGGGCAGAGGAGAGAGAGAGGAGAGAGAGAGAGGGCAGAGGAAAGAGAGAGGAGAGAGAGAGAGGGCAGAGGAGAGAGAGAGGAGAGAGAGAGAGGGCAGAGGAGAGAGAGAGGAGAGAGAGAGAGGGCAGAGGAGAGAGAGAGGAGAGAGAGAGAGGGCAGAGGAGAGAGAGAGGAGAGAGAGAGAGGGCAGAGGAAAGAGAGAGGAGAGAGAGAGGAGAGAGAGAGAGGGCAGAGGAGAGAGAGAGGAGAGAGAGAGAGGGCAGAGGAGAGAGAGAGGAGAGAGAGAGAGGGCAGAGGAAAGAGAGAGGAGAGAGAGAGAGGGCAGAGGAGAGAGAGAGGAGAGAGAGAGAGGGCAGAGGAGAGAGAGAGGAGAGAGAGAGAGGGCAGAGGAGAGAGAGAGGAGAGAGAGAGAGGGCAGAGGAGAGAGAGAGGAGAGAGAGAGAGGGCAGAGGAAAGAGAGAGGAGAGAGAGAGAGGGCAGAGGAAAGAGAGAGGAGAGAGAGAGGGCAGAGGAAAGAGAGAGGAGAGAGAGAGAGGGCAGAGGAGAGAGAGAGGAGAGAGAGAGAGGGCAGAGGAAAGAGAGAGGAGAGAGAGAGAGGGCAGAGGAAAGAGAGAGGAGAGAGAGAGAGGGCAGAGGAAAGAGAGAGGAGAGAGAGAGAGGGCAGAGGAGAGAGAGAGGAGAGAGAGAGAGGGCAGAGGAAAGAGAGAGGAGAGAGAGAGAGGGCAGAGGAAAGAGAGAGGAGAGAGAGAGAGGGCAGAGGAGAGAGAGGAGAGAGAGAGAGGGCAGAGGAGAGAGAGAGGAGAGAGAGAGAGGGCAGAGGAAAGAGAGAGGAGAGAGAGAGAGGGCAGAGGAGAGAGAGAGGAGAGAGAGAGAGGGCAGAGGAGAGAGAGAGGAGAGAGAGAGAGGGCAGAGGCTGATCTTATGGAAGGCCAGAAGGAGCAGGTAAAGGGTCCATGAGCCAGAGAGCTGACACACATTTTGCTGAGTCTCAACGACAACGCCGGCAGGCAGGCAAGCAACCCTGGGAGGGTGGGGTAGGGAGGAATGAGGCTGGAATACAAAACAGAGACTGGGGGAGGAGGAGGAGGAGGAGAGGTGGGTTGTGGGGATGTATCCAGTAGCAGCCCACCTCTTCACCTGCCCCCCGTACTGGATCATCACTGGATGAGGGATCTGGTCAAAAGCAGTGCACTATATATGGAATAGAGTTAGGACTACAGGGCATTTCCCAAGGGTTGGCCTGCATAATAACAAATGAATACTATTGTGTAGGATTAATATTACATTACAGTACAGCATATCTCTCTCTCTCTCTCTCTCTGTTGGGGGTTGGTTAGTCCAGCCTACCTTGTTGGGGTTGGTGGCGGTGAGAATCCAGACACACTGAGCGTTGGACTCATACTGGATGGGGAAGTTGGGAGAAGTGAATGTACCAGCAGGACCTTGAAGATTAGAGCCGCATGTTTTCACTGTAACAAAACGAAAAAGAGATGGAGAGAGAGAAAGGAGAGAGAGAAAGAGAAGGAGAGAGAGAAAGAGATGGAGGAGGAGAGAGGCGAGAGAGGAGAGAAGGAGAGAGAGAAAGAGATGGAGAGAGAGAAAGAGAAGGCGAGAGAGGAAGAGAAGGAGAGAGAAATAAATAATAATGGTTATTAATTTAACATTTTGACATTTAACAACCTGGCAAACAGAAAAGTTGTGGTTAATTAGAGACAGATGTTGCCAAATGCCACAGGGTGTGTGTGTCTGTGTGTGTGTGTGTGTCTGTGTGTGTGTGTGTGTGTGTGTGTGTGTGTGTGTGTGTGTGTGTGTGTGTGTGTGTGTGTGTGTGTGTGTGTGTGTGTGTGTGTGTGTGTGTGTGTGTGTGTGTGTGTGTGTGTGTGTGTGTGTGTGTGTGTGTGTAAGACAGCTCTTTAGGTCTACGGATTTGGCTCACATTGAATGCTCGTATTAATGAAATATCGGCAGAACATAGAGAAAGTCAGGCTGAATGGCCCTAAGAATACTACCAAGAATTATACTTATAAATATTCTGCCTTCTGCTATCTGAACCAGATTTGTTTCCTGCAGTCAAATTACCCTCTAGTGCCCCCATGGGAGGAATATTATAAATATTTATCATAATTTCATATTTAATCAACTATTTTTTTTTTGTTACCTCAGAAAATCCAGTGTTTCTATGTCAAACAGTTTTGTTATATTTGAGTATTCTGTGATGTACAATATATAGTGTAATATTGGGATGCAAACTCAAAATGTAATACATTTCACCTCTATATGTGACATGGTACAGGTGTCTTCTGATCTTATGGCCATTAACCATGTGTGAGGTGTATACTTCTGTTTCAAAGTAGATTTGTTAAAGACGACCAAGAAACACTGCAGTAAAAGATTAAAGAAATTGAATGGGATCTTAAGCACCTACAAATTCACATTTCATATTGTACCAATTGGAGTTTGTAACATATCATCCCCCCCCAAAAAAAATATTTTGCAGGATGTAATATATCATATGAAATGGACGTCATTGTTCACAATTGTGAACAATTTTCAGGGTCCTGTTTTGGCTCGTGAGTGCTACTTTCGAAAACCACACCATGAACCTTAAGCTATGATTTCAGTTGTCATGTACTAGCAATACCACTTCCTGCTCAGATAACTAACTTTACGACAGCCCATCGAGTTAAACTTCAAGCAAACGAAAAACCCACTAATGAACTGGAACAGCCATTAGGAATGCGTACTCTGTTATCATCCTACACTTTGACAAGTAAACGTTCCAGGAAGATCCTATTTGCTTGTCACACCAGCGGAACCTTTCCAGCAGAAAAAAAAGTTTATTCGAGGAACACCTGTGTAAAGCATGAAACCGGAACCTGTTTGTGATTGGAGGGGTTCAGTTTGAAACCATTTGATAGGTGGCTGCCTATCAGATCGCAGGCGTGGCTTTCAGATGGTTATTTTTGTAAATGTACACAATAGCTTTCATCGTGGTCAGATACAGTCACAAAAGGCTTTTGGGTAATGTCAAATACCACTACTACTACTACCACCAGGTAGACTCCCTTCACTGGTAGATACTTTCCCTTTGTGTGTGGGCAGTAATTTGTAAACAAAGTATTTGTTTTGTAGTTGTACTTTGTGAGCATTGCTACTGCAGATTCCACTGAACTCCAAGTTTTTGACGTCAACGGCCAAACACAGAGCACTTCCAGTATCAACCGCAGAACTAGAGTGAGTAGGACGGGCCTAACCATTCCATTCACTGATACCATAATGGGTGGACTGACGCTCAAAATGTTTTTACAGCTGCACCATCGAGAGCATCCTGACGGGTTGCATCACTGTTGGTATGGCAACTGCTCGGCCTCCGACCGCAAGGCACTATAGAGGGTAGTGCGTACGGCCCAGTACATCCCCGGGGCCAAGCTTCCTGCCATCCAGGACCTCTATACCAGGCGGTGTCCGGTGTCTGGCGGAGGAAGGCCCTAAAAATTGTCAAAGATTCCAGCCACCCTAGTCATAGACTGTTCTCTCTGCTACCGCACGGCAAGTGGTACCGCAGCATCAAGTCTAGGTCCAAGAGGCTTCTAAACAGCTTCTACCCTGAAGCCATAAGTCTCCTGAATAGCTAATCAAATGGCTACCCAGACTATTTGCATTGCCCCCCCCCCCCATCTTCTACGCTGCTGCTACTCTCTGTTGTTATCTATGCATAGTCACTTTAATAACTCTACCTACATGTACATATTACCTCAATTACCTCGACACCGGTGCCCCCGCACATTGACTCTGTACCAGCACCCCCTGTATATAGCCCCGCTATTGTTATTTTACTGCTGGTCTTTAATTATTTGTTATTCTTATCTCTTACTTTTTTGGGGGTATTTTCTTAAAACTGCATTGTTGGTTTGTAAGTAAGCATTTCATTGTAAGGTTTACACCTGTTGTATTCGACGCATGTGACAAATACAATTTGATTTGATTTAACTGGAAGCCAATTAGAGTGTACCCATAGGATTAAAGCAGGAAGTAAAAACCATCCGGTTCACCCTCTGCTTTATTAACATTATTTGTTGCTTTATTTCTATGTTATCCAGAGGGAGATGAGGAAGTGTTTTAGTAGTACTACGAGCCAGAGAGCCAGGCAGCTGATAAAGTCATTCCTGGGTATTTATCATGTCAGAGTCATGCTCATAATAAGAGATGTGAATGACTGCCACTTTAGAGGTTATCTAATATCCTTGAGCTGGTAAGCTACAATAAAACAAATGGCACGGTCTCTTTAATTCTCGAATTCTGACGCTAACGTTTCAAATGATCTGTACAGGAAATAATAGACATGGAGTCGATCAACTGTCTAATCAGCATCAGCTAGCTGACATGGGGAGAATACCATTAAGAAACACTGAGAGCTAGCTGACATGGGGAGAATACCATTATTAAGAAACACTGAGAGCTAGCTGACATGGGGAGAATACCATTAAGAAACATTGAGAGCAACGAGCATTCTCATTGTGGAAATAAGATGTCCTCTTCACAATACGACTTTGCTAATTAGTATTTTATTTTTAATAAAAGCAACACACTTCCTATTACAATCTCATTATCAGAGAGCAATAACAGATCCTCATCGAAACAGAAAGCAACAGTGAGAGAGAGAGAGAGATACAGACAGAGAGAATGAGAGAGAGAGATAGAGAGATACAGACAGAGAGAGTGAGAGAGAGATACAGACAGAGATAATGAGAGAAAGAGATAGACAGAGAGAGAGATACAGACAGAGAGAATGAGAGATACAGACAGAGAGAATGAGAGTGAGAGAGAGAGATACAGACAGAGAGAATGAGAGTGAGATAGAGAGAGATACAGAGAGAGAATAAGAGAGAAAGATAGACAGAGATCATGAGAGAAAGAGATAGACAAAACAGAGCGCAAATGAACGGTTAAATAGAAATGTGTGATTAACTCTGCGTACCCTTGGGCTGTCCTGAATATATAGATCTAGGCAATTTTCTGCATGATTTCAAGTGGCATCTTCCGTAATTAGTTTGTGCAGCCTTTAGCCGCAGGAACAAACAGGCACGCAGGTGATACCCAGTCAGTGATATAGTGGCCATCTAAAGGTCAGGGTACCATGGTGAGAAAGAAAGTGCTGGAAAACTTTGTAGAGAAAGGGAGAGGAGGAGAGGTGGGTGGAGGTGTGACAGGGGATCGGGGGACTGTGACACAAACAGAGGGGACAGACTCCCCAGGCTCAGTGAGGGAGGAGAGAATCTGGGGCATTATTCTGTGATAGTATGGTGCTGTAGAAGGCTATATGTGTGTGTCTCTCTCTATGTACACTACCGTTCAAAAGTTTTGGCACACTTAGATATTTCCTACACCTATGTAGATATTCCATAAAGAATCTGCCGTTGTGTGTGTATGGACTGCATGATGTGTGTAAGTATATGTTTGTTTGTGTGACAGACAGAAAGAGAAAGAAAGAGAAAGAGAAAGAGAGACAGAGAGAGAGACAGACAGACAGACAGACAGACAGAGAAAGAGAGACCAAGAGAAAGAGATAAAGAGAGAGAGAGAGAGAGAGAGAGAGAAATGGAGAACGAGAGAGAGAATTGAATTGAGAGAGAAAGAGAGAGAGACAGAGAGAAAGAGAGAACGAGAGAGAGCAAAAGCAAGAGAGAACGAGAGAGAGAATTGAATTGAGAGAGAGAGAAAGAGAGAGAGAGAAAGAGAGAGTCTGTGTGTGTACGGTATGCTTGTGTGTGTCTCTGTTTAAATGTGTCTCTGTTTGTGTGTCTGTGTATGTCTCCACCGCGGGGAGTCTTGTTCTCAGTGCTCCTGGCACCCAGTGGTGAAGGCAGCTGGCCTGATAGTAGACAGAGACCTCACACAGTGTCTAGTAACTTGGTGCTTACACACCCGATTAGACACTCACACACCCCCCCACGTCCAAGCCTGTATGTCTCACTCTAGCACAGTGTCTAAGTAGCATAGTAATAAGGTCATGAACCCTTTACCGCCCTCGTTCCCTGTGTATTTTGTTTCTCTCCATCTCTCTCTCTGTCTCTCTCTCTCTCTCACTGACTTTCTTTTTCACTCCCCATCTCTCTCCATCTCTCTCTCTCTCTCTCTCTCTCTCTCTCTCTCTCACACTCACTTTCTTTTTCACTCTCTCTCACTCACTTTCTTTTTCACTCCCTCCCTCTCTTCCTCTCTCGCTCTCTCACTGTTACTGTAGTCAACACAACAAGAGCAATATCACTAAAGCGATGAGTGAAGAGTGGTATTAAAAATTCCTCAAAGTCAGTCTCCCTAGCTAGTCCCTCCTGTCTCCATCTGTCAATGTGCTTTAGGGTGTCTTGGTCTGTTTCCACATTTACACCATGACAACCACATATGGACATAGAGAAGCAAGATGGCGCCGACAGACATGGCAGCTCTGCTTCTAGCTCCTAAGCAATTTGCAGTATTTTTTGTTGTTGTTGTGTTATTTCCTACATTATTAGCCCAGAAAGTTATTTGTGTTATTACATGCAGCCGGAAATAACTTTTGGATATCAGAGCAACGGTAATTCGCCAGCATTACAACCAGGAATACGACTTTCCAGAATTCGATCCTTTGTTTGTACCCTCCAGGGCAATTGAACTTATCTCAGAGGCTGCCGGCGGAGAAGAGGTATTTGGAGTAGACTCCTAGTCCGACTCAGGAGGCGTGCACACCATCCACCACTTCTGAGTATATTACTCACTAATGTTCAGTCTCCGGACAATAAAGTAGACGAGCTCAGGGCGAGGATCTCCTTCCAGAGAGACATCAGGGACGGTAACATACTCTGTTTCACTGAATCATTGCTCTTTCCGGATATACTGTCCCCATCCAAACAGCCAGCTGGGTTCTCAATACAGTGTGCAGACAGGAATAAAGAACTATCCAGAAAGAAGAAAGGCGGGGGTGTATGTTTCATGATTAACTACTCATGGTGTGATTGTGATAACGTACAGAAACTCAGGTCCTTTTGTTCATCCGACCTAGAATACCTCACAATCAAATGCTGACCGTACCACCTCCCAAGATAATTATTTCTGGTTATAGTCACAGCCATGTATATTCCCCCTCAAGCCGATTCCACAATGGCCCTCAAGGAACTACACTGGACTTTGTGCAAACTGGAAACCACGTATTCTGAGGCCACATTTATTGTAGCTGGGGATTTTAACAAAGCAAATTTGAGGAAAATGCTAACGAAGTTATATCAACACATTGACTGTAGTACTCACGCCACTAAAACACTCGACCACCGCTACTCCAACTTCCAGGATGCCAACAAGGCCCCCCGCCCTCACTTCGGCAAATCAGATCATGACTCCATTTTGCTCATCCCTTCCTATAGGCAGAAACTCAAACAGGAAGTACCCGTGCTAAGGTCTATTCAACGCTGGTCTGACGAATTGGAATACATGGTTCAAGATTGTTTTGATCACGCGGACTGGGATAAGTTCTGGGTAGCCTCTGAGAATGACATCGATGTATACACTGACACAGTGATTGAGTACATCAGGATGTGTATAGCGGATGTTGTTCCCACTGTGACTATTAAAACCTACCCAAATCAGAAACCGTGGATAGATGGCAGCATTCACGCAAAACTGAAATCGTGAACCACCACATTTAAACATTGCAAGGTGACTGGGAATATGGTTGAATAGAAAACAGTTTAGTTGTTCCCTCTGTAAGGCAATCAAACAGGCAAACCGTCAGTACAGAGACAAAGTGGAGTCGCAATTCAATGGCTCAGACACGAGATGTATGTGGCAGGGTGTACAGGTCTTGCTCCAAACACCTTCTTTGACAGCTTTGAGGATAACACAGTGCCACCGACATGGCCAGCTCCCAAGGACTTGTTCTCTGTAGCAGACGTGAGTAAGACATTTAACCGTGTTAACCCTCGCAGGGTTGTCGGCCCAGACGGCATCCCTAGCCGCGTCCTCAGAGCATGCGCAGACCAGCTGGCTGGAGTGTTTACGGACATATTCATTCTCTCCTTATCCCAGTCTGTTGTTCCCACTTGCTTCAAGATGTCCACCATTGTTCCTGTACCCAAGAAGGCAACGGTTACTGAACTAAATTACTATCGCCCCGTAGCACTCACTTCTTTCATCATGAAGTGCTTTGAGAGGCTAGTTAAGGATCATATCACCTCTACCTTACCTGACACCCTAGACCCACTCCAATTTGCTTACTGCCCCGATAGATCCACAGACGATGCAATCGCCATAGCTCTGCACACTGCCCTATCCCATCTGGACAAGAATGTTGTTCATTGACTATAGCTATACCTTCAACACCATAGTACTCTCCAAGCTCATCATTAAGCTTGGGGCCCTGGGTCTGAACCCTGCCTGGTACAACTGGGTCCTGGACTTCCTGACAGGCCGCCCCCAGGTGGTGAATGTATGAAACAATACCTCCATTTCGCTGATTCTCAACACAGGGGCCTCACAAGGGTATGTGTTCAGCTCCCTCCTGTACTCCCTTTTCACCCATGACTACGTGGTCACGCAAACCTCCAACTCAGTCATCAAGTTTTCAGACGACACAACAGTTGAAGGCCTGATTACCAACGAGAAAGCCTACATGGGGATTGTGAGGGCCCTGGTGGAGTGTTGCCAGGAAAACAACCTCTCACTCAATGTCAACAAAACAAAACAACGTAGATGTTTGTGGAATTCAGGAAACTGCAGATGGAGCACCCCCCTATCCACATCGACGGGACCGCAGTAGAGAAGGTGAAAAGCTTCAAATTCCTTGGCATACACATCACGGATGAACTGAAATTGTCCACCCACACAGACAGTGTGGTAAAGAAGGTGCAACAGCGTCTCTTCAACCTCAGGAGGCTGAAGAAATTTGGCTTGGCCCCTAAGACCCTCACAAACTTTTACAGATGCACAATTGAGAGCATCCGATTGGGCTGTATCACTGCCTGGTACGGCAACTGCACCGCCAGCAACACACAGTGCTCTCCAGAGGGTGGTGCGGTCTGCCCAACGCATCACCGGGGACACACTGCCTGCCCTCCAGGACACATACAGCACCCAATGTCACAGGAAGGCCAAAAAGATAAATAAGGACATCAACCATCCCAGCCATGGCCTGTTCACCCTGCTACCATTCAGAAGGTGAGGTCAGTACAGGTGCATCAAAGCTGGGACCAAGAGACTGAAAAACAGCTTATCTCTCAAGGCCATCAGACTGTTAAATAGCCATCACTAGCCGGCTACCACCCGGTTACTCAACCCTGCACCTTAGAGGCTGCTGCCCTATGTACATAGACATGGAATCACTGTTCACTTTAATAATTAAACACTATTCACTTTAATAATGTTTACATACCGCTTTACTCATTTCATATGTATATACTGTATTCCATTCTACTGTATTTTAGTCAATGCCACGCCAACATTGCTCATCCCAAAATTGATATATTTCTTAACTCAATTCTTTGACTTTAGATTTGTGTATTGTTGTGAATTGTTAGATACTATTGTGCTGTTGGAGCTAGGAACACAAGCATTTCACTACACCCGCAATAACATCTGCTAAATATGTGTATGTGACCAATAACATCTGCTGAATATGTGTATGTGACCAATAACATCTGCTAAATATGTGTATGTGACCAATAACATCTGCTGAATATGTGTATGTGACCAATAACATCTGCTAAATATGTGTATGTGACCAATAACATCTGCTAAATATGTGTATGTGACCAATAACATCTGCTAAATATGTGTATGTGACCAATAACATCTGCTAAATATGTGTATGTGACCAATAACATCTGCTGAATATGTGTATGTGACTAATATGATTTGATTTAATTTGAAATGGGATTTGTGACCGTTGAGTTTTGGGGCGGCCAGTGTCATCATGGGCTCAGAGAAACAGAATCTGTATTCTATCTAGGTGACGTATATCTAGGCATGCCTGTGTTCCGCGTCTGACAGCTCAATTACTGCTTACTAAATGAAGAGCCTTGGCTTTGCCGGCTCTGCTGTGTGCACAGCGTACCCTATAGCAAGCATGCTGAGCAGCCAAATAGAAATGATCTATACAATTAATGGATTAAGGGACACGACGGTAAGCAAACAATTCATTACTCGGCCAATGACATTCTGTCACTTTCTATCCACTACCTTCACAAATAACAGAAGGGGACAGAGTAGGGCTACATTGTCTGGTTCATCTTTCACTGAGGGATATTGGCATCCTATGTGTCGGGAGAGGCAAAATAAAGCCTCTAAAATCAGACTTTGGATGTCTTTAAGTCATTGGGTTTTTCCTATTTTTTTGTTTTGCCAAGCTAATGAATAGATCAGAAATCCTCTACTTTGTGTTATCATCTCTTTTAATTGTGAACTTTTCACAAATTCAGCTCTCCCAGAGAGGGATGGCAACCAAGCCAGGGAGATAAGCCGCCACTTCAAGACATCAAGATATTTAGCTGTTTGTTGTTGATAAAACTCCCTGCATTTTTCACTGTTGATAAAACGCCCTGCGTGTTTCACTGCTAATAAAACGCCCTGCACTTTTCACTGCTGATAAAACTCCCTGCACTTTTCACTGCTGATAAAACTCCCTGCACTTTTCACTGTTGATAAAACGCCCTGCACGTTTCAATGTTGATAAAACTCCCTGCACGTTTCATTGTTGATAAAACGCCCTGCACATTTCATTGTTGATAAAACTCGCTGCACATTTCACTGTTGATAAAACTCCCTGCACGTTTCATTGTTGATAAAACTCCCTGCGTGTTTCACTGTTGATAAAACGCCCTGCACGTTTCATTGTTGATAAAACACCCTGAACGTTTCACTGTTGATAAAACTCCCTGCACTTTTCACTGTTGATAAAACGCCCTGCACGTTTCAATGTTGATAAAACACCCTGCACGTTTCATTGTTGATAAAACACCCTGAACGTTTCATTGTTGATAAAACTCCCTGCGTGTTTCACTGTTGATAAAACTCCCTGCACGTTTCACTGTTGATAAAACTCCCTGCACGTTTCACTGTTGATAAAACGCTCTGCACGTTTCATTGTTGATAAAACACCCTGCACGTTTCACTGTTGATAAAACTCCCTGCACGTTTCATTGTTGATAAAACACCCTGCACGTTTCACTGTTGATAAAACTCCCTGCACGTTTCATTGTTGATAAAACTCGCTGCACGTTTCACTGTTGATAAAACGCTCTGCACGTTTCATTGTTGATAAAACGCTCTGCACGTTTCATTGTTGATAAAACTCGCTGCACGTTTCACTGTTGATAAAACTCGCTGCACGTTTCACTGTTGATAAAACTCGCTGCACGTTTCACTGTTGATAAAACTCGCTGCACGTTTCACTGTTGATAAAACGCCCTGAACGTTTCACTGTTGATAAAACGCCCTGTAATTTCACTGTTGATAAAACGCCCTGAACGTTTCACTGTTGATAAAACGCCCTGAACGTTTCACTGTTGATAAAACGCCCTGAATGTTTCACTGTTGATAAAACGGCCTGTACTTTCACTGTTGATAAAACGCCCTGAACGTTTCACTCGTTTCACTTGTTTTCTCTCCTATTTTTGGTGTTTTATGTCCACCGACATTCAGGCTGACCTTCTCCTGGGGGAAAAGGAGCCAATTCAGCAGGAGGAATAAAGATTAGCTGGTCTGACTGGCGACTTGCAGGAACGGGAGGAACAAACCTACAAAACTATCGCCACTGAGAATGATCAATGACATCATTAACCCTGAGCCAAGGTACTTTGCCTTTTTCCCTTCCTGTTTCAGCTCCTAATGTTTCCGCACACACAAACAGGAGTAATCTCATCTCACACACCTACACACACGGACAGAGAGAGGAAGAGAGAGAGAGAGAGAGAGAGACGCACACACAATGGGAAAGTGGTTGCAGAATATTGCCTGCCTATTTCAAGGTGTAATTTGCAATACTGTCCACAGTAAAACTCGTAATACATCATTTACAGCCAGAAGCAGTGCTCTACACAGGATAGTTTTATTTTTTTATTTAACTAGGCAAGTCAGTTAAGAACAAATTCATATTTACAAATGACGGTCTACCTCGGACGACGCTGGGCCAATTATGCACCGCCCTATGGGACTCTCAATCACGGCCGGTTGTGATGCAGCCTGGCATCAAACCAGGGTCTGTAGTGATGCCTCTAGCACTGAGATGCAGTGCCTTAGACCACTGCACCACTCGGGAGCCCCAGTTAGGAAGCCCCGTTTTATTGCCATATATTTATACATGAATCACATCAATGATCCACCGTGTACAGATGTTTTAGTAGCTCAGGATTATAATTATATTATATTATTATTCAATATATATTTTTTATTATATCACTGCTAATTAAAAGTGTTTCTTTAATAGTTTTAAAGAAATAAAAGCTGGATGTCCTGACACTTTCTAACTTATACTTTAACTTTACAATGATTTGAAGTATTACACTACATTAAAAGTATATTATGTACTGTATTGTTGAATTTGAAGTCTCTCTAATCGACAGTCTGTCTTTGGATGCGTCCCAAATGGTAGCCTATTTCCTATATACACTACGTGACCAACAGTATGTGGACACTTGCTTGTCTCATTCCAAAATCATGGGTATTAATATGGAGTTGGTCCCCCCTTTGTTGCTATAACAGCTTCCATCCTTCTGGGGAGGCTTTCCACTAGATGTTGGAACATTGCTGCGGGGATTTGCTTCCATTCAGCCACAAGAGCAATAGTGAGGTCGGGCACTGATTTTGGGGCGATTAGGCCTGGCTCGCAGTCGTCAATTCATGACGAAGGTGTTCAATGGGGTTGAGGTCAGGGCTATGTACGGGCCAGTCAAGTTCTTCCACACCGATCTCGACAAGATATTTCTGTATGGACCTCACTTTGTGCACGGGGGCATTGTCATGCTGAAACATGAAAGGGCCTTCCCCAAACTGTTGCCACAAACAGAATCGTCTAGAATGTCATGTTAAGATTTCCCTTCACTGGAACTAAAGGGCCTAGCCCGAACCATGAAAAACAGCCCCAGACCATTATTCCTCCTCCACCAAATTTACAGTTGGAACTACAGTATGCTTTGGGGCAGGTAGCGTTCTCCTGGCATCCGCCAAACCCAGATTCATCTGTAGTTGGTGGTCAGATGGTGAAGCATGATTCAACACTCCAGAGAACTTGTTTCCACTGGTCCAGAGTCCAATGGCGAGATTTACATCCCTCCAGCCGACACTTGGCATTGCACATTTTGATCTTAGGCTTGTGTGCTGCTGCTCGGCCATGAAAACCGATTTCATGAAGCTCCCGATGAACAGTTCTTGTGCTGACGTTGCTTCCAGAGGCAGTTTGGAACTTGGTAATGAGTGTTGCAACTGAGAACAGACGATTTGTACTCACTATGCACTTCAGCACTCGGCGGTGGAACAGTTGAATGTCACTGAGCTCTACAGTAAGGCCATTCAACTGCCAATTTTTGTCTATGGCTGTGTGCATGGCTGTGTGCTCAATTTTTTACACCTGTCAGCAACAGGTGTTGCTGAAATAGCCGAATCCACTAATTTCAAGGGGTGTCCAGATACATTTGTATATATAGTGCATTACTTTTGATTAGACCACTAAGGGCCCTGGTCAAAAGTAGTGCACTAAATAGGGAATATATTATCTTCTAATTAAGTCCAACTGGCAGTGGTTACAGCAATGTTATACGTTGTGATATCATAAACTGCCTGTGTATATTTAGTCATATCAACACTGGTCCCCACCTCTTCCATGCTTCAAAGACACTGCTAATCAGAGTAAAGTAAAGAAAAAAGTCTGAAGAATGCGTCAGCATATGGGCCTAACCATCTGTCAGTTTTTTTGTCATTTGGCCATATGGCTCTAGTGTTTACTTGCGTAATGTAAATGCACTGAGATATGGTGGCAGATAAGTCATTTGTGGAACACAAGGACGTTGCAGAGACAAGAAACAAGATTCGCCAAGAGTGCCTGTGATTCACTTGTTTTGGTATACAGTAGTGAGCTGTTACGCTTTGGTTTGACGGGAGGTTTATCAAAGTTTCCACTTGCCAAATTGGTTATGCTTCATTGGCCAATAGAGAGGCTGTCAAATCGAATGTTCAAACTGAAAATGATTCAATGACTGCAACGTTTTAGCATAACTTCTCCATCGAACGCCATTCTGTCACTGATTAACCATCAGCTCAAATAGAATCAGGGGAGAACACTGTAAAAGTCAGAGAACAGGATTACTCCACAAAGTATCATCATACTGTAGCTGCATCAAGAGAATACTTTTAGAGTTCAGGATAATTCATTTTCATACATTTTGACCCTTGACCTACTGTACGAAGCTGTACAAAGCTCTAATTGCCTCCCCCTCTGAGGGAACACAACAGCAGCACTAAGTATGAAACATTTTAGACTGCTATATTTGAAAAACAACATTAATCAAATCCAACTAAAGAGTGTGAAATGGTTTGAAGAATCCAGGTGGGTTTTAAAGTGAAAGGTCCAGGCACTCAGGTGGGTTTTAAAGTGAAAGGTCCTGGCACTCAGGTGGGTTTTAAAGTGAAAGGTCCAGGCACTCAGGTGGGTTTTAAAGTGAAACATCCAGGCACTCAGGTGGGTTTTAAAGTGAAAGGTCCAGGCACTCAGGTGGGTTTTAAAGTGAAAGGTCCTGGCACTCAGGTGGGTTTTAAAGTGAAAGGTCCTGGCACTCAGGTGGGTTTTAAAATGAAAGGTCCAGGCACTCAGGTGGGTTTTAAAGTGAAAGGTCCTGGCACTCAGGTGGGTTTTAAAGTGAAACATCCAGGCACTCAGGTGGGTTTTAAAGTGAAAGGTCCAGGCACTCAGGTAGTAATTTAAGTGAAATGTCCAGGCACTCAGGTGGGTTTTAAAATGAAAGGTCCAGGCACTCAGGTAGTAATTTAAGTGAAATGTCCAGGCACTCAGGTGGGTTTTAAAGTGAAATGTCCAGGCACTCAGGTGGGTTTTAAAATGAAAGGTCCAGGCACTCAGGTAGTAATTTAAGTGAAATGTCCAGGCACTCAGGTGGGTTTTAAAGTGAAATGTCCAGGCACTCAGGTGGGTTTTAAAGTGAAAGGTCCTGGCACTCAGGTGGGTTTTAAAGTGAAAGGTCCAGGCACTCAGGTGGGTTTTAAAGTAAAAGGTCGAGGAGTCTCTTAGGTGGGTTTTAAAGTGAAACGTGTAGGTATTTTTGATATGCTCTATGCCCAGCAAATAAGCCTTATTAATATACAGTTGAAGTCGGAAGTTTACATACACTTAGGTTGGAGTCATTAAAAGTCGTTTTTCAACCACTCCACAAATGTCTTGTTAACAAACTATAGTTTTGGCAAGTCGGTTAGGACATCTACTTTGTGCATGACACAAGTAATTTTCCAATAATTGTTTACATCATGGGAAAATCAAAAGAAATCAGCCAAGACCTCAGAAAAAAATTGTAGACCTCCACAAGTCTGGTTCATCCTTGGGAGTAATTTCCAAATGCCTGAAGGTACCATGTTCATCTGTACAAAGAGTATTACACAAGTATAAACACCATGTGTCCTAGAGATGAACATACTTTGGTGCGGAAAGTGCAAATTAATCCCAGAAGAACAGCAAAGGACCTTGTGAAGATGCTGGAGGAATCAGGTACAAAAGTATCTATATCCACAGTAAAACGAGTCCTATATCGACATAAACTGAAAGGCCGCTCAGCAAGGAAGAAGCCACTGCTCCAAAACCGCCATAAAAAAATCCAGACTACGGTTTGCAACTGCACATGGGTACAAACATCGTACTTTTTGGAGAAATGTCCTCTGGTCTGATGAAACAAAAATAGAACTGTTTGGCCATAATGACCATTGTTATGTTTGGAGGAAAAAGGGGGAGGCTTGCATGCCGAAGAACACCATCCCAACCGTGAAGCACAGGGGTGGCAGCATCCTGTTGTGGGGGTGTATTGCTGCAGGAGGGACTGGTGCACTTCACAAAATAGATGGCATCATGAGGAAAGGAAAATTATGTGGATATATTGAAGCAACATCTCAAGACATCAGTCAGGAAGTTAAAGCTTGGTCGCAAGTGGGTCTTCCAAATGGGCCATGACAGAACAAACTGATCTGCCACCAGGTATTACTTAGGCAAACAGCAAGCTTAGCTTTAATAAAACAGGATATAGCACCTTTCCTAAATATCAAATGTATCTATGTGAATAGTGTATAAGAAGTTTTTTTTTGTCTCTTGGTGTCTTAACAGTAAATGTCTTTCTTATTTTTTATTTAATTTAACATTGTATTTGTGTTGTGTTGTCTACAACTGTTCTGTACTGTATTTGATGTTTTGTGTGGACCCCAGGAAGAGTCACTGCTGCATGAGCAAGACTTAATGGGGATCCTAAGAGAAAAGCAGAAACAGGGGTCATATTAACCTCTCTAGGGTAGGGGGCAGTATTTTCACGGCCGGATGAAAAACGTACCCAAATTAAACGGCCTACTACTCAGGCCCAGGAACTAGAATATGCATATTATTAGTATTTGGATGGAAAACACTCTAAAGGTTCTAAAACTGTTTGAATGATGTCTGTGAGTATAACAGAACTCATATGGCAGGCAAAAACCTGAGAAAAATCTAAATAGGAAGTGTGAATTCTGGTGCCTGTAGTCCTTTCAAGACATTGCCTATCGAACATACAGTGACTTAGGGTTCATTTTGCACTTCCTAAGGCTTCCACTAGATGTCAACAGTCTTTAGAAAGTTGTTTGAGGCGTCTATGATGAACAGAGAGCGAACAGAGGAAGTTGGAAGTTGTTGACTCAGGAAAGTACTGGTGTTCATTGGCGCGCGTTCAATTGAGAGTTAGCTGTGTTCCAAAACGTTTTTCAAGACATTGCAATCGTCCGGTTGGAATATTATTGAAGTTCTAAGTGATAAAGGCCCTAAAGATTGATGTTATACAACGTTTGACATGTTTGAACGAATGTAAATATAACTATTTTTACTTTTCATCGTGACATTTTCCTCGCGCTTCCTACATTTGAAGTAGCTAACTGAACGCGCTAACAACAAGGAGCTATTTGGACATAAATTATGGACTTTATCAAACAAAACAACATTTATTGTGGACCTGGGATTCCTGGAAGTGCCTTCTGATGAAGATCATCAAAGGTAAGTGAATATTTCTAATGCTATTTATGATTTTAGATGACTCCAAAATGGTGGGTATCTGTATTGCCTAGTGTATTTTTCTGAGCGCTGTACTCAGATTATTGCAAAGTGTGCTTTCCTCGTGAAGCTTTTTTGAAATCTGTCACAGCGTTTGCATAAAGGAGATGTTCATCTATAATTCTTTGAATAACAGTTTAATATTTTATCAACGTTTATGGTGAGTATTTTTGTAAATTGTTGTGCTGCACGCGCCAATGTAAAATGGGGTTTATGGATATAAATATGAACTTTATCGAACAAAAAAATGCATGTATTGTGTAACATGATGTCCTAGGAGTGTCATCTGATGAAGATCGTCAAAGGTTAGTGCATAATTTTAGCTGGTTTTCTGGTTTTTGTGACGCCTGTCCTTGCTAGGAAAATGGCTGTGTGCTTTTTCTTGTGTTGGAACTGTCCTAACATAATCTAACTTTATGCTTTCGCCATAAAGCCTTTTTGAAATTGGACAATGTGGTTACATTAAGGAGACGTGTACCTTTAAAATGGTGTAAAATAGTCGTATGTTTGAGAACTTTGAATTATGACATTTTGTGGTTTTGAAATTGGCACTCTGATTTTTCACTGGCTGTTGAATAGTGTGAACCGTGGGTGGGACGCTAGCGTCTAATTTGACAGACTCCAGAGACATGGGACTTATTAGACAGTCACCAGAGACATGGGACTTATTAGACAGTCCAGAGACAGGGGATTATTAGGGACTTATTAGACAGACTCCAGAGACATGGGTCTTGTTAGGCACTCCAGAGACATGGGACTAATTAGACAGTCCAGAGACAGGGGACTTAATAGACACACACCAGAGACATGGGTCTTATTAGACACACACCAGAGACATGGGTCTTATTAGACAGTCCAGAGACATGGGTCTCATTAGACACACACCAGAGACATGGGTATCCTATGGGCATTGATCAGGCCAGTCAGTGTACAGGTTTGCATCACAGCCAGACAAGTAACACGAAAAACAATCAAGAGGTGAATGCTTAATTAATGATGGGGGGAGGGGGGAAGGGAGAGAGAGAGAGAGGCTAAAGACTGTCTGATCTCCCAGTATGATCCAGAAAAGACAATAAAGACCAGTTGGATAGCACATAACCTGAGCATGGGGCAATTGGAAGGCAGAGGGAAGGGTATGGAAGATGCTGGAAGTTTACGGATCCACAAATGTGGGTCGTCCTAATCAGTCCAGAGACCTCATGGTGGTAGTCTGGGATTGGTTGATCAATGTGTGTGTGTCACAAAAAAAGGACCAGGCACACAGGTGGTACAGGTACCCAAAATAACCTGTCTGCCTGTCACACCAACCCTCCCCTGTGGAAACACTGACTGATCAAACCTCAGCGTATCTCTGATACATTGCTATATCATGAACATTAGACTAAATACAGAATTCTCTTTCAAATCAATCTCACAGCCAAACCAAGCCCCCAAAATGTCTGTCAGTTGAAAATGACAAAGTAGCCTGACATTTCATTTCCATGAGTGCTCCATATCTACATTCTCCATACATTTTGGGACCCAGGAGCCAAGGGTTGCTTCCCCAAAATGGCACCATATTCCCTACATAGTGTACCACTTTTGACCAGGGCCCTATGAGCTCTAGTCAAAAGTAGTGCATTAAATAAGGAATAGGCTGCCATTTGGTAGGGAGGCAGACATGCAGGCAGTTGTCAGGGACGCTAACTGACCTTTGCAGACGGGGCGGTGGTCACTCCAGGCAGCGAACACCTCGGCCACCCTCTGACAGGTGATGGTCTTAGAGCCCTGCAGCACATGGTCCTCATCACAGAGGAACTGGACGGTGGCCCCGATGCTGTTGTTGAGAGAGGGAACACACACACACACACACACACACAAAGCCTAAGTACTATATTTCTGTAATAACACAACAACGTGTGTTATTGAACTAGAAAAACCTCATACCTCAATACATCTGCAAACAATCTCATCTTTTATTTTCCTACACTTCAAAAAAATGCCTGTTTTGAGAGACCTTCGATTTGTTTGAAGCTCAAACTCATGGCTCGGGTAAGATAATTCAAAATCCTTCAGATGAAATGCATTCAGAAACTATTCACCTTGTTCAGATTAACACAAACATGATTCAAAAAATAAAATTGCGACTCACACTGAAAGAGATTGTGTGATGTTACAGAGAAATAAGCCATAATTGAAAGGGTAAAAAGTAAGCGTGGCGCAGCGGTCTAAGGCAGTGCATCACAGTGCAAGAGGCGTCACTTCAGACCCTGGTTTGATTCCAGGCTGTATCACAACCGGCCGTGATTGGGAGTCCCATAGGGTGGCGCACAATTGTTGTCCGGGGTAGGCCGTCATTTTAAATAAGAATGTGTTCTTTAACTGACTTGCCTAGTTAAATAAAGGTTACATTAAAAAAACGTGTTATTATTGGCATCTCTTAGTTCTATTCAAATAGAATACATTCTCCAATGTCATCATCACAGCTAGACTCATCAGGGTCTGTATTCATCAAGAGTCTCAGAGTAGGAGTGCTGATCTAGGAGCAGCTTCCTCAGGTCCATTCATTAGAATCTATAAGGCTACACTGATCCTAGATTAGATCAGCACTCCTACTGGGAGATGCTTTATGACTACGGGCCCTGAGCTCAATACTGGCCTTATACGTTTTTCACCCATTGAGATGCTGCTGTCAATAATCCACAGTGAAGTGGTGTGTGTGACATTGAATGAACACTTGAAGATGAGAGGCGAGGGAGAGAAGTGAATCACATTCAGTTGGAGCGATATTAGAGGCTAGTGTCGTAATCAGGTTGAACTGTATTACTGGGCTGTGTCACGCTCATGGCACTTCCTTCATACTGATACCTGAGTACCTTCCGTCTACAATCCATGTCCATTGACCTTCAACTGTCAATGACAGGCGATGGGGCCCTCGGAGACTATAGGATGCAGAGCTTTTTTCTTTTCTTGTGAAGGACCAATCATCTTTGCTTTACTTATCTGCCTTGTCTAGGAATATAAATAACTCAGAAATAACATAATATTTGTTTTCTTTTTTGTTATTCTTTGTAGTTGTGGTGAGCACCATGTATGTACAGGTAACTGCCAAAGTAATGAAAAGACTTGAGTTAATGAGGGATACAAACTATATTGAAAGCAGGTGCTTCTACACAGGTGGGGTTCTTGAGTTAATTAAGCAATTAACATCCCATCATGCTTAGGGTCATGTATAAAAATGTTGGGCAGGCCATTATTTTATCTGCAATGGCTATGCCCCCATCCATAGAGTATGGGTGGTCACTGAATGGTTTGATGAGCATGAAAATTATGTAAACCATATTCCATGTCCGTCTCAGTCACCAGATCTCAACCCAATTGAACACTTATGGGAGATTTTGGAGTGGCGTCTGAGACAGCGTTTTCCAACATCATTAAAAAAAACATACAATTATGGAATTTCTTGTGGAAGAATGGTGTCGCATCCCTCCGACAGAGGTCCAGACACTTGTAGAATCTATGCCAAGTTGCATTGAAGCTGTATTGGTGACTCGTGGTGGCCCAACACCCTATTAAGACACTTTATGTTGGTGTTTCCTTTTGGCAGATACCTGTATAAGCCACCTGAGAGGTGCGTAGGGTTCCCAAAATTCCCAGGATCTGCAGAAAACCTGGTTGGTGAAGATTTCCTGCTAATTACCTTCTGATTCATGGAATCTTCCAAATGGGATTTCTGGGAAACCTGGGAATTTGGGAAAGTTACAGGAATTTTGCAATCGTAGAGGTGCCCTGACACAGCCTGTACAAAACCAGTGTCCTAACACAGCCTGTACAAAACCAGTGTCCTGACACAGCCTGTACAAAACCAGTGTCCTGCCTCTCCGGGCCCAGTGGGTGGTGCGATGTTAGTAAGGGTCCATTCTTCACCCCAACATGACCTACCTAAAGTCAGAGTTTCTCCGGGCCCAGTGGGTGGTGCGATGTTAGTAAGGGTCCATTCTTCACCCCAACATGACCTACCTAAAGCCTGAGCCCATCCTCTTGCCGTTCTCTGGCTCCCCCGGGTCGGGACAAGAGTTGGACGCCTGCTTGATGCCCCCCTCATTCACTGGACAGGGGGAGATAAGAGCAGAGCATTATGACATATACAGGAGAGCAGTCAGAGGGCCAGAGAAAGAGGACAAGGGGTTCTATCTCATGCTGGCCCTGTGCCTCTGTTCTTAAACAATAATCACCACACCAACACTTAGCATGTACATGGTCTTAGATGAACAGCAAGATGGTGGAGGAGAAGCGACGCTGAGAGGACAGTAGACTTACATGGACCATCTAGATTCTAGAATATGGCACTGGTTTCTCTGGGATATCATGTTAATTATAGCTAAATATTCATGCACTACGTTCGTCACATCCCACTGGACACACACTGGTTGAACCAATGTGGAATAGACATTGAATTGACATCTGTGCCTAGTGGGATACTACATTTCAATATTCCAATAAGAATGAAAGGGCATGGTAATTCATAGGAATGTAGGGTTTTTGAAAGGTTAGACGTTTAGATACTGTTGCTCTGCATGGATGAATAAGGTGAACCCTATCCTCTTCACTGACCAGTGACTCTATGGTACTCTCGCTATGTGCTGAGTACATTGGAGCTGGACGTGCTTGTAGGAAATGAGGTAAGAGCAGCATTGACCTTAGCATCCATGGAGTTTCATGTTTTATTAATGTACTTTCATTTTTCTCCTCTGAGCTTTACGACTGTTGTGGTGGTGGTGGTCACGGGCCTTGTGGGTGACATGAGGATGATTCATTTGGATCACTTTCCATCTGAGGCTGAGAGTGGAGTGTCAGTTTTCATTTTCCCTGTGACTGAACCCCACTCACACCATGGGCCATTAACGTTCTCCACTCACCCTGGTCTGACTAGAGGGAGAGGAAAGGAGGGGAGAGGGAGAGGAGGGAGAGGAGAGGTATTTTGGTATTTTATTAGGATCCCCATTAGCTGTTGTGAAAGAACACAGAACATGACATAATACAGAATATTAAAAGAGGAGAGGAGAAGAGAGAGAGAAGAGTGGGAGGAGAGCGGGAGAGGAGTGGGAGAGGAGTGGGAGAGGAGAGGGAGAGGAGTGGGAGGAGAGAGAGGGAGGAGTGGGAGAGGAGTGGGAGAGGGAGAGGAGAGGGAGAGGAGTGGGAGGAGAGAGGGAGAGGAGTGGGAGAGGGAGAGGAGAGGAGTGGAAGGAGAGAGGGAGAGGAGTTGGAGAGGGAGAGGAGTGGGAGGAGAGAGGGAGAGGGAGAGGAGTGGGAGAGGGAGAGGAGTGGGAGAGGGAGAGGGAGAGGGAGAGGAGAGGAGTGGGACAGGAGAGGGAGAGGGAGAGGGAGGAGAGAGGAAGCGGAGTGGGAGAGGAGTGGGAGAGGGAGAGGAGAAGAGTGGGATGAGAGAGGGAGAGGAGTGGGTGAGGGAGAGCAGATGAGTGGGAGAGGGGGCGGAGAGAGGAAGAGGAGTTGGAGGAGCGAGGGAGAGGAGTGGGAGAGGAGTGGGAGAGGAGAGGAGTGGGAGGAGAAAGGGAGAGGAGTTGGAAAGGGAGAGGAGTTGGAGAAGGAGAGGAGTGGGAGGCGAGAGGGAGAGGAGTGGGAGAGGAGAGGAGTTGTAGAGGGAGAGGAGTGGGAGGAGAGAGGGAGAGGAGTGGGATAGGAGAGGGAGAGGGAGAGGAGTGGGACAGAGAGAGGAGAGGAATGTGATGAGAGAGGGAGAGGAGTGGGACAGGGAGAGGAGAGAAGGGGGAGGAAAAAGGGAGGAGAAGGGAGGAGAGGAGAGGAGAGGAATGTGATGAGAGAGGGAGAGGAGTGGGACAGGGAGAGGAGAGAAGGGGGAGGAAAAAGGGAGGAGAAGGGAGGAGAGGAGAGGAGAGGAGAGGAGAGGAGAGGAGAGGAGAGGAGAGGAGAGAAGAGGGGAGGAGGGGAGAGGAGAGAAGAGAGAAGAGGGAAGAGACAGGGAGTAGAGGGAGAGGAAAAGGGGAGGAGAGAAGAGATGAGAGAAGAGGGAAGAGGAGAGGAGAGAATAGAGAAGAGGGAAGAGAGGGAGAGAAGAGGGGAGGAGAGATGAGAGAAGACGGTAGAGGAGAGGAGAGAAGAGAGAAGAGAGAAGAGGAAAGAGGAGAGAAGAGAGAAGAGGGAAGAGGGAAGAGAGGGAGAGAAGAGGGGAGGAGAGATGAGAGAAGAGGGTAGAGGAGAGGAGAGATGAGAGAAGAGGGTACAGGAGAGGAGAGATGAGAGAAGAGGGTAGAGGAGAAGAGAGAAGAGGGTAGAGGAGAGAAGAGAGAAGAGAGAAGAGGAGAGATGAGAGAAGAGGGTAGAGGAGAAGAGAGAAGAGGGTAGAGGAGAGGAGAGAAGAGAGAAGAGGAGAGATGAGAGAAGCGGGAAGAGGAGAGAAGAGAGAAGAGGGAAGAGGAGAGAAGAAGGAAGAGAGGGAGAGAAGAGGGGAGGAGAGAAGAGATGAGAGAAGAGGGGAGAAGAGAGAAGAGAGAAGAGAAAAGAGAGAAGAGAGAAGAGGGAAGAGGAGAGAAGTGAGAAGAGGAAAGAGGAGAGAGAGGGAGAGGGGAGGAGAGGAGAGAAGAGAAGAGAGAAGAGGGAAGAGGAGAGAAGAGAGAAGAGGGAAGAAAGGGAAAGAAGAGGGGAGGAGGGGAGAGGAGAGAAGAGAGAAGAGAGAAGAGGGAAGAGAGGGAGAGAAGAGGGAGAGAAAGAAGCAGGGCTAGTGTCTACACCAAGCTGTCTGACCATGCATCTCAATGTTTTACAGTTGTTTATGACTTTCAGATAGAATGTGCATTTTAATTAAATTAGTATCGCTGTGATAAAGACTATGGTCCTGAGGGGTTGGAAGTATTTTGTATTCTTTTTGAAGTTCAGGTTAATATTAAAACCGTAGTCAAACTGAATTACCATTTTGTGTTGCTCGCTAAGCAACCTCTTCGTAAGAGACATGTATACTACCAACACAGGGACATCTCTGTCAATAGAAAACCATGTCCATTCACATCTCCTTCCCAAAATAGCTCTATGGCGTAATGACAAGCATACTCAAGTCTTGCCACACTTAGTTTTCCTAACAGGTCTTCTAGGATGTTCTTCCAGCTGTCCTGTCCTCTCTATCTCTATCTGCACAGATGTTGTCCATTACTATTGATGTGTCTATGTGGCATGACATGAACACTCCGCTGAGTGCTGATCCTCCGATCCGCCAGTCCTAGCTCCATCTCTGGGTCTTGTTTATCTGCTGCCTAATGGGGGATGCCAGTACATAGGGTCAGAAAGCAGATAGCTAGCTTGCATAATTCATAATGATGGTGAATTAGATGGGTGATCAGTGGCTGGGTCTACGACACAATGGCATGTGTTCCAGATGGCATTCCACTCCCTATATCAGGGGTCTCCAACCTTTTCTAGCATAAAAGCTACTTTTCAAAATGTAAACAGCGAGCTACTCATTTTTTTTCAAGCTTTCAAATAGGCACATTCTTCTCTTCCCCATGTCCTTAGTGTACAATATACAGTGTACCTGGTAAAATAATGGTTAATAAACGAGTCTAGATGACTCTAAATGGGGCCCTATAACTGTTTTCTCCGTTTTATTTTTCCTGGATTTATATTTTTAGTTTTGTTTTTAACTCTCAAAATTACAATTGTTCACAGATAAAAAAAACTATATATGTTGTTCTGAGTCCATGACAACGCTTAAATCACCTACTTTTTGGTCTAGAAGAAAACTAACACATTTAAATTTTTGAGTGTAATTCCCCTTTAATTGCACATCTAGCCCTTTAATTGCGCATCTGGCTCTTTAAATGCTTCTGGCCCTTTAATTGCGCATCTACCAGAGAGGAATGTGCCGGTCTAGTGATGGTTCTGTACTGGTGCTGCTCATTTTATGGGAAAGTTTGCAAATAAAAAATAATCAAAACAAATGATTTACTTACTCATTGTATACTTCTGCCAGGTAAGCCTACTTTGCAGTTATTATTTAATTGAGAAGCTTTTGGGGAAATTATTTCTGTCAATATACAAAATGGTTATCACATCATCTGGCTACACATGGAGTAACAGACAAACACGCCCACCACACAGACAGACAGGGACAATATTGCTGGAAATTAATTGGCAGATATTGTGTTAGATTTGGGCTTTTTTAAGCCAATAGTGGCTAACCCGGGGTGGGATGATATCAATGTTGCATTGATTAGATAGTAGCCGGGAACTTAAGGTGTCTGATACTTGTGAGATTTGTTTATGACATTATGCGGTGGAAAACAAAGAATTGCATTTACTTTCAGAATTGTTTGGCGAACTACTCATATGTGGGCTGCGAGCTACTGGTAGCTCACGATCGACCTGTTGGAGACACCTGCCCTATATAGTGCACTACTTTTAACTAGAACCCTCTGGGCACTGAGTCCTATGCGCCCTGATCAATAGTAGTGCACCACATAGGAAATAGGATGACATTTGGAATGTACACAATATCCTGATTCTTGATTCCTGATTCCTGATTCCTATATAATTTCTGTTGGGTTCAGTACGAGGAGCACGTCATGTTCGGATGAAGACAGGAACCAATAGGACAGAAGGAGGAACGGAGGGAGCACACAAGCATTTAATAGAAGAGAGATAGATCCATGGCACTTTAATGTTCAGGGACTGTAATGAAATGGACCCCAAGACCATAAAACAGCCTCAAAACGTCAGCTGGGGAGCAGTTAGAAAATGTGTCTTCAGAAATGCAGTAGGGCTTATCTTGAAAAACAGTGAAAAGGGTCTTATACAACCCATGTTGTTTTAATACATATTGAAAGGGATTTTTCAGATTTTTGTTTTAAACAAATAGTGAGGTAGGATGGCAGTGGAGTAAGAAAGAGATATATTATGTCAAATGGCAACAGACTGGATGATAGTGGGGTAAAATAGAGAGAGATTGTATCAGAGGGCAGTAAACTGGATTGATAGTGGAGTAAAATAGAGAGATTGTATCAGAGGGCAGTAAACTGGATTGATAGTGGGGTAAGATAGTGAGAGATTGTATCAGAGGGCAGTAAACTGGGTTGATAGTGGGGTAAGATAGTGAGAGATTGTATCAGGATTCAAAACTAATGTGACGTGCAGCGAATAGACCAGCCAGGCAACACCAGATGGTTATTTTTGAAACAGTATATCCATTTGACATACACAAAACAAAAACAAAAATGGGGGAAAAAATGATGGTAAAATGCACGAATATGCAATGAGTCGCACAGAACAAGAATGAAAAAAACAAGTACTTGATAGAATGTGCATCACTGGAAAACAATGTTTCTCCTTGCTCAATGAGTGAATGTGGTTCTACCGGCATTCTGAAGTAGAATATGCTAAGAATCAAATCAAATAAAATCCAATTTCATTGGTCGCACATACACTACCGTTCAAAAGTTTGGGGTCATATAGAAATGTCCTTGTTTTTGAAAGAAAAGCACAATTTTGTCCATTAAAATAACATCAAATTGATCAGAAATACAGTGTAGACATTGTTCATGTTGTAAATGACTATTGTAGCTGGAAACGGCAGATTTTTTATGGAATATCTACATAGCCGACCAGAGGCCCATTATCAGCAAGTTCAACTGGCAGCTTAATTAAATAGCACCCGCAAAACACCAGTCTCAACATCAACAGTGAAGAGGCAACTCCAGGATGCTGGCCTTCTAGAGTTGCGGAGTTCCTCTGTCCAGTATCTGTGTTCTTTTCCCCATCTTAATCTTTTATTTTTATTGGCCAGTCTGAGATATGGCTTTTTCTTTGCAACTCTGTCGCCTCTTCACTGTTGATGTTGAGACTGGTGTTTTGCAGGTACTATTTAATGAAGCTGCCAGTTGAGGACTTGACACTCTAATGTACTTGTCCTCTTGCTCAGTTGTGCACCAGGGCCTCCCACTACTCTTTCTATTCTGGTTAGGGCCAGTTTGTGCTGTTCTGTGAAGGGAGTAGTACACAGCGTTGTACGAGATCTTACATTTCTTGGAAATTTCTCACGCATGGAATAGCCTTCATTTCTCAGAACAAGAATAGATTGACAAGTTTCAGAAGAAAGCTATTTGTTTCTGGCCATTTTAAGCCTGTAATCGAACCCACAAATGCTGATGCTCCAGATACTCAACTAGTCTAAAGAAGGCCACTTTTATTGCTTCTTTAATCAGAACGTCAGTTTTCAGCTGTGCTAACATAATTGCAAAAGGGTTTTCTAATGATCAATTAGCCTTTTAAATGATGAACTTGGATTAGCTAACACAACGTGCCATTGGAACACAGCAATGATGGTTGCTGAGGGTTGTCCCGTGTGGCTCAGTTGGTAGAGCATGGTGTTTGCAATGCTGGGGTTGTGGGTTCGATTCCCACGGGGGACCAGTACGGAGAAAACATTTACGAAATGTATGCATTCACTACTGTAAGTCGCTCTGGCTAAGAGTGTCTGCTAAATGACTAAAATATAAAATATGTAACGGGCCTATGTAGAATATATATAAAAAAATCTGCCATTTCCAGCTACAATAGTCATTTACAACATTAACAATGTCTGCACTGTATTTCTGATCAATTTTATGTTATTTTAATCAACAAAAAATGTGATTTTCTTTAAAAAACAAGGACATTTCTATGTGACTCCAAACTTTTGAACGGTAGTGTATGTATAAATACACTGCTCAAAAAAATAAAAGGAACACTTAAACAACACAATGTAACTCCAAGTCAATCACACTTCTGTGAAATCAAACTGTCCACTTAGGAAGCAACACTGATTGACAATAAATTTCACATGCTGTTGTGCAAATGGAATAGACAACAGGTGGAAATTATAGGCAATTAGCAAGACACCCCCAATAAAGGAGTGGTTCTGCAGGTGGTAACCACAGACCACTTCTCAGTTCCTATGCTTCCTGGCTGATGTTTTGGTCACTTTTGAATGCTGGCGGTGCTTTCACTCTAGTGGTCGCATGAGACGGAGTCTACAACCCACACAAGTGGCTCAGGTAGTGCAGCTCATCCAGGATGGCACATCAATGCGAGCTGTGGCAAGAAGGTTTGCTGTGTCTGTCAGCGTAGTGTCCAGAGCATGGAGGCGCTACCAGGAGACAGGCCAGTACATCAGGAGATGTGGAGGAGGCCGTAGGAGGGCAACAACCCAGCAGCAGGACCGATACCTCCGCCTTTATGCAAGGAGGAGCAGGCGGAGCACTGCCAGAGCCCTGCAAAATGACCTCCAGCAGGCCACAAATGTGCATGTGTCTGCTCAAACGGTCAGAAACAGACTCCATGAGGGTGGTATGAGGGCCCGACGTCCACTGGTGGGGGTTGTGCTTACAGCCCAACACCGTGCAGGACGTTTGGCATTTGCCAGAGAACACCAAGGTTGGCAAATTCGCCACTGGCGCCCTGTGCTCTTCACAGATGAAAGCAGGTTCACACTGAGCACATGTGACAGACGTGACAGAGTCTGGAGACGCCGTGGAGAACGTTCTGCTGCCTGCAACATCCTCCAGCATGACCGGTTTGGCGGTGGGTTAGTCATGGTGTGGGGTGGCATTTCTTTGGGGGGCCGCACAGCCCTCCATGTGCTCGCCAGAGGTAGCCTGACTGCCATTAGGTACCGAGATGAGATCCTCAGACCCCTTGTGAGACCATATGCTGGTGCGGTTGGCCCTGGGTTCCTCCTAATGCAAGACAATGCTAGACCTCATGTGGCTGGAGTGTGTCAGCAGTTCCTGCAAGAGGAAGGCATTGATGCTATGGACTGGCCCGCCCGTTCCCCAGACCTGAATCCAATTGAGCACATCTGGGACATCATGTCTCGCTCCATCCACCAACACCACGTTGCACCACAGACTGTCCAGGAGTTGGCGGATGCTTTAGTCCAGGTCTGGGAGGAGATCCCTCAGGAGACCATCTGCCACCTCATCAGGAGCATGCCCAGGCGTTGTAGGGAGGTCATACAGGCACGTGGAGGCCACACACACTACTGAGCCTCATTTTGACTTGTTACATCAAAGTTGGATCAGCCTGTAGTGTGGTTTTCCACTTTAATTTTGAGTGTGACTCCAAATCCAGACCTCCATGGGTTGATAAATTGGATTTCCATTGATTATTTTTGTGTGATTTTGTTGTCAGCACATTCAACTATGTAAAGAAAAAAGTATTTAATAAGATTATTTCTTTCATTCAGATCTAGGATGTGTTGTTTAAGTGTTCCCTTTGTTTTTTTGAGCAGTATATTTAGCAGATGTTATTGCATGTGTAGCGAAAAGCAGCATTATACTCTCTTAGTGATCCAATGTCATATTATTTATGTTATTTCACATTGAATTCTTCTTCACATGATTACAGAAGACTTGTCATAAAGGGCGACAGCATGTGTTCTTTTTACTTTGGTGTGTAGGAGTATTGGATACATATACAGTACACTGCTCTTTCCATGACAGACTGAATCCAGGTTAAAGCTATTATCCCTTGTTAAATCCACTTCAAATCAGTGTAGATGAAGGGGAGGAGACAGGTTAAAGCTATTATCCCTTGTTAAATCCACTTCAAATCAGTGTAGATGAAGGGGAGGAGAGAGGTTAAAGATGGATTTTTAAGCCTTGAGACAATTGAGACATGGATTATGTATGTTTGCCATTCAGTGGGTGAATGGGCAAGACAAATGATTTAAGTGCCTTTGAACGGGGTATGATAGTAGGTGCCAGGCACACAGGTTTGTGTCAAGAACTGTAACGTTGCTGGATTTTTCACACTCGACAGTTTCCTGTGTATATCAACAATGGTGCACCACCCAAACGACATTCAGCCAACTTGACACAACATGGGCCAGCGTCCCTGTGGACCGCTTTCGACACCTTGAAGATCCCACGCCACGACGAACTGAGGCTGTTCTGAGGGCAAAAGGGGGAGGTGCAACTCAATATTAGGAAGGTGTGCCTAATGTAGGTAATTTCATGTGTATACCGTAGGCCTATATTTAGTTGATTCCTTTGAACATTGGATATATCTGTCTAGTGCCATCTGGCCTGGTATAGGCTATGAAGTGTGATGCTCAAAGCGTGGACAAGCGTGTAAATGACTAATTGACCAAATAACAACTTTGTGAATGATTGATGATGTATGTGTTTATTAACCAGGACAAGACATTAAAAAAAGGATGTAATTTATATGCATTTCCACTATAAATGTTTAGAAGTTACTTCTTAATTATTACTGTGACTACTGTTCTACCTTTTAAGAGTATGCAACCTCTTAAAGATGACAGCTGCAAACTTTGCACTGGTGCAAAAAAACTCAGTCAATCACACCAAAAAGTGTCTTATGTACACTATGAAATCCTTACAGAGTAGGACAGAGCAGACATAACTGGATCTTTCACTGTTTCTCACTTTGACAGTGCTTTAAGAGAGCACCCGGCGCCAAGTTCAGATATTTACTATGGTCTGTCTTCTGAGTAAATGTCCGTTATCTAAAATGGTGGCGACCATAAAAACAAATCAGAATGAAGCAAACCTGCTGATGTGTAAAAGAATCAAATCAAATAGATTCATGATTATTGAAGAACATTTTAGGAACTACAGACACCAACACAAGAGAGGAGGAGGATATGCTGACACTGCTGCCTCCCTCTAGCTCAGTAAAATGCTGGAGCGAAGCTCAAAATACTTCCTGAAAGTAGTAATCAGTGTCAGCCAAGGATTTTTTTTTAAAACACCAGACAACACATTTGTCTTTTTTTTCCCAAGTCTAAAAAATATCTGTATGTAAAAAATAATAACGGTGAGAAACAGTTCCCCTTTGGGGGTGGCAGGTAGCCTAGTGGTTAGCGTGTTGGGCTAGTAACCGAAAGGTTGCTACTTTGAATCCCCGAGCTGACAAGGTAAAAATCTGTCTTTCCGCCCCTGAACAAGGCAGTTAACCCACTGTTCCTAGGCTGTCATTGTAAATAAGAATTTGTTCTTAACTGACTTGCCTAGTTAAATAAAGGTAAAAATAATAAAATAGATGGGGATTGCAATGCCTAAAAGGGTGAATCTGGGATTCTAAAACAACAAAGCATTCACCCTGCCACTTACTTTGGAAAATCAGTCATGTAAAATAAAAAAAAATGATATGTAAGGAGCCCAGATTGCCTATTTAAACATTGAATAATTGTAGAGCACACAAGAGCAGGATCATCTATCTATGGCTAATGTCTTAACATTATGACTATCAATGTTATCTTTCAATGCCTATCAATGTTATCTTTCAATGTCTATCAATGTTATCTTTCAATGCCTATCAATGTTATCTTTCAATGTCTATCAATGTTATCTTTCAATGCCTATCAATGTTATCTTTCAATGCCTATCAATGTTATCTTTCAATGCCTATCAATGTTATCTTTCAATGCCTATCAATGTTATCTTTCAATGCCTATCAATGTTATCTTTCAATGCCTATCAATGTTATCTTTCAATGCCTATCAATGTTATCTTTCAATGCCTATCAATGTTATCTTTCAATGCCTATCAATGTTATCTTTCAATGCCTATCAATGTTATCTTTCAATGCCTATCAATGTTATCTTTCAATGCCTATCAATGTTATCTTTCAATGCCTATCAATGTTATCTTTCAATGCCTATCAATGTTATCTTTCAATGTCTATCAATGTTATCTTTCAATGTCTATCAATGTTATCTTTCAATGCCTATCAATGCTATTTTTCTCCTACGATTTCACCACAACAGGGCCAAAAGAAAACAGTGATAATTAAGAAATGGCAGGAGAATAGTTCCTGGGTCTCTCCTATGATGGATGAGGCATATGGCACAAGATAAACAGAGGGAGAGACAGATTTTCTCCTTGATGGGTCAACCAACTGTCATTACGGTTCCATCACGGCCTAAACATGTTGGCTTCAGTGGATACAGAGGGCCATTCAGGACTATTCTACCCTGGCTGCATCCCAAATGACACCCTATTCCCTATGTAGAGCACAACTTACGGTCCCTGGTCAAAAGTAGTGCACTATATAGGAAATAATGTACCATTTGGGGCTCAACCTTCTCTGTATAAGCTTCAGTGTTGGGACGCCAGCTTCCTGCTTCCACCATCCATCACACTGGAAAGCGGTTTGAAAACGACAGGCGTCACCACATGAAATTTGAGGTCATTTCGGCGAACTCCATCGAGTCCCTTCACCACCGGAGCAGTTTGTCTGCTATGTTTAGAGACGTTGCCTCTTATTTCGACAGAGTCTAGTGAAGTGTGAAACCCAAGGGGGTTTGAGCCTTAGCACCACACTTAGTCAGGCTGCCAATGAGCAGTCAGCCACACGTGCACGCAAGCGCACACACACACACGCGCGCACACACACACACACACACACACACACACACACACACACACACACACACACACACACACACACACACACACACACACACACACACACACACACACACACACACACACACACACACACACACAGCCACCTCACCTGTTCCACATTCCCATCCAGTCTCTGTCCTGTCACACGTTTCACTGTGCAATCATTTTATAATTATCAGACAGACTTCAGAAACTGTGTACAACATGAACAAACCATGCAGAAAGGCTCCCTACGGTTCCAGTTCTGATCACACTGCCTGCTTTGTTGATGACTTGATTTGGAGTGAGTGGGAGTCCTTCTCCTGCAATTCACTTGATTTTCTAGTTATTCCAGAGTACCTCTAGGAAGCCCTATAGACTGCAGTATTTTTTGGAAGGCCTGCAGCTTGGTGGTGTGCCACAGATGGGCCATTGTGATGTTGCTAACTGGGTATACATGTAAGAACACTTATTCAGTCCATAGGTTGGTACAGTATGTTAATACACCACAGTCTTTATTTTGTCTGTATACTCACTATGTGTATAATATTGATGTAAATGAAAGATAAGTAGCATCGGAGAACTGTGTTTTATTCTTTGGGGCTTTCTCAGTTTTGTCATATTTGTATAAATTCATAAATATAGCAGTCTCTGTGAATACATTCAAATGGTTGTTCATGCTCTCTTGACGTTCTGGGACACTAATGCGGATTTAATAACATGCAATATGGCACAGCTCACAAAACGCACACAAACATACAAACTAACATGCAGCACTGACATGCACACATGCCCGAAGAGAACAGCGAGGACTACAAACATGCCTAAAGAGGACAGCGAGGACTACAAACATGCCTAAAGAGGACAGCGAGGACTACAAACATGCCTAAAGAGAACAGCGAGGACTACAAACATGCCTAAAGAGGACAGCGAGGACTACAAACATGCCTAAAGAGGACAGCGAGGACTACAAACATGCCTAAAGAGGACAGCGAGGACTACAAACATGCCTAAAGAGAACAGCGAGGACTACAAACATGCCTAAAGAGGACAGCGAGGACTACAAACATGCCTAAAGAGGACAGCGAGGACTACAAACATGCCTAAAGAGGACAGCGAGGACTACAAACATGCCTAAAGAGAACAGCGAGGACTACGCAAATCCTGGTGGAGGTTTTCTTACTATTTCATACAAAATTGTTGGGCCAATTGTGCGCCGCCCTATGGGACTTTCGGTCACGGCCGGTTGTGACACAGCCTGGGATCAAACCCAGGTCTGTGTTGCCACCTCAAGCACTGCGATGCATTGCCTTAAACCGCAGTGCACCACTTGGGAGGCCCCACATTTGACTTTTTAAATATATTTTGAATATGCAAAGATCCATCTTCCTGACATGAGACAACTTGATCTCCCTATGAATCATAACTACGTTACACAGCTGATTAGAAGTCAACTACGTCGTCTTTCGCCACTCTGCACAGTATTAGTTTATCAAGTCGACAAAAACAAATCTGTCCATTTGTGAAGAGCCTTTGTTCAGTGTAGATGGACAATCAGTAACGTAGAAGACGTGGACAACGTTCATCGTATGGACGACAATGTAAAGCACACAGACTCAGCTAATTGTTTTCAGATAAATAAAAGTTAATGCATTCATTAATCGTAAAATGTATATATCTTAGCTAACGTTGAAATGCTCTTGAGCATGCCAAGTTCGTTCATGACAGTTAACCATTCCCCATGTCTTGTCAGTCAAATCAGAAGTGTCATTGACTAGATATGTGCCGTTATCTAAGTCTTAAAAAACCTGCACACGTCAATGATATGCACTTTATTCCAGAGGATTCCACCAATTTCAGATGCTTCCCGGGTAAGGTTTTTTTTTTTCTTCCCATTGTCTGGGGAGTTTGCTCCCCGATTCGATAATATGGGAAATTGCATCGACTAACCACTTTATATTACGTAGGCTACACCTTGGAACAAGCTTTAAGTGATATCGACTCACACACATGCACAATAGGGCCCGAGCTCACAGTCTATTATTCACCAGAACGCTATGAACAGTCATTAATCATTAGTCTTTGTATCCACACAAACAGCTAATATAACGTGACTCCAGCATTTCTGCTGTTCTCTGTCGCCTCTGACACACACATGACTTGATAGCATCACAGCTGAGCTATGGGTTTGTTGTGAGGTCAGTAACGTTAACGTAGTGATATACGGTGCTAAAATACACCTTGCATTCTACTGTGACACAGACGGTGCAACCTAGGATGCTGCTGAGAAGGGTATCTATTGTTTTATACAGTCCTCGTAACACAGAGAATGTCCTCGTAACACAGAGAATGTCCTCGTAACACAGAGAATGTCCTCGTAACACAGAGAATGTCCTCGTAACACAGAAAATGTCCTCATAACACAGATAATGTCCTCATAACACAGTTGACACACAAACAATAATGGAGATTCACAAAGAGTTATACAAAATCAAAGCTTGCTTTGATTGGTTGTGCACATCTCTCTTAATTCAGCCTAAGGGTCAGCAAATAAAAATTAGGAACAATTGCTTCACCTGGCTAGTCCGCCATAGTGCCCTGCTAAACCAAATAGAATGTGTGTTATTGCTTGTGGAATATCTTCTTGACGGCATGAAGCCAATCATTTGGATTTTGGATGGAGGTGTAACTCCAGGATTGCACACTAACTCAGTGGTCTTGTGGTTCATGCCTACCCTGAGATTAGGAGGTTGTGGATTCGATCCCCGGTCGAGTCATCCCAAAGACTTAAACATTTTTACCAAATGCCTCTCTTCTTGGCACTCAGCATTAACGAGATGGATTGGGGACAATGCCCTGCGATAGACTAGTGTCCTGTCCAGGGGGTGTAGTTGTACATCAAGCTGCCTCACACTACAGAAATAGGAGATAGACAAGTGTCCTGTCCAGAGGGTGTACTTGTACATCAACCTGCCTCATGTAACTGGCTCGGACAAGGCTACCTTTACCCTCCAGGATTGCACAGTGCATATTTGCCATAATATACATTTTCATTCAGCACAAGGCCATTGGTTATTGATTCAAGGCATGATGGGTGGGTTGGGGGACTTATCATGCATTCAACATCAGCAGGTTACGATGTCCAAACAAAGCCATTACTAAATGACTGAAAACATGAAACACATCAACAAACAAACACTTACAAGCACGCACAGGAAAACAGAAATCACAGATTTACCATAACAGAGTAACAAAGGTAGACTCACAGATAGAAAACTTGTTGCTGTTGTCTTTGCCTGGGAATAATTTTACTCCTCTAGATTTAAAGTCTACGGACCTTTTCACTAGTTAAAGGGAAAACAAAAACATGAAATCAGGTGAAACAGGTGAAACAGTTTCCAAATAAACCGATCAGCATTGAAAACCAAGAAACCCATCCTCCAAGCTTATGGAGAAGAGCACAAATCATAGCAGCAGCAGGTAACAATAGTCAAAGTATCTTAGCAACAGAAAAAAAGAAAGAATGTGAAGAGATAAAATAGGCAAGAGCAAAAAGAAGAGGAGAAGAAAGATATTATTATTATATAAGTAGCGTACAGGGCTTCTGTTCATTTGTCAACCTTGAAATGATTGGGGGGTTTTGCAGGACAGCAGACCAGAATGTAGAACAGCCGATATGGATCAGCCTTTAGCCACAATCCCCAGAGGAGTCTCCAGGGCAGGGGCGGCTGTCAAGGGTTTTTTCAGCAACAGAATGGCCGATTTGTTATGCCGCAGAACGGCACGCTGGGACATGACAGTGCAGGCGTTAGCTCACACACACACACACACACACACACACACACACACACACACACACACACACATTCGTACATACACACACCCACACAGAAACAAACGCACGTACACACACACACACATCCTGAGCAATTGGAGGATTTTCAGGTGTTGTGCTAACATCAGATGTTCATGTAAATGTATCCCCAATATCTTAGTTGAACAGAAGCCCTGAGAAGAATGACAAGCTTAATAATAATAATAATATTAATAATAACAGTAATAATAATAATACTGTGATCACATTCAACATGTGTGTAAAAACATCAATCATGATAAATGTTTTATTTTCTGTTTTCCAAAAAGAAACCTTAAAAAAACAAACATCTGTTGTCAGAACATATTTAATGCATTTGTTCAGAAAGTGATCATAGATTCACTGTCAGATATAAAATGGGATAATGAAGGATTATATTGGGGTTTGGAAAAAAGCAAGTGGCATTGTGTGAGACTGTGGAGTTGCTCTCTCCTCTCTCTCTCTCTCTCTCTCTCTCTCTCTCTCTCTCTCTCTCTCTCTCTTCTAATTTGTGTATTTGAGAGCAACCCTCACAGCCTTACAAAGAGCACATTTAACACAGAAGGGTACACTCACACATTGACATAGGACTCACTGATTCAGCATTTCCTTAAAAAAATATGACAATATGCTGTATATTGGTTTAAAAAAAATATTAAAATAGGGCTTCATCATTGTTAACACGTTGCTCAAAATATGAAGGTTGGGTTGAAACTCATAAGGCTATGTTAGTGTTAGACCTTCAGTTCAGGATTAACTGAATGACAGAGAATGAGACGTTTTTTTGACAACTCCCAGTTGTCCTTCAGGATATTGACATACAGTGGAGGTGGATAAGGTAGAACATGTTTGCCCACTCTTACACAAGGAAAGATTCCTGTAATCCATGGCATCAAAATCAACATCTCAAACTTTCAGACATCAAAGGTTGTGTAGTTAGGATGATGAGCAGACCAACTCATTATGAAAGAGCGTAGTTAGGATGATGAGCAGACCAACTCATTATGAAAGAGCGTAGTTAGGATGATGAGCAGACCAACTCATTATGAAAGAGCGTAGTTAGGATGATGAGCAGACCAACTCATTATGAAAGAGCGTAGTTAGGATGATGAGCAGGCCAACTCATTATGAAAGAGCGTAGTTAGGATGATGAGCAGACCAACTCATTATGAAAGAGCGTAGTTAGGATGATGAGCAGGCCAACTCATTATGAAAGAACGTAGTTAGGATGATGAGCAGACCAACTCATTATGAAAGAGCGTAGTTAGGATGATGAGCAGACCAACTCATTATGAAAGAGCGTAGTTAGGATGATGAGCAGACCAACTCATTATGAAAGAGCGTAGTTAGGATGATGAGCAGACCAACTCATTATGAAAGAGCGTAGTTAGGATGATGAGCAGACCAACTCATTATGAAAGAGCGTAGTTAGGATGATGAGCAGACCAACTCATTATGAAAGAGCGTAGTTAGGATGATGAGCAGACCAACTCATTATGAAAGAGCGTAGTTAGGATGATGAGCAGACCAACTCATTATGAAAGAGCGTAGTTAGGATGATGAGCAGACCAACTCATTATGAAAGAGCGTAGTTAGGATGATGAGCAGACCAACTCATTATGAAAGAGCGTAGTTAGGATGATGAGCAGGCCAACTCATTATGAAAGAACGTAGTTAGGATGATGAGCAGACCAACTCATTATGAAAGAGCGTAGTTAGGATGATGAGCAGACCAACTCATTATGAAAGAGCGTAGTTAGGATGATGAGCAGACCAACTCATTATGAAAGAGCGTAGTTAGGATGATGAGCAGACCAACTCATTATGAAAGAGCGTAGTTAGGATGATGAGCAGACCAACTCATTATGAAAGAGCGTATTTAGGATGATGAGCAGACCAACTCATTATGAAAGAGCGTAGTTAGGATGATGAGCAGGCCAACTCATTATGAAAGAGCGTAGTTAGGATGATGAGCAGACCAACTCATTATGAAAGAGCGTAGTTAGGATGATGAGGAGACCAACTCATTATGAAAGAGCATTGTTAGGATGATGAGCAGACCAACTCATTATGAAAGAGCGTAGTTAGGATGATGAGCAGACCAACTCATTATGAAAGAGTGTAGAAAGTAACATTACCAGCATACCAAATATTTTCTTGATTGTCTGTTTTGAAACGTTTAAAGTAAAAAAGTGATTAAGGCATGCCATACTGTTTTTGGAATGTTGTGCATTTTAGAAATTATAGTTCGACAAATCTGCTCTGTGAGTAAAACTCTAAAATCCTATTTATGATACTAAGACACCAGACACTGTACAGTATGCTGCAAAGCTTCTGCAGACCTGTGGTTTCCAGTTACTACTTGCTCCAATGTTACATTTCCACTTGAAACTCTTCAAAAGTTCAAAGTCCCCAAAAAGTACCTAATGTCAGAAACAGTGTGTACAGCCAAGATCAACAGAAGATCACTCAAGCTGATATTATTGAATATTCATTAAGAGTGGACAGTACCTCTTCCATATTCATTAAGAGTGGACAGTACCTCTTCCATACTCATTAAGAGTGGACAGTACCTCTTCCATACTCATTAAGAGTGGACAGTACCTCTTCCATATTCATTAAGAGTGGACAGTACCTCTTCCATATTCATTAAGAGTGGACATTACCTCTTCCATATTCATTGAGTAGACGGTACCTCTTCCATACTCATTAAGAGTGGACGGTACCTCTTCCATATTCATTAAGAGTGGACAGTACCTCTTCCATATTCATTAAGAGTGGACAGTACCTCTTCCATATTCATTAAGAGTGGACAGTACCTCTTCCATATTCATTAAGAGTGGACGGTACCTCTTCCATATTCATTAAGAGTGGATGGTACCTCTTCCATATTCATTAAGAGTGGACGGTACCTCTTCCATATTCATTAAGAGTGGATGGTACCTCTTCCATATTCATTAAGAGTGGACGGTACCTCTTCCATATTCATTAAGAGTGGACAGTACCTCTTCCATATTCATTAAGAGTGGACAGTACCTCTTCCATATTCATTAAGAGTGGACAGTACCTCTTCCATATTCATTAAGAGTGGACGGTACCTCTTCCATATTCATTAAGAGTAGACAGTACCTCTTCCATATTCATTAAGAGTGGACAGTACCTCTTCCATATTCATTAGAGTGGACAGTACCTCTTCCATATTCATTGAGTAGACGGTACCTCTTCCATACTTATTAAGAGTGGACGGTACCTCTTCCATATTCATTAAGAGTGGACAGTACCTCTTCCATATTCATTAAGAGTGGACAGTACCTCTTCCATATTCATTAAGAGTGGACAGTACCTCTTCCATATTCATTAAGAGTGGACAGTACCTCTTCCATATTCATTGAGTGGACGGTACCTCTTCCATACTCATTAAGAATGGACGGTACCTCTTCCATATTCATTGAGTGGATGGTACCTCTTCCATACTCATTAAGAGTGGACAGTACCTCTTCCATATTCATTAAGAGTGGACAGTACCTCTTCCATATTCATTAAGAGTGGACAGAACCTCTTCCATATTCATTAAGGAAGTGGACAGGAAGTGGACAGTACAAGCAGTGCCTAACATTAATAATAGTGCAGACTTCCTCAATTATAGTTAATCTGTGAGGGATCTGCATCTTAATTAACTGTTACACTTTGACGGTCACTGATGAGCACCGCTTGAGCAGTATCACTTACGATGCTTTAATGTGTCCTTTCTTGGGATATGCTTAAATTGCGGCGAGATAAATCAGCCAACGGGTTTCTTTGTGAGGATATGTAAACTATATTAGAGAGCCACGGCATTCTCAGGCACTATGAGGGACACCTTTAGTCTGACCTCTTATTAACCCAACATGAATGTTTCATTACTCTCATTTCATGATCCTCAGGTCAGCTTTGTGTCATGAATATTTAAAGGCTAAAATTACACATTGGGTCCTTCCCATGCGCTGCCAGAAGAAGCTACATTAACCGTCACGCCCAGGTTGCCTATGAATTGATACTTGCCGCTCAGTCGTGACATTTCATCATTCAGACTGATTAAAAAAGGATTGGGGACGCCGTTGGAGATCTGCTACATATCTGGAGGTAGGCAACCATCTCAACATGCCAACACTGTCACTCTAATTTAGGTCATCAAAATGTAAGGTGGCACCAAGACAATAGGTACCTAAATCATAGAACAGGGATCATCAACTAGACAAAACAAAATGTATTTTATATTTGAGATTCTTCAAAGTAGCCACCATTTTTTCCCCTTTTTACCCCCTTTTTTCTCCCCAATTGGTAGTAATTACAGTCTTGTCTCATCGCTGCAACTTCCGTACAGACTCAGGAGAGGCGAAGGTCCTGGACCCCAAGCCAACCAAGCCGCACTGCTTCTTGACACAATGCATATCCAACCCAGAAGCCAGCCACACCAATGTGTCAGAGGAAACACCATACACCTGGTCAGCGTGCACTGCGCCCAGCCCACCACAGGAGTCGCTAGTGCACAATGAGACAAGGATATCCCTGCCGGCCAAACCCTCCCAACACGGACGACGCTGGGCCAATTGTGCACCGCCTAGTTAAATAAATAAAAAAAATGAGTAGCTGTGTCCAGACTGGTACTGTATATATATTTTGCTCAGAAATCGTGGGGAGCCAAATAAAACCACCCTCCGGCCAAATTTTGACTATAGCAGGGATTTATGAGAATAGCCATCATTAGCAGGATTTCTTGTGTTTGGAATATTGCAGTCTGTACTATAATATTTCAGTCTTTACTATACTGTATTGTAATATTTTAGTCTGTACAATAATGTACTGTAATATTTTAGTTTGTACTATACTGTACTATACTCTTCCAGTCTGTACTATACTGTACTATAATATTTCAGTTTGTAGTATACTGCACTCTATATCAGTATGTACTATACTGTGCTATAATTTTTTTGTCTGTACTATACTGTACTATACTATTTCTGTTTGTACTTTACTGTACTATAATCTTCCAGTCTCTACTATACTGTTCTATAATATTTCAGTTTGTACTACAATATAGCTGCATAAGGGTGAGACAGAATGATAAACTATAGACAATTCTGCTGTATACTGGCAACCTAGAATTCAATAACCCATTCTGGCTTGCCGAGGGCCACGGGTAAAAGGACCAATCAAGTCATGTTGTAGGCACATACAGTTGAAGTTGGAAGTTTACATACACCTTAGCCAAATAAATTAAAGAGCAGTGATACTATCAATAGCAGTGTGCCGATTTCTTATTTTTTCTATACTTTGAAGAATCTAAAATATATTTTTGATTATATTTACAATGTATGAAATAGTAAAAATAAAGAAAAACCATTGAATGAGTTGGTGTGTCCAAACTTTTCTCTGGTACTGTATATACAGTTAAAGTCGGAAGTTTACATACACCTAAGCCAAATACATTTAAACTCAGTTTTTCACAATTCCTGACATTTAATCCTAGTAAAAATTCACTGTCTTAGGTCAGTTAGGATCACCACTTAACTTAAAAGAACGTGAAATGTCAGAATAATAGTAGAGAGAATGATTTATGATTTCAGCTTTAATTTCTTTCATCACATTCCCAGTGGATCAGAAGTTTACATACACTCAATTAGCATTTGGTAGCATTGCCTTTAAACTGTTTAACTTGGGTCAAACGTTTCGGGTAGCCTTCCACAAGCTTCCCACAATAAATTAGGTGAATTTTGGCACAGTCCTCCTGACAGAGCTGGTGTAAATGAGTCAGGTTTGTAGGTCTCCTTGCTCTCACACGCTTTCTCAGTTCTGACCACAAATGTTCTATAGGATTGAGGTCAGGGCTTTGTGATGGCCACTCCAATACCTTGACTTCGTTGTCCTTAAGTCATTTTGTCACAACTTGGAAGAATGCTTGTGGTCATTGTCCATCTGGAAGACCGATTTGCGACCAAGCTTTAACTTCCTGACTGATGTCTTGAGATGTTGCTTCAATATATCCACATACTTTTCCTGCCTCATGATGCCATCTATTTTGTGAAGTGCACTAGTGAAGTGCACCCTCCTGCAGCAAAGCAACCCCCGTGTTTCACGGTTGGGATGGTGTTCTTCGGCTTGCAAGCCTACCCCTTTTTCCTCCAAACATAACAATGGTCATTATGGCCAAACAGTTATTTTTTGTTTCATCAGACCAGAGGACAGTTCTCCAAAAAGTACGATATTTGTCCCCATGTGCAGTTGCAAACTGTTGTCTGGCTTTTTTATGGCAGTTTTGGAGCAGTGGCTTCTTCCTTGCTGAGGGACCTTTCATGTTATGTCAATATAGGACTCGTTTTGCTGTGGATATAGATACTTTCATACCTGTTTCCTCCAGCATCTTCACAAGGTCATTTGCTGTTGTTCTGGGATTGATTTGCACTTTTCGCACCAAAGTACGTTCATGTCTAGGAGACAGAACGTGTCTTCTTCCTGAGTGGTATGACGGCTGCGTGGTAAAATGGTGTTTATACTTGCGTACTATTGTTTGTACAGATGACCGTGGTACTTTCAGGCATTTGGAAATTGCTCCCAAGGATGAACCAGACCTTTTTTTCTGAAGCCTTGGCTGATTTCTTTTGATTTTCCCATGATGTCAAGCGAAGAGGCACTGAGTTTGAAGGTAGGCCTTGAAATACATCCACAGGTACACCTCCAATTGACTCAAATGATGTCAATTAGCCTAACAGAAGCTTCTAAAGCCATGACATAATTTTCTGGAATTTTCCAAGCTGTTTAAAGGCACAGTCAACTTAGTGTATGTAAACTTCTGACCCACTGGAATTGTGATACAATGAATTATAAGTGAAATAATCTGTCTGTAAACAATTGTTGGAAAAATTACTTGTGTCATGCACAAAATAGATGTCCTAACCGACTTGCCAAAACTATAGTTTGTTCACAAGAAATTTGTGGAGTGGTTGAAAAATGAGTTTTAATGACTCCAACCTAAGTGTATGTAAACTTCCGACTTCAACTGTAATTGAACTAGGGCAGTGAGAGGGAGATAGGTTAACGGTGGTGTAAGGGCTGTGTTAGGCCTTGAGGCAAAGCAAAGGGTACTTAAATTCCAAACGTTCAATGTCGGTGTAGTCATCTATACAATACACACTCTAGACCAGGCCTGGGCAAAAGCCGGCCCGAGGGCCATTTGCGACCCACGACCTAATTCACTACGGCCAGGGGAATCATGCTTAGATCACATAAAGAATTTGCGATAGAAAAGTTTTGAGAAACATACAGTATGTGTTATTCAAATTAAAAGCCTAATGAATACTAGCCTTTGTGTAATGATTTAACTCCCACCGCTTGTGGGACATTTATTTTGAAGGCACGTAAAAATAACATCTGCATGAGGACAGACAGAGACTGACAGGATGACACACACGTCACAGTTACAAATAGTAGCTAGCTTGAAATTGTGCAAAAAAACTTTTTTTTTAAACATTTCTAAGATTTCAAAGAAATGGAAAGTCGACAATGAATGTAGGGTGTTCCAGCAAAAGTGGACATCGAAATATTTCTTTATTGAGGCATCAGGGAAAGCTGTGTGCTTAGTGTGCAAAGAGAGCATCACTGTCTTGAAAGACTACAACTTGTTCCGACACTTCCAGATGAGGCATGCAGAGAAATATAGGAATACGTATTCTGAGCAGAGGGCAAGTGCATCGAAAGAGTTGCTTTCTCAGTTGCAAAAGCAGCAAGGACTTTTCACAAAACTGCATTCAGCAAACGACGGAATTTTGAGAGGTAGCTATGTACTGTCCCACAAAATTGCTAACCACAGCAAGCCACTCGCTGAGGGCGAATTCATTAAAGAATGTTTAATTGACTCTGCAGAGAAAGAGCTGTTTGAAAATATTTCCTTGTCAAGACGAACAGTGACACGGCGTGTTGAGGACATTTGAAAGACTAGGTAAAGGATTTTACCAATTTCTCCTTGGCCCTGGATGGGAGCAGTGATGCATGTGACACGGCGCAGTTGTTGATATTCTTACGAGGCATAACCCCAGACTTTGAAATTACAGAGGAGCATGCTTCAGTGCAGTCAATAAAGAGCAAAACCACAGGGAAAGATTTATTGGAGGAGGTTAATAAGTGTGTGGCAAAGCTGGGACTGAGTTTTGAAAAGTTATCCAGTGTGACCACTGATGGGTGCCCAAACTTGACAGGAAAAAATGTTGGCCTTTTGAAAAGGATACAAGATCAAGTAGCTGAGCTGAATCCAGATCAGAAAATTATTTTCCTGCATTGCATTATTCTTCAGGAGGTGCTCTGTAAATGTGTTCTGAAAATGAGCCATGTTGTGGATACAGTCACTAAAGTGGTAAACTTCATAAGAGCAAAATCTTTGAACCACAGGCAGTTTGTCTCACTGTTGGAAGAGACAGAGTCGGGTCATGCAGATCTCCCGTACCACACAAACGTGAGATGGCTGAGTTTGGGGCAGGTGCATAAAAGGGTGTGGGACTTGAAGTCGGAGATTGCTGAGTTCTTGCAAATGAAAGGAAAACATGTGGATTTCCCTCAACTGCAAGATAAAGAATGGTTGGCTGATTTTGCCTTCACCGTGGACATCATCATGAATGAACTGAATTCCAAACTGCAAGGGAAGGGCCTTTTTGCACATCATATGTACAGTCTTGTCAAAGCCTTCAAGGGAAAATTACTCTTCCTGACCCACCAAGTAGAAGCCAACAATCTCACCCACCCTCTGACACTACTAGTCTGTTCCCTATCAGATGACCAGCGGGAGAAGTATGCTGCGTGCTTTGAACAGTGAGTTTTCTCATCGTTTTGAGGATTTCAAAGTGTTGGAAAATGACATGCCAAATATTAAGAGTGTCACGATTCCTACCGACGGTGGCGCCCCCTCCTGCTCGGGTGGCGCTCGGCGGTCGTCGTAGCTACCACCGATTCCCTTTTTGTTTTTCCCTTTTTTTATGTTTTCTCACCTGCCCTGAGTTAGTCATTAAGAGGGCTATTTAGTTCAGCTGGCCCGCTCCCTATTGTGCAGGATTGTTTTTCTGTGTGTCGACTGCGTTTTGTTCGACTGTGCTTGTCGAGTGTATTTTCCCTGTTGTTGGGAAACCTTTTATTTTGTGCTTGTGGTTTATTAAAATTACCACACAGTGTTCGCTGCTTCCTGCGCTTCTTTCCGCCACACAACAGACAAGCCGTTACAAAGAGTCATGCTCAGAAGATGTTTGTAATGTTTGGGTCAACCTATGTATGTGAACAGACATTTTCAGTGATGAATATAACAAGTCAAGTCACAGATCATCGCTTACTGACCCTCACCTCTCAGCAATCTTACGCATAGCGACGTCAGAAACTATACCTGACTTCACTGCTCTAGTCAATGTCCATCAGAGACTTCACTCCTCACACTGATTGAGTAGTTTAAAGGTAATGTTGAGCTCTCTCTCTTTCATATGTTGTTGTGCATACGCTTTAACAAGAGTTCTGTCCGTGGTGCTGAATACACAGTGTACTTTTCCCTCCGTGCAGTTCATCACGTGTTTAATCATGAAAATACCTATCAAAAGGAGAACATGGATGTGATTTATTTCTGTGTATGTTAAAAAAAGTAAAGTAATTAGCATATCTGGATGTGATTTACAGTAGATATACAGTTGAAGTCGGAAGTTTACATACACTTAGGTTGGAGTCATTAAAACTCGTTTTTCAACCGCTCCACAAATGTCTTCTTAAGTAACTATAGTTTTGGCAAGTCGGTTAGGACATCTACTTTGTGCATGACACAAGTAATTTTTCCAACAATTGTTTACAGACAGATTATTTCACTTATAATTTACTGTATCACAATTCCAGTGGGTCAGAAGTTTACATACACTAAGTTGACTGTGCCTTTAAAAAGCTTGGAAAATTCCAGAAAATTATGTCATGTCTTTAGAAGCTTCTGTTAGGCTAATTGAAATCATTTGAGTCAATTTGAGTTGTAACTGTGGATGTATTTCAAGGCCTACCTTCAAACTCAGTGCCTCTTCGCTTGACATCACGAGAAAATCAAAAGAAATCAGCCGAGACCTCAGAAAAAATTGTAGACCTCCACAAGTCTGGTTCATCCTTGGGAGCAATTTCCAAATGCCTGAAGGTACCAAGTTCATCTGTACAAACAATAGTACGCAAGTATAAACACCATGGGACCACGCAGCCGTCATACTGCTCAGGAAGGAGACGCGTTCTGTCTCCTAGAGATTTACGTACTTTGGTGCGAAAAGTGCAAATCAATCCCAGAACAACAGCAAATGACCTTGTGAAGATGCTGGAGGAAACAGGTATAAAAGTATCTATATCCACAGCAAAACGAGTCCTATATCGACATAACTTGAAAGGCCGCTCAGCAAGGAAGAAGCCACTGCTCCAAAACCGACATAAAAAATCCAGACTGCGGTTTGCAACTGCACATGGGGACAAAGACCGGACTCTTTCGAGAAATGTCCTCTGGTCTGATGAAACAAAAATTGAACTGTTTGGCCGTAATGACCATTGTTATGTTTGGAGGAAAAGGGGGGAGGCGTGCAAGCCGAAGAACACCATCCCAACCGTGAAGCACAGGGGTGGTAGCATCATGTTGTGGGGGTGCTTTGCTGCAGGAGGGCCTGGTGCACTTCACAAAATAGATGGCATGATGAGGTAGCAAAGTTATGTGGATATATTGAAGCAACATCTCAAGACATCAGTCAGGAAGTTAAAGCTTGGTAGCAAATGGGTCTTCCAAATGGACAATAACCCCAAGCATACTTCCAAAGTTGTAGTAAAATGGCTTAATGACAACGAAGTCATGGTATTGGAGTGGCCATCACAAAGCCCTGACCTCAATCCTATAGAACATTTGTGGTCAGAACTGAAAAAGCATGTGCAAGCAATGAGGCCTACAAACCTGACTCAGTTACACCAGCTCTGTCAGGAGAAATGGGCCACAATTCACCCAACTTATTGTGGGAAGCTTGTGGAAGGCTACCCGAAACGTTTGACCCAATTTAAACAATTTAAAGGCAATGCTACCAAATACTAATTGAGTGTATGTAAACTTCTGACCCACTGGGAATGTGATGAAAGGAATAAAAGCTGAAATAAATAATTTTCTCTACTATTATTCTGACATTTCACATTCTTAAAATAAAGTGGTGATCCTAACTGAACTAAGACAGGGAATTTTACTAGGATTAAATGTCAGGAATTGTGAAAAACTGAGTTTAAATGTATTTGGCTAAGGTGTATGTAAAATTCTGACTTCAACTGTATCTGTCAACACAGTCATTCACATGATGTATAATCCTTAAATATGATTCTGGCCCGCGATGGCAAAAATATATTCTAATGTGGCCCTCCATGGAAAATAATTGCCTAGGCCTGCTCTGGACACTGGACATGCATTCCACCATGTCTAGCTGGCTAGCTTTTAGAAAACCCTTCACTGTAAAATGGTTCAAGACAAAGGACTTAGAGTACCATAATTTCCGGACTATTAAGCGCACCTGAATATAAGCCGCACCCACTGAATTAAATTGTTTTTTTTATTTTGAACATAAATAAGCTGCAGGTGCCTACCGGTACATTGAAACAAATGAACTTTACACAGGCTTTAACGAAACACGGCTTGTAACAAAAAATAAAAAATTAGCAGTAAGCTTTACCGGTAGTTGTCTTTTTGCACTGAGTCAATTCCTCACGCTGCTGTTTCCAACGTCTTATCATCGACTCATTAAGACCAAGCTCCCGTGCAGCAGCTCTATTTCCTTTTCCAACAGCCAGATCGATCGCCTTCAACTTGAAAGCTGCATCATATGCATTTCTCTGTGTCTTTGCCATGATGAGGGTGACAAAATGACTACTGTAATCAGAATGATGGAAGTTTGAGAGCGCTCGATTTAATCTAAACAGTAAACAAAAAAGTTGTTTGACCTTAACCCGTCTAATGAAAGCTTCATGCCACCAAAAAACTGAGCAAGTCACAGAATGTGTTTTTTTGGAGAAATTGTTTTTTGGAGAAAAATCCATATATTAGCCGCGTCATTGTTTAAGCCGCGAGGTTCAAAGCCTGGGAAAAAAGTTAATTGGCGCGCGTTCACGCGAGAGGTAGCTCTGTTCCAAAACGTTTTTCAAGACACTGGAATGGTCCGGTTGGAATATTACTGAATCTTCACGTTCTAAAGGCCCTAAAGATTGATGTTTTACAACGTTTGACATGTTTGAACGGACGTAAATAGATTTTTTTAACTTTTCGTCGTCACATTTTCCACGCGCTGAACTGAACGCGCGAACAACAAGGAGTTATTTGGACATAAATTATGGAGTTTATCGAACAAAACAACATTTATTGTGGACCTTGGATTCCTGGAAGTGCCTTCTGATGAAGATAGGTAAGGGAATATTTCTAATGCAATTTATGATTTTAGATGACCCTAACATGGCAGCTATCTGTATTGCCTAGTGTATTTTTCTGAGCTCAGTACTCAGATTATTGCAGAGTGTTTTCCTCGTGAAGCTTTTTTGAAATCTTTCAGAGCGTTAGCATAAAGGAGATGTTCATCTATAATTCTTTGAATGAGAGTTTAATATTTTATCAACGTTTATGACAAGTATTTTTGTAAATTGTGGTGCTGATTCACTGGCAGTATTTGAGGGAAAATATTTTCTGAACGTCACGCGCCAATGTAAAATGCTGTTTTTATATATAAATATGAACTTTATCGAACAAAAAATTCATGTATTGTGTAACATGATGTCCTAGGAGTGTCATCTGATGAAGATCGTCAAAGGTTAGTGCTTCATTTAGCTGTGTTTTGGGTATTTGTGATGCATGTAGTTGTTTTGAAAATGGCTGTGTGGTTATTTGTGTCTATGTACTCTCCAAACATAATCTAATGTTTTGCTTTCGCTGTAAAGCCTTTTTGAAATCGGACAACGTGGTTTGATTCAGGAGAAGTGTATCTATAAAATGGTGTAAAATAGTCCTATGTTTGAGAAATAGAAATTATTAGATTTGTGGTTTTGAATATTGCGCTCTGATTTTTCACTGGCTATTGTCAAACTCAATCCCGCTAACGGGATTGGTGTCGTAACAGTTAGTTGAAATGGGTTCCTTATATCAATTTAAAGAAGCTCTGATCATTCTCTCATAGCCTATAGCTTATGGGGATAGTGATGTACTTTAACGGCTGCTGATATGGGAGCTATAAAACCTTATACAGGAAAACTATTGTTCAGATTTATTACTTCCAAAATTGGTCTAAAATTCTGTTTATTTATGTTCTGCAAATTCTGCTAACTTCAGCAATCTAGCAATTTCCCCAAGCACACTATAACTCAAATGTCAAAACTAAATTGTGACCTGACAATATATCACTAATTAAAATGTAATTCTGTATGACATAGCTACAATGTGTTTGGCTCAAGTGCTGGTCAGCGGTTTTAATTGGTAAAGTGCATGGGGCTGAAATGAATAGCTAGGTTCCATCTATCATTCATTTATGTCATAGTAGATCAATCAAAACAATCTTGCATTCTCTGCTAAGCATCTGAGATGGGCACTCTAACAAATCTAGAAAGAGATAGTTCTGGAGAATATCTAATGCCTATCAGGGTGACACTTTTCCTAAATGTATTGTCCGGGAAGGCAAGGAAGCGGATATGAAACATGGGAGCAAATTCGGACCTGATTGAAGACTAAATCATACAAAGAGTCCAAAGAGTCCAACTCTAGGGTGAATTCTGGGATGAAATACTATCATTGAGCCCCATCTGAAGCCCCATTAGTGGGCAGTGAGGCTCTTAGCTACATTTGGGTTCCTATTTCCTACCATTGCTTATTTTTCTTACAGACAGTGATCCACACCATAATGACTGAACACACAAGGTCAGGATCGTTTTAACTGAACGGTCTCGGCCATGAAAGGCCAAATGTAACACATACGTATCCATCACCTCTTAAAGTGGAACTGACAGCATTTTAACTACTTTGCAGATATGAATAAACAGACATTTATAATATCAGTATTATCCAGACAAACTTAGTTTAAATTTCAATTTATTTGGCTAAGGTGTATGGAAACTTCTGACTTTAACTGTATATACAGTACCAGAGAAAAGTTTGGACACACCAACTCATTCAATGGTTTTTCTTTATTTTTACTATTTCATACATTGTAGAATAATAGTCAAGACATCAAAACTATGAAATAGCACATATGGAATCATGTAGTAACCAAAAAAGTGTTAAACAAATCCAAATATATTTTAGATTCTTCAAAGTAGAGAATAAATAAGAAACTGGCTCACTGCTATTGATAGTATCACTGCTCTTTAATAAGCTTTATGTATCCTCCTCACGGCCTTTGCCAGAGCTTTTGTGAATTTTTTAAATGAGCATCTTTATGTAGACATAGCCCCACCCACATTCGTTCCACGCACCGAAAGAGGTTGGAGTCGAGGGAAACAAATAAGTGCTACCAAACATAACAATGTGCACTTCATATATATTAGAGTGAAGTGTGTACATAATCAGCCAGTCTCTTTTACCCCCTATTCCGAATGGTAGCTATGAATGCAGAGGTTGTGCACAGTGCAACAATATGATGAAGTGTGAATATTTCTGACACCCACATACAGGAAAAACGTTCCAAATAAATGACATTATTACGTGCTCCACCACCCATGTTATCTACATGATTAAATGTCTGTGTGGGCTGTGTTATGTAGGTAAAACCTCTCGTTCTCTCAAACAGAGAATGTGTGAACATAAAAGTTAAATCAGGAGAAACAACAGAGATTATCCAGTTGCAGTACATTTTAATGACCTTAAACATTACATTTCTACCTTTAGATTTTGTGGCATAGAGAAAGTTAAGATATCAGATATCAGACAGGATATAAATAATACTCTGATCAAAAGAGAATGTTTTGGGATTTTTACCCTCCAGACATGATTTCCTAAAGGTCTTAATGATGAAATGCCTATGTATGTTATGTTGTAAATGTGAACATGAATTATGCCCCCGTTTCAGATTACTTTGACGTTTTTTTTGCGCTGCACCCAATGATTTATGAAAAGTTGCTCGATGTCCTCATTGCGGTTTTACAGATGTGGTTAAGACTAGAGGTCGACCGATTAATCAGTATGGTCGATTAATTAGGGACGATTTAATTAGGACCGATTTCAAGTTTTCATAACAATCTGTAATCGTCATTTTTGGATGCCGATTATGGCCGATTACATTGCACTCCACGAGGAGACTGCGTGGCAGGCTGACCACTTGTTACTCCAGTGCAGCAAGGAGCCAAGGTAAGTTGCTAGCTAGCATTAAACTTATCTTATAAAAAAAACAATCAATCTTAACATAATCACTAGTTAACTACACATGGTTGATGATATTACTAGTTTATCTAGCTTGTCCTGCGTTGCATCTAATCAATGCGGTGCATGTTAATTTATCATCGAATCACAGCCTACTTCGCCAAACGGGTGATGATTTAACAAGCGCATTCATGAAAAAAGCATTGTTGTTACACCAATGTGTACCTAACCATAAACATCAACTCCTTTCTTAAAACTAATACACAAGTATATATTTTTTAAACCTGCATATTTAGTTAATATTGCCTGCTAACATGAATGTATTTTAACTAGCGAAATTGGGTCACTTCTCTTGCATTCTGTGCATGCAGAGTCAGGGTATATGCAGCAGTTTGGGCCGCCTGGCTCGTTGCAAACTGTGTGAAGACCATTTCTTACTAACAAAGACCGTAATTAATTTGCCAGAATTTTACATAATTATGACATAACATTGAAGGTTGTGCAATGTAACAGCAATATTTAGACTTAGGGATGCCACCCGTTCGATAAAATACAGAACGGTTCCGTATTTCACTGAAAGAATAAACGTCTTGTTTTCTAAATGATAGTTTCCGGATTTGACCATATTAATGACCTAAGGCTCGTATTTCTGTGTGTTTATTATATTATAATTAAGTCTATGATTTGATATTTGATAGAGCAGTCTGACTGAGCCGTGGTAGGCAGCAGCAGGCTCGTAAGCATTCATTCAAACAGCACTCTCGTGCGTTTGCCAGCAGCTCTTCGCTGTGCTTCAAGCTTTGCGCTGTTTATGACTTCAAGCCTATCAACTCCCGAGATTAGGCTGGCAATACTATAGTGCCAATAAGGACATGCAATAGTCAAAGGTATATGAAATACAAATGGTATAGAGAGAAATAGTCCTATAATTCCTATAATAACTACAACCTAAAACTTCTTATATTGAATATTGAAGACTCATGTTAAAAGGAACCACCAGCTTTCATATGTACTCTTGTTCTGAGCAAGGGACTTAAACGTTAGCTTTTTTATATGGCACATATTGCACTTTTCATTCTTCTCCAGCACTGTGTTTTTGCATTATTTAAAGCAAATTGAACATGTTTCATTATTTATTTGAGACTAAATTAATTGTATTTATGTATTATATTAAGTTAAAATAAAAGTGTTCATTCAGTATTGTTGTAATTATCATTATTACAAATATATATATATATATATATATATATATATATATATATATATATATATATATATATATATATATATATATATATCGGCCGATTAATCGGTATCAGCTTTTGTTGGTCTTCCAATAATTGGTATCGGTATCAGCGTTGAAAAATCGTAATCGGTCGACCACTAGTTAAGACGTTTTATGTACATACTTTATTCTAATATTTATGAAATGCACATTGTTATATTTGGTAGCAATTATTTGTTTTCCCTCGACTCCAACCCCATTCGACTCGTGGAACAGATGTGGGTGGGGCTATGTCTACATAAGGGTTGACTTGCAAAAACTCTGACGAAGTCCGTGAGGCCGATACGTAAAGCTTATTAAAGAGCAGTGATACTATCAAAAGCAGTGTGCGGGTTTCCTCTTTTTTCTCATTTTTATTCAACTGTTACCATGCACCTGAAAAAAAGATAGCTCAGATGTGCGATTGCCTTTTGAATTTTAGATTCTTCAAAGTAGCCATCCTTTGCCTTGATGACAGCTTTGCACACTCTTGGCATTCTCTTAACCAACTTCATGAGGTAGTCACGTGGAATGCTTTTCCAACAGTCTTAAAGGAGTTCCCACATATGCTGAGCCTTTGCAGGCTGCTTTTCCTTCACTCTGAGGTCCAACTCATCCCTAACCATCTCAATTGGGTTGAGGTCAGGTGATTGTGGAGGTAGCACTCCATCACTCTCCTTCTTGGTCAAATAGCCTTTACACAGAGTGCAGCTGTGTTTTGGGTCATTGTCCTGTTGAAAACCAAATGATAGTCCTACTAAGCGCAAACCAGATGGGAGGGCGTATCGCTGCAGAATGCTGTGGTAGCCATGCTGGTTAAGTGTGCCTTGAATTCAAAATAAATCACTGACAGTGGCACCAGCAAAGCACCCCCACACCATCACACCTAGTGGTTTCTTTGCAGCAATTTGACCACGAAGGTCTGATTCACACAGTCTCCTCTGAACAGTTGATGTTGAGATGTGTCTGTTACTTGAACTCTGTGAAGCATTTATTTGGGCTGCAATCTGAGTTTGCATTTCATTGTTGATTTCTGAGGCTGGTAACTCTAATGAACTTATCCTCTGCAGCAGAGGTAACTGTGGGTCTTCCTTTGCTGTGGTGGTCCTCATGAGAGCCAGTTTCATCATAGCGCTTGATGGTTTTTGGGACTACACTTGAAGAAACTTTCAAAGTTCTTTAAATTTTCCGCATTGACTGACCTTCATGTCTTAAAGTAATAATGGACTGTCATTTCTCTTTGCTTATTTGAGCTGTTCTTGCCATAATATGGACTTGGTCTTTTACCAAATAGGGCTATCTTCTGTAAACCACCCCTACCTTGTCACATCACAACTGATTGGCTCAAATGCATTAAGAAGGAAAGCAATTCCACAAATGTACTTTTAACAAGGCACACCTGTTCATTTAAATGCATTCCAGGTGACCACCTCATCAAGCCGGTTGAGAGAATTCCAAGTGTGTGCAAAGCTGTCATCAAGGCAAAGGGTGGCTACTTTGATGAATCTCAAATATATAACATATTTTCATTTGTTTAACACTTTTTTGTTTACTACATGATTCTATTTCTGTTATTTAATAATGTTGATGTATTCACTATTATTCTACAATGTAGGAAATAGTAAAAATTAAGAAAATAAAAACCCTGGAATGAGTAGGTGTGTCCAAAATTTTATTTGGTACTGTACATCTGTGCACTTGTGGGAATTCTCATGTCACCCTGTTAAGAGAGCATTTCAGTACCAATTAGACTGCCTTTGGCTCCTTGATTGGGAACCGTGCCAGATGCGGTGCAAAAGTGATTGCATACTAAATGACAGATTTTATGGTATAATTCGTTTTTATAATTCAATCGTGGCAACTAACCCGCTGGTCTTGCTCAGTGCTCGGTCACCACAGACAGGACAAATAACTACCATGAATACTATAGCTAGCTCTTAGAGTAACATAAACATGTCTGTCCTGAACAGCTTATGCATAACATACACTTCCATATATTAATGTGGATTTTATGGGAATGGCCTGCCACTCCAAATCACTGAAAAAAGCACGATAGGGGTTGAGGGATGTTGATAGATTTATTTTTGCTGCTTTGTGGCAGAGCAATTTAGCATGAATTGTGCCTTTAATGGTAGCCTATGTACTGTGTTCCCTGGATATAATTCTCACACAATATGTTTGGAAACAACTTGATTATTGATTTGATTATTTGATAACTTTGAGGTCGAATGCAGATCTGATTGTTAAGAGAAGATAATTTAAAACCTCAATTGGCAGCATTCAATCAATCACTGATCAAAATAGACAATGCTCTCCAAGCCTCTGGCTGTCTAAATTGAGACACTGGACCAGGTTCAAATAAAACAAAATGGACGTCTGGAATACTGGGGACCTATTAAGTGGTCTGATGCTGTAGATGAAAACACGCTAATATTAATGGCATTATGATATAGGCCAATGGTTGAAGGATCCAATCTGACAGAAACATAGTGAAGACTTGTCAAATTAATTACTCCCCTGAGGCCAATGGTAAATTCTAATTTATATTACTCTGCACTTGCCTGTGGTCTACTGATAGAGGAACAGAGGTTGCCTTATCAAAGATGGCATTAGCTCCAGGGGAAGAGATTGTCTGTGACACCAGTCTTCTGGTCATGAATTAACATTAAGTCCTATTTCTGACTGCACTGCTTAGAGGAGTGGGGAAATGGTCTGACCAGTGGCAGAGTGCGCTGTGTTCAGTATGCTATACGAGGGGCGTTTGGAAGATTTGAATTCTAGGGAAGACAGGAGAGAAAGAACCCTGGACGATCATTGATTGGATTAATTGTTGACGGTTAGTTTATAAAAATCCTGAAGTTGCTTGAAAAGGACCATTTGGTTTCCAACTCAGATGTGCAGATTCTTTGGTAAAATTGAATTATAGCGGGTCCTGTATACAGTTCCTGTGTATATATGGGTTGCATAACACATGCATAGGAACTACATACAGTAGACATCCACAGCTAAACTCATCTATATTTACTCTATCAGGTAGTTACAGAACCTTCAGAAAGTATTCACACCCATTTTTACATTTTACATTTTAGTCATTTAGCAGACGCTCTTATCCAGAGCGACTTACAGTAGTGAATACATACATTTAATTTCATGCATTTTTTTTTGTTTACACCCCTTGACTTATTCCACATTTTGTTGTGTTACAGCCTGAATTCAAAATTTATTAAATTGTTTGTTTTTAATCTCACCCATCTACGCACAATACCCTATAATGACAAAGTGAAAAAATATTTTTAGAAATGTTTGCAAATGAAAATGAAATACAGAAATATCTCATTCCCCTGAGTCAATACATGTCAGAATCACTTTTGGCAGCGATTACAGATGTGAGTCTGATTACGTAAGTCTCTTAGATCTTTGCATATCTGGATTGTACAATATTTACACATTATTCTTGAAAAAATTATTCAAGTTGGTTGTTGATCATTGCAAGACATTTTCAAGTCTTGCCAAAGATGTTCAAGCCGATTTAAGTCAAAACTGTAACTATGCCACTCAGGAACATTCAATGTCATCTTGGTAAGCAACTCCAGTGTATATTTGGCCTTGTGTTTTAGGTTTTTGTCCTGTTGAAAGGTACATTTGTCTCCTAGTGTCTGTTGGAAAGCAGACTAAACCAGGTTTTCCTCTTAGATGTTCCCTGTGCTTTGCTCTAATGCATTTCTTTTTATGCTTTTTACCCTTGCTGATGACAAGCATACCCATAACATGATGCAGCCACCACCATGCTTGAACATATGAAGAGTGGTACTTAGTGATGTGTTGTGTTGAATTTGCCTCAAACATAATGCGTCGCATTCAGTACATTAAGTTAATTTCTTTGCCACATTTTCAGTTTTACTTTAGTGCCTTGTTTCCTTGTCACAAACAGTATACATGTTTGGAATATTTTCTGTAGAGGCTTCTTTGTTTTCACTCTGTCATTTAAGTTAGTATTGTGGAGTAACTACAATGCTGTTGATCCATCCACAGTTTTTTCCTATCACAGCCATTCAACTGTTTTAAAGTCACCATTGACCTCCCTAAGCAGTTTCCTTCCTCTCCGGCAACTGAGTTAGGAAGGTCACCTGTATCTTTATAGTGACCAGGTGTTTTGATACACCATCCAAAGTGTAATTAACAACTTCACCATGCTCAAAAGGATATTCTATGTCTGCTTTTTTTAAATAATAGCTGCCATTATTTGCGAGGCATTGGAAAACCTCTCTGGTCTTTGTGGTTGAATCTGTGTTTGAAATTCACTGCTTGTCTGAGGGACCATACAGATAATTGTATGTGTGGGGTACAAAGATGAGGTAGTTATTCAAAAATCATGTTAAACACTACTAATTGCACACAAAGTGAGTCCATGCAATTTATTATGTGAGTTGTTAAGCACATTTCTGCTCCTGAACTTGTTTAGGGTTGCCATAACAAAGGGATTGAATACTTGTTGACTCAATTAACTTGAAATTGAAAAGCATAATTCCACTTTGACATTATTGGGTATTGTATGTAGGCAAGTGACAAAAATGTCACTTTCTAAATTCAGGCTGTAACACAACAAAATGTGGAAAAAGTCAAGGGGTGTGAAAACTTTCTGAAGGCACTATAATGCTATACGTGAACTCCTTTCTAATAGTGCTGAACAGCAGCAAGGCTGCACACATACAAATACAAACATTGTCTGTGTTCAAATTCCCCCTCAAACTTTGATTAAGGTGAGACGTGGTCTCTTCCATTCCATTGCTTATCAGAGGTGGCCTTGAAAAGAGGCCCAGCAGCATTGCCAATAACAGCTTCAATTCGACCGCCACCGACTTCCTATGAGAGATGAGCTGCATTGAGAGGGAGCGCAACAACTGGCTAATGTCAATAACTGGTTCAATCAGAGATGTGAACGTGCTTTTTCTGATGGGATTTCTTTCAGACAGATCCGTTGGGTAAATTGGATTTTGGGGTGGTTTTGGTGTCCTAAGGTGCTTTGCAGCTGCTGCTTTAAAGCTGGGCTGCTTGTTGCTCACCAGGTAGATTGAAGCTGGTCTGCTTGTTGCTCACTAGGTGGGTTGAAGCTGGTCTGCTTGTGGCTCACCAGGTGGTCTGAAGCTGGGCTGCTTGTGGCTCACTAGGTGGTTTGAAGCTGGGTTGCTTGTTTCTCGCCAGGGGTTGGAAGCTGGTCTGCTTGTTGCTCACCAGGTGGATTGAAGCTGGGCTGCTTGTTGTTCGCCATGTGGTTTGAAGCTGGCCTGCTTGTGGCTCACCAGGTGGTTTGATGCTGGGATGGTTGTTGCTCACCAGGTGGTTTGAAGCTGGGCTGCTTGTTGCTCACCAGGTGGTTTGAAGCTGGGCTGCTTGTGGCTCACCAGGTGGTTTGATGCTGGGATGGTTGTTGCTCACCAGGTGGATTGAAGCTGGTCTGCTTGTTGCTCACCAGGTGGATTGAAGCTGGGATGGTTGTTGCTCACCAGTTGGTTTGAAGCTGGGCTGCTTGTTGCTCACCAGGTGGTTTGAAGCTGGGCTGCTTGTTGCTCACCAGGTGGTTTGAAGCTGGGCTGCTTGTTGCTCACCAGGTGGTTTGAAGCTGGGATGCTTGTGGCTCACCAGGTGGTTTGAAGCTGGGGTGCTTGTGGCTCACCCGGTGGTGTGTACCAGTAGGGCCACATTAAGAAGTCTCACACAGGGCCGTTGTCAAGGGGAATACATCCCTAGGCAGACATCAACAGCAGAGATGAAGATCAAATCTCAATCTTCTTGCTGACCAATCTCACCAAGTGCGGAGGTAAAGGTTTGTCCATTTTAAAAACCTTTTGAACCCACTACTGTTCCTGGCACCAAGCCAGAAAATGAATTAGGTTCTAACGTACTTTTCGTTGAGAATATTCACAATAAGTTGTGTTTAATAAAAAAGTCCTCAATGTGTGACACTTCATATACTGATGTCCAATGAATAGCTCTTTAGCAGGGTATTAGAAAAATGGTTCGCTAACTATTTACAATCGTTAGTAAATTATAAGAATATTATTTATTCATACCCTATTCTTTCTTTAAATACAGACGTTGCCTTTGTGAGGATGTGAAAAGTGCTTTAACATTGTCCTCTGGAGAGGTGTCAGGGACAGAAATAAACCCATTCAGATGCACTGAGCTATTCTCTGCAGATCTGTTTCAGAGTGAGTTTAACCCAGTGGTTCCCAAACTAGGGGTCACAACCCCATGTGGGGTCGCCTGATATGTAAATGGAGTCTCAGGAGAATTTTTTTAAATCCCCCAAAATGTGCAGGGAATACCCTGCTGTCTCCCTCACAGCATTAAAACTCATGGTACCCTTCGCCAGCTCATATCTGTGTGAATCCAAGTTCCCAGTTGTTTTGAATGCAGCATTAGAGACATTATGTCAGACTAATTTGCAATTGCCTGTCATAGCCCCACACTAAAAGTATGTGATGGTGAGTTGAGAAGACAATCAGAAATACTGTAAGAATGTTTTTCAATTGACTGCAAACATTTTCAGATATCAAAATGGGGTTGTGGATGAAAACAGTTTGGGAAGTCCTGGTTTAACCCCTGCTTCTTCACATTCTATTAAAGCTACAGTCTGTGGTCTGGGATCCTTGAAGAATATTATGTAAACACTCACACCTTATGTGTTAACAGGTGCTTCGAGGAAAAAGTCCAATTCCAGCAGATCCTTGAAGGATATAACTTAAATAAATGTCTCATGAGTTCAGAGTCATAAAACAAACATGTACGTTTTTATTTGTTTATTAAATCACAGAATCTAGCTTTAAAGCATCTGATGAGCTAATAAGCAAACTTAGCACCTCGTCGTAGCTTATAAAGTGGTTCCGGGAGCTATTTTTAATCCAAACAAATTTTCCATGATGTAACAGTAGGCAAACATATTTCATATTTTATATGTTATCCAGGTCCTTCAATAGGATAACATTTTTTCAGTGTGGGGGGGCATTTTTAAAGATTTGGTTTATGGTACATTTGTGTCAGAATAACCCCACAAACACAACACACAGCAATGCACATGTGAGTATATGATTCTGAATGATCTATTATACAGTAGCTTCATTTCGTTTTATCAGCAGCTTTGGAATAAGATGGGAAAAAAGAGACAGCTATTTCAAAAAGAGGAGAATAAGTGATTTGTTGTTAATCTATTGGTTAGTTTGGAAGAGGCAAAAAACACTTTTTTAATTGAATGCTGTGCTGCGCTGTGCTGTGCATACAGAAGTTGGCATTGCTACAGAGAGAGGGTTCTAATTAAAAGTAAAAACCAAAAGCTCTAATTGCCCACCCAAATCATGTCCTCGGGATTTACGGTTTCCATGAGAAAATAAATATGTATCTTGTAGTTGTAATCATGACAGTTGAAAGACAGAATGATAGAATGACTACGTCAGTCTGAAACCAAAAAAATTACATGAAAAGAAAAGAAAACAGCAAATCTAAGAAGACAGCCCTATCATGACAATAAGAAGAAAAACTAATTAAGGAGGACAGAGTGAAGAGGTGTAGGATTCATCCCCCTTTCAGAGCACTATGTGTTGATTCTCTCAGGGCTTTAAAAGGATTACACTCTTATTTAAGTTTTTCTTTTTTTAGGTGGTCAGGAAACTCCTTGCTAAGCATCTTTGCATTGATTGAAACAGAGGCTTACCTTGATAATGGGCGCTAAAGCCCCGGTATCGATGGTTACTGTCGGTTACAAAGTGTAGCCTCAGCCAGTTCTTGTTGCTGACAATAGGAGACGGGACATTCATCCCAGATAACCTGAGTGAAACAAGAGGAAAAAAATCATTAGGTTTTTTACATCCACGTTCAAAGTCAGCATGCTACAGCACCGGTGTCTTTTAGTGTCTCAGCCAATCAAAAAAGATAACCCTTTTTTAATTTTTTTTTTTTAAAACAAGGTTGGGACAGGTTACGACACAGTACATAGGTAATAAAAAAAATGGCATCTTGTAGACCTAAGTAAAAATGGTGGAATTTCAAAATCCAAAGTCAGGTTGCTTATTATGCATCAATGACAATAGGACATACAACTGTACATATTCATAGGGTAATGTTGAATGGAGAAATGCTGATAGTAGAACAGGATGTCCATTCCCCTGGTGAGAACACTACAAAAGAGGAGGATCCTCAACTGTATTAGCCACACCCCCTTGGTCAAAGCCTAACGCTTCAATCACACCGACAGCGTCATTGCATTTTTGGTACACCAGAATGACATTAATTTCCGATGAAGCCCTGTGTTTACCTTTTCATTTATTTATTTCACCTTGCAGCGTTGCGTTGCCGAGGCAGTTGCAGTGCGTTCTGTGTGGTGCATACTTAGGATTTATGGAATGTATGCATCTAACTGTATGTGTAGACTGCTTGACAGAAATGGTAGCAGAAGATGAATGTTGAACTTTTGTTGCATATATATCCAGATGATGCTACGTACTATTTTGCCCAATGATGCTGTCGGTGTATTGGAAGCATTACACTCTGGTGTGTAGACATACGGAGTGTATACAAAGCATAAACACGGTGCATGAAGACCCTTATACGTTAGTCACAAAGTGAAGGCTACCGTGTGCAGATCATAAACAAAGCATATAAGGAGCTTATATATTAGTCACAGAGGATTAGATACAGTATATCCACCTGTTCAGAACCTCACACCGGTATAGGCTTAATATGCTTACAGAGTAGACAGTGTATCTGGCCCTCGCCCTCGCACGGCTTTGGCCCATGTCACCACAACACACAAAGGAGCTGGCCAGAGGAAACGTCTATGAGACGAGTAGCCTGCCTCCGAAGGGACTGGGCTCTCTTCCCTCTTCCTCTCCCTTCCTCCTCTTCCTCCCCCTCCCCTCTTTCCCGCCTGCCTCACACCAACCTTTACTGATGACTGGTGGGATATGTCATTAAAAGGACACGGTCACATGGATCACAGCTTAGTGGCTTCTCCAAGCTGGAGCTGTGCCATATCATTCACGTTATCACGCAAAAAGTCTCTTCCATTACCCACACTGTGTGAGCGTCCCAAATGTTCACCTATTCCCCATATAGCGCACTACTTCTGACCAGAGCCCCATGTGTCCTGGTCAAAAGTAGTGCACTATGTAGGGAATAGGATGCCATTTGGGTCGCATCCTGGGACAGAGGCAGAGACAGCAGAACAGAACACTGTCTGGTTTAACCTCACCCACTCCGCCCTTAACTGCTTTGGAAATATAGTATTTGCATAAAGTGACTGTAATTACTTTACATGTATCCATTGCTCTTAGCATAAGGTTTGTAGAAAGAGTGAATAGAAACATTTCTACAGGATGTGCTTAGCACAGATCCTCACTTTGGGTGATACAGAACATGTGTACCACTGGGAAAATGTTAGGAATGTGTAGAACCGATGTAAAGAACAACACAGAGGTCTCAAAACAATAACAGTAGGCTTGGCACTCTGCCTGAGTTAAACCATTTCACATACTCGAATAACCATAGTATAAATGTTATGGATGGAATCCCTTTCACATGTACACATGTTCGTGGAGGAAATGTCATCTACTTGAACTAGCACCTCCGTTACCAGTGCAGGAGGCAACTCCGCAGGGTTATTTTGTTTATGTGGGAGAGCATCATTGGCCACACAGCGAGTTAAGGTATCAGTGGCGTCGTGTTTCTCATCCAATAATATACATGTTAATTACATGAGTTAAACCATTCTGCACTGGACATAATTCCAACAGAGGGAGAGGGTTGTCACCATCCCTCCCATGTTAGACAGTTGAGTGCTACACTATTATTGTAAATAAGAATTTGTTCTTAACTGATTTGCCTAGTTAAATAAAGGTAAAATAAAGGTGAAATAAAATAACACATCTGTGAAAGCAAAACTACAGTACTAGTGGCTCTGGTAGACTAGTCCACTCTGTGGCTTTCAGAGGCCTTTCCATACATGTCATTGTCAGAATAGTTTCATGATTACACATAGGCTACAGAGTAGAATGGAGCTGAGGAGACGTCGCTGTATTCATCCAGCTTAGCCTGGCAATCACTGTCCCTTTACAGTGAGCAGACGACACCAAGTCTGAGGCTTAATGCCTCTCTACCACCAACCAACCACCCCGTCAGTCAGTCTCTTCTCTTTCACTGTATGTGTTCGAAATGTAGTGCATTGATTGTACTGTAGTGTAAAGCAGGCCGGGGCCCACGGTGCGGAGACCGTGACATCCCCAACTGAACTCGGAGGTAATTGATTAGTCATCCCACACATCCCAGTCTCAAAGCTTTAGCCTTTTCTCTATCTCCCATCCATTTGACAAAATATAAATGACACAAACATTGGCTGCACGAGACAAGATAGAGAGAGCTAGAGAGTGATGGAGGGAGGGAGGGAGGGGTAGAGCGGAGAGAGAGAGAGAGAGAGAGAGAGAGAGTGGGGCCAACGCCACCACAGCAACAGTAAGGGGTTATTCACTCAGGCATTTACACTGAATGTCCTGTCTTTCTGGATTCTGAAAACCGTTCACGGTCTCAGAAATAACTTGGTGTGAATTGATAGTGACAAGAAGAGGCAACATTGGCGAGACTTGGGGGCTACATAGCAACAGTGTCGCTGATGTGTCATCAAAGTACTCAAGCATTCTCAAAGCAATTCTAATATTAACTTTAAAATCCCTGCGGTGCTGGCTGAATGGGCCTGTAGTCAGACAGGAGTTCAATATCCGACAGGAAGGAAATAATATACCTTTTTCTAAATTCTCACTTTTAAAACGCAGAAAGGAAACTGGAAAGTAGCCTAGCACCTATTCCAAACATCATGTCAGTCTGCAGAACAGTGAATGTGTGTGATCTAGGTTAATCTAGTCTGACATTGGATGTGTGTGATCTAGGTTCATCTAGTCTGACATTGGATGTGTGTGATCTAGGTTCATGTAGTCTGACATTGGATGTGTGTGATCTAGGTTCATGTAGTCTGACATTGGATGTGTGTGATCTAGGTTCATGTAGTCTGACATTGGATGTGTGTGTGTGTGCATTCCCCTACATGTGGCCATGCTACATGAACCTAAATCACACACATCCAATGTCAGACTACATTAAACCTAAATCTATTAGTAGAGGTCTGACAGAAGGTCAGACCCTCCCCCCACAACACACGCACGCACGCACACACACACACACACACACACACACACACACACACACACACACACACACACACACACACACACACACACACACACACACACACACACACACACACACACACACACACACACACACACACACACACACACACACACACCACAGAATTCTCGAACATCAGTGTTCCAAGTCCCATCTAGCTGGGATAAATATGCTCTAGGAAGCTCCTTGTGAAAAAAGGGGAGAGATTCATTATTAACAAATGATAACAGGTTTAGTGTTCCTTAATCAGTGAATCTGTCTTAATTGCCGGCCCTTTAATTAAAACTGGTGGCAGGTGATTGCGCACAAATACGTGGAACACACACACAGACTCACACACACACGCACACACACACACACACACACACACACACACACACACACACACACACACACACACACACACACACACACACACACACACACACACACACACACACACACACACACACACACACACACAGACACACCCATGGAGGGGAGAAACAGAGAAGCAGGGCTGGCCTCTGCATCAGCTCTGGGCGGCAGGCAGTGTACAACGCTGGCGGACGCCTCATCAATCACCACCCCAGCGTCAGAGACGGATAGGAGGCCGCTGGGAAGCGGGGCGCGTCTCTCCATCAAACTGATGTTTTAAAAGTAAGTAATCAGTGTTCTCCACGGGCACTCCTTCTGTGGCAGAGCCCTCCACCTTCCTACTCTGCACCCCTTCTCTCCTCCCTCGTTCCCCTCCTCCCTCATTCCCCTCCTCGCTCTAGTCCCTCTTCTCTGCTGATTCACTGACAGCCTCCTCACTTTGATACAGTGAGTCAAGGCCTCTCCACCCCATTGGATACCGGAAACTATATTTCATCCATTTCATTGCAGCATGCAGGGTCGACGTGGAACTATCCAAACTGCATTCTGGGCTCTGTGTGTATAGGCGTCAGACCGTTCACCCAAGAACCGCACCAAAACACAAGCACAGTAAAATCCGTAATTTGCTGTAATGCTCTTCTCTAATCCAAAATGCTGTGGTCAAAAACAAACAGAATGGCAAAATAGAGTGTGTATTTTTCTGAGGCTAAGATGATATTTATCCAAATTATATTCTTTGTTGCAGTAAATGGCTGCCATAATTCAAACCTTCCAGTCTCAGAAGAAAATGAATGGATCTAAGCGAAAGAGGGAAAAACAGTACTTAACCAGGGCCTAGCTTATCTTCACAAATAGACTGAAATAAGACTTTCCATTTCAGGGTTTCCAATACATAGCTAATCCATTCAGCAACAATAGAAAATCCAACAGGTGTAAATTAGAAAAGAGTTTAATTTAAATCCCTACATTACGTCACCTGATTGGAACTAGCCTGTGAGGTTGGGCTTTTTCGAGAACCTGCAGGAAAGTGTATGATGCTGTAGTGACGTATTGAAATACATGATTTATCATTCATAATCAAGGAATTTCTTATATTATCATAATACATCCTTACAAACAGGACATCCCTGCATACAGTAAATTATACCCAGTGTGAAGCCTATTCCCTGCAATGTCAATAGATGTTGGGTTCGCTCTTCACTCTACCCAGACACTCCCTCTTAACCCCTGTGTAGTATTAACATTCTGGATACTCCCCTTGTCCTAAGGGTCAAAAATGACCCGCCTTCCATAAACCCCTAAAATAAAGCATCTTAATTGAATTTTAAACAACCTGTCATTCATCACAAACTTTGTGAATATCTGGGATTTACCTCTTCACAATGCAGAAAGACTGCATTTAATCAGTGGACACCACTTGTTTTTATTACAACACACCCGTCATAATTGTTTTCTTTACTAAAGTAGAGGTTTATTATTATTATTATTGCTAAAGGTACTGCATAGGTGTAAACATAATTTTCTTAGCAAGCGATAGCACCTGTATAGCCTAAGAAAGTAGCAGAAATGTGCAGAAAGTAGTTTTGAAAGCATTTTATTGAAGGGAAACAATAACAGTCATTAACTTTTTAGGCAACATATTATTCTTATATACTGTACACTGAGGAATTCAGCTAAAAAATACTGGTCTTCTCCCATTTTTGAACCATTGCCCCCACCCACAAGGTGTATAAACAACAACAATAAATAAGAATAAGATAATAGATACAAAACAAAAACGTGAAGAACATAAATCAATCAACTCCTAATTAGCACATGTAGGGCAGTATGCAAGTGTGTGTGCATGGACTTTGCAGATGTATTTCTCACATGTGCAGCACATAGTATTTGTTTTACAGTCCTTCTTCGGGGGCAGAATTGGCATCTCCTCCTCTTGTCTGCCCCAGCTGCAGTCTCAAGTGGATTAGGACAAGATTCAGCACCCTGAACAGCTTTCACACGTGACATGTTTTTAATTTTTTTATTTCATCTTTGTTTAACCAGGTAGGCAAGTTGAGAACAAGTTCTCATTTACAATTGCAACCTGGCCAAGATAAAGCAAAGCAGTTCGACACATACAACAACACAGAGTTACACATGGAGTAAAACAAACATACAGTCAATAATACAGTAGAAAAATAAGTCTATATACAATGTGAGCAAATGCGGTGAGATAAGGTAGGTGAAGGCAAAAAAGGCCATGGTGGCAAAGTAAATACAATATAGCAAGTAAAACACTGGAATGGTAGATTTGTAGTGGAAGAAAGTGCAAAGTAAAATATAAATAATAGGGTGCAAAGGAGCAAAATAAATAAATAAATAAATACAGTAGGGGAAGCGGTAGTTGTTTGGGCTAAATTATAGATGGGCTATGTGCAGTGATCTGTGAGCTGCTCTGACAGCTGGTGCTTAAAGCTAGTGAGGGAGACAAGTGTTTCCAGTTGCAGAGATTTTTGTAGTTCGTTCCAGTCATTGGCAGCAGAGAACTGGAAGGAGAGATGGCCAAAGGAGGAATTGGCTTTGGGGGTGACCAGAGAGATATACCTGCTGGAGCGCGTGCTACAGGTGGGTGCTGCTATGGTGACCAGTGAGCTGAGATAAGGGGGGACTTTACCTAGCAGGGTCTTGTAGATGACCTGGAGCCAGTGGGTTTGGCGATGAGTATGAAGCGAGGGCCAGCCAAGGAGAGCGTACAGGTCGCAGTGGTGCGTAGTATATGGGGCTTTGGTGACAAAACGGATGGCACTGTGATAGACTGCATCCAGTTTATTGAGTAGGGTATTGGAGGCTATTTTGTAAATGACATCGCCGAAGTCGAGGATCAGCAGGATGGTCAGTTTTCCGAGGGTATGTTTGGCAGCATGAGTGAAGGATGCTTTGTTGCGAAATAGGAAGCCAATTCTAGATTTAACTTTGGATTAAGGATGTTTGATGTGAGTCTGGAAGGAGAGCTTACAGTCTAACCAGACACCTAGGTATTTGTAGTTGTCCACATATTCTAAGTAAGAACCGTCCAGAGTAGTGATGCTGGACGGGCGGGCAGGTGCGGGCAGCAATCGGTTGAAGAGCATGCATTTAGTTTTACTTGTATTTAAGAGCAGTTGGAGGCCACGGAAGGAGAGTTGTATGGCATTGAAGCTCGTCTGGAGGTTAGTCCACAGTGTCCAAAGAAGGGCCAGAAGTATACAGAATGGTGTCGTCTGCGTGGAGGTGGATCAGAGACTCACCAGCAGCAAGAGCGACATCATTGATGTATACAGAGAAAAGAGTAGGCCCAAGAATTGAACCCTGTGGCACCCCCATAGAGACTGCCAGAGGCCCGGACAACAGGCCATCCGATTTGACACATTGAACTCTACCAGAGAAGTATTTGGTGAACCAGGCGAGGCAATCATTTGAGAAACCACATTGTGCCCCCTCAGTCCATCTGTCACATCAAGCACAACCCGCATCCCATGGTTCTTCTCCGGGCCTCCATTGGTCAGCTTCCCTGTGTAGACTTGCATCTTCCAAGCGTAGCTGGATTGTGCGTCACAGGCCACCCATATCTTAATGCCATACTTTGCTGGCTTGCTGGGCATATGCTGCCGGAAAGGACAGCAACCTTTTGACAGAAGAGATTACTATCAGTAATTAGTAACAGTGTCACAGAAAACAATCACATAAATCAATGATATTACAGAAATACATAATAAAATGAACAGTGAAAATCAACTACATTACAGATATGAAAATAAAAATGTACCTCTGAATGAAACCAGTTGCTCATCCACTGTTACTTCGGGCCCAGGGTTGTAGAGGTATGGCAGACGCTCCACCCACTTCTCCCAGACCTCTCCTATGGCCGCCAATTGGTCTCGCAAATGTCTTGCAGTTTTTGACTCACGGTTATCAAATCGTAGCATTCTTGAGAAAGCGTGAAAGACTTTCAGTGGCATCGTGGCACGGAAAATCGCCCTTCCACTCTCTGCATCCTAGAGACTACATGTAGCCTCACCTCGGGACCTATTGTCACGTCCTGACCAGTAATAGGGGTTATTTGTTATTGTAGTTTGGTCAGGACGTGGCAGAGGGTATTTGTTTTATGTTGTTCGGGGTGGTGGTTTGTTTAGTAGTGTATGTATGTTTTATGTATGTTTATGTATGTTGCACCCTCGACAACTACTATGATTATTATTATTTGACCATGCTGGTCATTTATGAACATTTGAACATCTAGGCCATGTGCTGTTATAATCTCCTGGTTCCTCTCTAGGTATCTTCCTAGGTTCCTGCCTTTCTAGGGAGTTTTTCCTAGCCACCGTGCTTCTACACCTGCATTGCTTGCTTTTGGGGTTTTAGGCTGGGTTTCTGTACAGCACTTTGAGATATCAGCTGATGTAAGAAGGGCTATATAAATACATTTGATTTGATTTTGATTTGATGTATTCCGGGGGTTTTTGGGCAGTGTCCTATGTTAGTGTATTTCTATGTTCTGTCTAGTCTTTTGTATTTCTATGTTTTGTTAATTGGGGTTGGACTCTCAATTGGAGGCAGGTGTTTTCTAGTTGCCTCTGATTGAGAGTCCTATATATATGTATGTGTTTGTTGAGTGCTTGGTGGGAAATTGTTCTGTGTATAGCCTTGTGCCTTACCAGCCTGTGAATAGTCGTTGTATTTTCTTTGTGTACGTGTTTATTTTGGTTCTCCTTCTTATCCATTAAATAAAAAGAAGATGAGTGCACATAACCCCGCTGCGTATTGGTCCGACAATAACTTCTCTTTATCTTCAGACGACGAAGAATGTGACAGAATCTCCCACCAACCAAGGACCAAGCAGCGGAGGAAGGAGCAACGGGTGGACTATAGGGAGCAGCACCTGGAGTGGAGAAAGCAGCGCGCTCGGGAGGAGATGGCATCCTGGTCGCTGGAAGTATTGGAGGCAAGGATTGACTGGACGTGGGAACAATTACTGGACCATTGTGACAACCTGCCTGGGAAGCAGGTAGAGGTGGAGAGGCAGCCCCAAGATTTTTTTTTGGGGGGGGGACACACGGGTAGTTTGGCTGGGCCAGGCAGTAGACCTGAGCCAGCTCCCCGTGCTTTTTATGGGAAGCGTTTGGAGTGGAGAGTGCCGAGGTATGCGGAAGTGCGCACGATCTCACCCATACGCACGCACAGTCCGGTGCGAGTGATCCCAGCCCCTCGCAAGTGCCATGCTAGTGTGGGCATCCAGCCTGGTAGGAGGATGCCTGCGCAGCGCATCTGGTTACCGGTGCGCCTCCTAGGTCCAGGCTACCCTACTCCCGCTCTACACACGGCAACCATCAGGCCCCTGCACAGCCTAGTTCGCCCTGTACCAGCACTCCGCTCGTACAGGGCTACTAGTTCCATCCAGCCAGGACGGGTTGTGTAGGAGGTGCAATCGAGACCGCCAGTGCGCCTCCACGGCCCGATACCTCCAGTACCATCACCACGCATCAGGCTTCCAGTGCGTCAGCCCAGTTCGACTCAGCCCGTTCCTGCTCCCCGCACTAGCCCTGAGGTGCGTGTCCCCAAACTGGCACTTCCAGTACCAGTAGTACGCATCAGGCTTCCAGTGCGTCAGCCCAGCCTCGAGTGTCCGGAAACAGTGCCCCGTCCAGAGTATCCGACGACAGTGCCCCGTCCAGAGTATCCGATGACAGTGCCCCGTCCGGAGTATCCGACAACAGTACCCGGTCATGAGTATCCAGTAAGAGTGTTAAGCCCGGAACCGAGTGAGACGGCCTACAGTTCGGAACCAAGGGAGACGGCCCACTGTGCAGAACCGAGTGAGACGGCCTACAGTTCGGAACCAAGGTAGACGGCCCACTGTGCAGAACCGAGTGAGACGGCCCACAGTTCGGAGAGGGGTGAATGGGTCTACAGTCCGGAACCAAGTGAGTCTGCATGCGGTCCGGAACCGAGCGAGTCTGTGACTATAACTCCGAACCGAGTGAGTCTGCCTAGAGCTCAGAACCAAGCGAGTATACCTATAGTCTGGGTGGCTGTAGACCAGAACCTGAGCCACCTCCAGTATAGGTGGGTTGGGGAAGGTGGGTGTAGCACAGGTGCCGTCATTGATAGCAGCCACCCTCCCTTCCCTCCCTTTAGTTTAGGGGATTTATGTTTGTTTTGGGGTAATTTTGTTTTTTTGTGTGAGGTGCATCCGGGGTCTGCACCTTTGGGGGGGAGGTACTGTCACGTCCTGACCAGTAATAGGGGTTATTTGTTATTGTAGTTTGGTCAGGACGTGGCAGAGGGTATTTGTTTTATGTGGTTCGGGGTGGTGGTTTGTTTAGTAGGGTATTTGTTTTATGTATTCCGGGGGTTTTTGGGCACTGTCCTATGTTAGTGTATTCTATGTTCTGTCTAGTCTTTTGTATTTCTATGTTTTGTTAATTGGGGTTGGACTCTCAATTGGAGGCAGGTGTTTTCTAGTTGCCTCTGAGTGAGAGTCCTGCATAAGTATGTGTTTGTTGAGTGCTTGGTGGGAGATTGTTCTGTGTATAGCCTTGTGCCTTACCGGCCTGTGAATAGTCGTTGTGTTTTCTTTGTGTACGTGTTTATTTTGGTTCTCCTTCTTATCCATTAAATAAAAAGAAGATGAGTGCACATTTCCCCGCTGCGTCTTGGTCCGCTATATCCGACGACAACCGTTACACCTATGCACACCTGCTAAGATTAGCAGCCCTATGTAGGCACGTAGGTCAATCTCATCCATCCTTTTCCAGTTATCTCCATATTTACGGAAACCCTCCAAATGTGTCATCTCCAGGATGATCTTTTCGATGGCTGGTGTGATGAACATGTAGAATGTTTAGGCGATGTCCTGGGCATGGGCAACTGCATGTCTTGTGGGTCCTTATGACATTTTGTGCTGCCATCCTGCCCTGGTTGACATATGATGACAAGGACCATGATATTTTGCTGTTCTTTGACAAAAATGTGTATTTTTCAGCTTAGGGGATTTCTTCTTCATCTGAAGATGATGCATCCTGCTCTGGGTTGTATTCTTCCCCATCTTCTTCTTCAGATACCTCCTCTCCTAAATAATTGTCCTGTTGTTGCATCCTGGACATCTGAAACAATCAGATCTCTGACCTGTTGGGCACTGAAACATGCACTCATGGTTTCAGCAAAGGGAGAACTGGGGGGATTGTCATCTGTAGCACCTTTATAGCCTCTGACTGCATCCCCCATAAGTAAACAATGCTTTCAATAAATTTTTATTTTGTCTTAAAATGTTGTTTCTTTTGTCTGAAATTGTTTTTATTTTTTCTGTGAACTGTCATGTGTGAGGTCGTGGAGGGGAGATGCGGCATATGCACAAGAAAGTTTTAGTTTTGTCTGAGTTTGTAACGCCCTGGCCATAGAGAGGGGTTTTTTGTTCTTTATTTTGGTTAGGCCAGGGTGTTGCATTGGGTGGGCGTTCTATGTTAGTTTTATAGTTTTTAAGTATTTCTTTGTTTTGGGCCGTGTGTGGCTCCCAATCAGGCACAGCTGAAGTTCGTTGTTGCTGATTGGGAGTCACACATAAGGAGCATGTTTTTCCTTTGGGTTTTGTGGGTAATTGTTTCTGTTTCGTTTCACACCTGACAGGACTGTTTTAGCTGTCGGTTTTCTTGTTTTTTGTAACGTGTTCTTACGTTAATTAAATAACTATGAGGGACACTAACTCCGCTGCGTATTGGTCCACTTTCTCAGACGATGACTTCTCTGTAACGGCTCTCTCCCGACAGCCGTTACAGAATTACCCACCACAAGAAGACCAAGCAGCGGAGTAAGGAGCAGAGCAAGGTGAAGAACCAGGAGAAAAGTTATCAGGATTCGTGGACTTGGGAGGAAATCCTGGACGGGAAAGGACCATGGGCTCAAGCTGGGGAGTATCGCTGCCCGCAGTGGGAGATCGAGGCTGCGAGAGCGGAGAGGCACTGGTATGAGGCAAGGGAGCGTGACAGGCACGAGAGGCAGCCCCAACAAATGTTTGGGGGGGCACACGGGGAGATTGGCGGAGTCAGGCGGTAGACCTGAGCCAACTCCCCGTGCTTACAGGAGGCAGCGCAGTACTGGTCAGACACCGTGTTATGCGGTAAAGCGCACGGTGTCCCCAGTACGCGCTCATAGCCCGGTGCGCTATAGGCCAGCCCCCCGCAAGTGCCATGCGAGTGCAGGCATCGAGCCAGGGCGGATGGTGCCAGCTCAGCGCGTCTGGTCTCCAGTGCGCCTCCTCGGTCCAGGTTATCCTGCGCCGGCGCTGTGCACTGTGTCTCCGGAGCGCTGGGAGGGTCCAGTTCGCCCAATGCCGGCTCTCCACCCGTGCTGGGCCAAAGTGGATATTCAGCCTGGAGTATGGGTAAAGAGCGTAAAGGCTAGAACTCCAGTGCTCCCCCACAGCCCGGTTTATCCTGTGCCTCCTCCTCGGACCAGGCCTCCAGTGGGTCTCCCCATCCTGGTCCGTCCTGTGCCACCTCCCAAGACTAGGCCTCCAGTGGGTCTCCCCATCTTGGTTAAGCCTGTGCCTCCTCCTCGGGTCTCCCCATCATGGTCCGTCCTGTGCCGCCTCCTAGGACTAGGCCTCCAGTGGGTCTCGCCAGTCCAGAGCCACCAGAGCTGCCCACCAGTCCGGAGCCGCCAGAGCTACCCGCCAGTCCGGAGCCGCCAGAGCCGCCCGCCAGTCCGGAGCCGCCGGAGCCGCCCGCCAGTCCGGAGCCGCCGGAGCCGCCCGCCAGTACGGAGCCGCCGGAGCCGCCCGCCAGTCCGGAGCCGCCGGAGCCGCCCGCCAGTCCGGAGCCGCCGGAGCCGCCCGCCAGTCCGGAGCCGCCGGAGCCGCCCGCCAGTCCGGAGCCGCCGGAGCCGCCCGCCAGTCCGGAGCCGTCAGAGCCGCCCGCCAGTCAGGAGCCGCCAGTGCCGCCCGCCAGTCAGGAGCCGCCAGAGCAGCCCGCCAGTCAGGAGCCGCCAGTGCCGCCCGCCAGTCATGAGCCGCCAGAGCCGCCCGCCAGTCAGGAGCCGCCAGAGCTGTCCGGAGCTGCCAGAGCCGCTCGCCTGTCCGGAGCCGCCAGAGCTGTCCAGAGCCGCCAGAGCCGCTCGCCTGTCCGGAGCCGCCAGAGCCGCCCGCCTGTCTGGAGCCGCCAGAGCCGCCCGCCTGTCCGGAGCAGTCAGAGCCGCCCGCCAGCCCGGTGAGTCCTGTGCCTGCGCCTAAGGCCAGGCCTCTTACATGTCTCCTCAGCCTGGTGAATCCTGGGTCAGTGCCGCCAGGGACGCCTCTTACATGTCTCCTCAGCCTGGTAAATCCTGGGTCAGTGCAGCCAGGGACGCACACCAGCTGGGCGCAACCATCGCCGCCCGCCAGCCGGGCGCAGTCATCGCTGCCCGCCAGCCGGGCGCAGCCATCACCGCCCGCCAGTCAGGCACAACCAGGGTCGCTCGCCAGCCGGGCGCAACCATCACCGCCCGCCAGCCAGGCGCAACCAGGGTCGTCCACCAGCCGGGTGCAACCATCGCCGCCCGCCAGCCGGGCGCAGTCATCGCCGCCCGCCAGCTGGGCGCAGCCATCACCGCCCGCCAGCCGGGCACAATCAGGGTCGCCCACCAGACCTTCGGCGCGGCCAGGTGCGCCACCTAAGAGGGCGACGCCGAGGGTGGAGCAGAGGCCACGTCCCGCACTTGAGCTGCCGCCGTAAGAAGGCCCACCCGGACCCTCCCCTTCAGTGTCAGGTTTTGCGGCCGGAGTCCGCACCTTGGGGGGTGGCGGTACTGTGTTTTTTGTTCTTTATTTTGGTTAGGCCAGGGTGTTGCATTGGGTGGGCGTTCTATGTTCGTTTTCTAGTTTTTTTGTATTTCTTTGTTTTGGGCCGTGTGTGGCTCCCAATCAGGCACAGCTGAAGTTCGTTGTTGCTGATTGGGAGTCACACATAAGGAGCATGTTTTTCCTTTGGGTTTTGTGGGTAATTGTTTCTGTTTCGTTTTGCACCTGACAGGACTGTTTTAGCTGTCGGTTTTGTTTTTTGTATCATGTTCTTACGTTAATTAAATAACTATGATGAACACTAACTCCGCTGCGTATTGGTCCACTTTCTCAGACAATGACTTCTCTGTTTCGTCTGACGATGAAGACAGCCGTTACAGAGTTCAATCAGTAGCACACAATCTCAATTTCTCATTGTGTGTGTGTGTGTGTGTGTGTGTCTTTGTGGTTTTTGTGGTGTGTAAATTATTTTATAACTGCTGGGTCAAAAATGACCCTAAGACAATCTTTGTACCCTGGTGGTGTACAGTTTTCATGGAAATATGAGCAAAGGCGATGTTTCACTTTTTCTAATGTTGGGGTCACTCTACTTACTTACATACTGACTTTATTGTCCCCATGGGGACATTTTGTTGCTGTGTCATGTACACGTTTAAAGTGGCGTTTAAATACAAAACAAAATTGACAATACAACTTTCAGAACAGTTACATAGCAATAAAACATAAAAATAAAAAAAGACTTATCGATAGGAACATTAGCCTGCTGGCCTTACTGGGTGGATAGGAACATTAGCCCGAGCTATTTAGGAGGGATATCACACCTGGCACAAATGATTGTCTAGTTCTGTTTTTCCTGCTGAGGGGTGCCCTAAACCTGCGCCCAGAGGGGAGTAGTTCAAAGTCCAGGTACAGGGGTTGGCTTGGGTCTAAAATGATTTTGTGAGCCTTGCGGAGGGCCCTGACCTTAAAGATCTCATCCAGGCCTGTCTGTTTGACTCCAAGTACCTTGCTTGCTGTGGTGATAATCCTTAGCATATTTCTCTGGCTGACAGTGTCATTGACAAACCAACAAACAATACCAAAAGTTAAAATACTCTCAATGAAAGATTTGTAAAACAGAGTCAGTATAGTACAGTCTACATTACAAGATCCCAGCTCTAGGAAAAGTCATCAAATTTCAAGTTGAAAAACAATCAAGTTGAAAAACAATCATTTCGAGGGTTTTCTGTGCTGTTTAACATAGTGGCAGGTCATTTTTTACCCTTAAGACAACACAAGGGTTAATATTAACACAGAGTCTGGCTTCGGACAAGCACCTCCATTCCATTGGCTATCAGACTTGAGAAACAGGTAGGTGACGTGACACGGAGTAGAATAATTTGACTCTCTAACGGCAGCTATTGTTTTACCCAGACACATATTTCATCTCTATTCTCAGACCCCCCAAAAATACATTGCAGTGATGTATCCTAGCACTGTAAAGAAAATGCTTTATGGCATATGGCATTTGGCTGACCACCCCACAGTTATTTGGGTGAACGACAAAGATAAGTTTGTAGCAGTGTTCATAATGTTCATGATAAGTTATGGTCTCATGCCAATCTTTCCTCCTAACCATTGGGGGATTAGGCTGTTTTGACCAATGGTACCTTCTTCTTCTTCTATTGATATCTAACACAATAAAGCCAACTATATAGTCATTTCTATTCCAGCAGCGAATGTGATATATTGATGAAATTGTATGACTGTCCCAGGGGGCTTGATCTTCCGGAAGGTGATGCTGACTTCAGATAAGTTTCCATAGTTAATCATCCTATCTCAATTACTCTTGGCATGACCATCATTCAATTTTGCTAGATCAGACAGCCCATCCTCTAATTAGCAGGGGTGGACATCTCCAGTCCTCTGGGGCCTGATTGGTGTCACACTGTTTCTCCATCCCTAGCAAACACAGCTGATTAATCAAATTGCATTCTAAACTGAAGATCATGACTGGGTGATTATTGGAGTCAGGTTTGTTTGCTGGGGCTGGGGCAAAACTGTGACACCAATCAGGCCCTCGAGGACTGGAATTGCCCACCACTGTGTCTAATGTGTTCTGGATTCCCCTCTCACAGGTTCTTCACAATGATCTTCTAATACTCCCAGCAGGCATAACGCTGGAGGGGCTTGGGAGTCATGCAGCATGACATAATGTATTGAAACAACCTTATAGTGTGAGTAATAAACACATACTCTACAGGACATTCAAAAACACAATATCTAATTCATGGACAGGTACAGGGACCTGGAGAGGTAGCCTTGTTTTAAAGAGGATAGTTTTAAATTGAGAATGTGTAAAAAGGTTGACCATACAGCAAAATACAATAAATGTTGGTTACTTCTCCACAGAAAACCAGGGAGGTGTGACTAATCTGATCATCTATTTCTTAGAGAAAGTAAGTATAGACTAGAGAGGTTTTCAATAGAACTGAAATTGCTCCACTATAGTGTATTTTATGCACATAACGTAGCTGGAATAAAAGGTTGCCCGCAGGTGCTCTGCTGATGCTTGACAGCATTTTTAGTTTATTATTACACATTTTTTTAAGTTCCACTGAAGAACCCTCAATCAATCCCAAGGTGACATGGCTGAGTTACAAAGTAAATTGGCTCCCAGAAATGGTTTCAGCTTTAGTTGTATCACTATCTGTTCGCCCCTTTCTTTAGACGAGATATAGAATGAGAAAATCTCAAGTGGATAAATCAAAAGATATGCAATGACAGTTTGTTTTAAATAATTTGTATCAGTGACACACGTTTCACTCAGAAAAACTGAGAGAAAACAGTCTATAACTTGGGTGACTGGAGTCTCTGACAATTGTATGGGCTTTCCTCTGACACCGCCTATTATATAGGTCCTGGATGGCAGGAAGCTTGGCCCCAGTGATGTACTGGGCCGTTCGCACTACCCTCTGTAGCGTCTTACGGTCAGCTGCCGAGCAGTTGCCATACCAGGCGGTGATGCAACCGGTCAGGATGCTCTCGATGGTGCAGCTGTAGAACTTTTTGAGGATCTGGGGGCCCATGCCACATCTTTTCAGTTTCGTGAGGGGGAAAAGGTTTTGTCGTGCGATCTCTTCATGACTGTCTTGGTATGTTTGGACTATGACAGTTCGTTGGTGATGTGGACACCAAGGAACTTGAAACTCTCGACCTGCTCCACTACAGCCCCGTCAATGTTAATGGGGGAATTTTTGGGACGCCTTTTCCTGTAGTCCACGATCAGCTCCTTTGTCGTGCTCACATTGAGGGAGAGGTTGTTGTTCTGGCACCACACTGCCAGGTCTCTGACCTCCACCCTATAAGCCGTCTCATCATTGTCGGTGATCAGGCCTACCACTGTTGTGTCGTCAGCAAACTTAATGATGGTGTTGGAGTCGTGTTTGGCCACGCAGTCATGGTTGAACAGCGAATACAGCAGGGGACTAAGTACACACCCCTGAGGGGCCCCAGTGTTAAGGATCAGTGTAGCACATGTGTTGTTGCCTACTCTTACCACCTGGGGGCGGCCTGTCAGGAAGTCCAGGATCCAGTTGCAGAGGGAGGTGTTTAGTCCCAGAGTCCTTAGATTAGTCATGAGCTTCGTGGGCACTATGGTGTTGAACGCTGCGCTGTAGTCGATGAACAGCATTCTCACATAGGTGTTCCTTTTGTCCAGGTGAGAATGGGCGGTGTGGAGTGCGATTGAGATTGGGTCATCTGTAGATCTGTTGGGGCGGTATGCGAATTGGAGTGGGTCTACGGTGTCCGGGAGGATGCTGTTGATGTGAGCCATGACCAGCCTTTCAAAGCACTTCATGGCTACCGGCGTGAGTGCCACTGGGCGGTAATAATTTAGGCAGGTTACCTTCGCTTCCTTGGGCACAGGCACTATGGTGGTCTGTTTGAAACATGTTAGTACAGACTCGGTCAGGGAGAGGTTTCCCTTTGTAGTCATAATAGTTTTCAAGCCCTGCCACATTCGACGAGCATCAGAGCCGGTGTAGTAGGATTAGTCCTGTATTGACGCTTTGCTTGTTTGATGGTTTGTCTGAGGGCATAGCGGGATTTCTTATAAGTGTCCGGGTTAGTCTCCTGCTCCTTGAAAGCGGCTGCTCTAGCCTTTAGCTCGATGTGTATGTTGCCTGTGGCTTCTGGTTGGGATATGTACGTACAGTCACTGTGGGGACGACGGCATCGATGCCCTTTTTGATGAAGTTGATGACTGAGGTGGTGTATTTCTCAATGCCATTGGATGAATCCCGGAACATATTCCAGTCTGTGCTCGCAAAATAGTCCTGTAGTGTAGCATCTGCGTCATCTGACCACTTCCATATTGAGCGAGTCACTGGTACATCCTTCTTTAGTTTTTGCTTGTAAGCAGGAATCAGGAGGATATAATTGTGGTCAGATTTGCCAAATGGAGGGTGAGGGAGAGCTTTGTATGCATCTCTGTGTGTTGAGTAAAGTGTTCTAGGATGTTTTCACCCCTGGTTGCACGTGACATGCTGGTAAAAAATTTGGTAAAACTGATTTAAGTTTGCCTGCATTAAAGTCCCTGGCCACTAGGAGCGCCGCTTCTGGGTGAGCATTTTCTTCTTTGCTTATGGCCTTATAGAGTTGGTTGAGAGCGGTCTTAGTGCCAGCTTCGCTTTGTGGTGGTAAATAGACGGCTACGAATAATACAGATGAGAACTCTCTCGGTAGATAGTGTGGTCGACAGCTTATCATAATGTACTCTACCTCATGCGAGCAATACCTTGAGACTTCTTTAATATTAGACATCGCGCACCAGCTGTTATTGACAAAAAGACACACACCCCCACCCCTCGTCTTACCAGAGGTAGCGTCTCTGTATTGTCCGTTTCTTCGTTCAGCCATGTCTCGGTGAAACATAAGATGTTACTGTTTTTAATGTCTCGTTGGTAGGATAATCTTAATAGTAGGTCATTAGTTTTATTTTCTAATGATTGCACGTTTGCAAGGAGAATGGAAGGCATTGGGAATTTACTCGCTCGCCTCCGGCTTCTCTTTTTCTTGACGCAAAAGGCGTGGATCTGGGCCTGTTCCAGTGAAAGAAGGATATCCTTCTCGTCGGACTCGTTAAAGAAAAAAGTTTTTTCCAGTCCACGGTGAGTAATCACTTTTCTGATGTCCTGAAGTTATTTTCGGTCATAAGAGACGGTAGCAGCAACATTATTTCCCCAGTAAGTAAAAAAATAAGTTACGCAAAAAAAAATAACAAAATTGCACAATTGGATGGGAGAATGTAAAACGTCAGCCATGTTCTTCGGCGCCATCTTATTACCATCCTGTGATGTCATCAACATCCTCAGAAACCATAGCTCCCCGGCAGGATGAGTGAATGCTGTTGTTAGTAACAGCACAAAACCAGAATACTGTATTTGTTTCAAATGGGCTTTTACCCTGCTTCATGGGGCAATGGAATTAATCGATCCAACTCTGAGAACATTGACCAAGACTTGTTTGTTTTCCTAACGGCTATGAGCAATTCCACATGATCTGAAACACTCTCACCATGATACCTACCTTATGGCCTGCCAGGAGGCTGTAGTCCATTACATCATAGAGCACCTAACAAACTGGATTCCCATGAAAAATAATATTGACTTGTAAGGAAAAACCCATGCATCTACCCACATCATGCAACACGACCTGACAAGAATAGATGAAAACAGTGAATATCCTCACATGGCCAAATTGAGTCTTAGGCTACAGCCTGGTAGGTACTGTACACTCATGCAACACTCATCATGGGAGGATTGTAAAGAGGTTTACAAGATCGCGTAAGAACTCCGTTGTTCACGGGATCACACTAGTGGTAACTATAAAGCCTGTAATAATCTACCAACCCAAAGAGGGGCTCTGCCGCTGTATCAAGTCCATTCGACTGACAATTAGGTAGATGTCTAGTTTAGTGTATAGAGTGACCAATGCCTTTATCTAAGCTTTCAGTTATATTTTGTCAAAACAAAACACTATTCTTCCTCATATCCTCATATGTTTCCTCAAGAATTCTACTTGTTTCATCTTTGTCTGAGCTAATGTAATTCATGTGAAGCTCCAGTGGCGATAACTAATTCTGCTTCCACTCTTGATCCACGTTGCAACCCATGGCACATAATAACAGGAAGTTCATTATCATTCTATTTCTCCGGCTTGTGATTGAGAGTCCAATGCCTCATTCATACACCGTAGCCTGGACCATCATGGTTCTGCATTAAAGAGCTGGGAGACAACAACCTCCTCCCCCTCCCCCCCCCCTCCTCCCTCTCTGCGGATGACTTCGTCAACCATTTTGAAAAGAAGGTTGACGATATCCGATCCTCGTTTGCTAAGTCAAACGACACCGCTGGTCCTGCTCACACTGCCCTACCCTGTGCTTTGACCTCTTTCTCCCCTCTCTCTCCAGATGAAATCTCGCGTCTTGTGACGGCCGGCCGCCCAACAACCTGCCCACTTGACCCTATCCCCTCCTCTCTTCTCCAGACCATTTCCGGAGACCTTCTCCCCTTCCTCACCTCGCTCATCAACTCATCCTTGACCGCTGGCTACGTCCCTTCCGTCTTCAAGAGAGCGAGAGTTGCACCCCTTCTGAAAAAACCTACACTCGATCCCTCCGATGTCAACAACTACAGACCAGTATCCCTTCTTTCTTTTCTCTCCAAAACTCTTGAACGTGCCGTCCTTGGCCAGCTCTCCTGCTATCTCTCTCAGAATGACCTTCTTGATCCTAATCAGTCAGGTTTCAAGACTGGGCATTCAACTGAGACTGCTCTTCTCTGTGTCACGGAGGCTCTCCGCACTGCTAAAGCTAACTCTCTCTCCGCTGCTCTCATACTTCTAGACCTTTCTGCTGCCTTTGATACTGTGAACCATCAGATCCTCCTCTCCACCCTCTCCGAGTTGGGCATCTCCGGCGCGGCCCACGCTTGGATTGCGTCCTACCTGACAGGTCGCTCCTACCAGGTGGCGTGGCGAGAATCTGTCTCCGCACCATGCGCTCTCACCACTGGTGTCCCCCAGGGCTCTGTTTTAGGCCCTCTCCTATTCTCGCTATACACCATGTCACTTGGCTCTGTCATATCCTCACATGGTCTCTCCTATCATTGCTATGCAGACGACACACAATTAATCTTCTCCTTTCCCCCTTCTGATAACCAGGCGGCGAATCGCATCTCTGCATGTCTGTCAGACATATCAGTGTGGATGACGGATCACCAGCTCAAGCTGAACCTCGGCAAGACGGAGCTGCTCTTCCTCCCGGGGAAGGACTGCCCGTTCCATGATCTCGCCATCACGGTTGACAACTCCCTTGTGTCCTCCTCCCAGAGTGCTAAGAACCTTGGCGTGATCCTGGACAACACCCTGTCGTTCTCCACTAACATCAAGGCGGTGACCCGATCCTGTAGGTTCATGCTCTACAACATTCGCAGAGTACGACCCTGCCTCACACAGGAAGCGGCGCAGGTCCTAATCCAGGCACTTGTCATCTCCCGTCTGGATTACTGCAACTCGCTGTTGGCTGGGCTCCCTGCCTGTGCCATTAAACCCCTACAACTCATCCAGAACGCCGCAGCCCGTCTGGTGTTCAACCTTCCCAAGTTCTCTCACGTCACCCCGCTCCTCCGCTCTCTCCACTGGCTTCCAGTTGAAGCTCGCATCCGCTACAAGACCATGGTGATTGCCTACGGAGCTGTGAAGGGAACGGCACCTCCATACCTTCAGGCTCTGATCAGGCCCTACACCCAAACAAGGGCACTGCGTTCATCCACCACTGGCCTGCTGGCCCCCCTACCTCTGAGGAAGCACAGTTCCCGCTCAGCCCAGTCAAAACTGTTCGCTGCTCTGGCACCCCAATGGTGGAACAAGCTCCCTCACGACGCCAGGACAGCGGAGTCAATCACCACCTTCCGGAGACACCTGAAACCCCACCTCTTCAAGGAATACCTGGGATAGGATAAAGTAATCCTTCTAACCCCCCCCCCCCCCCTTAAAATATTTAGATGCACTATTGTAAAGTGGTTGTTCCACTGGATATCATAAGGTGAATGCACCATTTTGTAAGTCGCTCTGGATAAGAGCGTCTGCTAAATGACTTAAATGTAATGTAAATGTAAACCTTCAACAACAATCAATAGCCATACAGTGCTGCCAAACATATCTTTAGCTAGTTCAGACAGGCTTGTTGTTCAGCAGGTGGCTGCCTGCTTTTTGTTAGTCACTTCAGCAGTTGGTCTATAATATTGAGTAGAGGGAAAGGTGGCTGGGCCGTTCATTTGTAATGTTTTTCCCAGGGACACTTCCATCACTCCACCTATACCTGCTGGAACATGGCAGCCATCCCAGAGATCAGGACTGGAGTGAGCCGACAAATGTCTTGACCGGGACATACTGTACGAATACTTCAGTTCTTCTTATTTTTCTTGGTTAAAGCCTATTTGTCACAACTCTTGCCAAGTTTCTTTCTTGTCCACAAATCAACTCGTAAGCACATACTGCAGCACGCATACTGTAAACTAAGAATGTTCCACAGATATGACAAAAAATATCATGGCAGCTGCTTTCCTAAAGAATCCAGAATACATGGTGCCAGCATGCCTGTTTGTTTAGCGGGCAAGCTGTCCCTCCTGTGCCCTGCAGTAAAGACAGTCAACTAAACACCATGTCAAGTTCTCGTCCTTATAGCTGGTAAACAAACATTATCATGCTTCAGAGAACTTGTAATCTTTTGCCAGCATAATTCATTGTTGCCGTAGCTAAGATACGGTACAAAACCGCCCAATGTTGTTAATGACAATCGCACGCCTATTTCATCATGAACACGAGTGTGTCTGGAAAACCGTAGCATAATTAAATGTATACTTTAATTCGTACATTCCAAGACTATACAGCATATTAATAAGTGTTTGCAAACGATAATCAGTCATACATGACGTAAAGATCAAAGGTGATTTCTCCCTTTAAAAATACTGTGTACTGTTTGCCCATACATGACGTAAAAATCAAAGGTGATTTCTCCCTTTAGAAGACAATATGATCTCCAGACGTCATCATACAAACAAACATAAAACTGAACAGTCATCTGCATTCTATTACCAGAATTACAACAACAAAAACACATGTATGATAAAATCAATCAACATGATGGCAAAATTTGCCCTTCATTCAAATCTAGAGGCAATTTTATTTGGTACTGATTAGAACATGTCTAGAATTCCCCTTACAGGGCTCTTTTCAGCCCAGAAACTGTGGCTGCTCAGCCAACTGCAGTAAACAATGAAAGGTCTTTACCCAAATATATTTATTACTAATGCACAAAAACCTAGCGAAATTGAAACCTGCCAAAATACAAGCTATTACACACCGTGCAAAAATCAAAGTGAACGGGCTTGGCAAATATTGGACAGGTACAATGTACACTGAGTGTAAAGGAGCTTTGTTTAATTTCCATCTCTACTGGGACCTACCCAGACCTGCTATTTATCATGCAAATATCAGCCTCTGACACCAGCTCACACATCCACCCTACAATGACTATGGGGTTAAAGTGCAGACTGTCAGCTTGAATTTGATGGTATTTTCATCCATAGCGGCTGAACCATTTACAAATTACAGTACTTTTTGTGCATAGTCCCCCAATTTTAGGTGATCAAAAGTATTGGGACAAATGGACTTATATGTGCATTTAAATGAATGGTAAATAATGCATTGTGTCATTTTGGAGTCACTTTTCTTGTAAATAACAATAGAATATGTTTCTAAACACTTCTACATTAACGTGGATGTTACCATGAATCCTGAATTAATCATGAGTAATGATGAGTGAGAAAGTTACAGATGCATATATTGTCATACCCCTCCAAAATGACACATTATTTACCATTCATTTCTATTGGGCACAAAAGTATCTGAAACACAACCAAAACAAACAGCAAATTCCTCCAACAAATGTGTAGAGTCACAAGATTGATATAGTCATTGTGTGCTACGAATATGGGGCAAAATAATAAACTTTTCACTACTTTAATAAACATATCAGTGAATTTGTCCCAATAATTTTGGTCTCCTAAAATAGTGGTACTATATACAAAAAGTACTGTAATTTCTAAACGGTTCACCCGATATGGATGAAAATACCCTCAAGGTAAAGCTGACAGTCTGCACTTTAGTCATTGTATCATTTGAAATCCAAAGTGCTGGAGTACAGAGCCAAAACAACAACACAATTGTCACAGTCCCTATACTGTTGGAGCTCAATGTATATTTAATCAATAAGGCATGAGTAGGTGTGCCTGGACACAGCCCTTAGCAGTGGTATTTTGGCCATATACCACAAACCCCTGAGGTGCCTTATTTCTATTATAAACTGGTTACCAACATAATTAGAACAGTAAAAATAAATGTTTTGTCATACCCGTGGTATACGGTCTGATATAACACGGCTGTCAGCCAATCATCATTCAGGGCTCAAACCACCCAGTTTATAAATAGAGATATTGTGATGTAATAAGGCTCAGGTCAGGTTTAGATGACAGCTGCCTGTGGTCTTTGATAAAGGAACAAATGAGTGGTCAAACTGATGAGTAATCTGTGAACATGTCTTTTCCCCTACCAGTACAGCTCTATGGGTGGGTTAATTGGATTAAATCAAGGTTTATCTAGGAATCTTGTTGCACCAAATTATAAACCTTGATTTACAAAACCTAGATTAGCTCCAATCCTAGATTAATTTAAACCGTGTTGGTGCAACCCACCCTACAGTATGTGTTGAATTCACTGATACTCATACTGCCAGTCTCCCACAATTGACCAATTGACCAGACAATCACATTCAATATTGATATGAAAATACACGATCGAGAGAAAAAATCCCCCTAAAGCACTCTCGATTCACTTTGTTTTAAAGGCCCAATGCAGTTGTTCATTTCTGGGTAACAATTAAGTACCTTAAAATGGTAAAAAAAACTAAACAAAAACAGTTCCTTAGCAAAGAGCCATTTCTCAAGCAAGAATTTTGCTAGGACTGTCTGGGAGTGGGGAAAACAGAAAATGTCCTGTTATTGGCAGAGAGGTTTGGAACTCTCTTTTTCATTGGTCTATTAAAACCAGCAGTCAAAACTCCATCCCAACAAAACAGGCAGAAATTTCACCTGGTCTTTTAGCTCTTACCCTAAAATGGCATTATCATAATTTTCACACAATTATTCCAAACTCAAAGTGTGGAAATATATGTATATAAAACATGTGGAAATCTAGTTTTTGACTGCACTGGGCCTTTAAGAAAGTCTCTCTGTTCTCCATGTCTTTGAAGAAGCAAAACAGCTTCTTGCTTTGTTCTCTCTCTCTCCTCCCCCTTACTCACCTCTCCTCCCCCCTACTCTCCTCTCCCCTACTCTCCTGTCTTCCCACCTTCTCATCTCATCTCCCCTACTCTCCTGTCTTCCCACCTTCTCATCTCCTCTCCCCTACTCTCCTGTCTTCCCACCTTCTCATCTTCTCTCCCCTACTCTACTCTCCTCTCCCCTACTCTCCTGTCTTCCCACCTTCTCATCTCCTCTCCTCTACTCTCGTCTCCCCTACTCTCTTGTCTTCCCACCTTCTCATCTTCTCTCCCCTACTCTACTCTCCTCTCCCCTACTCTACTGTCTTCCCACCTTCTCATCTCCTCTCCCCTACTCCCCCCTACTCTCTTGTCTTCCCACCTTCTCATCTCCTCTCCCCTACTCTCCTCTCCCCTACTCTACTGTCTTCCCACCTTCTCATCTCCTCTCCCCTACTCCCCCCTACTCTCTTGTCTTCCCACCTTCTCATCTCCTCTCCCCTACTCTCCTCTCCCCTACTCTACTGTCTTCCCACCTTCTCATCTCCTCTCCCCTACTCCCTCCTACTCTCTTGTCTTCCCACCTTCTCATCTCCTCTCCCCTACTCTCCTCTCCCCTACTCTACTGTCTTCCCACCTTCTCATCTCCTCTCCTCTACTCTCGTCTCCCCTACTCTCCTGTCTTCCCACCTTCTCATCTCCTCTCCCCTACTCTCTTGTCTTCCCACCTTCTCATCTTCTCTCCCCTACTCTACTCTCCTCTCCCCTACTCTACTGTCTTCCCACCTTCTCATCTCCTCTCCCCTACTCCCCCCTACTCTCTTGTCTTCCCACCTTCTCATCTCCTCTCCCCTACTCTCCTCTCCCCTACTCTACTGTCTTCCCACCTTCTCATCTCCTCTCCCCTACTCCCTCCTACTCTCTTGTCTTCCCACCTTCTCATCTCCTCTCCCCTACTCTCCTCTCCCCTACTCTACTGTCTTCCCACCTTCTCATCTCCTCTCCCCTACTCCCCCCTACTCTCCTGTCTTCCCACCTTCTCATCTCCTCTCCCCTACTCTCCTCTTCCTACTCTCCTGTCTTCCCACCTTCTCATCTCCTCTCCCCTACTCTCCTCTTCCTACTCTCCTGTCTTCCCACCTCATCTCCTCTCCCCTACTCTCCTCTCCTCTCCCTACTCTCCTGTCTTCCCACCTTCTCATCTCCTCTCATCACCTCCCCCCTCCTCTCCTGTCTTCCCACATTCTCATCTCCTCTCCCCTACTCTCCTCACCTCCCCCCTCCTCTCCTCTTGTCTTCTCCTCTATCCTCCACCCATTGCATACAGCATCATGACATGTTGTGTCTGCTCTCATCCGGCCCCTGCCTGTGCCAGTGTTCAGAGGGCTGCGGGCTAGACAGAAAGCTGAGCCGAGCCCTTGTGGCTAGCAGCCATTTCAATTCAGCACTGCGCTTTGAGCTTCAACCAATAAATCTCATGTGGTTCCAAATGAAATGAACTCCCCAAACCGAGCAGCCGTGTTGCGTACCTCCTGGCCGCCAGCCGCTTGTAGGCACAGACGTAATCAGAGATATTATTAATATTTCAGAAGGAGACACAATTGCTTGTGGCTATTCAATACTCCCTGACCAGCACGGGGATGAATTTTAGCAAAAATGACTGGAAATCTTGTTCATTTTGTTTAGAATGAGAGTGTGGGTCTGGTAATGATGTGATGATGGTAAACGCTGATAGGGTGGCTGATGCAATTCTCGTTTACCTTAATCATCCATTGCTAAAATATGAGCTTCTGAAGAGCCATGTAAATCACTGTGGCTGTGAATTTCCATGAAGCCTGTTGTTTGATATGTCTATCTGATGTTACCACCGCCACATTCTAACCACAATCATCACAACCACTAACATAAACATTACATGCACTAGAGAAAATAGTCATAATGAACTGAAATAGGTTATTTTCCTCCTCAGTAGATGACAAATGTGCTTGTGAAATGACAATGAGGGAGCAGTGTGTTGTAACGGCTATGAGCTGCCTGCTGCTGTTGTTGAGAAATCTGGTGTCAAGCATGAGATCGATTTCATAGCGCTTCCTGGGTTCACTCGCACTGTGATGAGTGGTGAAGTCAGGGCTGGACAAAATAACATCTAGTAGCCTGGGGGCTGACTACTGACAACATGCAGGCTAGGTAGTCCTACTCTGGATTGGGAAACACTGTGGCCTTCTCCCCTTCCATGACCAACCGATCTGACTCACAGAACAACGCCCTCACAACACCCCAACAAAACAGAACAATTTCACCAATAAAAGTAATAATTAAAATAATAATAATACACATTGTTCAGAAACAGCTAGAGGAAGACAATCACACAGAAAGAAAAGTAAAGAGTAGCTCCTTCAGAAGTCCTAGACTTTTCCTTTTGTATTTGAACTTTTCCAAGTCTAGCTATATTTACAGCAGTGGAGCAATGGCCCAACGGTTACCACCCCGTGGTGCTACAGATGGAGACTGGGACTGCGTCCCACAGGGCTCTGGTCAAAAGTAGTGCACTATGGAGGGAATAGAGTTCCATTTGGGACACAGTCTGAGTCCTGCTGAAGCCCCTTTAAAAATCCCACAAATCCTCCTTGTCAGCCTAAATGTGAGTTCCACTTCCATCCCAAATCTCCCTCCTTCCATTAACCGCTAGAGATCAACAGCTCTACCGGCTCGATCTGCATTGTCCTGGCATTCAGTTTTAAAACAAATCACATGCAATTGTGGAATCCACGCTACTGAATGAATGAATGAATGCTGTTTGAAAACATAGTATACGTCCCAAATGGGATTCTATTCCCTATGTAGTGCACTACTTTTTACCAGGTCCCATAGTGCTCTGGTCAAAAGTAGAGCACTGTATAGGGAATAGGATGCCATTTGGGATGCACCCACAGTCCACATCAACAGAACGTGGGATTTGCATATATGCCAGCAGCTTCACGCAGATTAGCCTGCATGTGTTTAAAAATACAGTTGTCACGATGTCAGCTTCGATGTAGTGTAAACTAGCCTGATTGTAATGTGGATGTGAAGAGGAGATTGACAATTGGTTTGGCAGGACGCAGGTAGCTGTCTGGCTGTGGGGTCTGGCTCGAGGCAGAATAACTTCTAGGTGGCTAAACATGGATACATATGAATGTATGAATCTGACCGCCATCTGCCAACGTGAATACTGTCAGGTAACATGGGACGTTGATTGAGACAGAATAGCATAGATGTTTAATCTGTAATCCATGTTGAATGAATCAGACACACATGGCCAGGGGAGATCTGTATCATTTTTACATTTACATTTACGTCAATTAGCAGACGCTCTTATCCAGAGCGACTTACAAATTGGTGCATTCACCTTATGATATCCAGTGGAACAACCACTTTACAATAGTACATCTATATATATTTTTTTTTGGGGGGGGGGTTAGAAGGATGACTTTATCCTATCCCAGGTATTCCTTAAAGAGGTGGGGTTTCAGGTGTCTCCGGAAGGTGGTGATAGACTCCGCTGTCCTGGCGTCGTGAGGGAGCTTGTTCCACCATTGGGGTGCCAGAGCAGCGAACAGTTTTGACTGGGCTGAGCGGGAACTGCGCTTCCGCAGAGGTAGGGAGGCGAGCAGGCCAGAGGTGGATGAACGCAGTGCCCTTGTTTGGGTGTAGGGGGTCGTATTCATAAAGAGTGCTGATCCAGGATCAGGTTTATCCTGGCCATGTAATCTTATTCATCAGGGCAAAACGTATCCTAGATCATCACTCCTACCCAGGTTCGGTCTAGGACAGTCTAGCACTCTGAAGGACAGAGAGATCCAGAGATCCAAGAGGATGCCGGGACACTTGATAGCCAGGTACCCCTGACCCTCATTCCCACTGTACGCCTGACCTTCTGTCCCCCTGTCCCTCTGTTCCTCTGTCCCCTTGTCGATCTGTCCCTCTGTACCCCTGCCCCTCTGTCCCCTGTCCCCCTGTCCCCATGTCCCCCTGTATCTTGTCCTCTGGCCCAACTGATAGCTGTCTGGTTGTCCACCACCTTTACCTGAGTGTCCTCTATCCTCCTGATAGCTGTCTGGTTGTCTACCACCTCTACCTCAGTGTCCTCTATCCTCCTGATAGCTGTCTGGTTGTCTACCACCTCTACCTCAGTGTCCTCTATCCTGCTCATAGTTGTCCACCACCTCTACGTTAGTATCCTCTATCCTCCTGATAGCTGTCTGGTTGTCTACCACCTCTACCTCAGTGTCCTCTATCCTGCTCATAGTTGTCCACCACCTCAACGTTAGTATCCTCTATCCTCCTGATAGCTGTCTGGTTGTCTACCACCTCTACCTCAATGTCCTCTATCATCCTGATAGCTGTCTGGTTGTCTAACACCTCTACCTCAGTGTCCTCTATCCTCCTGATAGCTGTCTGGTTGTCTACCACAGGCAGAAAGGCAGAAAGAGAGTACTTGTGTGTACTTACAATGTGTGTGTGTGTGTGTCCTTGTGTATGACAGTGAGTGAGTGCCTGTATGTATTGCATGACAGAGTGTGTTCATGTACTGTGTGTATATGGCAGAGTGTGTTATTGTACTGTGTGTCTATGGCAGAGTGTGTTACTGTACAGTGTGTCTATGGAAGAGTGTGTTACTGTACTGTGTGTAACTGACAGTGTGTTACTGTACTGTGTGTATATGGAAGAGTGTGTTACTGTACTGTGTGTATATGACAGAGTGTGTTCATGTACTGTGTGTATTGTCTGTGCCTGTGTGTGTTACTGTACATCCAGTGTGTGTGTGTGTGTGTGAATGTGTGTACTGTCAGTGTTCCTACATTTTTGTGTCACGTTGAGGTGTGTGTGTATATGTGTGGGTTGTGTGTGTGTGTGTGTGTGTGTGTGTGTGTGTGTGTGTGTGTGTGTGTGTGTGTGTGTGTGTGTGTGTGTGTGTGTGTGTGTGTGTGGGGCCCTTCTTTGGGTGTAGGGGGTCGTATCCTCCTACACCCCCGGTCGTATCCTCCTACACCCCCGGCATCCTCTAACCCTTTTAAGTACCTGTTTTATGTACCTGTAACACTGCGGCAAAAACAAAATCATACCCTGATGAAGACAGCTTGTCCGTCGAAACGTTGGACATAAATATTTTTGCATCTGAGCTCCTAGAGTGTGCGGCTCTCCTTTATTTTTTAAGTGTTCCACTCCGCTAGCCAGCACTTCGCCTAAATAGGAGTCACGTCCTGACCATCGAAAACTGTTATTTTCTATGGTAGAGTAGGTCAGGGCGTGACAGGGGAGGTTTCTAGTTGAGTTTTTCTATGTTGTTATGTTCTAGTTTTGTATTTCTATGTTGGGTTTTGTTTGGGATGATCTCCAATTAGAGGCAGCTCGTCATCGTTGTCTCTAATTGGAGATCATACTTAAGTAGGTGTTTTTCCCACCTGGGTTTGTGGGAGATTGTTTCTGAGTTAGTGTATGTTTCACCTCTGCGTCACGGTTTGTTGTTTTTCTGTTCTTTAGTTTATGTGTATGTATTGCATAGTTTCACAGTGAAAATAAAATGTGGAACGACACACACGTTGCACTTTGGTCCGCTCCTTCCTACGACAACCGTGACAATAGGTGTGCGTTTCTTTCGCCTCCAAAAACAAAATCATACCTATATAGCAGTCTGTGCTACAGACGGCTATATAGGTACGCTAATACAGGACTAGTAAAGGCCCAGTGCACCATTTTTGCTTTCGCTTCACAAGTAAGCAGGTGTGCAGTGCTGGGTAGAGTAGTGCTGGGTAGTGTAGTGCTGGGTAGTGTAGTGCTCTTCTTTTCTTTTTGAAAATACATGGAAAATGTATTATGATCAATTAGCCTATATTTAATTACCACAAAAATTCCATAGAAAATGATATAATGACAAAGTAAATAAATATGTAGTCTACAGCAGCCTGGAGGTAAATGGTGCTTTCTTCCCTGTCTTCTCTCTGGCGGATGATGGAGAACTGTGAGCTACATGTATGCACTGCGGAGACACGTTGGAGGCTTGACAAGTTAAGAATATCAGAACATAAAAAAAACGATCAAAATGAACCATGTCTGCCTTGATGTTCATAAAACTCCACTGACCTGCTCTTGCGCAATGGAACCCAGAACGATATGTGACCACTTGCTTACAGCGACCCCGTTCCGCCGAGGACACCCAAACAAGAGTAGCCACCGCAAAGCCCAAGGAGTGTGACCCTCTCTGGAAGTTGCTGTAGCCACTGCTTTGGATATGTAGGCTTTATTTGCTATTGGTTGAGATGTGATTGACAGTGATAATGACCTATTTTGAAATTAAGTATGCTTAATTTGGTGTTTGAGGGTATTAAAAATATAACATTTTCTTGAGACAATATGTGTGGGCATAGGCAGACATTGCAATTGGAGGATGCCTTTTATGCATATTTTATAACAGGGCTCTCCAACCATGTTCCTGGAGAGAAGATCTGTGGTATTTCTGTAGTGTCTGTAAACCACATGTGTTCTCCTCTGGCGTCATCCATCTCAGCAGAAGCCAAAATGCAACCGTAAACATGCTCATTACGAACAGACTAAATAAAGGACCTGTAATTAGGAGACAGCACCATGGACAACTGCATTCACCCGGACACTTTGTGCCGCTATTTTGATCTGCTGCTGACCACATTGGCCTTCTTCCACCATTTACATTGTGTCATAGCCTAAACTTGGATTAGCCTACACTGTAATTCATTAAACTGTACTGGATTATTTTACAGCACCAGTTTTGCAATCCAAATCATGAACGATAAATAAACAGAGATATATTGCGGCGCTGTAAAACATGTTTTGGCAGCTCTACAGACGGTTATATCCGCTAATAAAGGACTAGTAAAGGCCCAATGCACTACTAAATGTTTTTTTATTAATATTTTTTATTATTCCGATTTTTCAGGGGATGCTTCAGCATCCCTACTTCCCGCAGCTATTCCTTGGAAGTAATCAGACCTCTTTGAAATGAAAATGTTGCCTGTCCCTCCCCAAAACCTGTAACCCTCCTCCTCCAAAAATGATAATTAAAAGAAAATAGCAGGGATTCATTTCAAATCAACCCGTCCTTGAGAACCACTACAGTATTCATACAGTAACATATTCATGTTATCTGCTAGAAGGTGGCATTTACCAATTTAAGCATTGGGAAACTATAATGTTAAATTATACAAAACCATAAAACGCTGGTGAGCATCCACACTAGAGGAAAGTTTGTCTTCCTAAAGCCTACACCTGTCATCTGCTCAAAGCATCCTACTGTACGCTGTAGGCCTATTAATAAGGAGGTAACATAGACCATCCTACTGTACGCTGTAGGCCTATTAATAAGGAGGTAACATAGACCATCCTACTGAACGCTGTAGGCCTGTTAATAAGGAGGTAACACAGACCATCCTACTGAACGCTGTAGGCCTATTAATAAGGAGGTAACATAGACCATCCTACTGAACGCTGTAGGCCTGTTAATAAGGAGGTAACATAGACCATCCTACTGAACGCTGTAGGCCTGTTAATAAGGAAGTAACACAGATCGTCCTACTGAACACTGTAGGCCTATTAATGAGACAACACAGACCATCCTACTGAACACTGTAGGCCTGTTAATAAGGAGGTAACACAGACCGTCCTACTGAACACTGTAGGCCTGTTAATAAGGAGGTAACACAGACCATCCAACTGAACGCTGTAGGCCTGTTAATAAGACAACACAGACCATCCCACTGAACGCTGTAGGCCTGTTAATAAGGAAGTAACACAGACCATCCTACTGAACGCTGGAGGCAGGAGGTAACACAGAGAATAATAATAGCGGAGAGCCGTGTGTCTGTAGCCTATAGCCTATTGCATAGCTGGAAGAGACTGTTGTGTACTTGAAGAAGCTAAATATTAGCTGCATATTAGGCCACTAATTACTTAAATAGTAGCTATAAATATTTACCTGTCAAAGGTGACAGATTATGAAATGGCAGATCTGTGCGTTCCTCCAGGCTGCGCTCTGTGGTCCTGGGCACGCAAAGCTCCACTATTGATTGGGCTTACGTTATTAGACTTAAACATTGTTCTAGGCTACAACTATAGAGTGTAATTAGGAATGTATTATTGTTATCAAGTGAGTACACAATTATTGGCTAGGGCTGTAAGCTGCTGTGATTTTACATTTCTTTTATTAGGATCTCCATTAGCTGTGGCGATTGCAGAAGCTACACTTCAAACATGACATTATACAGAAGAGTAATAGACAAACACAGCTCAAGGACAGAACTACATCAGTTTAAAACGGCACACCTAGCTGGTGGGCTAAGTCTGTGTGTCATTGCTGTGTGTAAATCAGTGGAGGCTGCTGAGGGGAGGACAGCTCATAATAATGGCTTGCATGGAGTCAATGGAATGGTATACACCACATGGAAACCATGGAAACCATGGAAACCATGTGGTTGATGTGTTTGATAGCATTCCATTGACTCCATTCCGTCCTCCCCTCAGCAGCCTCCACTGGTGTATGTTGAATTTTCTAAGCAATTTGGAATTTTCAACACATTAATGCTTCATCTAAATAAGAAAAAGTGATGCAGTCAGTCTCTCCTTTACTTTTAGCCAAGAGAGACTGGTATGCATAGTATTGATATTATCCCTCTAATTACAGTAAAGAGACAGACAATCATCGCATAAACATCCTGTTTTGAATGCTTCATGCCAAAATAACTGTATGAAATCAAATCAAATTGTATTTATCACATGGACCGAATACAACTGGTGTAGACGTTACCGTGAAATGCTTACTTACGAGCCCTTCCCAACGAAGCAGCCATCTTTTTTTTGAGTTCTCAGTTGTCTTGAACGGACTGAAGAAGGAGGGGTGGGAGATTTCCGAGTTGTCAGTTGTTTTGAACGCAACATTTCTACCACTGTTCTTGTTACGCGCTGGCTCACCATGTCATCACTAGTCTACTAGTGATGGGCCATTCACAAACAAACGTCTCTTTTCGAAATGCTCTTTTTGGAGAACGTCGGGAACTTTGACCTCAACCCAGAGTCTCACAGAGAGTTCACAGTCAGGCCACTAAACCCCTATAAGATCACAGTCTATTTGAACAGAGCAATACTCAATCATGAGGCATCAAAGCCAAAGGAACTGTATAATATTAACAAATGCTATAGAGAGAAGGAAAGTAGTGAAGAAACAAATTCAATCCCTTCTAGACAACTTCCCGGACAAAATGTTTCACTGTTAAATTGAAGGTGTAAACTTGACTGTAGAAAGCCTACACAGTATATTTGACCTCTCAGCTTCCCTTTAAATCTAAACATTTCAAGCAGGCAACATCAGCTCTGGCATCTTCCCCAATATTCGGGGCCAGGGACTGATCACCCCAATCCACAAAAATGGAGAGAAATTTCACCCCAATAACTACAGTGGGATATGCGTCAACAGCAACCTTGGAAAAATCCTCTGCCTTATCATTAACAGCAGACTCGTGCATTTCCTCAGTGAAAACAATGTACTGAGCAAATGTCAAATTGTCTTTTTATCAGATTTTATTTTACCTTTATTTAACTAGGCAAGTCAGTATTGAACAAATTCTTATTTTCAATGACAGCCTAGGAACAGTGGGTTAACTGCCTTGTTCAAGGGCAGAACAACAGATTTTTACCTTAATCAGCTCGGTGATTGGATCTTGCAACCTTTCAGTTACAAGTCCAACGCTCTAACCACTAGGCTAAGTGTGACAGCCCATGCAACAGACCGTATGACAATCTACGTATTCACCCTGCACACCCAAAATGACAAACAAACAAACCAAAATAAAGGCAAAGTCTTCTCATTCTTTGTTGATTTCCAAAAAGTTTTTGACTCAATTTGGCATGAGGGTCTGCTTTACAAATTGATGGAAAGTGTTGCTGGGGGAAAAATATAGAACATCCATGTACAGAAACAACAAGTGTGCTGTTAGAATTGGTAAAAAACACACACTTCTTTCCACGGGGCCGTGGGGTGAGACAGGGGTGCAGCTTGAGCCACACCCTCTTCAATATATATATAAACGAATTGGCGAGGGCACTAGAACAGTCTGTAGCACCTGGCCTCACCCTACTAGAATCTGAAGTAAAATGTCTACTGTTTGCTGATAACCTGGTGCTTCTGTCCACAACCAAGGAGGGCCTAAAGCAGCACCTAGATCTTCTGCACAGATTCTGGCAGACCTGGGCCCTGACACTAAATCTCAGTAAGACAAAAATAATGGTGTTCCAAAAAGTGTCCAGTTGCCAGGACCACAAATACAAGTTCCATCTAGACACCGTTGCCCTAGAGCACACAAAAAACTATACATACCTCGGCGTAAACCTCATCGCCACAGGTAACTTCCATAAAGCTGTGAAAGTGCTGAGAGACAAGGCAAGAAGGGCATTCTATGCCATCAAAAATTTTAAAATTCGACATACCAATTAAGATCTGTCTAAAAATACTTGAATCTGTTATAGAACCCATTGCCATTTTTCCGGTTGTGAGGTCTGGGGTCCACTCACCAACCAGGAATTCACAAAATGAGACAAACACCAAATGTATATTTGTATTTGAATCTATTAGGGATCTTCTTGGGGTCCAACACATGAAATCACTTACATGACATATAAAACAAAAGATAAAACAGTACATCATTACACCACTACATATCTACATGTAACCGATGTTAAATGGCTAGCTAGTTAGCGGGGTGCGCGTTAACAGCGTTTCAATCGGTGACGTCACTCGCTCTGAGACCTTGAAGTAGTTGTTCTCCTTGCTCCGCAAGGGCCGCGGCTTTTGTGGAGCGATGGGTAAAGATGCTTCGTGGGTGTCAGTTGTTGATGTATGCAGAGGAGCCCAGGTAGGGGCAAGGAGAGGGACGGAAGCTAATACTGTAACATACAATACAAAATGTATAATACCACCATACAACAATATTACAATGCATGCATACGTGTATGTCTTCACAGTCCCCGCTGTTCCATAAGGTGTATTTTTACCTGTTTTTCAATCTGATTCAACTGCTTGCATACGTTACCTGATGTGGAACAAAGTTCCATGTAGTCATGTCTCTATGTAGTACTGTGCGCCTCCCATAGTCTGTTCTCAACTTGGGGATTGTGAAGAGATCTCTGGTGGCATGTCTTGTGGGGTAGGCATGGGTGTCCGAGCTGTGTGCTAGTAATTTAAAAAACTTAGGATATGGTCTAGTTTCCTGATTTTCCTCCTGACTGACGTGCCCAAACTAATCTGCCTGTTACTTAGGCCCAGAATCCAGGATATACATATAATTGGTAGCATTGGATAGAACACACTTTGACATTTCTAAAACTGTTAAGATAATTTCTGAGACTATAACAGAATTGATATGGCAGGCGAAAATCCAAAGAAAATCCAACCGGAATCTTTTTTTTTTTTTTTTTGCTCCCAGGCTCTTATAATGGGAACCTATTGTTTCTATGTAAATCAATCTCCCATATTGCAATTCCTATGGCTTCCACTAGATGTCAACAGTCTTTATTCAAGGTTTCAGGCTTGTTTTTTGAAAAACGAAGAAGTATTTAGAGTTTTTGTGAGAAGAGCACCAGAACAATATCAGTCTATCGGCGCGCGAGGGAGAGAGCACGCGCTTACTAATTTTATTTTCATATTGAACATACTATTTTTCGTTTGAAATATTATAGTTTATTTACATTTTAGAGTACCTGAGAATTTAATAGAAACGTTGTTTGACTTGTTTGGACAAAGTTTAGCGGTAGCTTTTTGGACTCCTTTGTCTGCATGTTGAACGAGTGGATTACTGAAATCAATGGCACCAACTAAACTGACTTTTTGGGTGATAAAGAAGGATATATCTAACAAAATGACCATTCATGTTGTTGCTGGGACCCTTGGGATTGCAAACAGAGGAAGATCTTGAAAAGTAAGTGATTTATTTAATCACTATTTGTGGTTTTGTGAAGCCTGTGCCGGTTGAAAAATATTTTGATGTGGGGCGCCGTCCTCAGACAATCACATGGTATGCTTTTGCCATAAAGCCTTTTTGAAATCGGACAACGCAGTTAGATTAACACGAAGTTTTTAAATGATATAAGATACTTCTATTTTCATGAATGTTTAATATTACGATTCTTTATTTGAATTGCGAGCCCTCCAATTTCACCGGATGTTGTCGGCTTGTGTCCCGCTAGCGGGACGCCTATCCCTACAGACAGCTCGGTACATTCAGCTTGTCAACAAACAAGTAGTAATGATGTCAATCTCTCTTCCACTGTAAGCCATGAGAGATTGACATGCATATCATTAATGTTAGCTCTCCTTGTACTTTTAAGGGCCAGCCGTGCTGCCCTGTTCTGATCCAACTGCAATTTTCTTAAGTCCCTCTTTTATGGCACCTGACCACACTACTGAACAGTAGTCTAGATGTGACAAAACTAGGGCCTGTAGGACCAGCCTTGTTGATAGTGTTGTTAACCTGTCTGGGATAGGGGGCAGTATTTTCACGGCCGGATAAACAACGTACCCGATTTAAACTGGTTACTACTGGATTTGGATAGAAAACACTCTGAAGTTTCTAAAACTGTTTGAATGGTGTCTGTGAGTATAACATAACTCATATGGCAGGCAAAAACCTGAGAAAATTCCAAGCTGGAAGTGGCCTGTCTGCGAATTTGTAGTTCTCCATTTGCTTCTCTATCGAAACTACAGTGCCCATGGGGTTATGTAGCACTTTCTAAGGCTTCCATTGGCTCTCTAAAGCGTTCAGAAAGCGGATTGAGGCGTCTCCTGTCTCTGGGCAGATAACAGGAGCACAGTTTGTCAGTTGACTGCCTGGTGACTAAGAGATTGGAAATGCGCGTTCACGAGACCTCGCCATTTTTTCTCTTCCTTTTTGAATGAATACAGCATTGTCCGGTTAGAATATTATCGCTATTTTACGAGAAAAATACCATAAAAATTGATTTTAAACAGCGTTTGACATGCTTCTAAGTATGGTAATGGAACATTTAGACATTTTCTGTCTCGAAATGCGCTCGCGCGTTACCCTTTGGATAGTGACCTGAACGCACGAACAAAACGGAGGTATTTGCACATAACTATGGATTATTTGGAACAAAAACAACATTTGTTGTGGAAGTAGCAGCCCTGGAAGTGCATTCTGACGAAGAACAGCAAAGGTAATCCAATTTTTTTTCTAATACTAATTCTGAGTTTAGTGAGCCCCGAACTTGACGGGTGTCAAATTAGCTAGCCGTGATGGCTGAGCTATGTACTCAGAATATTGCAAAATGTGCTTTCGCCGAAAAGCTATTTTAAAATCTGATATAGCGATTGCATAAAGGAGTTCTGTATCTATAATTCTTAAAATAATTGTTATGTATTTTGTCAACGTTTATCATGAGTAATTTAGTAAATTCACCGGAAGTTTTCGGTGGGAATACAATTTCTGAACATCACACGCCAATGTAAAAAGCAGTTTTTTGATATAAATATGAACTTGATTGAACAAAACATGCATGTATTGTATAACATAATGTCCTAGGAGTGTCATCTGAAGATCATCAAAGGTTAGTGCTGCATTTAGCTGTGTTTTGAGTTTTTGTGACATATATGCTTGTGCTTGCTTGAAAAATGGCTGTGTGGTTATTTGTGTCTATGTACTCTCCTAACATAATCTAATGTTTTGCTTTCGCTGTAAAGCCTTTTTGAAATCGGACAATGTGGTTAGATTATTAAAGAGAGTCTTATCTTTCAAATGGTGTAAAATAGTCGTATGTTTGAAATATTGAAATTATAGCATTTTTGAGGTTTTTGTATTTCGCGCCACGGTCTACCGCTGGCTGTTGAATAGCGTGGGACGCTAACGTCCCACCTAGCCCATAGACATTAAGAAGGCAGAGCAGCACTCTATAATGGACAGACTTCTCCCCATCTTAGCTACTGTTGTATCAATATGTTTTGACCATGACAGTTTACAATCCAAGCAGTTTAGTCACCTCAACTAGGTCAATTTCCACATTATTCATTATGAGATGTCGTTGAGGTTTAGGGTTTAGAGAATGATTTGTCCCAAATACAATGCTTCTAGTTTTGGAAATATTTAGGACTAACTTATTCCTTGCCACCCATTGTGAAAATAACTGCAGCTCTTTGTTTATGTTGGAGAGGCTTCCATAAAATAACACCCTTTGTGTTCTGTTAGACAAGTAACTCCTTATCCACAATATAGCAGGGGGAGTAAAGCCATAACACATACATTTTTCCAGCAGCAGACTATGATCGATAATGTCAAAAGCTGCATTGAAGTCTAACAAAAAACAGTCCCCACAGGCCTCCAGAGTGGTGCAGCGGTCTAAGGCACTGCATCGCAGTGCTTGAAGTATCACTACAGCCCCGGGTTCGATCCCAGGCGGTCTCACAGCCGGCCATATACCGGGAAACCCATGTGGTGGCGTACAATTGGCTCAGCGTAATCCGGGTTAGCGGAGGGTTTGGCCGGCCGGGATTTCCCTGTCCCATCGTGCTCTAGTGACTCCTTGTGGCGGGCCGGGGCGCCTGCAAGCTGACGTCGGTCGCCAGTTGTACAGTGTTTCTTCCGACACATTGCTGTGTCAAGAAGCAGTGTGGCTTGGCAGGGTCACGTTTTGGAGGACGCATGGCTCTCGACCTTCGCTTCTCCCGAGTCTGTACGAGAGTTGCAGCGATGGGACAAGACTGTAACTACCAATTGGATATCATGAAATTGGGGGGAAAAAAGGGGGATTTTAGATTTTTTTTAAATAATAATAATGAATTTAGGATGTAACACAAAATGTGGAATAAGTCAAGGTGTATGAGTACTGTGTGTGTATGCATGCCTATGTGTGGGAATGCACACTATGTTTTCTCTAAGGAGAGCTAGACAGATGACATGTACACAGCCTCCACAACCTGCCGACATAATTAAAACCGGATATTATAATTGGTGTGTGCATGACCATTTAGCCTACTCATTCTCTTTTTATAAATCCAGAAGAGGGCTTAAATTCCCAACCACCCTAACTCCTAAAACTGTGGCTTTGTCCCAAATGACACCCTATTGCCTACATAGTACACTACTTTTAACCAGAGATCGATGGGCCCTGGGCAAATGTCCTGCACTACTTAGGGAATAGGGTCCCATTTGGGACACATTATGTTATTCATACAGATCCTACAGGAGCAGGCGTCATCCCTACGCCCCGGTATGCCGGAAGCTGTTCTTTGCATAATCTCTGAAGCGACATAAAAACGTATTCTTAATTAGGCATAATGTAATAGCTCGGAATGAAATAATATCATCACCATGCTAGAACAACTAGCATACAGTGCTACAAAAATATGAGCTATGACTTATTAGACAGAGGGATGAAATGAAATGCATTGGCTGAAATAGTAATGTATAGTTCCATCCAATCTAAGCAGTGTTTGTGAGTGACAGTGACTAAACAACCTCGATAAACTGCCAACTATACTCAAAACCAGGGATGATCAACTGACTGCAAGAACCCCAAACAGATATTAGATTTGACTAAAACCTAACCACTTCAAACCTTGCTTACATTTGTATACGATCACATTTCTCTCTATTATAAATCACTTGGAGCGGATTTGCTGGTGTTTTTACAGTCTTGTATGTTCAACAATAAAAATTCTCTAAAAAATTACAGTAATATTGTTTTGCTCTGATATCTTGGGAGGACAAATAAAACCACCCACGGGCCTCCAGTTGGGAAACCCCTGCTCTACACGCTGCCTTAATAGCACAACTGCTTCCCTATGAATCATCCAGCCTGGTTGCTTACAAGAAACATAGATGGGTGGATTCTTTTGAGGCTGGAAAGAACTGATAGCCACGGTGTGCCCTCAAGACAGACAGGACTGTCATGCATCCTGAGTGTGTCTCTGACATGCTGTTCATCAGCCCCTGGACCCTCCAGACTAGAGCGGAGCTGTGTTGGACCTGGCTGTCTGAAAGCCATCAACTATCAGCCAGCATGGGGAAGCAGCAGCATTAGACTTCCTCTCATCTCCAGATATACTGTTTAGGACAGAGCAGAGAAGCTGCCTATAGACCCATGGCTCTTCTAGTATCAGACCCATGGCCCCTCCAGTATCAGACCCATGGCTCCTCCAGTATCAGACCCATGGCTCCTCCGGTATCAGACCCATGGCTCCTCCGGTATCAGACCCATGGCTCCTCCGGTATCAGACCCATGGCTCCTCCGGTATCAGACCCATGGCTCCTCCGGTATCAGACCCATGGCTCCTCCGGTATCAGACCCATGGCTCCTCCAGTATCAGACCCATGGCTCCTCCAGTATCAGACCCATGGCACCTCCAGTATCAGACCCATGGCTCCTCCAGTATCAGACCCATGGCTCCTCCAGTATCAGACCCATGGCCCCTCCGGTACCAGACCCATGGCTCCTCCAGTATCAGACCCATGGCTCCTCCAGTATCAGACCCATGGCCCCTCCGGTATCAGACCCATGGCTCCTCCGGTATCAGACCCATGGCTCCTCCAGTATCAGACCCATGGCTCCTCCAGTATCAGACCCATGGCTCCTCCAGTATCAGACCCATGGCCCCTCCGGTACCAGACCCATGGCTCCTCTGGTATCAGACCCATGGCTCCTCCAGTATCAGACCCATGGCTCCTCCAGTATCAGACCCATGGCTCCTCCAGTATCAGATTGTTATTATGTCTTCCTCTCGCTCTGTCTCTCTCTCTCTCTTTTATCTTTCTCTCCTATCTCTCTCTCCCTCTCTCTCTTTTATCTTTCTCTCCTATCTCTCTCTTCCCCTCTCTCTGTATCCCTCTCTTTATATCTCTGTATCATCTTTCTCTCTTATCTCTCACTCTCTTTTTGTCTCTGCATCTCTAGCTATGTCTCACTATCTTTTCTCTCTCTCTCTCTGTGTGTCACTTAATGCACAACGTGAGGCTCCTGAGACTACAATGAGAGCACAAAAGCAATATTTTAAATGATATTTGAAGTCTGCATAGCCAGTGTGCTAGCGGGCTACAGTAGAGAGGATTGATTTAAAAATAGATATGAAAACCAAGTGGATGTGAGTAGATGTAAAAAGATCTAACAAAGCAAAGGAACAATCCATGTCACATGGACTAGTACAGTAGGCCTTCTTCCTCAGTGATGTATAAACAAAGTGTTCCCATATAGCATGCGTCCAAAAAGGCACCCTATTTCCTATATAGTGCACAACTTATTTTTTTTTTATAGCCCCAATTTTGTGATATCCAGTTGATAGTTACAGTCTTGTCTCGTCGCTGCAACTCCCGTACGGACTCGGGAGAGGCAAAGGTCGAGAGCCGTGCGTCTTCCAAAATACAACCCGACCAAGCTGCACTGCACCCGGAAACCATCCGCACCAACCGTGTCAGTGTGCACTGTACCCAGCCTGCCACAGGAGTCGTTGGTGCGCTGTGGGTGAAGGACACCCGTGCCGGCCAAACCCTCCCCTAACCCAGGCCATTGTGTCTCACCACATGTTGTAAGTTGGATCAGCCTGTGTCAGTGTGCACTGTACCCGGCCTGCCACAGGAGTCGTTGGTGCGCGAAGGACACCCGTGCCGGCCAAACCCTCCCCTAACCCAGGCCATTGTGTCTCACCACATCGGTCTCCCAGTCACAGCCAGCTGCGCCAGAGCCTGGACTCGAACCCAGAATCTCTAGTGGCACAGCTAACACTGCAGCACCTTAGACCACTGCGCCACTCAGGAGGTCATCAATGCACTGCTTTTAATCAGAACCTCATAGGACTCTGGTCAAAAGTAGTGCACTATGTAGGGAATAGGATGCCATTCGGGACGCAGGCACATACTAGAACAACAGTTTATCATTGCTCTACCTATCTGCATCAAGTCACCATGAAAAACAGTTATGGCTTCCACTGTTCTCTCTGGAGGGGACATAGGAATAAATGACGCTAAAACGTAATCATATTTTCACACCCGCAATAACTTGACGGCCACACACACTACACCTTTGTATTACGGCTGTTCACTATCACTGGAGTCCTGATAAAAATGTCAATAACAGATGTTTGTTGCCATTCAATATCTTACTGCAACAATACACTTTTAGCACCTTTTAGGGTGGGTCAATTAAACGATCAGAAAACAGCATCATTTCAACTATAAATCATTAGATTTTTCAATTTTAGTAGACACTTACAGCATACATTTTCTTCTTTTGTAACGGTGTAATTAAGTTGATAAATTCCTGCATAAAATGGGTCTTATGCCACCTCCTGGTGGATTAGTGTGTTTACATCGTCTAATACACTCAGTGATAAAGGTATGGGATTCTGGATAATCCACAGCAGATTTATGGAGAATTGCTGCGGGTGAGTTGAAAATTGAATGGTCCCGGGATAGAAATGTATAAAGTTGACATAAAATCCACCTTTTACATTGTACATTAGCAATTTATGTTATTAGTATCTACTGTTGTTGATTTGGCATCAAATAAGCCACTCTTTATATGTTATTTGCCAAATCTCAGTTTGCCATGTGGGTTTTATGCTAAAGTTCCCTCTTTGAAGTTAGTAGTCACTAAAAGTGGCAGTAATAAAGCCTCTCTTGAAAAAGCCAAACCTTGACCCAGAAAATATAAAAAACTATCGGCCTATATCAAATATCCTATTCCTCTCAAACATTTTAGGTAAAGCTGTTGCGCAGCAACTGACTGACTTCCTAAAGACAAACATTGTATATGAAACGCTTCGGTATGGTTTTAGACCCCATCATAGCACTGAGACTGCACTCGTGAAGGTGGTAAATTACCTTTTAATGGCGTCAGACCAAGGCTCTGCATCTGTCCTCGTGCTCCTAGACCTTATTGCTGCTTTTGATACCATCGATCATTACATGCTTTTGGAGCAATTGGAAACCCAAATTGGTCTACACGGACAAGTTCTAGCCTGGTTTAGATCTTATCTGTCGGAAAGATATCAGTTTGTCTCTATGGATGATTTGTCCTATGACAAATTAACTGTACATTTCGGTGTTCCTCAAGGTTCCATTTTAGGACCACTATTATTTTCACTATATACACTTCTCAAAAAAATAAAGGGAACACTTAAACAACACAATGTAACTCCAAGTCAATCACACTTCTGTGAAATCAAACTGTCCACTTAGGAAGCAACACTGATTGACAATAAATTTCACATGCTGTTGTGCAAATGGAATAGACAACAGGTGGAAATTATAGGCAATTAGCAAGACACCCCCAATAAAGGAGTGGTTCTGCACAGACCACTTCTCAGTTCCTATGCTTCCTGGCTGATGTTTTGGTCACTTTTGAATGTTGGCGGTGCTTTCACTCTAGTGGTAGCATGAGACGGAGTCTACAACCCACACAAGTGGCTCAGGTAGTGCAGCTCATCCAGGATGGCACATCAATGCGAGCTGTGGCAAGAAGGTTTGCTGTGTCTGTCAGCGTAGTGTCCAGAGCATGGAGGCGCTACCAGGAGACAGGCCAGTACATCAGGAGACGTGGAGGAGGCCGTAGGAGGGCAACAACCCAGCAGCAGGACCGCTACCTCCGCCTTTGTGCAAGGAGGAGCAGGAGGAGCACTGCCAGAGCCCTGCAAAATGACCTCCCGCAGGCCACAAATGTGCATGTGTCTGCTCAAATGGTCAGAAACAGACTCCATGAGGGTGGTATGAGGGCCCAACGTCCACAGGTGTGGGTTGTGCTTACAGCCCAACACCGTGCAGGACGTTTGGCATTTGCCAGAGAACACCAAGATTGGCAAATTCGCCACTGGCGCCCTGTGCTCTTCACAGATGAAAGCAGGTTCACACTGAGCACGTGACAGACGTGACAGAGTCTGGAGACACCGTGGAGAACGTTCTGCTGCCTGCAACATCCTCCAGCATGACCGGTTTGGCGGTGGGTCAGTCATGGTGTGGGGTGACATTTCTTTGGGGGGCCGCACAGCCCTCCATGTGCTCGCCAGAGGTAGCCTGACTGCCATTAGGTACCGAGATGAGATCCTCAGACCCCTTGTGAGACCATATGCTGGTGCGGTTGGCCCTGGGTTCCTCCTAATGCAAGACAATGCTAGACCTCATGTGGCTGGAGTGTGTCAGCAGTTCCTGCAAGAGGAAGGCATTGATGCTATGGACTGGCCCGCCCGTTCCCCAGACCTGAATCCAATTGAGCACATCTGGGACATCATGTCTCGCTCCATCCACCAACACCACGTTGCACCACGGACTGTCCAGGAGTTGGCAGATGCTTTAGTCCAGGTCTGGGAGGAGATCCCTCAGGAGACCATCCGCCACCTCATCAGGAGCATGCCCAGGCGTTGTAGGGAGGTCATACAGGCACGTGGAGGCCACACACACTACTGAGCCTCATTTTGACTTGTTTTAATGACATTACATCAAAGTTGGATCAGCCTGTAGTGTGGTTTTCCACTTTAATTTTGAGTGTGACTCCAAATCCAGACCTCCATGGGTTGATAAATTGGATTTCCATTGATTATTTTGGTGTGATTTTGTTGTCAGCACATTCAACTATGTAAAGAAAAAAGTATTTAACAAGATTATTTATTTCATTCAGATCTAGGATGTGTTGTTTAAGTGTTCCCTTTATTTTTTTTTAGCAGTATATTTTACCTCTTTGTGATGTCATTCGGAAACATAATGTTAACTTTCACTGCTATGCAGACGATACACAGCTGTACATTTCGATGAAACATGGTGAAGCCCCAAAATTACCCTCAATGGAAGCCTGTGTTTCAGACATAAGGAAGTGGATGGTGGCAAATGTTTTACTTTTAAACTCGGACAAAACATAAATGCTAGTTCTAGGTCCCAAGAAACAAAGAAATATTCTGTTGGATCTGACAATAATGTTGATGGTTGTACAGTTGTCTCAAATTAAATTATGAAGGACCTCGGCGTTACTCTGGACCCTGATCTCTCTTTTGATGAACATATCAAGACTGTTTCAAGGACAGCTTTTTTCCATCTACGTAACATTGCAAAAATCTGAAACTTTCTGTCCAAAACTGGTGCAGAAAAATGTATCCATGCTTTTGTCACTTCTAGATTAGACTACTGCAACGTTCTACTTTCCGGCTACCCAGATAAAGCACCAAATAAACTTCAGTTAGTGCTAAACACGGCTGCTAGAATCTTGACTAGAACCAAAAAATGTGATCATATTACCTCAGTACTAGCCTCTCTACATTGGCTTCATGTTAAGGCTAGGGCTGATTTCAAGGTTTTACTGCTAACCTACAAAGTATTACATGGGCTTGCTCCTACCTATCTTTCCGATTTGGTCCTGCCGTACATACTTACGCGTATGCTACGGTCAAAAGACGCAGGCCTCCTTATTGTCCCTAGAATTTCTAAGCAAACAGCTGGAGGCAGGGCTTTCTCCTATAGAGCTCAATTTTTATGGAATAGTCTGCCTATCCACGTGAGAGACGCAGACACGGTCTCAACCTTTACGTTTTTATTGGAGACTCATCTCTTCAGTAGGTCCTATGATTGAGTGTAGTCTGGCTTACTGGTACTCTTCCATGCCGTCCCTAGGAGGGGTGCGTCATATGAGTGGATTGAATCTCTGACGGGATTTTCCTGTCCGGGTTGGCGCCTCCCTCCGGTTTGTGCCATGGGGGAGATCTTTGTGGGCTATACTCGGCCTTGTCTCAGGGTAATAAGTTGGTGGTCGAAGATATCCCTCTAGTGGTGTGGAGGCTGTGCTTTGGCAAAGTGGTTGGGGTTATATCCTGCCTGATTGGCCCTGTCCGGGGGTATAGGCGGACGGGGCCACAATGTCTCCCGACCCCTCCTGTCTCAGCCTCCAGTAATTATACTGCAATAGTTTATGTGTCGGGGGGCTAGGGTCAGTCTGTTATATCTGGAGTATTTATCCTGTCTTATCTGGTGTCCTATGTGAATTTAAGTATACTCCCTCTAATTCTCTTTCTCTCTTTCTCTCGGTGGACCTGAGCTCTAGAACCATGCCTCAGGACTAACCGGCATGAAGACTTCTTGCTGTCCCCAGTCCACCTGGTTGTGCTTCTGCTCCAGTTTCTGCCTGAGGCTATGGAACCCTGACCTGTTCACCGGACGTGCTACCTTGCCCCAGACCTGCGTTTTTTGACTCTCTCTCTCTAACACACCTGCTGTCTCTAACTCTGAATGATCGGCTATGAAAAGCCAACTGCAATTTACTCCTGAAGTGCTGACCTGTGGAACCCTCTACAACCACTGTGATTATTATTATTTGACCCTGCTGGTCATCTATGAATTTTGAACATCTTGGACATGTACTGTTATAATCTCCACCCGGCACAGCCAGAAGAGGACTGGCCACCCCTCAGAGCCTGATTCCTTTCTAGGTTTCTTCCTAGGTTCCTGCCTTTCTAGGGAGTTTTTCCTAGCCACCGTGCTTCTACATCTGCATTGCTTGCTGTTTGGGGTTTTAGGCAGGGTTTCTGTATAGCACTTTGTGACATCGGCTGATGTAAAAAGGGCTTTATTAATTAATGTGACTGTTTGAGTAGCTAACTTTAGGAGAGCTATTTATATCCCGTTGACAACTCCTCATTTTTATGTAACCTGGCAAGTCAGTAAAGAACAAAGTCTTATTTACAATGATGACACTGGGCCCCGCCCAATCACGGCCGGATGTGAGGCACCCTGGATTCAAACCAGGCACTGCAGTGAAGCCTCTGTACTGAGATGTAGTGTCGTAAACCCCTGTGCCACTCGGGAGCCCAATCATACTGTATGTGTCTCATGATTGCAGGTAATTTATGACAAATGCGTAAAGTATACGTTTTATAAATTTATGAGCACCAGCTAGCAGCGTATTAGCCTGGTTTTGTTAGCATACAAAAACATGTGGAACATTCAAGGTGTATTATATTTCTTCGCCACAGGAGTGTGACGTTGAGTAATTTCAGGTTAATTTCATATATTTTGAATACTAAAATGGATGATCGTTTATTCCTTATTTTATGGATATGAAATTACACATGGAAACAATATATTTTTTATAGTAAATTAGGAATTGCTAAATCCACTACACGATCACAATGACTTTGGTAGACATTTGAATATTTCTTTTGTTAGTATATTATAGAGCAGATCTATGGAGAATTGCTGTGGGAGAGCTATTTATAGCCTGTCGACTACTCATCATTCATCCATACTGTGTGTTTCCCATGATTGTAGCTTTGGGAAAAAATTAACTATACATCCATTACTCCTTCCTGTGTTGAATTACAGGACCAGGAAGGTCACCCTTACATACTGGTCCTCTGTGGGAATCAAACCCACAACCCTGGTGATGCAAGTGCCATGCTCTACCATCTGAGCCACATGGGACCTGTTAATGATGGCGGATTGAATGATTTCCACGTTTTTAGATGAGCGATAAGCGAATCATCCAGCCCACTGTGTTTATCACTACACCCCCATATGACATGTCTTGAAATATGCAGACAGACAGATTAAAAGTAAGTTTACATTGCAATACTTCTGACAGCCAACTTTCTAGCTTCGCCCATAACTTTTGGACTTCATAGCATTCCCAGAAAGCATGAATTACTGAGGCATTGTTAGTTTTACACTTAAGACATGACTCTGCTGTTGTGCTGTAGAATGTAAAATTTGTCTCTTGTATAATAAATGATATACATTAGTTTAAACTTGCTTAAGCGTACATTTTCGTTGACTGTAATCTGGTTAGTTATGCTTATATTTTTAGCTTATATTTTTTTCTAATAGATTGTCAGTTAAATATGCTCTCTGAAAAGTTTTGTATATCTTCCCTATCATATGAACATCCTTTTCTGACTCAAAAAAGATTCCCTCAAGGTTGTTTTGTTGTCTAAAATATTTCAAATCTACATTTTGTGATATGTAACATTTAAGTTGCATTTATTTGAAACTGTCTACATTCTTCAGTCCAAAATTTCTTTTGAATTTTGTCATGGAAATTATATTATTTCCTTTAATCAAGTCATTTACAGTTTCTATGTCTTTAGTTTTTCCATGTGGAACAATTTATCAGTGACTTCTGAAAAGTTATCCAAGGATTGTTTCATAAGGTTGTCTTTTTAGGGAGTGATATTGGTTCTTGGAGAATACGTTTAATTTTCTTCGATATTGTTATAGTGTTCTTTATTATGAAGTTGTTCATGTTCTTAGCTTTATCCGTCAAAAACAGACATGTAAAACAATTCTGGCGATGAGCATGCACATTATCGCTAGTGCATTTAACTATATGTCACAAGTAAAAACCTTAGGTTGTGAGTTGATACAATTCCAAGTCTGGAAGGTTAAAACCACCCTCAGACTTAGGAACATTTTTAACTTTCTTTTTTATTCTATGAGTTTTATTTGCCCATATAAAGTCTGTTATGACCGAGTATACTTTTTTTAAAGAATGTCTTCAGTGGGGTAATTGGTATTACCGAAAATAAATACAAAAACTTTGGCAACCATGCCATTCTAAAGAGGTTTATTCTACCTGTACGATTTTTATGAAGAGTATTCCATTTAAATTATATCTGCTTTCATATTGTTGAGTAATGGAATAAAGTTATCTTTTACACTGTAATTTTATAAAATGAGATTTTTGAGTATTCAGAAAATATATTTAGCAAAGGGGCCATTGAGTTTTCGTTATCGGTCAGGTATAACAGGAGATCATCTGCAAATAAGATTAGTTTATATTAGGGCTGACCCCATTTAGTTGACTGGTTGACTGGTCGATCAGCTGTTGGTTGACCGAGATTTCTTTAGTTGAGCAGTAGCAGGTTCATTTGCCAAACCTCTCTAGGCTAGGCGGGACGAATTCGTCCCACCTACGTAACAGCCACTGCTATCCTGTGGCGCGATTTTCAAAACCTTAAAAATCCTATTACTTAAATTTCTCAAACATATGACTATTTTACAGCCATTTAAAGACAAGACTCTCGTTAATCTAACCACACTGTCCAATTTCAAAAAGGCTTTACAACGAAAGCAAAACATTAGATTATGTCAGCAGAGTACCAAGCCAGAAATAATCAGACACCCATTTTTCAAGCCAGCATATAATGTCACCAAAACCCAGAAGACAGCTAAATGCAGCACTCACCTTTGATGATCTTCATCAGATGACAACCCTAGGACATTATGTTATACAATACATGCATGTTTTGTTCAATCAAGTTCATATTTATATCAAAAACCAGCTTTTTACATTAGCATGTGACGTTCAGAACTAGCATACCCCCGCAAACTTCCGGGGAATTCGCTAACATTTTACTAAATTACTCACGATAAACGTTCACAAAAAGCATAACAATTATTTTAAGAATTATAGATACAGACCTCCTCTATGCACTCGATATGTCCGATTTTAAAATAGCTTTTTGGTGAAAGCACATTTTGCAATATTCTAAGTACATAGCCCAGGCATCACGGGCTCGCTATTTAGACACCCGGCAAGTTTAGCACTCACCATAATCATATTTACTATTATAAAAGTTTGATTACCTTTTGTTGTCTTCGTCAGAATACACACCCAGGACTGCTACTTCAATAACAAATGTTGGTTTGGTCCAAAATAATCCATCGTTATATCCGAATAGCGGCGTTTTGTTCGTGCGTTCCAGACACTATCCGAAATAGTAAAGAAGTGTCGCGCGCATGGCGCAATTCGTGACAATAAAATTATAAGTATTCCATTACCGTACTTCGAAGCATGTCAACCGCTGTTTAAAATCAATTTTTACGACATTTTTCTCGTAGAAAAGCAATAATATTCCGACAGGGAATCTCCTTTTCGGCAAACAGAGGAAAAAATCCCAAAGGCGGGGGCGGTCGGGGTCACGCGCATAAGCCAGTGTCCCTTGATCGGCCACTTGAGAAAGGCGATAATGTGTTTCAGCCTGGGGCTGGAATGACGACATTCTGTTTTTTCCCGGGCTCTGAGCGCCTATGGACGACGTGGGAAGTGTCACGTTAGAGCAGAGATCCTTAGTAAATGATAGAGATGGAAAACAAGTTCAAGAAATGGTCAGACAGGCCACTTCCTGTAAAGGAATCTCTCAGGTTTTGACCTGCCATTTGAGTTCTGTTATACTCACAGACACCATTCAAACAGTTTTAGAAAATTTAGGGTGTTTTCTATCCATATGTAATAAGTATATGCATATTCTAGTTACTGGGTAGGAGTGGTAACCAGATTAAATCGGGTATGTTTTTTATCCAGCCGTGTCAATACTGCCCCCTAGCCCTAACAGGTAAGTAGTATGCTTTATTGGAGCTTAACCTGTAGTTGTTGGCTCTCTTCAAAATAACAAAATAGCATATTCCTGCTTAAGTTCTGAAATTTTATTTTTTTCTTTGGCTTGTAGATATTTTTTCTTTGCTTTTTCTAAGATAGTGATTTATTTTTGCAGAGTATGGCATTATCATTCCCCTAATGTATGCCTTAAAGTCATCCCAAATGATATCGGGGTTGGCTTTTCTCTGTCCTCTATATCGCCATTTCTAGTGGTAAAGGTATTCATTTTTTTGGTTGAAGTATTTATTACATTTCTATTTAATAAATACTTCTATTTCTTAATTAATTTCTATTGGTGTAATTAAGCATGATGATGGAGAATGATCCGATATCACTATATCAATAATATTTTTATCCAGTAAATTTATGAGTGCATTTTTGAAAATAGAAATGTAGTCAATTGTTGAAAAGCTTCTCTTTGTAGTGGGGAATAGTAATTTATTTATGTAAATTATTTGTAGCAATGAAAATGTTCAACCATGTCACGTCCTGGCCAGTATAAGGGTTAATTGTTATTGTAGTTTGGTGAGGACGTGGCAGAGGGTATTTGTTTTATGTGGTTCGGGGTGGTGTTTTGGTAGAAGGGCGTTTGATTTATTATTTCCGGGTTTTTGGTTTATGGTCTATGTTTATGTAGTTCTATGTGTAGTCTGGTTAATGTATTTCTATGTTAGGTTGATTGGGGTTTGGGACTCTCAATTGGAGGCAGGTGCTTCCTCGTTGCCTCTAATTGAGAGTCCTATATATGGGTAACTGTTTGGTGTAGGTTTTTGTGGGAGATTGTTTCTTGTCTAGCGTGTATGAGCCTGAGAAGACTGTTCGGTGATCGTGAGTTTGTTTGGTGTTCATTTTGAGTTGAATAAATGTTCAAGATGAACAAACACAGTCCTGCTGCATTTTGGTCCTCCTTCACCATCGATAACCGCCACTTAGGAGGATCCCTAAATTTGCCTTTTAAATTACAATGTTAATCTTATCGAATGTATGATTTTTGAATACATGATTTTATCAAACTGCATAATTCAAGTGATTACAAAAGGGGAATGCTTGAAATTAGAAAACCTCCCATTATGTTTTTGTTTGTGCTCTCATTTCTTTGAAAAAGGCATATGTGATTTAATATGGCAGACGTAAATATATTATTCTTCTCAAAACATACTTAGTGTCACGTCCTGACAATAGAAAGATGTTATTTTCTATGGTAGAGTAGGTCAGGGCGTGACAGGTTTTTTTTCTAGTTTAGTTTTTCTATGTTGTCATGTTCTAGTTTTGTATTTCTATGTTGGTTTTGTTTGGGATGATCTCCAATTAGAGGCAGCTGGTCCTCGTTGTCTCTAATTGGAGATCATACTTAAGTAGGGGTTTTTCCTACCTGGGTTTGTGGGAGATTGAGTCAGTGTATGTTTCACCTCTGCGTCACGGTTTGTTGTTTTTGTCATTCAGTTTATTTATGTATTGCATAGTTTCACAGTGTAAATAAAATGTGGAACGACACACATGCTGCCCTTTGGTCCGCTTCTCCTTGACACTTAGAGAGAAAAGTATATTGCTTCAGCTGATTTCTCTTTTAATCAAATCAAATTAGTCACATGCGTCGACTACAACAGGCAGTGAAACGCTTACTTATGAGCCCCTAACCAAAAAAAAATACGAATAAGAATAACAAATAAAAGTAACAAGTAATTAAAGAGCAGCTGTAAAATAACAAAAGCAAGACTATATACAGGGGGTACCGGTACAGGATCAATGTGCGGGGGCACCGGTTAGCCAAGGTAATTGAGGTAATATGTACATGTAGGTAGAGTTATTAAAGTGACTATGCATAGATGATAACAACAGAGAGTAGCGGGGGGGGGAAGGGGGTGGGGGGGATAATGTAAATAGTCTAAGTAGCCATTTGATTACAGTAGGGGGGGAAGTATTTGATCCCCTGCTGATTTTGAATGTTTGCCCACTGATAAAGAAAGGATCAGTCTATAATTTTAATGGTAGGTTTATTTGAACAGTGAGAGACAGAATAATAACAAACATATCCAGAAAAACGCATGTCAAATTTTTTTTAAATGTATTTGCATTTTAATGAGGGAAATAATTATTTGACCCCCTCTCAATCAAAAAGATTTCTGGCTTCCAGGTGTCTTTTATACAGGTAACGAGCTGAGATTAGGAGCACACTCTTAACCTGTTATGGCTAGGGGGCAGTATTTTCACGGCTGGATAAAAAACGTACCCGATTTAATCTGATTATTAGTCCTGCCCAGAAACTAGAATATGCATATAATTATTAGCTTTGGATAGAAAACACTCCAAAGTTTCTAAAACTGTTTGGATGGTGTCTGTGAGTATAACAGAACTAATTTGGCAGGCCAAAACGTGAGAAGATTCTGTACAGGAAGTACCCTGTCTGACCATTTCTTGAACTTCTTTGCCATCTCTATCCATTACAAAGGATCTCTGCTCTAACGTGACACTTCCTACGTCTTCCATGGGCGCTCAGAGCCCGGGAAAAAGCTGAATGACGTAATTCAAAGCCCTGGCTGAAACACACGAGCGCTTTTGCTAAGTGGTCTATCAGAGGACAAAGGGCTTAGGCTCGTGCACTGGCCGCCCCCGTCTTTGTGTTTTTCCCTCTATTTGCCGAAACACAGATTCCCGGTCGGAATATTATCGTTTTTTTACGAGAAAAATGGCATAAAAATTGATTTTAAACAGCGGTTGACATGCTTCGAAGTACGGTAATGAAATATTTAGAAATCTTTTGTCACGAAATGCGCATGCGCGCGACCCTTATTTACCATTCGGATAGTGTCTAGAACGCACGAACAAAACGCCGCTATTTGGATATAACGATGGATTATTTTGGACCAAACCAACATTTGTTATTGAAGTAGAAGTCCTGGGAGTGCATTCTGACGAAGAACAGGAAAGGTAATCAAACTTTTCTAATAGTAAATCTGATATTGGTGAGTGCTAAACTTGGTGGGTGTCTAAATAGCTAGCCCTGTGATTCTGGGCTATCTCCTGAGAATATTGTAAAATGTGCTTTCACCGAAAAGCTATTTTAAAATCGGACATATCGAGTGCATAGAGGAGTTCTGTATCTATAATTCTTAAAATAATTGTTCTGTTTTTTGTGAACGTTTATCATGAGTAATTTAATAAATTCACCGGAGGTTTGCGGGGGGTATGCTAGTTTACATGCTAATGTAAAAAAGCTGGTTTTTGATATAAATATGAACTTGATTGAACAAAACATGCATGTATTGTATAACATAATGTCCTAGGGTTGTCATCTGATGAAGATCATCAAAGGTTAGTGCTGCATTTAGCTGTGGTTTTGTTTTTTGTGACATTATATGCTAGCTTGAAAAATGGGTAGTCTGATCATTTCTGTCTGGGTACTCTGCTGACATAATCTAATGCTTTGCTTTCACTGTAAAGCCTTTTTGAAATCGGACAGTGTGGTTAGATTAACGAGAGTCTTGTCTTTAAAATGCTGTAAAATAGTCATATGTTTGAAAAATGGAAGTTTTCGGATTTTAGAGGAATTTGTATTTCGCGCCACGCCCATCATTGGATATTGGAGCAGGTGTTCCGCTAGCGGAACATCTAGATGTAAGAGGTTAAAGGGAGTGCTCCTAACCGCAGCTTGTTACCTGTAAAAAAGACACCTGTCCACAGAAGCAATCAATCAATCAGATTCCAAACTCTCCACCATGGCCAAGACCAAAGAGCTCTCCAAGGATGTCAGGGACAAGATTGTAGACCTACACAGGCTGGAATGGGCTACAAGACCATCGCCAAGCAGCTTGGTGAGAAGGTGACAACATTTGGTGTGATAATTCACAAATGGAAGAAACACAAAAGAACTGTCAATATCACTCGGCCTTGGCTCCATGCAAGATCTCACCTCGTGGGGTTGCAATGATCATGAGAACGGTGAGGAATCAGCCCAGAACTACACGGGAGGATCTTGTCAATGATCTCAAGGCAGCTGGGACCATAGTTACCAAGAAAACAATTGGTAACACACTACGCCGTGAAGGACTGAAATCCTGCAGCGCCCGCAAGGTCCCCTTGCTCAAGAATACATATACATGCCCATCTGAAGTTTGCCAATGAACATCTGAATGATTCAGAGGACAACTGGTGAAAGTGTTGTGGTCAGATGAGACCAAAATGGAGCTCTTTGGCATCAACTCAACTCGCCGTGTTTGGAGGAGGTGGAATGCCGCCTATGACCCCAAGAACACCATCTCCACCGTCAAACATGGAGGTGGAAACATTATGCTTTGGGGGTGTTTTTCTGCTAAGCGGACAGGACAACTTCACCGCATCATTTGATGGGGCCATGTACTGTCAAATCTTGGGTGAGAACCTCCTTCCCTCAGCCAGGGCATTGAAAATGGGTCGTTGATGGGTATTCCAGCATGACAATGACCCAAAACACACAGCCAAGGCAACAAACGAGTGGCTCAAGAAGAAGCACATTAAGGTCCTGGAGTGGCCTAGCCAGTCTCCAGATCTTAATCCCATAGAAAATCTGTGGAGGGAGCTGAAGGTTCAAGTTGTCAAACGTCAGCCTCGAAACCTTAATGACTTGGAGAAGATCTGCAAAGAGGAGTGGGACAAAATCCCTCCTGAGATGTGTGCAAACCTGGTGGCCAACTACAAGAAACGTCTGACCTCTGTGATTGCCAACAAGGGTTTTGCCACCAAGTACTAAGTCATGTTTTGCAGAGGGGTCAAATACTTATTTACCTCATTAAAATGCAAATCATTTTATAACATTTTTGACATGCGTTTTTCTGGTTTTTTGTTGTTGTTATTCTGTCTCTCACTGTTCAAATAAACCTACCATTAAAATTATAGACTGATCATTTCTTTGTAATTGGGCAAACGTACAAAATCAGCAGGGGATCAAATACGTTTTTCCCCCACTGTATTCTATTTATACAGGGGGTACCGGTACAGAGTCAATGTGCAGTGGCAACGGTTAGTTGAGGTAATATGTACATGTAGGTAGAGTTATTAAAGTGACTATGCATAGATGATAACAACAGAGAGTAACAGCGGTGTGAAAGGGGGGGGGGGGCAATGCAAATATTCTGGGTAGCCATTTGATTAGATGTTCAGGAGTCTTGTGGCTTGGGGGTAGTAGTTGTTTAGAAGCCTCTTGGACCTAGACTTGGTGTTCCGGTATCGCTTGCCATCCGGTAGCAGAGAGAACAGTCTATGACTAGGGTGGTTGGGGTCATTGATCAATTTTAGGGCCTTTCTTTGACACCGCCTGGTATAGAGGTCCTGGAAGGCAGGAAGCTTTTCCCCAGTGATGTACTGGGCTGTACGCACTACCCTCTGTAGTGCCTTGTGGTCGGAGGTCAAGCATTTGCCATACCAGGCAGTGATGCAACCAGTCAGGATGCTCTCGATGGTGCAGCTGTTAAACCTTTTGAGGATCTGAGGACCGATGCCAAATCTTTTCAGTCTCTTGAGGGGGAATAGGTTTTGTTGTGCCCTCTTCACGACTGTCTTAGTGTGCTTGGACCATGTTAGTGTGTTGGTAATGTGGACACCACGGAATTTGAAGTTCTCAACCTACTCAACTACAGCCCCATCGATGAGAATGGGGGCGTGCTCGGTCCTCTTTTTCCTGTAGTCCACAATCATCTCCTTTGTCTTGATCACATTGAGGGAGAGGTTGTTGTCCTGGCACCACCCGGCCAGGTCTCTGACCTCCTCCCTATGGGCTGTCTCGGTGTCGGTTATCAGGCCTACCACTGTTGTGTCATCGGCAAACTTAATGATGGTTTTGGAGTTGTGCCAATCCGTGCAGTCATGAGTGAACAGGGAGTACAGGAGAGGACTGAGCACGCACCCACTGACGGGCCCCTGTGTTGAGGATCAGCGTGGCGGATGTGTTGTAACCTACCCTTACCACCTAGGGGCAGACCGTCAGGAAGTCCAGAATCCAGTTGCAGAGGGAGGTGTTTAGTCCCAGGGTCCTTAACTTATTGATGAGCTTTGAGGGCACTATGGTGTTGAACGCTGAGCTGTAGTCAATGAATAGCATTCTTACGTAGGTGTTCCTTTTGTCCAGGTGGGAAAGGGCAGTGTGGAGTGCAATAGAGATTGCATCATCTGTGGATCTGTTAGGGCGGTATATAAATTGGAGTGGGTCTAGGGTTTCTGGGATAATGGTGTTGATGTGAGCCATGACCAGCCTTTCAAAGCACTTCATTGCTACAGATGTGAGTGCTGCAGGTCGGTAGTCATTTAGGCAGCTTACCTTCGTATTCTTGGGCACAGGGACTATGGTATTGGGCACAGGGACTGTTGGTATTACAGACTCGGACAAGTAGACGTTGAAAATGTCAGTGAAGACACTTGCCAGTTGGTCAGCACATACTCGAAGTACACGTTCTGGTAATCCGTCTGGCCTTGCAGCCTTGTGAATGTTGACCTGTTTAAAGGTTTTACTCACCTTGGCTGAAGAGAGGGTGATCACACAGTCTTCCGGAACAGCTGGTGCTCTCATGCATGTTTCAGTGTTATTTGGCTCGAAGCGAGCATAGTAGGCTCACTTGGTAGGCTCGTGTCACTGGGAAGCTCTCGGCTGTGCTTCCCTTTGTAGTCTGTAATGGCAAGCCACGCCACATCCGACGAAAAATGTATTATGTAATTATTGTGCCAGACCACCAGAGCATAGACAACAAGACAGTGAGAGCGATTAGCTTAGTTTGTGGAGTTAAATGGTTGTGTGTATTCTGGGTACAGACAGGGCCACATGTGAACAGAATAAGACAAAACATTGGCTCTGATTCTACTTCTAAACAGTTGAAGCTCAGGGAATGAGAGAATGAGAAGACAAAAGGGGGTAAGAGGGCGGGAAGGAGCAAACCATTTCTGTTGACACAGAAGTCACCACAGAACAAGGTCAGGGAGATAGCTACCAGTGACCAACACACTGAATGGTAAACCACATACTGAAACAACAATATACACATTTAGGCTAAGCAGGACGCAAATGCCAAAGGGATTTTAATATGAACTATGGCACTGATGTGGGGTGGTGTGAGAGTTTATTTGACAAAAAAAAACAACAGTCTGTCAACTGGGACCATTTCCCAAATACACACAGAACAATCCATAGGGTCATTACCATAAACACATAATAACACACGTGTTCGGGGTCATTTGAAAGACTTCCTCTTAGTGACGTCTCCCAATCAAAGATTGTCAACACCAACAAAAACAAATAAACAAGTCAACAGCCCCCAAAATTCAACATTTTAAATATACAACGGGTCATATCAAGTCCCCTATGTTCCTCAGGATAGGAATAGGATTTAGTAATGAAATAAGTATGTATCAAGAGTCTCAGAGTAGGAGGGCTGATCTAGGATCAGATCCCCCCCCCCCCCGTCAATGTATTCTTATTCATTATAATCCAAAAGGCAAAACTCATCCTACTACTCCTAGTCTAAGAGGCTTGATCCGTACGGCCCCAAGTCCCCAGTATCTTCTATCTATCTACAGTGCATTCGGAAAGTATTCAGACCCCTTGACTTTATCCACATTTTGTTAAGTTACAGCCTTATTATAAAATTGATTCAATAGTTTTTTTTTCTCATCAATCTACACACAATTACAAAGCAAAAACAGGTTTTTAGAAATGTTTGCAAATGTTTTAAATAATAAACTGAAATATCATATTTACATAAGTAACCAGACCCTTTACTCAGTACCTTGTTGAAGCACCTTTGGCAGTGATCACAGCCTCGAGTCTTCTGGGTATGACACTACAAGCTTGGCACACCTCTATTTTGAGAGTTTCTTTCATTCTTCTCAAGCTCTGTCAGGTTGGATGGGGAGAATCAATGCACAGCTATTTTCAGGTCTCTCCAGAGATGTTCGATCGGGTTCAAGTCCGGGCTCTAGCTGGGCCACTCAAGGACATTCAGAGACTTGTCCGAAAGCCACTCCTGTGTTGTCTTGGCTGTGTGCTTAGGGTCGTTGTCCTGTTGGAAGGTGAAACTTTGCCCCCAGTCTGAGATCCTGAGAACTCTGGTATTCATCAAGGATATCGCTGTACTTTACTCCGTTCATCATTCCCTCTATCCTGACTAGTCGCCCAGTCCCTGCCACTGAAAAACATCCCCACAGCATGATGCTGCCACCACCATGCTTCACCATAGGGATGGTGCCAGGTTTCCTCCAGACGTGACGATTGGCATTCAGGACAAAGAGTTCCCCCAATCTGTGCCTCGACGCAATCCTGTCTCGGAGCTCTACGGACAATTCCTTCGACCTCAGGGCTTGGTTTTTGCGCTGACATGTACTGTCAACTGTGGGACCTTATATAGACAGGTATGTGCCTTTCCAAATCATGTCCAATCAATTGAATTTACCACAGGTGGACTCCAATCATCATCTCAAGGATGATCAATGGAAACAGGATGCACCTGAGCAAATTTTAGAGTCTCATAGCAAAGGGGCAGAATACTTACGTAAATAAGGTATTTAGGTATAATAACTCCATTACTACTGGCGTATACAAACTCATTTACTACTGGCGTTTAAGAACTCCATTACTACTGGAGTACATGAACTCCATTACTACTGGTGTATATGAACTCCATTACTACTGGAGTATATGAACTCCATTACTACTGGTGTATATGAACTCCATTACTACTCGCGGATAAGAACTCCATTACTACTCACGTATAAGAACTCCATTACTACTGGTGTATATGAACTCCATTACTACTGGCGTATAATAACTCCATTACTACTGGCGTATAAGAACTCCATTATACTGGCATATAATAACTCCATTATACTGCCGTATACGAAGTCCATTACGACAGGTGTATATAATCTCCATTACTACTGGCATATAAGAACTCCATTACTACTGGCGTATAATAACTCCATTACTACTGGCCTATCAGAACTCCATTACTACTGGCGTATAATAACTCCATTACTACTGGCCTATCAGATCTCCATTACTACTGGTGTATAATAACTCCATTACTACTGGCCGATCAGAACTCCATTACTACTGGTGTATAGTAACTCCATTACTACTGGTGTATAAGAACTCGATTACTACTGGTGTATAATAACTCCATTACTACTCACGTATACGAACTCCATTACTACTGGCTTATACAAACTCCATTATACTGGCGTATAAGAACTTCATTACTACTGGTGTATACAAACTCCATTACTACTGGCCTATCAGAACTCCATTACTACTGGCGTAGTAATGGAGACACCTGAAACCCCACCTCTTCAAGGAATACCTGGGATAGGATAAAGTAATCCTTCTAACCCCCCCCTTAAAAGATTTAGATGCACTATTGTAAAGTGGTTGTTCCACTGGATATTATAGGTGAATGCACCAAATTGTAAGTCGCTCTGGATAAGAGCGTCTGCTAAATGACTAAAATGTAAATGTAAATGTATAATAACTCCATATAATCTTGTAGCATTCAATACATTATGGTGAGAATCAGGAATATGTAGCTCTCCTCTATTTCATGTACTGTATACGCTACAAATATCTACAGATTAAACATGAAAGATGAGAAAACATGAAAACATGAGAGATAAAGAAGAGCCATTGGTCTCTCCCCTAAACACAGCAAGACTTACCCATGTGATTCCGTCAGTACCAAATTAGTATACAGGAATAGAGGTCATCGATAGACACATTTTCCAACAATCAATAGAACACTGAGCTAAAATATTGTAATTACAAGCACAATAGAAAATATTAAGCACTTCCAAAATGACTATATGTATTTACTTCTAAGCAATAACTTATAAAACATACTATAAGGAAAAACACAGCACCAACACACACATTTGTCAGTACAGTAAGCAAAACAAGTTCAGCGTCCAGTATAGCCATTTTTGGTGGCAACGTGACATTGCAGCTGTAAAGTAAAGGCTCACCTCAGATTTTAAACATTGAAAGTAGGACTCAACTTTTGTCCTCTTATTACCTCACATCAGTGATTCACATTTGCAGTCAGTACCAAGCACAACCAGACAGAATATGACTATTGATGAACTGAAACACTGACCAGACCAACACAGACAGAGGGAGGCGCAGCAGTAGCAGTAGACTCACCATATTGTCGGAGGCTCAGATCCTTCCACTTCCAAGTAGTCATATTTTTCCTCTGTCTGGAAGTCTGTAAAAATGATGGAGATGGTGTCTCCAGGATCAGCAAGTATGGTCCACGTACAGTCCGCATTATTGTAATATTCACTCGGGAAATTGGGACTTGAAATGATGCCACTTGAACCCCTCAGAGTATCACCACATGTGTCCTCAGCTGTCAATCAAACGGAAAGACTTCTGTTAGGAATCGGGCTTAACTCCACATGTAAGTAGTATACAGCAGAAAATAACAGCTGAACCTTTTTTTGGTTTGGTTTTTGTATTTTTTGACTGACGCAAAGTCATATGTATGTTTCTTTGTATATATTAAAAAATATATACAACCATTTTACCACATACAGTATGGATTTTCTTTATCCAGCCAATTTCAAAATTATAAATTAAATTCATTACATTGTGGCAGCTTTTGTATGCCACATATAATATCAGTATATAGTGGTCTCTCTCTCTCTCTCTCTCTCTCTCTCTCTCTGTCTCTCTCGCACCTTTGTCATGACTATTAATTGGCTCCATCTAGACATGGGTTCTTGGAATCAAAAGGTCCCAGCTGTATTTCCCAGCAGACTATTTCTCCTTTTTAATCAAGGACTTTTCATTTACATTTTTAATGAAAGTTTAGATTTAGAAGCGGAATCAGATTTGTTTGTTTTTCTTGTTTTTTTGGAAATGTTTGGATACATAATGTACAGATAAAGACACATGGACTGGTCTGTGCAGACATTATAAATTATATACATATCATTTATACAGAAAGGCAAACATATAACGTACATATAGATCCACGTATACATGCATGCACATGGTGCGTGGCCATGTGCATGGATATACAGGGAATAAGGTGTGAAGTGATGCTCATTGGAGAATCACTTTTATCCAGGACTAAAACAGTATTTTGGGGGAACAGGGATACAGATATTTACACACTGAGGAATAGACATTGGCATGGTGAGGTGCAATGACTTACATGCCAATGTTTTATTCAAACAATCTACAGGAGGGATAAACGTAGAAACATACAGTATTTCATTCACACACACACACACAAACAAACACACGCGTGCTGGAACATGCACATATTCACAACCACACAAAGGCACAGAAACAGTCACATGCACATTGGCACATCAAAAAACAGACCCACACACACACACACACACACACACACACACACACACACACACACACACACACACACACACACACACACACACACACACACACACACACACACACACACACACACACACACACACACACACACACACACACACACACGCAAACACAGAAACAAGTGCACACTCATACAGTATGCACACACATTGGTGAACACACACTCACACACACACAGACTCAGTGATCGGCCATTCTGTATCAACTCTCCTGTCTTCTCCTTCTCCATTAAGAATGAGTTTATCATCCTGAGATGTGAAGAGAGATTCATTGTGTCCGAGCACCCTGCCATCCAGGACCTCTACACCAGGCATGGACAAAGACTCCAGCCACCGAAGTCATAGACTGTTATCTCTGCTACATCAAGGCAAGCAGTACCAGTGCACCAAGTCTGGAAGAAACAGGACCATGAACAGCAGATACCCTGAAGCAATAAGACTTCTAAACACAACTACTACATAGCTAATCAAATGGCTATCCGGACTACCTGCATTGACCCAATTTTGCACTAAATCTCTTACACCCTAACACACACACACACACTCACACCCTAACACACACACACACACACACACACACACACACACACACACACACACACACACACACACACACACACACACACACACACACACACACACACACACACACACACACACACACATTGAGACTACATATGCTTCAACAGTCTATTATATATCCTGTTGCCTTGTCACTTTACCCTACATGTACATAGCTTCCTCAGTTACCTCGTACCTCTGTACATCGACTCGGTACTGGTATTACCTGTATAAAGCCATGTTATTACCTGGTACTCCCTGTATATAGTCATGTTATTTCCTGGTACTCCCTGTATATAGCCATGTTAAACCTGGTACTCCCTGTATATAGCCATGTTAAACCTGGTACTCCCTGTATAGAGCCATGTTATTACCTGGTACTCCCTGTATAGAGCTATGTTATTACCTGGTACTCCCTGTATATAGCCATGTTAAACCTGGTACTCCCTGTATAGAGCCATGTTATTACCTGGTACTCCCTGTATCGAGCCATGTTATTACCTGGTACTCCCTGTATAGAGCCATGTTATTACCTGGTACTCCCTGTATAGAGCTATGTTATTACCTGCTACTCCCTGTATAGAGCCATGTTATTACCTGGTACTCCCTGTATAGAGCCATGTTATTACCTGGTACTCCCTGTATAGAGCCATGTTATTACCTGGTACTCCCTGTATAGAGCTATGTTATTACCTGGTACTCCCTGTATAGAGCCATGTTATTACCTGGTACTCCCTGTATAGAGCTATGTTATTACCTGGTACTCCCTGTTTAGAGCTATGTTATTACCTGGTACTCCCTGTATAGAGCTATGTTATTACCTGGTACTCCCTGTTTAGAGCTATGTTATTACCTGGTACTCCCTGTATAGAGCTATGTTCCTTTTACTGGTTATTCATTATTCACTCTGTATTTATTCACTCTCTCTCTCTATCTCTCTCTCATTCACTCTCTCTCTGTATATTTATATTAACTCTGCATTATTGGAAAATGACCCGTAAGTAAGCATTTAACTGTTAGACTACACCTGTTGTTTATGAAGCATGTGACAAATAACATTTGATTTGATTGGATCCAGAGCTGATTACACACTCTGATGACTGTGGAAAAGTTCAAATTACATACACTTTTAATAGCAATCCCTTTATAAATACCATCAATAACACAAACACCAGATAGAATGTCAATGAGCATGTGAGTGACAGACAGGCTCATCAGGCCTCACTTAGGGTGAAAGGTTGGGATAATATAGGCTTACTCACTGACTTTCTATATAATAATACACTCACTGACTTTCTATTTAATTGTCACATCCTGACCATAGACAGCTCGTATTTTTCTATGGTAGAGTAGGTCAGGGCGTGACTGGGGGGTTTTGTCTAGTTTAATTTTTCTATATTGTGTTCTAGTTTCTTTTTTCTATGTTGGGGTTTTCGTATGATTCCCAATTAGAGGCAGCTGGTCATCGTTGTCTCTAATTGGGGATCATATTAAAGTAGTTGTTTTTCCCACTTGTGTTTGTGGGAGATTATTTTGAGTTAGTGCATGTTGCACCTCGGTCGTCACGGTTTGTTGTTTTGTTTATTGTATGTCTTGCATAGTTTCACATATTAATAAAGATGTAGAACGATACGCACGCTGCGCCTTGGTCTCCTTCCTCCGATGAACGTGACAGAATCTCCCACCACCAAAGGACCAAGCAGCATGCCCAGGAGGAGCAGGGATCCTGGGCCCGGGAGAGAAGAGAGTGGAGGACATCCTGGACCTGGGAGGAGGTAATGGCAGGGGACAAGACCCTGCCATGGAAGCAGGCGGAGATAGCGAGAGAGGAACGGTGATGATACGATGAATTAGCACGGCAATGACGGAAGACCGAGAGACAGCTCCCCAATTTTTTTTTTTTGGGGGGGCACACGGGGAGATTGGTGGGGTCAGGGTTTAGACCTGAGCCAACTCCCCGTGCTTACCGTGGGGAGCGTGTGACCAGTCAGGCACCGTGTTATGCGGTGATGCGCACTGTATCTCCAGTGCGCATTCATAGCCCGGTGCGCACTGTGCCTGCGCCCCGCATTTGCCTTGGCTAAAGTGAGCATTCAGCCAGGACGGGTTGTGCCGGCTCAGCGCTCCTGGTCTCCGGTGCGTCTCCTCGGTCCAGGATATCCTGCGCCAGCTCTACGCACTGTGTTGCCAGTGCGTCTTCACAGCCCAGTGCGTCCTGTGCCAGCGCCCCGCACTTGCCGGGCTAAAGTGAGCATTCAGCCAGGACGGGTTGTGCCAGCTCTATGCTCCAGACCTTCAGTGCGCCTTCACGGTCCAGTATATCCTGCACCGGTTCTACACACCAGGTCTCCAGTGCGCCTCCACAGCCCAGTACATCCTGTGCCTGCTCCCCGCACTCTCTCTGAAGTGCGTGTCCTCAGTCAGGTATGTCCTGTGCCTCCTCCTCGCACTCTCCCTGAGGTGTGTGTCACTAGTCCAGTGCCACCTGTACCGGTCCCACGCATCATGCCTCCAGTGCGCCTCCCCAGTCCAGTACGTCCTGTGCCTGCTCCTCACACTCGCCCTGAAGTGCGTGTCACCAGTCTGGTGCCACCTGTCCTGGCTCCACGCACTAGGCCTCCAGTGCGCCTGCCCAGTCCGGCGACGATCCCCAGTCCAGAGCTTCCGGCGACATCCCCAGTCCAGAGCTTCCAGCGCCATCCCCAGTCCAGAGCTTCCGGCGACAGTCCTCTATTTTTTCTATGTTGGGGTTTTCGTATGATTCCCAATTAGAGGCAGCTGGTCATCGTTGTCTCTAATTGGGGATCATATTAAAGTAGTTGTTTTTCCCACCTGTGTTTGTGGGAGATTATTTAGAGTTAGTGCATGTTGCACCTCGGTCGTCACGGTTTGTTGTTTTGTTTATTGTATGTCTTGCATAGTTTCACATATTAATAAAGGTGTAGAACGATACGCACGCTGCGCCTTGGTCTCCTTCCTACGACGAACGTGACAATAATAATACACTCACTGACTTTCTCTATCATAATACACTCACTGACTTTATCATAATACACTCACTGACTTTCTCTATAATAATACACTCACTGACTTTCTATATAATAATACACTCACTGACTTTCTCTATAATAATACACTCACTGACTTTCTCTATAATAATCTACAGTACATTCGGAAGGTATTCAGACCCCTTTACTTTTTCTACATTTTGTTACGTTACAACCTTTTTCTATAATGGATTAAATTGTTGTTTTCTCATCAACCTACACATGATACCCCATAATGACAAAGCAAAAACTGTTTTATAAATCATTTTTGCTAATTTATAAAAACAAATTAAACTGAAATATCACATTTACATAAGTATTCAGACCTTTGGCAGTGATTACAGCCTCGAGTCTTCTTGGGTATTTCGCTACATTCTTGGCACACCTGTATTTGGGGAGTTTCTCTCATTCTTCTCTGCAGATCCTCTCAACCTCTGCCAGGTTGGATGGGGAGAATCAATGCACAGCTATTTTCAGGTCTCGCCAGAGATGTTGGATCGGGTTCAAGTCCGGGCCCTGGCTGGGCCACTCAAGGACATTGAGACCTGTCCCGAAACCACTCTTGTGTTGTCTTGGCTGTGTGCTTAGGGTCATTGTCTTGTTGGAAGGTGAACCTTCACCCCAGTCTGAGGTCCTGAGCGCTCTGGAGCAGGTTTTCATCAAGAATCTCTCTGTACTTTACTCCATTCATCTTTGCTCGATCCTGACTAGTCACCCAGTCTTTGCCGCTGAAAAACATCCCCACAGCTTGATGCTGCCACCACCATGCTTCACCATAGGGAGGGTGTCCGATTTCATCCAGATGTGATGCTTGGCATTCGGGCCAAAGAGTTCAATCTTGGTTTCATCAGACCAGATAATCTTGTTTTTCATGGTCTGAGAGTCCTTAATTGGCTTTTTGGCAAACTCCAAGAGGGCTGTCATGTGCTTTTCTGAGGATTGGCTTACGTCAGGCCACTCTACCATAAAGGCCTGAGTGGTGGAGTGCTGCAGAGATGGTTGTCCTTCTGGAAGGTTCTCCCATCTCTACAGAGGAACTCTGGAGCTCTGTCAGAGTGACCATCAGGTTCTTGGTCACCTCCCTGACCTAGGCCCTTCTCCCCCGATTGGTCAGTTTGGCCGGGCGGCCAGCTCTATGAAGAGTCTTAATGGTTCCAATCTTCTTCCATTTAAGAATGGTGGAGGCCTCTGTTATTGGGGACCTTCAATGCTGCAGAAATGTTTTGGTACCCGTCCCCAGATCTGTGCCGAAAACAATCCTGTCTCGGAGCTCTACAGACAATTCCTTTGACCTTGTGGCTTGGTTTTTTCTCTGACATGCACTGTGGGACCTTGTATAGACAAGTGTGTGCCTTTCCAAATCATGTCCAATCAATTGAATTTACCACAGGTGGACTCCAATCAAGTTGTAGAAACATCTCAAGGATAACCAATGGACAAAGGATGCACCTGAGCAACATCACTTGGAGAACTGCCAACAACAGGTGTGTGAAGCGTGGGATAGAATACGGCTCTGATTGGTTCCTGTTCTCTTGGTTGAAATCAAACTGCATAGATAAAAGTGTTGAGCTCCCATAGCGCAATGCTTTTTTCTATGCCGTTTCACTTTCATATCGCTGCTCCGTAGACTATTGTTCCCGAGTGGCGCAGCGGTCCAAGTGGCGCAGCGGTCCAAGTGGCGCAGCGGCGCCACTACAGTACTACAGTTCGAATCCAAGCTGTGATTGGGAGTCCCATAGGGTGGCGCACAATTGGCCCAGCGTCGTCCTAGCCCGTCATTGTGCATAAGAATTTGTTCTTAACTGACTTGCCAAGTAAAATACAAATAAATTAAATAAATAATGCACCTAGGAATGTTTTGTAATCACATAAAATTGCAGACATGGGCAAAATAGCTTCGGTATGAGATAGAAATGTCGGTGTTGGCCATTTTCGGTTTATCATCCCGGTTCTACTTTGTGATGAACATTCATTAGTTGCACATTAAGAAACAGTGGAGTACTCAATGCTCATACTCAAATCACGGCTAATCACAAATTCACATTAAGCAAATAGGCCTGAGGGGGTGTCACATATGTCCAATATACCACGGCTAAGGGCTGTTTTTAAGCACGACCTAACGCAGAGTGCCTGGACACAGCCCTTAGCAGTGGTATATTGGCCATATACCACAAACCCCTGAGGTGCCTTATTGTTATTATAAACTGGTTACCGACATAATTAGAGCAGTAAAAATAAATATTTTGTCATACCTGTGTTATACGGTCTGATATACCACGGCTGTCAACCAATCAGAATTCAGGGCTCGAACCGCCCAGTTTATAAGTAGGATTGAATAGTTCCTTTAGAATACGTCAATGTTGAAGAAACTAATTTCCTGGTTTTAGAAAAATAAATAATGCCTCTTAGATGCAACATGAAAGAAATAACTCAATGAGTGATGTGCACTAATGAAATCAAGATACTTCAACAATGATAAGGCCGTGTCTGTGGAAAGAAACGGCATAAAACCGTATTTCTCAGCCTCTCAAGTAGCACAGCGGTCTAAGGAACTGCATTGCAGTGCTTGAGGTGTCACTACAGACCCGTGTTTGATCCCAGTCTGTATCACAACCGGCCGTGGCCGGGAGTCCCATAGGGCGGCGTACAATTGGCCCAGCGTCGTCCGGGTTAGGGGATGGTTTGGCCGAGGGGGATTTACTTGGCTCATTGCGCACTAGCGACTCCTTGTGGCGGGCAGGGCGCCTGCAGGCTGACTTATGGTCATCACTTGAACAGTGTTTCCTCCGACACATTGGTGCAACTGGCTTCCGGTTTAAGCGGGCAGGTGTTAAGGAGCGCAGTTTGGCGGGTCACGTTTCGGGGGACGCATTATTCAACGTTCGCCTCTCCCGAGCCCGTTGGGGAGTTGCAGAGATGATTGGGGAAAATAAAAAATGTATATTTTGATATGTCTCTGCAATAAAAAATTCCCTTTGGAAAACATTGTTGTCAGTCATTTCTAAATCAATTCTGCATTCCCCTGCTTCTTTTACTGCCCACCCTCAATGAAGAGCAGAGCCAGAACACCAACCTCAGCCTTTCATTTCAACCTGAATCATAATAATGAAAAACATATAGGACTCAGTCAGGAAAGAAATCCACCGTGCACCACAATATGTGCTGCACTGCAGGAGATAGCACCCGCAATAAATACCCCTAACACTGGTTAACATGGACCAGGGCTTTCAGTTTCCAGTTCCCACCTACTGAGGTCTATCGAAGACACATTTTCATTGGACTGCTTTAAACTCCCAACATGCAAAGCTGTGACAGACTGTTTATTGGATGACAGCCTTTTTAAACAGAAAGTGTTTGTTGGAGATATGAGTGTCAGTGCCCTGGGACGACCTGTCAGCCTTTTCAAAGACAGACCACTCAGCAGACAGTGTATCCCTCCACTACGGGCCTGTAGTCAAATTGGCCCTAGGAAGACGCATAGCCATTCTCCTGATGTTAGTCTCCACTCGAAGACAATCTCTGTTGGTAAACTTCCAGTAGCTAACTAAGCTAGCAGGGGAATGATCTTCTACACTGCAACAAAGCAACGGCCCCATCATACGAAACAAAGGAAAACAAAGGCTGAATGAATCGGTTCAGTAAACAATGAGCCATCAACTCAGTGTATAAATCATTATAGTTCATGACTTCTGTAAGCAGGGGTTCCCTAAATGTAATGAGGGAATTACTGTACACTCTCATGTCTCTCTAGAGAGTAAGAGAAAGAGAGTGAGATGGAGAGAGGGAGACAGAGACAGAGGGAGACAGAGAGAGAATACATAGCACAACTATGACAATACAACCAACAAAAACAGGTCACAACTCCTGCAGCTCTGTCGCATGCTGGGTCTGTACATAGTCAATGGTAGGCTTCGAGGGGACTCCTATGGTAGGTACACCTATAGCTCATTTCTTGGCAGTAGTACTGTAGACTACTTTATCACTGATCTCAACCCAGAGTCTCTCAGAGCATTCACAGTCAGCCCACTGACACCCCTATCAGACCACAGCAAAATCAGTCTACTTGAACAGAGCAATACTCAATCATGAGGCATCAAAGCCAAAGGAACTGAGTAACATTAAGAAACGCTATAGATGGAAGGAATGCAGTTTGGAAACCTACCAAAAACAATTAGGCAACAACAAATTCAATCCCTTTTAGACAATTTCCTGGGTAAAACGTTGCATTGTAATAGTGAAGGTGTAAACCTGGCAGTAGAAAATATTAACAGTATATTTGACCTCAGCTTCCCTATCAAAGCTCAAAATCTCAAATAGAAAACCGAAGAAAATGAACAACAATGACAAATGGTTTGATGAGGAATGCAAAAATCAAAGAAAAAAATTGAGAAACCTGTCCAACCAAAAACATAGAGACCCGGAAAATCTGAGTCTACACCTTTACTATGGTGAATCACTTAAACAATACAGTACACTACGGAAAAAGAAGCAGAGCCTTGCTATTGAGAGAGGACGCTATTGAGAAAGGCCGCCGTAGGCAGACATGGATCTCAAGAGAAGACAGGCTATGTGCACACTGCCCACAAAATGAGGTGGAAACTGAGCTGCACTTCCTAACCTCCTGCCCAATGTATGATCATATTAGAGACACATATTTCCCTCAGATTACACTGATCCACAAAGTATTCAAAAACAAACCGATTTTGATAACTTCCGATATCTACTGGGTGAAATACCAAAGTGTGCCATCACCGCAGCAAGATTTGTGACCTGTTGCCACAAGAAAAGATCAACCAGTGAAGAACAAACACCATTGTAAATACAACCAATATTTATGCTTATTTATTTTCCCTTTTGTACATTAACCATTTGTACATCGTTACAACACTGTATATATACATAATATGACATTTGTAATGTCTTTATTCTTTTGAAACTTCTGTATGTGTAATGTTTAAAGTACATTTTTATTGTTTATTTCACTTATGTATATTATCTACCTCACTTGTTTTGGCAATGTTAACATATGTTTCCCATGCCAATAAAGCCCCTTAAATTGAATTGTATTGAGAGAGAGGGAGACAGACAGAGGGAGAGAGAGAGTGAGAGCCAGAGCGAGAGAGAGAAGAAGAAGAGAGAGAGGTGGTATTCTATGATGGGGTTCCATGAGAGGCGAGTCATTTTCCCTTCAGCAGGCAGTAGGCATCCCATAGACCCCAGCCTGGCCCTGTTCTTTTCCCTTCAGCAGGCAGTAGGAATCCCAGAGACCCCAGCCTGGCCCTGATCTCTTCCTTCAGCAGGCAGTAGGCATCCCAGAGACCCCAGCCTGGCCCTGTTCTCTTCCCTTCAGCAGGCAGTAGGCATCCCAGAGACCCCAGCCTGGCCCTGATCTCTTCCCTTCAGCAGGCAGTAGGAATCCCAGAGACCCCAGCCTGGCCCTGATCTCTTCCCTTCAGCAGGCAGTAGGCATCCCAGAGACCCCAGCCTGGCCCTGTTCTCTTCCCTTCAGCAGGCAGTAGGCATCCCAGAGACCCCCAGCCTGGCCCTGTTCTCTTCCCTTCAGCAGGCAGTAGGCATCCCAGAGACCCCAGCCTGGCCCTGATCTCTTCCTTCAGCAGGCAGTAGGAATCCCAGAGACCCCAACACCCTAGCTTAACCTGCTCTACTTTACTCTCTCAACCAGATCTGCCTGTCTGTCAGCTCTACGGAAAGACAGAGAGATAGCCTCAACTGGCTGAATACCTCATTTAGGCCAAGAGGGACCGTGCCTCAAAGAAAATAGCAATATAAATAGAATGTGATGGGTTTGGTATCAAGTTTCAAATGTTAGAGTATTGATCACCTTCCCCCCCCCCCCCCCCCATGTGGGTTACAAAGACCTGTTGAATAATTAATGGTATTAATATAGGTTGCTATGGATTCTCTGTTTTATTTGGATCTTCCCTGCTCATACAGTGCTCCATCCTAGATATCATGTAGGAAGTCTAGATGGAAAGAGCAGTCTATCTCCCCACTGGCCATGAGAGTCCTACTAGCAGAATTCCTTTAGGAGCTGCGAGAGCGTGAGTGGCATTCTGTTTCATTTAGAAACATTACTGTTCTCCCTGACCCCTTTAGACTGCTCTGATCACTCATGCAAAAGATAATAACCAGCGATTTTCCACATAAACAATGTGTTTGTTGTAATGTTAATGTGCTTCTCTGTCTGTTATGCCTCGAAGGGGACAAAACATTATAGATTGTCCGTACTTGGTGCTGTGTTACTCCAGACATGTTATACAGTGAAAATGGTAGCCGGGGGAACCGCACATCACTGTTCTGTAAACCAGACCGCTTTTCTTATTCGTCGTCTTCTTCCTCGTCTTCCTCTTCTTCTGCCTGCCAACTAACAACAATCTCAATCTTTCCTTCCTTCCACTGCTGGGTCCTGCTGGTGATGTTTACCGGTGGCGTAGTTGTTTATCTTCTATTTTTGCATTCATTCGACCCATCGACTAGTCTCCGCACATTAATTCAAGGAGCCATCACTTCAGAGACTGGCTTGCTGGATGTGCGATTGATGGAAATAGCATGTAATCCATACCATGTGACAGGCGAGAGAGGCTTCCCATGGAACATGGTGATTGAGCCGCATTGAGTGAGCAGCACTGGGAGGGCTAGGGGGGTGAGCAGGGGATGCTTGGCTGGTGAGAGGGGGGCTGGGGTAGGGGTTTAATCCAGTCATCTAAGAGATTGGGAAGATCAAAATGGGGGGAGATGACTGGGGAAACCCCAGGAATTATGGGCTCTGTGGGGCTGAAAATGGGAGAAGAGGGGAGTCTAGGGGCTGGCACCTACAGATACCCTAAGACATCAATCAAAAACCTCTTGAGTGGACCCATGGAAAATAGCCTTTGAAAGGGCTGGATGCTGTGCTGATGGGAGGATGGGAGAGTGAAAAACAAAGAGGGGGTTAGAGGGATGAGGAGGCCGATCAAAGCACCCTACTTCTCTAATGGGGCAGTGTTACACAAAAGATTGTTGGCGAACGCAAAGCTTGGGCTCGTGGCTACAACTGGCAGTTACATAAGAATAGAGCTATATGTAGAGTATGTCCCGTCATACAACTGGCTGCAGTGCCAAACGATTAGTTCTTTTTCTCTTTAAATCCCTTTATGGTGGGATGGTATCCCCACTTGGTGTCCAGTTTTTAGGTACACCCATCTAGTACCAGGTCGGACCCCCCTTTGCCCCCAGAACAGCCTGAATTCACCGGGGCATGAATTCTACAAGGAGCGTTGTTCAAATGTTGCTCAATTGCTATCAAGGGACCTAACGTGTGCCAGGAAAACATTCCTCACACTATTACACCACCGCCACCAGCCTGTACCATTGACACAAGACAGGATGGGGCCATGGACTTATGATGCATATGCAAAATCCTGACTCTGCCATGAGCATAGCAAGACTGGAAGTGGAACATCCCTGGAGAGGCTTGAAAATAGTTGTGCAGTGATGCTGCCCATCCAACAGAGTTTGAGAGGATCTGCAGAATAGTATGGGAGAAACTCCCCAAATACAGGTGTGCCAAGCTCAGAGCGTCATACCCAAGAATACGCAATGCTGTAATCGCTGCCAAGGGTGCTTCAACAAAGTACTGAGTGAAGGGTCTGAAAACTTATGTAAATGTTATATTTTTTTTATTTTTATTTGTAATAAATAAAACATTTCTAAATACCTGTTTGTGCTTTGTCAATATGGGTTATTGTGTGTAGATTGATGAGGATAATTATAAAACATTTTTTAATACATTTTAGAATAAGGCTGTAACGTAACAAACCTTGGAAAAAGTCAAAGGGTCTGAATACTTTCCTAAGGCACTGTAACATCATTCACACCTGAACAGACGGGACATAACCTTAAACAAAGTGGCAATCAGCAGGTGAAACAATAACAAAGCATTGTCCCGCCCCTGTTTTGGTAAAAAGCTGAGGGCTAGGGTTGTAAACACTCTCAAATTCATAGATAGAGCTATGGATGTAAGGACTGACCATCCATGAGATCAAAATTATACAGTTTGAACCAAAATTATAGTTGCATATATATAAACAATGTAAATGTTAACAATATCTTTTTATACAACGGGGGGGGTCTAATCCTGACTGCTGATTGGTTAAAAACGCATTCCACCAGCTAAATCTATGACTCTAAAATGTCTATATATATATATATATATTATAGTGTTTGTTTACATTTACTTTGTTTAAAACATTGGAGTGAAAAACAAGATTATATTTTGGGTTCTGATTCAGGTACGACATTTGAACTAAGCTCAAGAGGCATTTTTAAGTTAGATTCTTCAAGAATCAATGGGTACATTTAATTAATTCAGAAGTCCAAAAATGAATGAAGCAACTGCAGATTGCTCCTTTAAACAACAGAGAGGGAGCATTATGACTGGGACCATCAGGGGGAGATTTGTGAGGTGTATAAAGTAGTATTTTTCAGTGTCATCAAATCATTGTGTGTTAAACCAAACAGGAATTGTATTATCTATTAACGGTCAATGAAACAGTTGAAGAAAATGCCTTAACCTGGTGAGAATGAATGATAGAAACCAACACGATGGGAGGTAATATGTTGAGGCAGGCACCTGTGTTTTGGGTGGATGCTCTTGGACCGTTTCAGAAGTTGGTGTCTCCAGCTAGGTTGCTGTTGTTTTTCTCTCTCAGGAGGTGGGAAAATGTCAGCCTAGCCCTCCCTGACAACTTGAACAAATGCTTGAATGCAAACACATTTGTTATGCTCCACAGCTCCCAGAGAAACAAGCCCATTTCAACTTTCTGATCTCTTCCACTCTGAGTACCTTGTGGTTTTGGCAGCTCAATAATTAGGATTAAAAAGACGAGTCTGAAACTAATTCAGGGGAGTTCCAGAGAGAGAGTCTAAGTGTCATCACTCAAACAGTGACAGAAGGAATGCAGTCATGTCCCAGTCTAGTTCTGATAGATTAATAAAGTGTTTTGTGTGTGCGTTTGTTTGTTTGTGTTTGTGTATTAGTCTCTGTATGTCAGTTTCATGTGTGTGTATGTGTGTTTGTTTCTGTGTGTGTGTGTGAAAATACCTTACATAATTGTTGCCTCATATGAGTAGGTGCATCTCGGAGACCTTTTGACAACAGAGTTTATTCTCCCTGGAATGACGTCCTGTCATCTCTTCTCCCAGTCAGTGTTGTCATACAGAGAACACTAGCCTCCAGAAGGCCACAGGCCCAGAGCATACAACCATGGCCAGAGAGACCCAGAGCATACAACCATGGCCAGAGAGTTCCGTCCACTTAGGAGCTTCAGTGTGAAATGAACTGCAATGTTCCACAGGAGTGGACACAGGGAATGTCCACTCTTGTCAGTGTGTCTCAGTGATGCAGGGAGCCATGTACGACAGTGATATAAATATAGGGACAGCTATTCCAGGCCAAATCATCTGTTCCCTAGCTGTTCAATTCATCACAGGTCTGCTTGGGGACATCTGCCATAAATGTTTCATGTCAAAACAGAGCTGAGTCAGGCCACAATGACTGTAGCGAGTGTGCCAAGCCTTGGTTCAGAGATCCCTCATGAGGGCACAAGTAAAACCACAGCTACTGTGGTTGGAACCTTGTAAAACAGAACTGGATTGATGCAGTGACAAATAAAGGTGTACAGGGAATTCCTCAGAGCCTTCAACATCCGGTTGAATGATTTAACTAGACTACAAAGTGTAGGAAAAGGAAGAGCATTGATAAGTCTTGAGCGGCTTATAGGCAGGTATCCTAGTGGTTAGAGCATTGGGCCAGTAACCGAAAGGTTGCTGGATTGAATTACCGAGCTGACAAGGTACTATGTCGTTCTGCCCTTGAACAAAGCAGTTAACAAAGCACTGTTCACTGGTAGGCCGTCATTGTAAATAAGAATTTGTTCTTAACTGGCTTGCCTAGTTAAATAAAGGTAAAACAATAAAATACAAATATTGCTCTGGATAAGAGAGTCTGCAAAATGTTACGGTTTGTCTGGGATGAAAAAAATGGCTCAAACCACAACCCACCGCTAGTAATACCTTGGCAAGAATGAAGGCCAGATTTATTTCTTATTGGGATGATGTTAACACTGCTTCATGGGCGGTAAAGTCCGTTCAGAGATGCTATCAGAAAATTCTGGCTTGTGAAGGCTGAGTAATCGGCCTTCAGTCAGGAGACAGGAGACAGGAGACAGGAGACAACATGGCTCAGCTGTTGAGGCGGGGCAGCCCTGGTGCCACCGCCGTCACTCGGCGCCCGCTGCATACCATTATCTACTCCCCTTAATGAGATAATCAGTGCTAAAAAACGCTGCAATCACTGGAACCACGACCCCTCCACTGATAATCAACACCGCGATCCATATCAAATTATAATCAAGCAATCAATTAGGAGAACTGTCCCTCTGTGGTGTAAATGCTTTGAATAGATCAACCCTATTACTTCAATGTATTATTTTGGCACCTAGGGGACCCAAGCACAGTGCGACAGCGAGCAAAGCACAGCGGAGAGTGTCACATTGGTTTGTTGATCGCAGCCAAAAAGACATGTCATTCAGCGAGGCGTGTCGCCTCTTCCTCTAGGCTCTTATTCATTTTCTGTTATAATATTCTGTACTTAATCTGTGCTGAGTTAACCATCCACTGCAATTAGCACATGGGGACTTCAATCCCCTCTCCAGGCCTGGGGGGAGTTGTTTATTTACTTCAACACAACCTAAAGGTCACAGTTTGGTCCACTTATCTACTTCCTCACTCATATCAACTCATATCATGGTCATCACAATTAGCCACATAGCAGCCCTCATGGTCTAGGTAGTATAAAGGCTGAAGGCATTATACCCCCCCCCCCCCCCCCCCCCCCCCCACCCCCCCAGTCAGAGATGAGGGCATCTTGACTTGATCGACGTGCTGCTATCCCTCTGTAGATCCTTCCAGGATACTACATCTATGCACAGTGGTCCTATGGTAAAGGACAGGCATGTTTTTTAGGTAAAGGTCACAATTTGGTCCACTTATCTACTTACTCACTCATTTCAACTCATATTCTGTTCATCACAATTAGCAACATAGCAGCCCTCATATCAACTCATATCATGGTCATCACAATTAGCAACATAGCAGCCCTCATACCAACTCATACTGAGTTACTGAAGCGAAGGGAGCTTAGTACCAACTCGCTCAATAACAACCAGTACTTAGCCCTAGCCTGATTCCAGATGTCTTTTTGTTGTCCTGCCACCTCCTGAGCTCCTGGTATAACACAAACCATAGGAGTCGGCAAGACAGCACAAACAGACCTGCTATAAGTTCCCCACAGCCGCACTAAATAATGACAATGGAGTGGGCCAAGGATGTATCCTAACCCACCCATCAATCTGGAAACATTTTGAACAAGTGATCCCTTCCACATCATCTCTTAATTAGCTCACCTAATTACAGGGCTTAGCTGCAACTCTGACCGATAGACAGTAGCCTGATCCATTCTAACCTCAAGTAATTACACCATGCAGCAAAAAGTCCTGAGCACATCATGGACAGTGTTAGATAACCCCATTCAGAGCCCCGATGAGGAGTCTATCTGCTTTAGCGGACTAGATGAAGAGATGCATATATGATGCAACAGCTAAGCTCCGACACTGAGCATGAGGTTCATATGAGGTAAAAACATTTGCATGGATTTTGTGTTAATTTGCTGAAGACGGGCTGCCGCAAAGGTGTCTGCTTTCATTGCCACTGAGCGTACGGTTGTTCAGAGGGAAGGTCCATCTTCAGAAAGCATTGGCACACTCTCGATTACATATCAGTATGCAAATGAGATGGATCATCCCCTCTATATCATGCAGTAAAATCAGTTTCTCGGTTCAGCGGCCATCAAAGCATTTATCATAATGTATTAAGATGTTCATCGGTACAGGGATAGAAGCATCTTTTGTTTGAAATGGAAAATGAGACATCATGCCTGTCAATGTATTTCATCATCACTACAATCACGATAACTCCCTTTCTGTTCGCTGCTATTCATGGTAAGCAATTTCATTCCAAAACTGATGAATTAAAACAACGCTAAATCATATAGATTATACAGTAAATCATGTTTTGGAAATGTATTCTCTTAAAGTTAACATCGAACAAGACCCAGGCCAATGTGACAGTCTTCTGCAGTCAATAAAATCAACATGATTACACAACAAGACAAGACATGCCTGTCCTTTACCATAGGACCACTGTGCATAGATGTAGTATCCTGGAAGGATCTACAGAGGGATAGCAGCACGTCGATCAAGTCAAGATGCCCTCATCTCTGACTGGGGGGGTGATAATGCCTTCAGCCTTTATACTACCAAGACCATAACTCACATTCTCATTTGTGATCTAACCTCGCTCAGATGATACTGAGCACACATCGTCACATCTCCATGTGTTTCTCCAATGTCCATATGCATGACCAGATAATGCTATGCATGGTATGTGTTCATCTGTCATATAGGTGTAGATGACTCCAGCCTTGGATTCATCTCCACTGCATACACTGATGCTCATGCTCCCAGGTGATTTTATTACAGCAACGGTTCAACCCTTAGGTCTTCATCAGGCAAATGTTGGTATAATACAATCCCCTGGGAGCGGGAGCAGTACTGTGCAGCATTTTCATTTCTGTTTTTCATTAATTCACCTACAACTCCAGCACCTGTTAAAAGTAGCTGGATTGTGCGTATGTTCTTCAGCTTTTGTCCTCTCCACCCCGCCACACTCCGACCCCCAGGGTTAATAAGGCTGTAGCAAGATGAGGTCAGCTACAATTTTCTGAGAGAGTCACGCGGGATGGATGACACAAGGTGCTATCGAACCATCTCAATCACAGTATGCAAATTACCATTGAGGCACACACAAGAAGGCAGGCAACAGGGTATGAATGGAGAGGAGAGGAGAGGAGAGGAGAGGAGAGGAGAGGAGAGGAGAGGAGAGAGGAGAGGAGAGGAGAGGAGAGGAGAGGAGAGGAGAGGAGAGGAGAGGAGAGGAGAGGAGAGGAGAGGAGAGGAGAGGAGAGGAGAGCGTAGGTGAGAGGAGAGGAGAGGAGAGGAGAGGAGGAGGAGAGGAGAGGAGAGGAGAGGAGAGGAGAGGAGAGGAGAGGAGAGGAGAGGAGAGGAGAGGAGAGGAGAGGAGAGGAGAGGAGAGGGATAGTAGAAGCGTGGTAATACCAGAAAGAGCAGGACATCAGAGAACTCAAGCAACACAGCTACACCACCATATCATATGGGTAGGTAGAATAAAACAACGTATCATATGGGTAGGTAGACTACACCACCATATCATATGGGTAGGTAGACTACACCACCATATCATATGGGTAGGTAGACTAAACCAACGTATCATATGGGTAGGTAGACTACACCACCATATCATATGGGTTGGTAGACTACACCACCATATTACATGGGTAGGTAGACTACACCACCATATCATATGGGTAGGTAGACTACACCACCATATCATATGGGTAGGTAGACTACACCACCATATCATATGGGTAGGTCCTGGATTCCTCCACTAAAGAAGTGTGGGGATGTGGAATGTTAATAACATAAAAACACAGAAAACATAAAACAAGAAAAAAGGTTTTCTTAATGCATTTCCTGTATTTTGATCCTGTATTCAAACACCTATTTTAATTAAACCCTTTTTTTGCCAGGTAAGTTGACTCAGAACACATTCTCATTTACAGCAACAACCTGGGGAATAGTTACAGGGGAGAGGAGGGGGATGAATGAGCCAATTGGTGAAAAACTAAGGATAAACTTCCAGAGTCAAGCCAAGCTCTAAAACAAATGATGCCCTCTCCATCTGCTTTATAGGCCTGAGTCTCCCTCATTCCAACACAGTGAGCATTGTAAAGTCACCTTCATCCTTGTCGCCTCTACTGCAGGAGAAATTCAGCACAAATGATGTACTGTATGTATTTGTACTGAATTTGATGAGGGAGTATAGTATATGTGTGGGCCTTGTTATTGGATTGCACATCCTCAAGCAGTAGAGGATTTAGGTATCCGCGACATGGGCAGCCGCCCAGAGCAGCATCTTGCCGGGGGCAGCACGGGGCACCTGCTCAAAAATATTTGGAAGGGTGACATTTGCGCGATCGGTTTTCTATCGCTCATTTGCATGTCACATCAATGATACCATGTCACCGTGTGGGACTGTGGGTCAATTATCCTTGTCGGTGTGGGCGCCCTGATTCTAGTTTGTGAGCTAGGCAGGCTACTGCCTGGGAAGGTCCCCCACTCGAAAGTACGAGATGGGGAGGGGGTGGGGGTAGGTTGACCTCAGGTCTCCCCACTGGAAGCCCAAGGTAGAGGGAGTGGGGGAATCTATCAAATAGCGCACCTCTAACTTTGTACAGTACTAATACAATTAGTAAAATCAGTCACACTACGAAACGCTACCAAGTAAACCACAATTCATTCATAATACTGTGAATATATAGTTTCACAGACATTATGTTGCATTATTTTTCTGGTTTGTGCGAAATTGTTAAGCATAATATAAAACCAGTCTGCACACCACCAAGGTGAATTGGTTTAGTCTTGACTCTTGGTTGACAGTGTTGGGGGATGGGTAATGTATTGATGCTCGAGTGCCAAATCAACACAAATGGATAAGAAAAGGTCCAAGCCATCAGGTGCCCAGTTTCGGAAAAAGAGGAGAGAAGAAGAGGAGAAACGAGCAAAAGATAAAGGTATGCAGCTATGTCATCTCTTTATGAGTAAAATATTATGCATGTAATTAAATAGGCTAGTATAACACTTATGTTTGTTAGCCTGTGTTGCTATGTTGTTTGCTATGCTATTACACATAGGGCGACAATATTCAGTTTTCTGTTCAACTAGCTTACATAACATTGGATATAATTTCACACAGTTTCATCATGATAATGTGCGAAGCCTGCAGCAAAAACGATTATAACCTAACTAGCACATTATTGATTTGGTTAACTTTCATTGAGGTTACATCATAAAGGTTTTCTGTGATTGTATTGACTAGGTCCTGAGCTCAGTAAGGGGAATTTCCAATGCTGTAGGCTAACTTAAAAGACATATATATTATGCTGATCTTTTGTATCTTTTGTGATATATTGAGTCTTTTGGGGTGTCTTATGCCTAGAATTAGCCAAGGAGGTTGTATGGTTCGTTTGGTTACTATTCTGAAAGTTTGATCAATTGTGCATAATGACTGGTGTATTTAATTGGGCAACACATGTATTTAGGGTGTCAGACCTATAAACTGTACTTCAATGCAAATTCAGGGGCACTTCTGAAATATTTTGGAGCACCGTCTGGCCATGGCCAGGATAAGGAGCCATCCACCTCCTCAGCCAAACAGGTGTCTTCACAAATGTTGTCTGAGCCTGAGAATGAAGACCCATTTGCTTCCAATTCACCCCAGCAGGAATCTTCAGGTGTGTGTGTGTGTGTGTGTGTGTGTGTGTGTGTGTGTGTGTGTGTGTGTGTGTGTGTGTGTGTGTGTGTGTGTGGGTGCACACATATGTGCTTACGTGTGCATCCCTGCATAACATAAACAAAATCAATCATTTAACTTTTACAACGTTAAAAGTTTCCATATTGTAGGTAGTAATGGTGATATCATTATTACTGGGTATGTATGTGGGATGTTCCACCACAATACATGCTGTGAACAACGTGTGTAAACTAATGTCCATGTGCTCTCCATTAGAAATGCCTGTAGCAGCATCCCCACCACATCCTGCTGCTGAGGATGAACCACTGTCTACAGACCCTGCTGCTGAGGATGAACCACTGTCTACAGACCCTGCTGCTGAGGATGAACCACTGTCTACAGACCCTGCTGCTGAGGATGAACCACTGTCTACAGACCCTGCTGCTGAGGATGAACCACTGTCTACAGACCCTGCTGCTGAGGATGAACCACTGTCTACAGACCCTGCTGCTGAGGATGAACCACTGTCTACAGACCCTGCTGCTGAGGATGAACCACTGTCTACAGACCCTGCTGCTGAGGATGAACCACTGTCTACAGACCCTGCTGCTGAGGATGAACCACTGTCTACAGACCCTGCTGCTGAGGATGAACCACTGTCTACAGACCCTGCTGCTGAGGATGAACCACTGTCTACAGACCCTGCTGCTGAGGATGAACCACTGTCTACAGACCCTGCTGCTGAGGATGAACCACTGTCTACAGACCCTGCTGCTGAGGATGAACCACTGTCTACAGACCCTGCTGCTGAGGATGAACCACTGTCTACAGACCCTGCTGCTGAGGATGAACCACTGTCTACAGACCCTGCTGCTGAGGATGAACCACTGTCTACAGACCCTGCTGCTGAGGATGAACCACTGTCTACAGACCCTGCTGCTGAGGATGAACCACTGTCTACAGACCCTGCTGCTGAGGATGAACCACTGTCTACAGACCCTGCTGCTGAGGATGAACCACTGTCTACAGACCCTGCTGCTGAGGATGAACCACTGTCTACAGACCCTGCTGCTGAGGATGAACCACTGTCTACAGACCCTGCTGCTGAGGATGAACCACTGTCTACAGACCCTGCTGCTGAGGATGAACCACTGTCTACAGACCCTGCTGCTGAGGATGAACCACTGTCTACAGACCCTGCTGCTGAGGATGAACCACTGTCTACAGACCCTGCTGCTGAGGATGAACCACTGTCTACAGACCCTGCTGCTGAGGATGAACCACTGTCTACAGACCCTGCTGCTGAGGATGAACCACTGTCTACAGACCCTGCTGCTGAGGATGAACCACTGTCTACAGACCCTGCTGCTGAGGATGAACCACTGTCTACAGACCCTGCTGCTGAGGATGAACCACTGTCTACAGACCCTGCTGCTGAGGATGAACCACTGTCTACAGACCCTGCTGCTGAGGATGAACCACTGTCTACAGACCCTGCTGCTGAGGATGAACCACTGTCTACAGACCCTGCTGCTGAGGATGAACCACTGTCTACAGACCCTGCTGCTGAGGATGAACCACTGTCTACAGACCCTGCTGCTGAGGATGAACCACTGTCTACAGACCCTGCTGCTGAGGATGAACCACTGTCTACAGACCCTGCTGCTGAGGATGAACCACTGTCTACAGACCCTGCTGCTGAGGATGAACCACTGTCTACAGACCCTGCTGCTGAGGATGAACCACTGTCTACAGACCCTGCTGCTGAGGATGAACCACTGTCTACAGACCCTGCTGCTGAGGATGAACCACTGTCTACAGACCCTGCTGCTGAGGATGAACCACTGTCTACAGACCCTGCTGCTGAGGATGAACCACTGTCTACAGACCCTGCTGCTGAGGATGAACCACTGTCTACAGACCCTGCTGCTGAGGATGAACCACTGTCTACAGACCCTGCTGCTGAGGATGAACCACTGTCTACAGACCCTGCTGCTGAGGATGAACCACTGTCTACAGACCCTGCTGCTGAGGATGAACCACTGTCTACAGACCCTGCTGCTGAGGATGAACCACTGTCTACAGACCCTGCTGCTGAGGATGAACCACTGTCTACAGACCCTGCTGCTGAGGATGAACCACTGTCTACAGACCCTGCTGCTGAGGATGAACCACTGTCTACAGACCCTGCTGCTGAGGATGAACCACTGTCTACAGACCCTGCTGCTGAGGATGAACCACTGTCTACAGACCCTGCTGCTGAGGATGAACCACTGTCTACAGACCCTGCTGCTGAGGATGAACCACTGTCTACAGACCCTGCTGCTGAGGATGAACCACTGTCTACAGACCCTGCTGCTGAGGATGAACCACTGTCTACAGACCCTGCTGCTGAGGATGAACCACTGTCTACAGACCCTGCTGCTGAGGATGAACCACTGTCTACAGACCCTGCTGCTGAGGATGAACCACTGTCTACAGACCCTGCTGCTGAGGATGAACCACTGTCTACAGACCCTGCTGCTGAGGATGAACCACTGTCTACAGACCCTGCTGCTGAGGATGAACCACTGTCTACAGACCCTGCTGCTGAGGATGAACCACTGTCTACAGACCCTGCTGCTGAGGATGAACCACTGTCTACAGACCCTGCTGCTGAGGATGAACCACTGTCTACAGACCCTGCTGCTGAGGATGAACCACTGTCTACAGACCCTGCTGCTGAGGATGAACCACTGTCTACAGACCCTGCTGCTGAGGATGAACCACTGTCTACAGACCCTGCTGCTGAGGATGAACCACTGTCTACAGACCCTGCTGCTGAGGATGAACCACTGTCTACAGACCCTGCTGCTGAGGATGAACCACTGTCTACAGACCCTGCTGCTGAGGATGAACCACTGTCTACAGACCCTGCTGCTGAGGATGAACCACTGTCTACAGACCCTGCTGCTGAGGATGAACCACTGTCTACAGACCCTGCTGCTGAGGATGAACCACTGTCTACAGACCCTGCTGCTGAGGATGAACCACTGTCTACAGACCCTGCTGCTGAGGATGAACCACTGTCTACAGACCCTGCTGCTGAGGATGAACCACTGTCTACAGACCCTGCTGCTGAGGATGAACCACTGTCTACAGACCCTGCTGCTGAGGATGAACCACTGTCTACAGACCCTGCTGCTGAGGATGAACCACTGTCTACAGACCCTGCTGCTGAGGATGAACCACTGTCTACAGACCCTGCTGCTGAGGATGAACCACTGTCTACAGACCCTGCTGCTGAGGATGAACCACTGTCTACAGACCCTGCTGCTGAGGATGAACCACTGTCTACAGACCCTGCTGCTGAGGATGAACCACTGTCTACAGACCCTGCTGCTGAGGATGAACCACTGTCTACAGACCCTGCTGCTGAGGATGAACCACTGTCTACAGACTCTGCTGCTGAGGATGAACCACTGTCTACAGACCCTGCTGCTGAGGATGAACCACTGTCTACAGACTCTGCTGCTGAGGATGAACCACTGTCTACAGACCCTGCTGCTGAGGATGAACCACTGTCTACAGACCCTGCTGCTGAGGATGAACCACTGTCTACAGACCCTGCTGCTGAGGATGAACCACTGTCTACAGACCCTGCTGCTGAGGATGAACCACTGTCTACAGACTCTGCTGCTGAGGATGAACCACTGTCTACAGACCCTGCTGCTGAGGATGAACCACTGTCTACAGACCCTGCTGCTGAGGATGAACCACTGTCTACAGACCCTGCTGCTGAGGATGAACCACTGTCTACAGACCCTGCTGCTGAGGATGAACCACTGTCTACAGACCCTGCTGCTGAGGATGAACCACTGTCTACAGACCCTGCTGCTGAGGATGAACCACTGTCTACAGACCCTGCTGCTGAGGATGAACCACTGTCTACAGACCCTGCTGCTGAGGATGAACCACTGTCTACAGACCCTGCTGCTGAGGATGAACCACTGTCTACAGACCCTGCTGCTGAGGATGAACCACTGTCTACAGACCCTGCTGCTGAGGATGAACCACTGTCTACAGACCCTGCTGCTGAGGATGAACCACTGTCTACAGACCCTGCTGCTGAGGATGAACCACTGTCTACAGACCCTGCTGCTGAGGATGAACCACTGTCTACAGACCCTGCTGCTGAGGATGAACCACTGTCTACAGACCCTGCTGCTGAGGATGAACCACTGTCTACAGACCCTGCTGCTGAGGATGAACCACTGTCTACAGACCCTGCTGCTGAGGATGAACCACTGTCTACAGACCCTGCTGCTGAGGATGAACCACTGTCTACAGACCCTGCTGCTGAGGATGAACCACTGTCTACAGACCCTGCTGCTGAGGATGAACCACTGTCTACAGACCCTGCTGCTGAGGATGAACCACTGTCTACAGACCCTGCTGCTGAGGATGAACCACTGTCTACAGACCCTGCTGCTGAGGATGAACCACTGTCTACAGACCCTGCTGCTGAGGATGAACCACTGTCTACAGACCCTGCTGCTGAGGATGAACCACTGTCTACAGACCCTGCTGCTGAGGATGAACCACTGTCTACAGACTCTGCTGCTGAGGATGAACCACTGTCTACAGACCCTGCTGCTGAGGATGAACCACTGTCTACAGACCCTGCTGCTGAGGATGAACCACTGTCTACAGACCCTGCTGCTGAGGATGAACCACTGTCTACAGACCCTGCTGCTGAGGATGAACCACTGTCTACAGACCCTGCTGCTGAGGATGAACCACTGTCTACAGACCCTGCTGCTGAGGATGAACCACTGTCTACAGACCCTGCTGCTGAGGATGAACCACTGTCTACAGACCCTGCTGCTGAGGATGAACCACTGTCTACAGACCCTGCTGCTGAGGATGAACCACTGTCTACAGACCCTGCTGCTGAGGATGAACCACTGTCTACAGACTCTGCTGACTGGCCTTCTGTTCTGACTGACAGAATTCGGGCACAACTAGTTTGCAGAGGACCAAGTGAGGTACCACCTAACTTTGTTTTCCCAAGGAATGAGAGTGATGGAAGAAGTTGCCATCACCAGTATTTCAGGAAGACCTTGGTGAGTGGTAAAAAAAATCCTAGAAGTTGGTTGGTATATTCTGAAAGAAACAACAGCCTCTCCTGCTTCTGCTGCAAAGTCTTTTCTAATAAGTAAATTAATTTAGCCAACTCAGGACTGACAAACTGGAAACATGCACGTTCTTTGCTGACTTCACACGACAGCAGTCCAGAACACCAAAACTGCATGAAAACACGGAGAGAACTGGCAATGAGGATCAAAAAATGGGAAACAATTGATAAGCATGTGATGGCACTTATGGAGGCTGAGAGGATAAGATGGAGAGAGATGTTGACACGTCTGACTGCTATTGTGCGGTCTCTGGCAATTAGAAATCTGGCACTAAGGGGACACACAGAAACACTGTACTCTCCATCAATTGGACATTTCCTCAAAGAGGTTGAACTGATGGCACAGTTTGATCCAGTCATGAAAGAGCACCTTAACTGTGTCCAAAAAGGGACCTCGAGTCACACATCCAACTACCTTGGCCACCAAATCCAGAATGAACTCATTGATTTGTTGAGCAGCAAGGTCATTTCAATAATGGTGAGTAACATCAAGCTGGCAAAATTCTTCTCTATCATTCTAGATTGCACCTCAGATGTCATCCACACTGAACAGTTGTGATTAGAATTGTGTCACTGAAGGAGGAGCCCCACATTAAGGAACATTTTATGGGGGTTTTGGAGGCAGAGGAGTCCACGGGCCAACATTTGGCATCCCTGATTCTCAAAAGATTAGAGGAGCTAAACATTTATTTTGAGGACTGCAAAGGACAGTCTTATGATAATGGGGCCAACATGGGAGGCAAAAACAAAGGTGTCCAAGCCAGACTCCTGGAAATGAATTCAAGAGCTCTACTTGTGCCATGTGTCACACATTGAACCTGGTTGTGGCTGATGCTGCTAAAAGTTCTGTCGATGCCACAGGTTGCTTTGGCATCTTACACAAACTATACACCTTGTTTTCAGCCTCCACACAGCGCTGGGCAATCCTGAAAAAAACATGTGGACATCACTTTGAAGATGTGGACTGAGACAAGGTGGGAGAGTAAAGTTAAGAGTGTCTAGACACTGAGGTATCAGGCAGCAGCGGTGAGAGATGCACTGATTGAGGTGAGGGATCAAACCAAAGACCCTGTGATGAAGATTGAGGCCCAGTCCTTGTCAGAGGAGGTGGGATCATACCACTTCAGCATCTGTACAATGGTGTGGTATGACATCTGGAGCCAGATCCAACATGTGAGCAAGCTGATGCAGTCTCCCAGTATGCATGTGGATGTTGCAGTCAGTCTTTTCAGAAAGACAGAGAGAGGTCTCAGCATCTACAGGGAAACCGGCTTTATGACTGCACAAACGTCAGCCAAGGATATTTGCAAGGGTATGAATGTAGAGGACGTTCTACAACAAAAAAGGTTGAGGTCTACAAAGCGGCACCTTTCATACTAATCATTTGATGAGCCTTTGAGTGATGCCCTGAAGAAGCTGGAAGTGACATTTTTCAACGTCGTTGTTGATGCTGCAACCTCAGCCCTTCAGGAAAGATTTTCCACATTGGAAAATGTGGGAGAGAAGTTTGGAGTGCTGTCAACCTTTCAAAGTCTCTCAAATGAGGAGCTGACAGAACAATGTGAGGCCCTTAGTATGACACTGCACTATGAAGAACACTCAGACTTGGATGGCAGAGCTTGCACAGGAACTGAAGAACTTGCCATCGGAAACCATGACCCTGTTTGAGCTGCTGATAATTATACATGAAAGGGAGCTCTCAGAAATGTATCCAAATTTGTGGACTGCTCTCAGAATGTGTCTTACTCTTCCAGTGACCGTAACTTAAGCAGAGAGGAGCTTTTCAAAGCTGAACCTCATCAAATCCTACCCGAGGTCCACCATGTCACAGGAACGCCTTACTGGCCTTGCTGTTATCAGTATTAACCATGCAATTGCTAGGCAGATTTCTTATGATGATGTAATTGATGACTTTGCATCAAGGAAGGCAAGAAAGGTCAGGGTTTAGATGGCAGTTGTGCAATTTAGTTTGCGTGTTTCTTGTTTGAAGTGCAATAGTGTAATAATCAGGTTCTCTTCTTTATAAGTGTGTTATTCTATTTGTGTATTTGTGTGATATAGGATTTGTGCAATTTAGTTTTATTTGTGTGTTTTTTGTTAGCAATAGGGTAATAGTGCAATAATTTGATTCTCTTTTTATTTCTATTTATATACTACCATTTGTTTCTATTTGTCTTTGTTACTTCTTGTTTTCTTTTTCTTATTTTTTTATATATATTTTTATATTTCTATAGTTTTAAATGTTATGATTATTTATTTTTGTTGTTCCAAATGTATGAATAAAAATGACAGTTAGTGCAGAATGGTGGTTTGTTTTTTTGCGGGGGGTGGGGGTTCGTCCAGGGAGCCATACAAGCTAGAACCGCCACTGTCCTCAAGGTACTGTATGTTTGTACAGGGACCGATTCCTTGATGAAATGCCACCTCATGGAATAAACACAATATAAATATAAATAAATAACCTTATCAAGTATGAATCGTTATCTTTCTCATAGCGTATTTTCTCCCAGCGGAGAAAGGTAACAATGAGGAAACATGTTTTCCTTGAAAGCAAATCCATTACTACTAGATCTGTTGTTTGAGGACACTGCTATCATGCTCTTACTGGTATTAACATGCTTCCTCTCCTCTCCTCTCCTCTCCTCTCCAACCCTCTCCAACCCTTTCCTCTCCAACCCTCTCCAACCCTCACCAACCCTCTCCTCTCCTACCCTCTTCTCTCCTCTAATACCCTTTCCTGTCCTACCCTCTCCTCTCCAACCCTCTCCTCTCCAACCCTCTCCTCTCCAAACCTCTCCTCTCCTACCCTTTCCTTTCCTCTCCTCTCCTCTCCAACCCTCTCCAACCCTCTCCTCTCCTACCCTCTTCTCTCCTCTAATACCCTCTCCTGTCCTACCCTCTCCTCTCCTTTCCAACCCTTTCCAACCCTCCCCTCTCCTCTCCTACCCTCTCCTATCCTCTCCTTTCCTCTCCTCACTATCTGTATTTAGATTTTTTTCTCCATTTGGTCAGCCTCAGAGAGTTCATCTTGGAAACACGATCAAAGGCAAAGTCCTATAGTCTGCCAATTTCACAGGCGCTCCTGCACACACAGGTAATTAGCAATACTTTCACAGGTATAATCAGCTCTACTTAACTTACTGTGAGATAGCCAGACGCTCCCAGGGGAAGCACAGGGGTATAATTGAGAACCAACTTCCTTTTTACAATTTTTCTTTCATGATGCTGAAATGGAAATGACAGTGGAAGTGGGAGACAGGTAGACAGTAATGATTGTATCCTCAACACAAAAGCAAATTAAGTGAGGGAGAGTGTAAATCGCTCTGAATTAGAGTGTCTGCTAAATGACTAAAATGTAAGTACAGAAAAACAGTGGAGCTCTAATGTGATTAAATCCTCAGGGAGGTAAACTTTAAGTAGCCCCCGATTCTGTCGTTTTGGTGTTTCAATATAAACATGAACAAACACACACGCACGCACAGGCATGCACGCACACACACACACACACACACACACACACACACACACACACACACACACACACACACACACACACACACACAGTACAGTTTCACTAGTACAGTGTAACTGAGTCCTAATGACGTGTCCCAATTCTTTCACCTCGCCAGGTTCTCAGTACAGATGACCCTCCCACCCTCTGTCATAAATAAACATAATACTACTCTCTCTCCTCTCCTCTCCTCTCCTCCACTCTCCTCTCCTCTCCTACCCTCTCCTACCCTACCCTCTCCTCTATCTCCTCTCTACCTGTATTTTCAACTCTTTCATCCATTTGGTCAGCTTCAGAGAGTTTGTCTTGAAACAGTGATCAAATGCAAAGTCCTACAGTATGATTTCACAGGCGCTCCTGCACACACAGGTAATTAGCAATACTTTCACAGGTATAATCAGCTCTACTTGACTTACTGTGAGATAGCCAGACGCTCCCAGGGGAAGCAGAGGGGTATAATTGAGAACCAACTTCCTTTTTACAACTTTTCTTTCATGGTGATGAAATGGAAATGACAGTGGAAGTGGGAGGCAGGTAGACAGTAATGATTTCATCAGCATACAGTGTCAGCTAAATGGCAATATGGAACATAAATGCATCATGTCAAGAGGGGGAACTTACACGTGTAGCTGGAGAGTAAAGGGATGGCTTTATGGGTCAGGCAGGAGTAGTAGGCTCTGTGATAAGACTGACAGGCTGACATACCAAAAGGCCATTTTTGGGGGTTTGACCCAGGCCCTAATAACATACATTCATACAGTACTAACATAATGTACTAACATACTGTAATAACATACTGAACTAACATAATGTACTAACATACTGTAATAACATACAAACATACTGTACTAACACAATGTACTAACATAATGTACTAACATACTGTACTAAAATACTGTAAAAACATACATACATACTGTACTAACATAATGGACAAACATACTGTACTAAAATACTGTAATAGCATACATACATAATGTACTAACATACTGTACTAACATACTGTACTAACATAATGGACAAACATACTGTACTAAAATACTGTAATAACATACATACATACTGTACTAACATACTGTACTAACATACTGTAATAAAACACTGTAATAACATACTGTAATAACATACATATATACTGTACTAACATACTGTAATACAATACTGTAATAACATACTGTAATAACATACATACATACTGTACTAACATACTGTACTAACATACTGTACTAACATAATGTGCTAACATACTGTAATAAAATACTGTAATAACATACACACATACTGTACTAACACACAGTATTAACATACACACATACTGTACTAACACAATGTACAAACATAATATACTAATATACTGTAATAACATACTGTACTAACATAACATACATACATACTGTACTAACATAATGTGCTAACATACTGTAATACATACATACTGTACTGACATACTGTAATACCATACTGTACTAACATACTGTAATAACATACACACATAATGTACTGATATAATGTACTAACATAATGTACTAAAATACTGTACTAACATACTGTAATAACATACTGTAATACCATACATACATAATGTACTAACATACTGTACTAACATGCCGTACTAATATACATACATACTGTACTAACATAATGTACTAACATACTGTTATAACATACTGTATTAACATAAGGTATTAACATACTGTAAAAACATACATACATACTGTACTAACATACCGTAATAACATACATACATACATACATACATACATACATACATACATACATACATACATACATACATACTGTAATAACACAATGTACAAACATACTGTACTAACATAATGTACTAACATAATGTATTAACACACTGTAATAACATACTGTAATAACATACTGTACTAACATACATACATACTGTTCTAACATAATGTACTAACATAATGTACATACATTCTGTACTAACATAATGGACAAACATACTGTACTAAAATACTGTAATAACATACATACATACTGTACTAACATACTGTACAAACATACTGTTATACCATACATACATAATGTACTAACATACTGTACTAACATGCTGTGCTAATATACATACATACTGTACTAACGTAATGTCCTAACATACTGTTATAACATACTGTATTAACATAAGGTATTAACATACTGTAAAAACATACATACATACTGTACTAACATACCATAATAACATACATACATACATACACACATACATACATACATACATACATACATACATACATACATACATACATACATACATACATACTGTAATAACACAATGTACAAACACACTGTACTAGCATAATGTACTAACACACTTTAATAACATACTGTAATAACATACTGTAATAACATACATACATACTGTTCTAACATAACGTACCAACATAATGTACTAACATACTGTACTAAAATACTGTAATAACATACAAACATACTGTAATAACATACTGTAATAACATACATACATACTGTACTAACATACTGTAATAACATACTGTACTAACATACTGCACTAACATACTGTAATAACATACATACATACTGTACTAACATACTGTACTAACATACTGAAATTACATACAAACTGTACTAACATAATGTACTAACATACTGTACTAAAATACTGTAATAAGATCCATACATACTATACTAACATAATGTACTAACATACTGTACTAAAATACTGTATTAACATACATACATACTGTACTGACATACTGTACTAACATAATGTGCTAACATACTGTAATAACATACATACATACTGTACTAACATAATGTGCTGACATACTGTAATAACATACTGTACTAACATACACACATACTGTACTAATATAATGTACTAACATACATATATACTGTACTAACATAATGAACTAACATACTGTACTAACATACTGTAATAACACACATACTGTACTAACATACTGTAATAACATACATATATAATGTACTAACATAATGAACTAACATACTGTACTAACATACTGTACTAACACACATACATACTGTACTAACATAATGTATTAACATACTGTAAGGACATGCATACATACTGTACTAACATACTGTAATAACATACATACATACTGTACTAACATACTGTAATAACATACATACATACATACATACATACATACATACATACATACATACATACATACATACATACATACTGTACTACCATAATGTACTTGCATACTGTAATAACATACTGTACTAGCATACTGTAATAACATACATACATACTGTACTAACACAATGTACTAACATCATGTACTAACAAACTGTACTAAAATACTGTAATAACATACAAACATACTGTACTAACATAATGTACAAACATACTGTACTAAAATAATGTAATAACATACATACATAATGTAATAACATACTGTACTAACATACTGTACTAACATACTGTAATAACATACATACACACACACATACATACATACATACATACATACATACATACATACATACATACATGCTGTAATAACATACTGTAATAACATACATACATAATGTAATAACATACATACATAATGTAATAACATACTGTACTAACATACTGCACATACATACTGTACTAACATACTGTAATAACAAACTGTACTAACATAATGTACTAAAATAACGTACTAACATAATGTTCTAGCATAATGTACTAACATACATACATACATACATACATACATACATACATACATACATACATACATACATACATACATACATACATACATACATACATACTGCACTAACATACTGTACTAACATACTGTACTAACATACATACATACTGTACTAAGAAGGATAGTGATGAGTGCTGCATCAAATGACCTGGCCTCCACAATCACCTGACCTCAACCCAATTGAGATTGTGTGGGATGAGTTGGACCGCAGAGTGAAGGAAAAGCAGCCAACAAGTGCTCAGCATATGTGGGAATTCATTCAAGCCTGTTGGAAAAGTATTCCTCATGAAGCTGGTTGAGAGAATGTCAGGAGTGTGCAAAGCTGTCATCAATGCAGAAAATGTAGAAAATAATTAAAATGAAGAAAAACCCTGTATGTATGTATGCATGTATGTATGCATGTATGCATGTATGTATGTATGTATGTATGTATGTATGTATGTATGTATATATGTATGTATGTATGTATGTTAGCACAGTATGGGCTCCCCAGTGGCACAGCAGTCTAAGGCACTGCATCTCAGTACTAGAGGTGTCACTACAGACACCCTGGTTCGAATTCAGGCAGTATCACAACTGGCAGTCCCATAGGGCGGTGCACAATTGACCCAGCGTGGTCCGGGTATGGCCAATGTAGGCAGTCATTGTAAATAAGAATTTGTTCTTAACTGACTTGCCTAGTTTATTTTTTATGTTAGTACAGCATGTATGTACAGTATGTTAGTACAGTATGTTGGAATGTTATTACAGTATGTATGTGCAGTATCTATGTATGTTATTACAGTATGTTATTACAGTATGTTAGTACAGTATGTTTGTACAGTATGTATATATGTTAGTGCAGTATGTTAGTACAGTATGTATGTTTGTATGTTAGTACAGTATGTGTGTACAGTATGTATGTATGTATGTATGTATGTATGTATGTATGTATGTATGTATGTATGTATGTATGTATGTATGTACAGTATGTACAGTATGTATGTATGTATGTTAGTACATTATGTTAGTACAGTATGTTAGTACAGTATGCATGTATGTTAGTACAGAATGTTAGTACAGTATGTATGTGCAGTATGTTAGTACAGTATGCATGTATGTTAGTACAGAACGTTAGTACAGTATGTATGTGCAGTATGTATGTGCAGTATGTTAGTACAGTATGTTAGTACATTATGTTAGCACATTATGTTAGTACATTGTTAGTACAGTATGTATGTGCAGTATGTTAGTACAGTGTGTTAGTACAGTATATTAGTACATTATGTTAGTACAGTATGTATGTGCAGTATGTTAGTACAGTATGTTATTACAGTATGTTATTACATTATGTATGTATGTTATTACAGTATGTTACTACAGTATGTATGTATCTATGTTAGTACAGTATGTTAGTACATTATGTTAGTACTGTACATTATGTTGCAGTATGTTAGTACAGTGTGTTATTACAGTGTTAATACAGTGTGTTGGTACAGTATGTTAGTACAGTGTGTTAGTACATTATGTTAGTACAGTATGTTAGTACAGTATGTTAGTACAGTGTGTTATTACAGTATGTTAGTACAGTATGTTAGTACAATATGTTAGTACAATATGTTAGTACAGTATGTTAGTACAGTATGTTAGTACACTATGTTAGTACAGTGTATTAGTACAATATGTTAGTACAGTATGTTAGTACAGTGTATTAGTACATTGTTAGTACAGTATGGTTGTTAAGTGATAATGCCCGAAAAGCTGGTGATTGGAGGATATTGGCACGGGTGTTGTTAGGACCGAGACAACATCGACCTTGCCATATATGTATCCTCCAATCACCGGCTTCGAGGGCATTATCACGTTTATACAACGGGTTACCAATATATTCAAATAGTGATTAACATATTTTTATAAAAAACATTATTTTGATGAATTTATTCATACTATTTCATCCCTCCACGAGATATAGATCCAACACAAATCTAAGGTTGCTACACAAGCTGGCTGGTCATTTGTTCTATCAGTTCAGTTGCCGGAGACGCAACCCAGTCGTTAAGTCTTTTTGTTCTGTATCTACAGACGCGACTCAGTCGTTAAGTCTTTTTGTTCTGTATCTACAGACGCAACTCAGTCGTTAAGTCTTTTTGTTCTGTATCTACAGACGCGACTCAGTCGTTAAGTCTTTTTGTTCTGTATCTACAGATGCGACCCAGTCGTTAAGTCTTTTTGTTCTGTATCTACAGACGCGACTCAGTCGTTAAGTCTTTTTGTTCTGTATCTACAGACGCGACTCAGTTGTTAAGTCTTTTTGTTCTGTATCTACAGACGCGACTCAGTCGTTAAGTCTTTTTGTTCTGTATCTACAGACGCAACTCAGTCATTCGTTCTAAATGTTCCTGTCACGTCCTGGCCAGTATAAGGTTAATTGGTATTGTAGTTTGGTCAGGACGTGGCAGAGGGTATTCATTTTATGTGGTTCGGGGTGGTGTGTTTGTTGAAGGGGCATTTGATTTAAGTATTCCGGGGTTTTTGGGCACTGTTTGGTTTTCATGTATTCTATGTTTAGTCTAGTGTGTCTGTTTCTATGTTTTGGTTAATTGGGGTTGGGACTCTCAGTTGAAGGCAGGTGTTGTCTATTTGCCTTTGATTGAGAGTTCCATATATTAGGGTGTGTTTGTGTTTGTCATTTGTGGGGAATTGTTGTGAGCACTGCTTTTTTTGGTTTAGCCTGCTGCACTGTCATGTTGTGAGTCCTGTTCATGGTTTTGTTTTTGGTTTTCCAGTGGATACTTTACTTGTTTTGTTAATTAAAGAAACGTGAGTGTCCACACTTCCGCTGCGCCTTGGTCCGTCTCTCTCATGTATGACATTTTCAACGATGAGTACGACCTATTCTATGACAGAATTCCCCACCAACAAAGGACCAAGCAGCGGAAGAAGTTTGGCGAGGACTGGGAGACACGACGGGTAAGGGAGACCGAGAGGCACCCCAATAATTTTTTAGGGGGGGGCACAAGGGCTGTTTGACGGGGCAAGAGCTGCCCGCCAGTCAACAGTCGTCAGAGCTGCCCGCCAGTCAACAGTCGTCAGAGCTGCCCGCCAGTCAACAGTGGTCAGAGCTGTCCGCCAGTCAACAGTCGTCAGAGCTGCCCGCCAGTCAACAGTCGTCAGAGCCGCCCGCAAGTCAACAGTCGTCAGAGCTGCCCGCCAGTCAACAGTCGTCAGAGCTGCCCGCCAGTCAACAGTCGTCAGAGCTGTCCGCCAGTCAACAGTCGTCAGAGCCGCCCGCCAGTCAACAGTCGTCAGAGCCGCCCGCCAGTCAACAGTCGTCAGAGCCGCCCGCCAGTCAACAGTCGTCAGAGCCGCCCGCCAGTCAACAGTCGTCAGAGCCGCCCGCCAGTCAACAGTCGTCAGAGCTGCCCGCCAGTCAACAGTCGTCAGAGCTGCCCGCCAGTCAACAGTCGTCAGAGCTGCCCGCCAGTCAACAGTCGTCAGAGCTGCCCGCCAGTCAACAGTCGTCAGAGCTGCCCGCCAGTCAACAGTCGCCAGAGTGGCCAGACTGCCCTGAACTGCCGGAGTGGCCAGACTGCCCTGAACTGCCGGAGTGGCCAGACTGCCCTGAACTGCCGGAGTGGCCAGACTGCCCTGAACTGCCGGAGTGGCCAGACTGCCCTGAACTGCCGGAGTGGCCAGACTGCCCTGAACTGCCGGAGTGGCCAGACTGCCCTGAACTGCCGGAGTGGCCAGACTGCCCTGAACTGCCGGAGTGGCCAGACTGCCCTGAACTGCCGGAGTGGCCAGACTGCCCTGAACTGCCGGAGTGGCCAGACCGCCCTGAACTGCCGGAGTGGCCAGACCGCCCTGAACTGCCGGAGTGGCCAGACCGCCCTGAACTGCCGGAGTGGCCAGACCGCCCTGAACTGCCGGAGTGGCCAGACCGCCCTGAACTGCCGGAGTGGCCCGACCGCCCTGAACTGCCGGAGTGGCCCGACCGCCCTGAACTGCCGGAGTGGCCCGACCGCCCTGAACTGCCGGAGTGGCCCGACCGCCCTGAACTGCCGGAGTGGCCCGACCGCCCTGAACTGCCGGAGTGGCCCGACCGCCCTGAACTGCCGGAGCTGCCAGACCGCCCAGACTGTCCCGAGCTGCCAGACCGCCCAGACTGTCCCGAGCTGCCAGACCACCCAGACTGTCCCGAGCTGCCAGACTGCCCCGACAGCCTGGAACGGCCAGAGCCGGAGCCACCTCCAGAGATAGGTGGGTTGGGGAGGGGGGGTGTAGCACAGTGCCGTCATTGACGGCAGCCACCCTCCCTTCCCTCCCTTTAGTAGGGGGGAATTTTTCTTTTTTGGTGTTGCTTGGGGTTAATTTTGTTAAGGTGCTTCCGGGGTTAGCACCTTTAAGGGGGGGGTACTGTCACGTCCTGGCCAGTATAAGGTTCATTGGTATTGTAGTTTGGTCAGGACGTGGCAGAGGGTATTCATTTTATGTGGTTCGGGGTGGTGTGTTTGTTGAAGGGGCATTTGATTTAAGTATTCCGGGGTTTTTGAGCACTGTTTGGTTTTCATGTATTCTATGTTTAGTCTAGTGTGTCTGTTTCTATGTTTTGGTTAATTGGGGTTGGGACTCTCAGTTGAAGGCAGGTGTTGTCTATTTGCCTTTGATTGAGAGTCCCATATATTAGGGTGTGTTTGTGTTTGTCATTTGTGGGGAATTGTTGTGAGCACTGCTTTTTTTGGTTTAGCCTGCTGCACTGTCATGTTGTGAGTCCTGTTTTTGGTTTTCCAGTGGATACTTTACTTGTTTTGTTAATTAAAGAAACATGAGTGTCCACACTTCCGCTGCGCCTTGGTCCGTCTCTCTCATGTATGACATTTTCAACGATGAGTACGACTTATTCTATGACAGTTCCATGGTAGCTGTATTTGCATTTGTTTAAGTTGTTTTTCTAGTGACATTTATTTGGATACATCCATAACAATGAGCTAATGATGTGCGATTTCGCCTGGCATAGAAAATGTACTCTCTCCTCAGGACACCGTTGTTCAGAGGAGCTAGCCAACAACACAGCTAACACAATCACTTCAAAATGACGCTAGAAAGACTGCAAACTAGCTGCATTTCACTTTATTTGTATAATATCCATAAAAATTATGCCATGTCTGTCTGTCTGTCTGTCTGTCTGTCTGTCTGTCTGTCTGTCTGTCTGTCTGTCTGTCTGTCTGTCTCGTCCTGACTCCTGACACGTTCTTAAAAATCTCTGATGTTGAAAATCATATGCTAGTCTAAAAGAAATGGGAGATAATGTCTAGACGCTTTTTAAAGTGGAGATCAAGTTTATAAATTGCCTGGCTGAACTGATGAGATAGTGGATGGGCAGTCAGATAGAACTGAATAAATAGGCATTTTAACGTCACAGATTTAGCCGGTGGTACCTTGTGGAATAGACACTGGTTGGAATGCGGTTTTAACCAATCATCATTCAGGATTAGATTCACCCGTTGTATAGTACAGTATGTTAGTACAGTATGTTAGTAAATTATGGTAGTGTGTAGAGTACGTTTTGTGTCAATCAGTACATGGGAGAGACAGAGATTGTGGGAGAAAGAGAGACAGAGAGAGAGGGATAGAGGGAGCGAGATAGACAGAGAGAGAGAGTGAGAGGGAGAGAGATATATAGAGGGATAGAGATAGAGGGAGAGAGATAGAGGGTGAGAGATAGGGAGAGAGATATAGAGGGAGAGAGAAAAGCGAGAGAGGTAGAAAGAGAGAGAGGGGGGAGGGGTAAACATATGTTAGCACTTTACAGAACTCATCCAATTTGTTTCTCTTTCTATAAATCTGTGTTGGGGGTTCATTGGCTCTAACGCTGTCAACAGCCAATATGAGCAGGTTTAAACCTTACAGGAGAGGAGGAAGTCACTGCAGCAGGGGGAAGTATACAGCGTAGCACAAGCGGCAGTCACAAACAGAGCTTACTGTATAACCGGTGCAGTATGCAAATATGCACCTCCTGGTCCCCTCTGTCCATGTAATCTTAATCATTATGATCTTAAAGGCTAAACTGATCCTAGATCATCACGCCTACTCTGAGATTATGAATACTGGCCGTGCAGGGCAGGGACAGTGTCTAGACTACACTGCCTCTAATCTTACAGGAATCTAGGAATCCAGCTCCCTGGATGAAGTATATCTGAACAGTGGATCTCTAATGTGGTTAAATCCTCTGGGAGGTCAACTTTAAGTAGCCCCTGATGCTGTCGTTTTGCTGTTTAAATATAAACATGAACAAACACACACACAGGTACAGGCACGGACTCACACACACACACACACACACACACACACACACACACACACACACACACACACACACACGCGCACAGTACAGTTCCAAAAGTACAGTGTTGCTGAGTCCTAATGATGTGTCCCAATCCTTTCATCTCAGCAGGCTTTCTCAGCACAGATGACCCACCCACCCTCTGTCATAAATAAACATAAGAACTACTCTCTCTCTCCCACTCTCCCTCTCCCTCTCTCTCTCTCGCCCACTCTCTCCAACCCTCTCTCTCACTGCCTTCTCTCCTCTCCTCTCTCTCCCTCCCCCTCCCTACCTCTTCTCTCTCTTTCCCTGCCTTCTCTCCTCTCTCTCCGTCCCCTCCCTACCTTCTATCTATCGCTCTCCCTGCCTTCACTCCTCTCTCTCCATCCCCTTCCCTACCACCCCCCGCCCCCCCAATGGCTGTCAGAATCCAACTCCCTCAGCTCCACCACCAGTGAGTTACATTGTTTGCGTCCCAAATGGTAGTCTATTCCCTTCAGTAGTGCACTACTTTTGACAAGAGCCCTATAATCCCTGAATAAAAGTAGTAGACTATAAAGGGAATAGGGATCCATTTTGGATGCAACCATACTGTATCAACATATTTCCTCACTTGAAAGCAACATTTGTCATTAAGGGTGTCGATTCCTCTCCTTCTCTGGGAAGCCGTTAAGTTAAAGCTATGACTGTTAATAACTACCATGCCTTTCAGAGCTGCCATTTTCATATATTATATTTCAGCTGCATATCACAATTTAAACTCACTAGTACCATGGAATTGGTGAAAGGTCATGATGATATGGCAACACTTGACAACAATACCTGTTTTATTAATTAGAGGTTAATACATGTCTTCCTTCGGAGGGAGATGGTTCAGGCAAACACGCAGGGAACTGAGGGAGAAGGTTCAGGCAAACACGCAGGGAACTGAGGGAGAAGGTTCAGGTAAACACGCAGGGAACTGAGGGAGATGGTTCAGGCAAACACGCAGGGAACTGAGGGAGATGGTTCAGGTAAACACGCAGGGAACTGAGGGAGATGGTTCAGGCAAACACGCAGGGGACAGAGGGAGATGGTTCAGGCAAACACGTAGGGAACTGAGGGAGAAGGTTCAGGCAAACACGCAGGGAACTGAGGGAGAAGGTTCAGGCAAACACGCAGGGGACTGAGGGAGATGGTTCAGGCAAACACGTAGGGGACTGAGGGAGATGGTTCAGGCAAACACGCAGGGAACTGAGGGAGATGGTTCAGGTAAACACGCAGGGAACTGAGGGAGATGGTTCAGGCAAACACGCAGGGAACTGAGGGAGATGGTTCAGGCAAACACGCAGGGAACTGAGGGAGATGGTTCAGGCAAACACGCAGGGAACTGAGGGAGATGGTTCAGGTAAACACGCAGGGAACTGAGGGAGATGGTTCAGGCAAACACGCAGGGAACTGAGGGAGATGGTTCAGGCAAACACGCAGGGGACTGATGGAGATGGTTCAGGCAAACACGTAGGGGACTGAGGGAGATGGTTCAGGCAAATACGCAGGGAACTGAGGGAGATGGTTCAGGCAAACACGCAGGGAACAGCGGGAGATGGTTCAGGCAAATACGCAGGGGACAGCTTCGTCAATATTGATTTTTGTCAGGTTTGAGGATGGAAATTTTGGGAGATAAAGAGGACAATCACAGTAACCTTTAACTCTGTGGTTTTCCAAGAAGGCTTATTCATATCTGGTCCTCCCCATTCTCTCCAGTGCCTGGGCAGCAAGTCCCTCAGGAGCTGAGGTACACTTGCTCTGTGACGCCACCATGTTCTGCTGGGGTTTGTATTCTTCACCTGACAGCCCGGCCCTTTGTTTTAACACACGTGTGGGTCTCCAGATATCCTCTCTCTCGCTCAGCTGCTCTGTCTGTGCCCCAGATTTGCCATCCAACTAGTTTCCCTGTAGAATTTAAGGCATTGCCTAGCCTAGCTTCTTCCCCAGAAGCACAATTGGCCAGCTGTTGCCTTGCTGTCACATCGCTTGTTACCTTTAGGCTGGTTTTTGATGTGGCTTATCTGCCAGACAGGCCTCAGTGTAGGTATTTGGCCTGAAATTGCCCAAACAAGGTACCGGGACACGGTTGACAAACTTTGAAGATGAGGTACCATTATGTGGGAAATTTGGTGGCATCGTTTCAGGATTCGCCCATAAAACCAAGTTAAAAATGGCGCAATCCTCTCTCCTCGTGCACAACCAGATCATCCCCTCGTACACATTGTCATTCCCAATTCAGTCATTTGTACGTTCTAACTATCAGGCATGTTTGATCAATGGGGACAGAAATATTCATTTCGGAAGCTGTATTTGTAATATTTGTCACGTATAGAGCTACTTTTAAGTAGTGCACTACATAGGGAATAGGGTGTCATTTTGGGACAGCGTAAGCAAGAGTTGAAATGCCCCCCTTGCATGTTAGGAGTATGCAGTTACTATTATTTCAAGGGGTACTGTTTCCAGGCAGAACTTCTGGTAAACGGGGTTCAGTCTGCTACGTTTGCCTTTCAAATCAAATCAAATGTTATTTGTCACATTCGCCGAAAACAACAGATGTAGACCTTACAGTGAAATGCTTACTACAAGCCCTTATCCAATGATGCTTTAAGAGGTTAAGATTTTTTTTTACATAATTGTTAAGTAAAAAATAGACAAGTAGGAAATATAAAATAAAAAATTAAAGTAACAAATAATTTCATGCAGCTGTTAGATCTACTGCTGGGTTCATATCAGACCACAAACCGCTTGAACATGGAATTCTATTATTTACTTTCTACTATTTTGTATTTGTATTTATTATGGATCCCCATTAGTTCCTGCCAAGGCAGCAGTTACTCTTCCTGGGGTTTTTATGGGTCCCTATTAGTTCCTGCCAAGGCAGCAGGAACTACTCTTACCTAGGACCATGCCTCAGGACTACCTGGCCTGATGACTCCTTGCTGTCCCCAGTCCACCTGGTCGTGCTGCTTCTCCAGTTTCAACTGTTCTGCCTGCGGCTATGGAACCCCGACCTGTTCACTGGATGTGCTACCTGTCCCAGACCTACTGTTTTCAACTCTCTAGAGACAGCAGGAGCGGTAGAGATACTCTGAATGATCGGCTATGAAAAGCCAACTGACATTTACTCCTGAGGTGCTGACCTGTTGCACCCTCTACAACCACTGTGATTATTATTATCTGACCCTGCTGGTCATCTTTGAACATTTGAACATCTTGGCCATGTTCTGTTATAATCTCTACCCGACACAGCCAGAAGAGGACTGGCCAACCCTCAGAGCCTGGTTCCTCTCCAGGTTTCTTCCTAGGTTCCGGACTTTCTAGGGAGTTTTTCCTAGCCACCGTGCTTCTACACCTGCATTGCTTGCTGTTTGGGGTTTTAGGCTGGGTTTCTGCACAGCACTTTGTGACATCAGCTGATGTAAGAAGAGCTTTAGAAATACATTTGATTGAAATTTGATTGATTCTCTTCATGTGGTTTATTAGGATACACATTAGTTCCTGCCAAGCAGCAGCTACTCTTCCTAGGGTTTATTATGAATCTTTCAGTTACTGGCCCAACGCTCTAACCGCTAGGCTACCTGTCGCCCTATGACTATATGCATGAGTCTGTCAGTTGCCACATCCAAGAGCCAATGTGAGGATCGCCAAGGCAAGCTCATGAGCTTGAGATGAGTGGGTAGATTGGCCTATATGTGAGGGGTTGGAGCGGGTGCCGACGATCATCAAAGGTTCGGTCAAACACCCTGAATTCATATAGAAGAAGCTGATGGTGTAAGTGTATGGAGAGGCTAGGCCTTGTAAAATGGTACTTTGCACTTCAAAATCAATCAAGATTTTACATTTGCACTAAAATCTCATCACCACTTGATCAACAATATTGCTGTCATGCATTTTGCTTTGTGGTGTGTGTTTTTATGTAGAACAATGGATAAGTATGTCTCTATACACTGCAGTGCCTAGTCATATTTGTAAATGTAATTTAATGTAATTTAAATTCATGCTAAATATAGATTTAAGAGCCCTCCCCCTCCAGTTTTTGTTTTTGGCTGAAGTACTATGTGAAAATCGGGTCGCAACTGACAAGCCCTCTCAGACAAGAATTCTCCTACGAGTCAAGATTTTTCAGTAGGGATGTGTGTGACAGACTTCATTCTAATTCAACTGAAGTGGGCTGCTCTTTAGAACTGCCCCTGATGCATCAAGCTGTGATCCTCACACCAATGTTTCTCTGTGTTCCTCTGTGTCCAGCCCCAGGGCAAAACCCATGACTGAATAGCAAAACAAACTCAAAAGGAGAAAATGAAGCACGAAACTAAACATACTATTAAAAAGTAGACATATCTGTGTTTTCCACTGTCTGACTTTCCCATGCTTAAACATTAAATGCATTTTCAGATCATTGCACCAAGTTCAAGAATAACAACAACATTTGTGGTACAGTATAGGAAATAATGCTAGCTTTCGCAATGCAAGGTTTTTAGTTGACACAAACAGACATTAAGGGTGATCTAGATTCGCAAGCCCACACACAGTCTATTTACGTGCAAGAAAGAGAATTTATAAGACTAATTGGATACCATTGAGATAATGTAGTCTATATAGAATCTGTCTAATGTTATGATAGGTTGAGAGCAACAGATATGTATTTTGAAACCACTTCCACAGTGATGATAGCTGATAAGGTATGAGAAATTCATAATTTGGTGAAGTCTAAATGGAATGGGATAAAAGAGACAGATGGTATATTAAATTGGTTCGGCTGAGGTATTGGATTCCAGGACATTTGCTTACGCTATATGACAAATGACTATTAAGATGGATGGACTTAAATTAATTTTGAATACAGACATTTAAAGATGACAGTTATTTAATTATTTTCACGAAGGCTCTGAATACGATTTTTCAAATTGAAAGAAAAAAATAGGTATTTATTTTTGCCCTTTGTCTCCAATTCTTTATATATTGGGTATGCTCAGTGAATCAAGAGATTGAATTATAAACTTACTCTATCATGCAACTTGGTGTAATGGTCCTGTGTGTAGCTGGTGTAGAGAGTCACGCTCAGGACAGCAGATATGAGTAATCAATGTATTTTACTCAAAATACATAAATACAAAGAAATTCCGAGAGCCCACAATAACGGACCGATATACAATGAACAATTACTCACAAACAAACATGGGGGAACAGAGGGTTAAATAAAGAACAAGTAATTGGGGAATTGAAACCAGGTGTGTAAGACAAAGACAAAACAAATGGAAAATGAAAATTGGATCGGCGAAATTGGATCGGCGAAAATTGGATCGTCGACCGCCGAACGCCGCCCGAACAAGAAGAGGGACCGACTTCAGGCGGAAGTCGTGACAGTAACCCCCCTCCCTTGATGCGCGGCTCCAGCAGCGCGCCGACACCGACCTCAGGGACGACCCGGAGGACGAGGCTCAGGGCGATCCGGATGGAGACGGTGGAACTCCCGCATCAACGAAGGGTCCAAGACGTCCTCCACCGGCACCCAGCATCTCTCCTCCGGACCGTACCCCTCCCACTCCACGAGGTACTGAAGGCCCCTCGCCCGACGCCTCAAGTCCAGGATGGCTCAAACAGCATACGCCGGGGCCCCCTCGATGTCCAGAGGGGGCGGAGGAACCTCTCGCACCTCAGACTCCTGGAGTGGACCAGCCACCACCAGCCTGAGGAGAGACACATGGAACGAGGGATTAATACGGTAATCTGGGGGAAGCTGTAACCTGTAGCATACCTCGTTCAATCTCCTCAGGACTATGAATGGCCCCACAAACCGTGGACCCAGCTTCCAGCAGGGCAGGCGGAGGGGTAGGTTTCGGGTCGAGAGCCAGACCCGGTTCTCACTGCGGTGGCGGTCGGCGCTCGCCTTCTGCCGCCCTTCGGCCCGTTGCAGGTGCACATGGGCGGCGTCCCAGGTCTCCTCCGAGCGCTTAAACCATTCGTCCACCGCAGGAGCTTCGATCTGGCTCTGATGCCAAGGTGCCAGAACTGGCTGATACCCCAGTACGAACTGGAAGGGAGAGAAGTTAGTGGCGGAGTGAGTTTTTGGCCATCTCTGCCCAGGGGATGAACGCCACCCACTCCCCCGGCCGGTCCTGCCAATATGACCGCAGAAACCTACCCACATCCTGGTTTACTCTCTCCACCTGCCCGTTACTCTTGGGGTGAAAACCTGAGGAGAGGCTGACCGAGACCCCCAGACGCTCCATGAACGCTCTCCAGACCCTGGACGTGAAATGGGAACCCCGATCAGAGACTATGTCCTCAGGCACACCGTAGTGCCAGAAGACGTGAGTGAACAGAACCTCTGCAGTCTGTAGGGCCATAGGGGGACCGGGCAAAGGGAGGAGATGGCAGGACTTAGAAAACCGATCCACAACGACCAGGATCGTGGTGTTGCCCTGTGAGGGAGGTAGATCCGTCAGGAAGTCCACCGACAGGTGCGACCACGGCCGTTGTGGAACGGTAGGGGTTGTAACTTCCCTCTGGGCAGGTGTCTGGGAGCCTTGCACTGGGCGCACACCGAGCAGGAGGAAACATAAACCCTCACGTCCTTGGCCAAGGTGGACCACCAGTACTTCCCACTAAGGCAACGCACTGTCCGATCGATGCCAGGGTGACCAGAGGAGGGTGACGTGTGGGCCCAATAGATCAACCGGTCGCGGACAGCAGACGGAACGTACAGGTGCCCAGCTGGACACTGGGGGGGGGGAGTGGGCTCTGTGCGTAACACCCACTCAATGTCCGCATCGAGCTCCCACACCACCGGTGCCACCAGGCAAGAGGCCGGAAGTATGGGAGTGTGATCCATGGACCGCTCCTCTGTGTCATACATCCGGGACAGTGCGTCTGCCTTAGCGTTCTGGGAACCTGGTCTGTAGGACAGAGTGAAAAGAAAATGGGTAAAGAACATGGCCCACCTTGCCTGGCAAGGGTTCAGTCTCCTCGCCGCCCGGATGTACTCCAGATTGCGGTGGTCAGTCCAGATGAGAAAAGGGTGTTTAGCCCTCTCAAGCCAATGTCTCCACGCCTTCAGAGCCTTGACAACAGCCAACAGCTCCCGGTCCCCCACATCATAGTTACGCTCCGCCGGGCTGAGCTTCTTCGAAACGAAAGCACAGGGGCGGAGCTTTGGTGGCGTGCCTGAGCGCTGAGAGAGCACGGCTCCTATCCCAGCCTCGGACACGTCCACCTCCACTATGAACGTCAAAGAGGGATCCGGATGAGCCAGCACGGGAGCCGAGGTAAACAGAGCCCTCAGGTGACCAAAAGCCCTGTCCGCCTCAGTCGACCACTGCAGCCGCACCAGTCCCCCCTTCAGCATTGAGGTAATGGGAGCTGCCACCTGACCAAAAACCCGGATAAATCTCCGGTAGTAGTTGGCAAACCCTAGAAACCGCTGCACTTCCTTTACCGTGGTGGGAGTCGGCCAATTACGCACGGCTGAAATGCGGCCACTGTCCATCTCCACCCCTGAAGTGGAAATGCGGTACGCTAGGAAGGAGACGGACTGTTGGAAGAACAGACATTTCTCAGCCTTGACGTACAGGTCATGCTCCAACAGTATACCAAGCACCCTGCGCACCAGGGACACATGCTCGGCGCGTGTAGCGGAGTATATCAGAATGTCGTCGATATACACCACTACACCCTGCCCATGCAGGTCCCGGAAAATCTCGTCAACAAAGGCCTGGAAGACTGATGGAGCATTCATCAACCCGTACGGCATGACGAGGTATTCATAGTGCCCTGAGGTGGTACTAAATGCCGTCTTCCACTCATCCCCCTCCCGGATACGCACCAGGTTGTAAGCGCTCCTGAGATCCAATTTTGTGAAGAAGCGCACCCAGTGCATTGACTCGATCGCACTGGCGATGAAAGGCAGCGGGTGGCTGTACCTCACAGTGATCTGATTGATCCCTCGATAGTCAATACACGGGCGCAGACCCCCATCCTTCTTCTTCACAAAAAAGAAACTTGAAGAGGCAGGTGAAGTGGAGGGCCGAATGTATCCCTGCCCCAGGGTTTCGGAGACATATGTTTCCATAGCCGCCATCTCCTCCTGTGACAGAGGATACACGTGATTCCTGGGAAGTGCTGCGTCTACCAGGAGATTTATCGCGCAATCCCCCCGTCGATGGGGTGGTAATTTAGTCGCCCTCTTCTTACAGAAGGCGAGAGCCAAATCGGCATATTCTGAGGGGATGCGCACGGTGGAGACCTGGTCTGGACTTTCCACCGTAGTCGCACCGATGGAAACTCCAACACACCTCCCCGAGCACTCTCGTGACCACCCCTTGAGAGCCCTCTGTTGCCACGAAATAGTGGGGTCATGACAGGCCAACCAGGGTAGGCCCAGCACCACTGGAAATGCAGGAGAATCAATAAGGAAGAGACTGATTCTCTCCTTGTGACCCTCCTGCGTAACCATGTCTAGTGGAGCGGTGGCCTCCCTAATCAGCCCTGACCCTAATGGTCGACTATCTAGGGCATGCACAGGGAAGGGCATATCCACAGGAACAAGGGGGATCCCTAAACTATGGGCAAGTGAATGGTCAATAAACTTCCCAGCTGCACCTGAATCTACGAGCGCCTTATGCTGGGAATGCGGGGAAAACTCAGGAAATTTAATAAACACATACATGTGAGCAACAGGGGGCTCTGGGTGAACCTGTTGCCGACGCACCTGGGGTGACACGATAGTGCCCTGCCTGCTGCCTCGACTCCCTGAGGAACCCCCCCGCACCGACCAGCAGTGTGCCCTCTGCAGCCACAGATAGTGCAGGGAATGACCCCTCCTCCGGTCGCCCTAAGTGCAGCACCTCCCAGCTCCATGGGCGTCTGATTGGAGGTGCTGGGGAATGGAGCTGAAGGGCCCCGATCCGGACGTCCGCGGGTGGCCAGCAGGTTGTCCAGCCGGATGGACAGGTCCATCAGCTGATCCAACGTGAGGGTGGTGTCTCGGCAGGCCAACTCCCGACGGACGTCCTCGCGCAGACTGCACCGGTAGTGATCAATCAGGGCCCTGTTGTTCCATCCCGCGCTGGCGGCCAGGTTCCAAAAGTCGAAAGCAAAATTCTGCTCGCTCCTCGTCCCCTGTCTTAGGTGGAACAGACGTTCACCCGCCGCTTGACCCTCAGGCGGGTGGTCGATCACTGGCCGAAAGCGGCGGCTGAACTCTGCGTAATTGTCCAACGCCACGTCTCCCTCACTCCATACGGCGTTGGCCCACTCCAGGGCTTTGCCTGAGAGGCAGGAGACGAGGGCGGACGTGCTCTCACGTCCTGAAGGAGCCGGGTGGACGGTCGCCAGGTAGAGCTCCAGCTGGAGTAGGAACCCCTGGCATCCGGCATCCGTCCCATCATACTCCCCCGGGAGTGCGAGCCGGATCCCGCTGGGACTGTGAGATGGAGGGCTGGACCGTGGAGCCTGCTGTAGTGGCGCTGGTGGAGACATTGGAAAACCTCCTTCTCTCTCCCATCTATCTATCGTCTGCAGCACGTGATCCATGGCGGTGCCCATACGTTTTAACAAGGTCGCGTGCTGCGGGACGCGCTCTTCGACCGAGAAAGGGGGGCCGTCTGCTCCTGCTGACTCCATTTCAGGTGAGTAATTCTGTAATTATTTATTATTTATTTTTGCCCTTTGTCTCCAATTCTTTATATATTGGGTGTGCTCAGTGAATCAAGAGATTGAATTATAAACTTACTCTATCATGCAACTTGGTGTAATGGTCCTGTGTGTAGCTGGTGTAGAGAGTCAAGCGCAGGACAGCAGATATGAGTAATCAATGTATTTTACTCAAAATACATAAATACAAAGAAATACCGAGAACCCACAATTAACGAACCGATATACAATGAACAATTACTCACAAACAAACATGGGGGAACAGAGGGTTAAATAAAGAACAAGTAATTGGGGAATTGAAAGCAGGTGTGTAAGACAAAGACAAAACAAATGGAAAATGAAAATTGGATCGGCAATGGCTAGAAGGCCGGTGACGTCGACTGCAGAACGCCGCCCGAACAAGGATAGGGACCGACTTCGGCGGAAGTCGTGACACTTGGTTTCTTTGAGTAGGCTGAAGTAGTCAGATCTCACTAACAAAGAAAAACACCAAAAGCATAAATACAAGTTCAAAAGTCAAGGATAAACATACTTTAATTGGCTGCCAGGCTTCTTTTTTATTTTCTTCCTCATTTTTTTTATTTTGTTGTATCTCTTCTTCTGTCTTTTTTCTGTCTTCTCTTATGTCTTCTTCTGTCTTCTCTTTTCTTCTGTCTTCTCTTTTCTTCTGTCTTCTCTTTTCTTCTGTCATCTGTCTTCTCTTTTCTTCTGTCTTTGTCTTCTGTCGATGTCTGTCTTTGTCTGTCTTTTTCTGTCTTCTGTCTTCTTCTGTCTTCTTCTGTCTTCTGTCTTCTTGTCTTCTATCTTCTTCCGTCTTCTATCTTCTTCCGTCTTCTTCTGCCTTCTGTCTTTTTCTGTCTTCTGTCTTTGTCTTTCTCTGTCTTCTTCTGTCTTCTTTCTTCTTCTGTCTTCTTTCTTCTTCTGTCTTCTTTCTTCTTCTGTCTTCTTTCTTCTTCCGTCTTCTTCTGCCTTCTGCCTTTTTCTGTCTTCTTCTGTCTTCTTCCTCCGTCTTCTTCGGCCTTCTTCTGTCTTCTATCTTCTTCCGTCTTCTATCTTCTTCCGTCTTCTTCCGCCTTCTTCTGCCCTCTGTCTTTTTCTTTCTTCTTCTTTCTTCTTCTGTCTTCTGTCTTTGTCTTTCTCTGTCTTCTTCTGTCTTCTTTCTTCTTCTGTCTTCTTTCTTCTTCTGTCTTCTTTCTTCTTCTGTCTTCTTTCTTCTTCTGCCTTCTGCCTTTTTCTGTCTTCTTCTGTCTTCTTCTTCCGTCTTCTTCGGCCTTCTTCTGCCTTCTGTCTTTTTCTGTCTTCTTTCTTCTTCTGTCTTTCTCGGTCTTTCTCTGTCTTTCTCTGTCTTCCTCTGTCTTCTTCTGTCTTCTTTCTTCTTCGGCCTTCTTCTGCCTTCTTTCTTCTTCTGTCTTTTTCTGTCTTCTTTCTTCCGTCTTCTTCTACCTTCTTCTGTCTTTTTCTCTATTATTCTTCTTTCTTCTGTCTTCTTCTGCCTCTATCTCTCCAGGGAATCTGTGTATTTACTTTATGCACACATGCAGTCAGATGGAACAGAGTAAATAGGCTTTTTAACGTCATAGCTTTAGCCGGTGGCAACTTGTGGAATAGACACCGGCTGGAATGCGGTTTTAACCAATCAGCATTCAGGATTATACCCACCCGTTGTATAAATTGAGGTAGAAAATCTTGAGGAAAATAGGTATTCCAACATCAGACTACTATTCCTGGATGTGTTCAACTCTATCTAGCTAAGAATTAATCAGGACGAGATGTATCACTTTCTACTTGTCAAACCAGTCTAAATCCATTGCGAGGTTAACATTTCAAATACATTCAAACATACTCCTGTCCACATCACTCGATTTTTCCCTGAACCACAACGTTTCACTTTCAATGATCATGGTCTGATGAAGAATTGTTTTTACATTTTCTGGTCCCAGTCTATGTCATATTATCATGGTTGCATGGTAAACATTGGTATATGCATGAAAACCCTTAACAATTTGTTTGAATAATACTGCATGTGACCGACACACTACAACGTTGGCTGGTAGAGCCTCAGCATACACTCTAGTCTAGTGTCCTATTTTTTATGTTGATGAGGTGCTCTCGTGCTTCACAGACGTGGTAAACAATTCATTGGCATGCACATAGCCGCCTCACTGCAAGATTGTCCCTTTGGCTGTAAAACAATGCCTTATGTAAAACAATGCCTTCCTACAGTATGCAAAACAATGCCTTATTATGGAGTATTTTGCTTGACCTGATTGTATGGTATATTTAAGCAATAAGGCACGAGGGGGTGTGGTATTTGGCCAATATACCATGGCTAAGAGTTGTTCTTACGCACGACGCATTGTGGAGTGCCTGGACACAGCCCTTAGCAGTGGTATATTGGCCATATATCACAAAACCCAGAGGTGCCTTATTGCTATTATAAACTGGTTACCAACATAATTAGAGCAGTAAAAATAAATGTTTTGTCATACCCGTGGTATACGGTCTGATATACCATGGCTGTCAGCCAATCAGCATTCAGGGCTCGAACCACCCAGTTTATATATCTTCATGTATCATATTGGAAATAAGAATTTGTTCTTAACTGACTTTCCTAGTTAAATAAAGGTTCAATTAAAAATAAATAAATTATTCCATATTGTAGTAAACATTAAGTACTGTGGTGTGGGCTCAACAACCATACGTAGAATCCCATTATCTGTTGGGTTTGTCAGCCTTTATAAGCCCACCTCGACTCAGGTTCATTAATTATACAATGCTTTTTACAGTTATGTGTCATATCATAACTCATTAAGTTGATGTCTCTTGATCATCAACAATACAGATATACCGTGCCAAGCTAATCATACTAGCATGCTGTTTTTCAAATAAGTCAAATTATAAAAAGTATATGATTTGTGTAATTATCTTTCTCCCCGCAGCCCATTTGAAAGTAGGTACGTGCCCTCAATGTATCACATGTGGGGTTTAATATCCAAAATACAACATCAATATTTAATGTGAGGGTTATTTTCTGGTTTGCTGTATTTTGCATGAAAGCTTGTATGTGAAAAAGCAGTTCTTAAAGTGGTAGGAAGGTAAGCTACTAAGCTTCCATCCTCAAAAAGAAATGCGTAGGCAACGTTGCTATGGAAACAGCAACACATCGGAGTATGCTGTAGGTGAAATGATCCACCGGTTTACTAGAACTTCTTCTGAACTTTTACATTTAAAATCTCCTTAGACTTTCAGTAAACCAGAGAGAGAAGACAGACATTTGATGACACTTGTGAGTGACCTGTTTAAAAGTTTAATATCCCACCCTAAGCCTGGCTCATCACGGCGAGCGTGCTCCACAGGTGAGGTTCTGACAGGATAGCCGGAGAGGGAGCAGGCGTGGGCAAGCAGAGTAATAAACTGTCAACATTCCCCTGTCCCTGGGCATCAACGTTGGGCAGGAAAGAACAAAAGAATCTCAGCGAAGATGGGGGAGATGAATATGTATAAAGGCGGGTGTGACAACTGAGATAAAACAGGTGGATTGAGAGAGGTTAAATAAGGTTATGACCTGAACATACCTCAAACTGACAGAAAAGTATGTAAAACGTAACTTTGGTAGACACTGAAAGGTGTTAAGATACAGTGGATTCGAGAAAGTATTCAGACCCCTTGATGTTTTTCAACATTTTGTTACATTACAGCTGTCGCCCTGACCGTAGAGATACTTATTTTTCTCTATGTTTGGTGTGACTCGGGTGGGGAAGTCTATGTTTTCTGTTACTTTGTTTTTTGGCCGTGCGTGGTTCCCAATCAGAGGCAGCTGTCTATCGTTGTCTCTGATTGGGAATCATACTTAGGCAGCCTGTTTTCCACCTGTGTTTGTGGGAAGTTATTTTCTGTTTAGCATTCTGGGCCTGACAGAACTGTGCACTTTTGTTTTTTCGCCGTTTGTTATTTTGTTTATGTGCTTCTTGAAATAAAGTATCATGAACACTTACCACGCTGCACCTTTGTCCACTTCTCCTTCTTACGACGAGCGTTACAACAGCCTTATTCTAAAATGGAAAAATATTAATTATTTTCGATTATGGGGTATTGTGTGTAGATGGATGAGATTTTTTATTCATTTAATCAATTTTATAATAAGGCTGTAACGTAACAAAATGTGGGAAAAGTCAAGGGTTCTGAATATTGTCCGAATGCACTGTTTGTATGTTAAGATAGTTCTGTTAAGTATATATCTGTTAAGATACTTTGGCCTGCTCATATCATGTCTTCATCACCCTTTTTCTACACGGACCCCTGCTGATCCATCACGACTGGTCTGCCGGCGTAACCACACGAGGGGGCTACAACAACAGACTTCTTCTGTCGCGATGTCCCTCTAAGGCCCTTCTGCTAGCCTGCTATCCTTAGCCTGCTAGCTGTCTGAATCGCCGTGTCTCCAGCCCGTCCAGCTACTCATTGGACCCTATGATCACTCGGCTACGCATGCCTCTCCCTAATGTCAATATGCCTTGTCCATTGCTGTTTTGGTTAGTGATTATTGTCTTATTTCACTGTAGAGCCTCCAGCCCTGCTCAATATGCCTCAGCTAACCCTCTTGTTCCACCTCCCACACATGCGGTGACCTCACCTGGTTTAATTGATATCTCTAGAGACAATACCTCTCTCATCGTCACTCAATGCCTAGGTTTACCTCAACTGTATTCACATCCTACCATACCTTTGACTATACATTATGCATTGAATCTATTCTACGGCGCCCAGAAACCGGCTCCTTTCACTCTCTGTTTCGAACATACCAAACAACCAGTTATTATAGCCCTTAGCCGTAACCTTATCCTACTACTCCTCTGGCGATGTAGAGGTTAATCCAGGCCCTGCAGTGCCTAGCTCCACTCCCATTCCCCAGGCCCTCTCATTTGTTGACTTCTGTAACCGTAAAAGCCTTGGTTTCATGCATGTTAACATTAGAAGCCTCCTCCCTAAGTATGTTTTATTCACTCCTTTAACACTCTGCCAACCCTGATGTCCTAGCTGTGTCTGAATCCTGGCTTAGGAAGGCCACCAAAAACCCTGAAATATCCATCCCTAACTATAACATTTTCCAACAAGATAGAACTGCCAAAGGGGGCGGAGTTGCAATCTACTGCAGAGATATCCTGCAGAATTCTGTCTTACTATCCAGGTCTGTGCCCAAACAATTTGAGCTTCTACTTTTAAAAATCCACCTTTCCAGAAACAAGTCTCTCACCGTTGCCGCTTGCTATAGACCACCTTCTGCCCGCAGCTGTGCCCTGGACACCATATGTGAATTGATTGCCCCTCATCTATCTTCAGAGCTCGTGCTGTTAGGTGACCTAAACTGGGACATGCTTAACACCCCGGCCATCCTACAATCTAAGCTTGATGCCCTCAATCTCAAACAAATTATCAATGAACCTACCAGGGACCACCCAAAGTCCGTAAACACAGGCACCCTAATAGATATTATCCTAACCAACCTGCCCTCCAAATACACCTCTGCTGTCTTCAAATAGGATCTCAGCGATCACTGCCTCATTGCTTGTGTCCGTAATTGGTCTGCGGTCAAACGACCACCCCTCATCACTATCAAACGCTCCCTAAAACACTTCAGCGAGCAGGCCTTTCCAATCGACCTGGCCCGGGTATCCTGGAAGGATATGGACCTCATTCCGTCAGTAGAAGATGCCTGGTTATTCTTTAAAAGTGCTTTCCTCACAATCTTAAATAAGCATGCCCCATTCAAAACATTTAGAACCAGGAACAGATATAGCCCGTGGTTCACTCCAGACCTGACTGCCCTTGACCAGCACAAAAACATCCTGTGGCGTATGGCATTAGCATCAAATAGCCCCCGCGATATGCAACTTTTCAGGGAAGTTAGGAACCAATATACACAGGCAGTTAGGAAAGCAAAGGCTAGCTTTTTCAAACAGAAATTTGCATCCTGCAGCACAAACTCCAAAAAGTTCTGGGACACTGTAAAGTCCATGGAGAATAAGATCCCCTCCTCCCAGCTGCCCACTGCACTGAGGCTAGGAAACACTGTCACCACCAATAAATCCACAATAATTGAGAATTTCAATAAGCATTTCTCTACGGCTGGCCATGCTTTCCACCTGGCCACCCCTACCCTGGTCAAGAGCCCTGCACCCCCCACAGCAACTTGCCCAAGCCTCCCTCATTTCTCCTTCACCCAAACCCAGATAGCTGATGTTCTGAAAGAGCTGCAAAATTTGGACCCCTACAAATCAGCAGGGCTAGACAATCTGGACCCTCTCTTTCTAAAATTATCAGCCAAAATTGTTGCAACCCCTATTACTAGCCTGTTTAACCTCTCTTTCGTATCATCTGAGATTCCCAAAGATTGGAAAGCTGCCGCGGTCATCCCCCTCTTCAAATGGGGAGACACTCTAGACCCAAACTGCTACAGACCTATATCTATCCTACCCTGCCTTTCTAAAGTCTCCGAAAGCCAAGTTAACAAACAGATCACCGACCATTTCGAATCCCACCGTACCTTCTCCGCTATGCAATCTGGTTTCTGAGCTGGTCATGGGTGCACCTCAACCATGTTCAAGGTCCTAAACGATATCATAACTGCCATCGATAAGAGACAATACTGTGCAGCTGTATTCATTGACCTGGCGAAGGCTTTCGACTCTGTCAATCACCACATTCTTATCGGCAGACTCAACAGCCTTGGTTTCTCAAATGACTGCCTCGCCTGGTTCACCAACTACTTCTCAGACAGAGTTCAGTGTGGCAAATCGGAGGGCCTGTTGTCCGGACTTCTGGCAGTCTCTATGGGGGTGCCACAGGGTTCAATTCTCAGGCCGACACTTTTCTCTGTATACATCAATGATGTCGCTCTTGCTGCTGGTGATTCTCTGATCCACCTCTACGCAGACAACACCATTCTGTATACTTCTGGCCCTTCTTTGGACACTGTGGACTAACCTCCAGACGAGCTTCAATGCCATACAACTCTCCTTCCGTGGTCTCCAACTGCTCTTAAATGCAAGTAAAACTAAATGCATGCTCTTCAACCAATCGCTGCCCACACCTGCCCGCCCGTCCAGCATCACTACTCTGGATGGTTCTGACCTAGAATATGTGGACAACTACAAATAGTTGGTTAGACTGTAAACTCTGTCTCTGTGTCTGGTTAGACTGTAAACTCTCCTTCCAGACTCACATTAAGCATATCCAATCCAAAATTAAATCTAGAATCAACTTCCTATCTCGCAACAAATCATCCTTCACTCATGCTGCCAAACATACCCTCGTAAAACTGACTATCCTGCCGATCCTTGACTTCGGTGATGTCATTTACAAAACAGCCTCCAACACTCTAGTCAGCAAATTGGATGCAGTCTATCACAGTGCCATCCGTTTTGTCACCAAAGCCCCATATACTACCCACCACTGTGACCTGTATGCTCTCATTGGCTGGCCCTCGCTTCATACTCGGCGTCAAACCCACTGGCTCCAGGTCATCTATAAGTCTTTGCTAGGTAAAGCCCCGCCTTATCTCAGCTCACTGGTCACCATAGCAGCAACCACCTGTAGCACGCGCTCCAGAAGGTATATTTCACTGGTCACCCCCAAAGCCAATTCCTTGTTTGGCCGCCTTTCCTTCCAGTTCTCTGCTGCCAATGACTGGAACAAATTGCAAAAACTGAAGCTGGAGACTCATATCTCCCTCACTAACTTTAAGCACCAGCTGTCAGAGCAGCTCACAGATCACTGCACCTGTACATAGCCCATCTGTAAATAGCCCATCCAACTACCTCATCCCCATACTGTTATTTATTTATTATCTTTTCTCCTGACACCGTATTGTCTTTCCACCCCAGTATCTCTATTTGCACATTCATCTTCTGCACATCCATCACTCCAGTGTTTAATTGCTAAATCTTAATTATTTTACCACTATGGCCTATTTATTGCCTTACCTCCCCTATCTTACCTCATTTGCACACACTGCACTTTTTCTCTATTGTGTTATTGACTGTATGTTTGTTTATTCCATGTGTAACTCTGTGTTGTTTGTGTCGCACTGCTTTGTTTTATCTTGGCCAGGTCGCAGTTGTAAATGAGAACTTGTTCTCAACTGGCCTACCTGGTTAAATAAAGGTGAAATAAAAATTAAATAAAAAGGTCTATCTAAATGGAGGGGATTGTGGGAGATAGAAACAAACAACCGGCCTGGTTTGTCACGTATGCTCGCACTCTTCCCTCCTGGCGCTCGGGGCACCAGGCTGCCCTGCTTTACGCACTCCTGCCACCATCATTACGCAGACCTGTATTACAGAATGCTGAAGCCATCAAATGAAGCATCGGGGAGTGCTGACGTTTTGGTTGGTGGTGACGTCGGGTCTGGGGGCTGCCGCCGATGGAACCGGGGGTGCCTTAGCTGGATCGTCGGGCTTCCATGCCCTAGCCGGCTCAAGAGGTTTCCTTGCCCTGTTTGGGTCGGAAGCCGCCCATCCCACATCAGGCCTCAGCCAGATTGTCAGGTTTTTACGCCCAGCCGGCTCGTCAGGCCTCTAGAGGGGGGCGGGGGGGTACTGTCACACCTGCTCCCACTCTTCCCCCCCTGATGCTCGAGGGCGCCAGGCTTTCCTGCTTTACGTAGTCCTGCCACCATTATTACGCACACCTGCCTTCCCTCATCACGCGCATTCATTGGACTCACCTGGATTCAATCACCTGTTTTATTACCTCCCCTATATCTGTCTGTTCCCCAGCTCCGTTCCCCGCTGCTGCATTAATGTTCGTGCATTAATGTGTCTTTGTATACCCGGTTCTGACGCTGTACTGTTCCACATTAAATGTTCAACTCCCCGTACCTGCTTCTCTTCTCCAGTGTCGGTCTTTACATGGTTAGTCTTCAGAGACAAACAACTGGCCTGGTTAGTCTTCAGAGAAAAACAACCGGCCTGGTTAGTCTTCAGAGACAAACAACCGGCCTTGTTAGTCTTTAGAGACAAACAACCGGCCTGGTTAGTCTTTAAAGAAAAACAACAGGCCTGCTTAGACTTTAGAGACAAACAACCGGCCTGGTTAGTCTTCAGAGACAAACAACCGGCCTGGTTAGTCTTTAAAGAAAAACAACAGGCCTGCTTAGTCTTTAGAGACAAACAACTGGCCTGGTTAGTCTTCAGAGAAAAACAACCGGCCTGGTTAGTCTTCAGAGACAAACAACCGGCCTGGTTAGTCTTTAGAGACAAACAACTGGCCTGGTTAGTCTTTAAAGAAAAACAACAGGCCTGCTTAGTCTTTAGAGACAAACAACCGGCCTGGTTAGTCTTTAAAGAAAAACAACCGGCCTGGTTAGTCTTTAGAGGCAAACAACCGATGTGATTAGTCTTTAGAGACAAACAACCAGCCTGGTTAGTCTTTAAAGAAAAACAACCGGCCTGGTTAGTCTTTAGAGACAAACAACCGGCCTGGTTAGTCTTTAGGAGACAAACAACCGGCCTGGTTAGTCTATAGAGACACACAACCGGCCTGGTTAGTCTTTAGAGAAAAACAACCGGTCTGGTTAGTCTTTAGAGACAAACAACCGGCCTGGTTAGCCTTTAAAGAAAAACAACTGGCCTGGTTAGTCTATAGAGACAAACAACCGGCCTGGTTAGTCTTTAGAGAAAAACAACCGGCCTGGTTAGTCTTTAGAGACAAACAACCGGCCTGTTTAGTCTATAGAGACAAACAACTGGCCTGGTTAGTCTTTAGAGCTGTTTTTAACAATATGGACAGGGACACAGAATGCACTTTAAGCCAAAGGCTTAAAGTACCCTTCTGGCATAAAGCCTTCGAATGAGGGTACAATTTTGGGACATTTTCCTGAACATCTGGAACCATTTAGTTTCTAAATGAGCCCTCCAGCATACATCAGCATTGTTCTGAACACTCCTTTCACGAACGCTGAAATTACGAAATTGTTGGATATTGTCCTTGATAGCAGATTGGAATGACAAGGGAATATTGTAAAATCCATCTAGGTATATATATTTTATCCAGAATTAAGGCACCACAAACAAAACTACTGCTGACAGATCAATTGGGAGCAGCGGTGATAAATGTGAACGTAGCCTATCACATGAATTCCCATCCACAGGAATGTCAGCTCTAAGCCTGTATGTGTTTATATATGCTATATAGCTGCCTGCCTGCCATCTGAATCCTAACACTGTTTCATGATGCTCTGTGCTAAAACCTGTCTTCACTACCCAGGCTTTGGACAGGCCCTAGCTTATAGCTATCACCATGGATACAGCCAGTAGCATAGCTCTCATCATACACAGTGTCTGAGGCTAGCGAGGCAGGTAGGATATTCTACAGTGTCTGAGGCTAGCGAGGCAGGAAGGATATTCTACAGTGTCTGAGGCTAGCGAGGCAGGAAGGATATTCTACAGTGTCTGAGGCTAGCGAGACAGGAAGGATATTCTACAGTGTCTGAGGCTAGCGAGACAGGAAGGATATTCTACAGTGTCTGAGGCTAGCGAGGCAGGAAGGATATTCTACAGTGTCTGAGGCTAGCGAGGCAGGAAGGATATTCTACAGTGTCTGAGGCTAGCGAGGCAGGAAGGATATGCAGGTAGGAAATTCTACAGTGTTTGAGGCTAGCGAGGCAGGAAGGATATTCTACAGTGTTTGAGGCTAGCGAGGCAGGAAGGATATTCTACAGTGTTTGAGGTTAGCGAGGCAGGAAGGATATTCGACAGCTTCTGAGGCTAGCGAGAGGAAGATAACGGACAGCGGCAATATGTTAACCGTAAACCCAGTGTTTTTAGAGCACACAAGTTAACACTAATCTGATGATGAGAGAGAGCGAGAGAGGGAGAAATGTTCGGTGTGAGGATTTGTTCCAGGACCATGATCAAAGTTCTGTCAGACCAGTCGCTTTTTGTCTAATATTAACTGCCCTAAATGTAATGCCTCACTGTCTTTCACTTAAGGTCTTACTTATAAATAGATCAACTCGCTGAACAGGCTTCATTCACAGGAGGGGGTACAGAAGAGGGTAGAGGGATCCTTCAGATAGATTTGAATTATTATGAGTTCACTTATCAAACAAAGACTTGCCAAAATGTCCATTAAAAGACCTGACAAATATCCGGATCCATTGTTTCTTTCTCTATTCTCCGCACCCAGTCCTCCAAAGACAACAATTCTGCAAACTAAAACACATTTCCTGTTTCTGTTCCTTGTGGCACTCATTACTATTTAATAAAGAAGGTCCTCTGGAAGCAGAACACCATTTAGAACTCTCCGTAGCAATATGCAGCAGCAACATTAACCATTTAGAACTCTTAGTAGCAACATGCAGCAGCAACATTAACCATTTAGAACTCTGCGTAGCAACATGCAGCAGCAACATTAACCATTTAGAACTCTCCGTAGCAACATGCAGCAGCAACATTAACCATTTAGAACCCTCAGTAGCAACATGCAGCAGCAACATTAACCATTTAGAACTCTCCGAAGCAACATGCAGCAGCAACATTAACCATTTAGAACTCTCCGTAGCAACATGCAGCAGCAACATTAACCAGTTAGAACCCTCAGTAGCAACATGCAGCAGCAACATTAACCATTTAGAACTCTCCGTAGCAACATGCAGCAGCAACATTAACCATTTAGAACTCTCCGTAGCAACATGCAGCAGCAACATTAACCAGTTAGAACCCTCAGTAGCAACATGCAGCAGCAACATTAACCATTTAGAACCCTCAGTAGCAACATGCAGCAGCAACATTAACCATTTAGAACTCTCCGTAGCAACATGCAGCAGCAACATTAACCAGTTAGAACCCTCAGTAGCAACATGCAGCAGCAACATTAACCATTTAGAACCCTCAGTAGCAACATGCAGCAGCAACATTAACCATTTAGAACTCTCAGTAGCAACATGCAGCAGCAACATTAACCAGTTAGAACCCTCAGTAGCAACATGCAGCAGCAACATTAACCATTTAGAACTCTCAGTAGCAACAGGAAGCAGCAAGAGCAACATCAACCAGTGACAACGACAATCAGAGTTAAAATCATCAGAGCACAGTTGAAACAGTAGATCCATTACACAAAATCTGAATTTCCAATGAGGATTTAACCAAGTGTTTTCACCCAAAAGCCTTAGACTTTTCTGTTTCCATCTACCAGGGCCGGAACTCGTGTCTCACTGGGCCGTGGCTCCGGCGGCCCTGCTCTAACTTAGGGCCAAGGCAAGGCCCTGGGTACTTTTACACTAGCATTTACATAACAATGGCTGACTGTGGACTTTAACACCGTCTCAAAGATCAACAGGCTTCATGATGCAGAGGTTATTGATTCTGCTCACCACGGGTTTTTAGTGTCACACTCCTGATGAAAACCCAGTAACACTAAAGCTAACATTAATATAAAACACTGACAGCCCACTGGTTTAACCCAATCATGCAGAACTCATTACAACATACATCTTCATTCAATGCTTCTGGTTTCACTGCCAGCCATCAGGATGCAACACTCTGACTAAATTAATTGGTATACCAGATAATCTACAACACTATAAACACTGTAAATTATTTGCGTTGTAATCTGGAGGTAATGCATGCTTCGGATTGGAAGGTGCCTTATCTTATGAGGAAGTAGAACAGATGGATGTCTTTCTTTGGTCCAAGAGCTTTAGAGTAAACCAGATCATCTACAACAACAGGGTGTACTATAAAATCATCTTGTAACTGAAGGGAACCGGAAGGTGACCTCTCTCGTACGAGGAAGTATATTGGATGTCTTTCTTACTTTGCCCCAATGACCTGTAGAGTACAGTGGTTCTTCCTTTAAAAGTTGCGGCGTAGTACTGCAGCGCAGCTTGCGGGGTGCGGCAGAATGTTATGGCATGTTATTAAAGTGTCAGCCATTGTTGCCAGAATGACGCAATTTACCACAATCTGCCACCATCTACCACAAACGGTCGCGGCTCAAAACGTTTAAAGGAAGAACCACTGTATATGTCAGCAAGGGAGAGTGTTAAGCCCAGAATCCTGGCCAAAGTCTCACCCTGGCGTGCTCACATAGGGCGGCGCACAATTGACCCAGCATTGTCTGGGTTTGGCCGGGGTAGGCCGTCGTTGTAAATAAGAATTTGTTCCTAACTGACTTGCCTGGTTAAATAAAGATGAAATAAAAATAACTAAACATCCATTCCCAAACCCTTCTCTGCATAATTGGCTTAATTTATCCCTGTCTGGGCTCTCTTCGCTGGTGTGTGCTGAATACTCTGTCCTAAATGTCTGACATTCATCACCCAGGCCAATGTTATAGTCATGTCGCCGTTGAATAAAGGGCTGAGTTATGTCCCCTGTCCCCTCCGACCCCAAAACACGGTTAAATCGTCTGGAGAGCTTTCAAAGGCACCTGATACATCAAAGTCATTATTGATATCATGATTTAATCTAAGTTAATGGAACTCAGATAGTGATCTAACGATCACGATCACCTCCTTACAAGAGCGTGAGTGATGATGACCGATTCTTCTCTCTCAAGGGTAGGGTGTTTGTTCTTTACCTGCGTCCCAAATGACACTCTATTCCCTATATAGTTTGTATGTTTCGGTTGGGGATGTTAAGCTTGCTTGTTGTAGTACAGTACTGTACCCTGTCCGTGTGTGTGTCTCTCTCTCTATGTATATATCTGTGTGTTGTCCCCTCCTCATCCATTTCTCACCTTTTCCTGGATCCATTGCCGCCTCCTACCAGTGTCTGTAGGGAGGGCAGAGAAGTCTAACTCAGCTGCTATCTACTTGGCCCTCTCCAGCCCCCGGGCATGGCTTGGCACGGGCACCTCCTCAACACCCACAGCCGCTCCTCTACTGCAGGCTCCTACTGCCTCTCTCCTAGACCAGCACACTCCGCGACCACTACAACCACCTCACAGGGCTCTGGTCAAAAGTAGTGCATTACGTAGTCTCCCGAGTGGCAAGGCGGTCTAAGGCACTGCATCTCAGTCCTACAGGTGTCACTACAGACCCTGGTTCGATCCTGGGCTGAATCACAACCGGCCGTGATTGGGAGTCCAATAGGGCGGCGCACAATTGGCCCAGAGTCGTCCGGGTTTGGCTGGTGTAGGCCGTCAATCTAAATAAGAACTGGTTCATAACTGACTTGTCTAGTTAAATAAAGGTTCAATAAAATAAACATAGGGAATAGTGTGCTATTTGAGACACAGCCTTTGTGTTAGCACCTTGAGGCTGGTGGAGGTGAATGCCTGCCAGTCCAGTCCAAGGGCTCTATATTACTATGGGTGAATAGTGCTGACTAGCACCTATTCTAAGTTACTATTTACTGTTCCTTGAAGGAGAATACAGCAGTCCAGTATCCTTTGGCCTGTGATTTTCAGCCCAACCACTAGATAAGTAATACAATAGAGAAATCAATTTAGTTAAGAAAACAACGCGACCACTAGAAAGTAATATGATTTAGGACACCCTGTATCTTTTCTCCTGACACCTTATTGTCTTAATCTAGAAGAAAAAGAAACGCACACCTATTAAGGCGAGGTGCTGGCTAACAGTAGAAAGCTAACGGAGTAGAAAACTAACCCATGTGTTTTTTTGTATGCTGTTCTTTGTATGCCATTTTTATATTTGAGAATTAACCAATGATATTAGGCCACACTTGGCCATGATTACAGACACCTGTGTGTCTTTTGATACTACTATATAAACGAGTCATCTCGCAGTGTTTGTGATCATACCCTGATGAAGACAGCTTGGCTGTCCAAATGTTGGATATTACATTTTTGCATCTGAGCTTCTAGTGTGCGGTTCTCCCTTATTTTCAACCTTATTGTCTTAAAACACACTGTAGAGCTCAGTGAGTTAGTGAATATCAGCTATATATAGTTCAGAAGAGGTAGTACTACATCACCCAAATTCACAACAGACCTGTTTTGCTAATTCTATTAGAACATGAAAGTGTGTGTGTGTGTGTGTGTGTGTGTGTGTGTGTGTGTGTGTGTGTGTGTGTGTGTGTGTGTGTGTGTGTGTGTGTGTGTGTGTGTGTGTGTGTGTGTGTGTGTGTGTGTGTGTGTGTGTGTGTGTGTGTGTGTGTGTGTGTGTGTGTGGGGGGGGGGAATTGGGAATCAAGGGGAAGGCACTACCCAAAAAAGATACAAAAAAAGACTTCAATCAAACCAAAAATCCACACACATCCCAAATCCTATTTTCCCCAGAGTATGTCACATCAGGCATTGTTTCTGCTCTATGGATATATGTGGGCCTCTAGAGGTATAATACCGTTTCTACTGCACATTTCAGGGTTCCATTACTGTTTATGAGCAATGACCCAATGACAATGGAAGACATTTGATCACCTAAATGGTCACATTTAGATTGTATGAAATGCATATATTTTCCTCTTGATAAATATAAGTCATCAACTAGAAGCCTGCATTACCCATAATTCATACCGTATGACAATTATTCAGTAGCACATCAATGCTTGAGACAGATTCAGCCAACCCAGCCTTAATACATGCTTCTTCAGCTGTGTTGGGTTGCTGCCTGCGTGGTGCTCAGCGTGTACTGTATGGCTGGAGTAGTGTGGATGTCAGCTCCCATTTAAACAGGCCCGTTAACAGCTATGGGATTTATATTGTTAAGCAGGTGGTCCCTGGGCTGTCAGGGCCTCAGAGCTAAGAGACAGGGGAGAGAGCGAAAGAAGTCATGTGACTATTTAAGCCCAAATGTCGGCTGCATTCAGCTCCTTGAAAAAGCCTAAATGGAGCCATCAAAATGAAAGACCTCTACCAGCATCAAAAGCTTGTCTTTCGGGCTCAAATTATTACCGTTTTAATACGCATCAAGAAATTCCGTCTGATTGAGAGAGAGCTGATTTTAGACAGTAAACGTATTTTATCTTACCACAGCCTTTGAAAGAAACAGCTGAAATGTTCAGAGTTGATGCTAGGGATCTGCATCCTGTAAAAAGTGGGATGGCACTGTCGATCATCGTTCAGCTTTTTTTCATTGATATGATTCAAAATTACGTTTTGGTTCGTTCAACATATTCTATTGAATTTGTCTCAAATCAAATAACAAATTTGACAGATCAATATGATTTTTTTAATTGAATGAAAGCTTGTAAATTGCTTTCAACACCTCATGTGCATTCGCATTGCAAAGCGCTCGGTGCAATGTAGCGGTGGCAACCTATCAGAAGAGTTGGAGACGTGGCCTAGTGTGGGCTTGTCTTTCAATTAGTTATTTCTGGCCACCAATGAGAGTCAATATAATTTCAGGTAATTTTTTCTGTTTTTTTAATGATTATGTGTTCCCTGCCAGCACTGAATCTTAAATGATATCTGCATAAATACTGTGATACTAAAGAGCCTGGAAAGGTTTCCATTGATGAGATGATCACCATTTGGTTACAATTGTTGTAACAAGTTAACATGAAAATCTTATGTAAAGAAAGTGTTTGTATTCATTTTTTAATGTTATGGAACTAATTCAATATCTTGATTAACAGGAAGTCGATTTTATTACTTGTAACCCAATTGAAGAAATGTGGACAGGTAATTCCAAAGTGAAAAATCTACTTGGTACCACATGAAAATATGGGCTATATATATATATATATATATATATATATATATATTAGTTAGTATTTATGTTTTTTATTAGGTTTAACCAAAGAGGGAAAAGTAAGTTGAGTGTTGAAAGAAAAAGGTTGCAACTTGAAATATAGATTAATCAAATATAACATTTGACTTTGAATCATATATTTGGTTTCAACAAATGTACAAAAAAAAATCTATTGAGAAAGCCATTTACTTGTAAACAGTTGATGATAATTTTTTTAGGTTGATCGAAAATACTTTTACAGTGTACAAACAATGCAGAACAGCTGAACCTAGACAAGAGAAGACAGGGTGAACATCATGGTTGTGAAACCAATCAAAGTACGATCCAGAAAGACTGAAATCTGGTTCCTTCAAATCAGTCTGTAATGGGCAAAAAATATTTCCAATGGTGCTCATTTCACAGATGTATTTCTTCTCCCACTTAGCCACTCTCTCAAAGCTGTTATATAATCTCTGAAAGCTGTGAATATATCATGTAACTGCAATGTACCGTTAAAACCTGGTTACTCAGATATATTGAACATGTGTTCTGATACACAGGGCACCATGAAGAACAGCTTTGATGCCAGTTTTATGTAATGCATATTTATAGCCAAAATGTTACTGGGCCTTACAGAACCTGCCTCTACATCTGTAGCAAAGCAGTGCTTGGTGCTGGTTAATAACACTTTGATTAAGGCTGGAGAAGCCCCCTGTTCACCTCTAGCTGCTGGTTAATAACACTGTGATTAAGGCTGGAGAAGCCCCCTGTTCACCTCTAGCTGCTGTAACACTGTGATTAAGGCTGGAGAAGCCCCCTGTTCACCTCGAGCTGCTGGTTAATAACACTGTGATTAAGGCTGGAGAAGCCCCCTGTTCACCTCTAGCTGCTGGTTAATAACACTGTGATTAAGGCTGGAGAAGCCCCCTGTTCACTTCTAGCTGCTGGTTAATAACACTGTGATTAAGGCTGGAGAAGCCCCCTGTTCACTTCTAGCTGCTGGTTAATAACACTGTGATTAAGGCTGGAGAAGCCCCCTGTTCACTTCTAGCTGCTGGTTAATAACACTGTGATTAAGGCTGGAGAAGCCCCCTGTTCACTTCTAGCTGCTGGTTAATAACACTGTGATTAAGGCTGGAGAAGCCCCCTGTTCACTTCTAGCTGCTGGTTAATAACACTGTGATTAAGGCTGGAGAAGCCCCCTGTTCACCTCTAGCTGCTGGTTAATAACACTGTGATTAAGGCTGGAGAAGCCCCCTGTTCACTGTTAATAGGATGCATTGCTGCTTTGCATCAGTCCAGTTTACTGTCTTGGTATCAGTGACCTCTAAAACATCCTGAAAGCCTGGCTGGAAGGTGTCCAGATACACATGTTATTTTTCTTTCCCCGTTCCCTAAAAAGAAACATCGATTTGGTAGTTGTGTATGTAGTAGTTTCTGTTTTTGTCCAGAGGATGTTAAGGCTGACTTTATAGGATATGGGATTCTAGGCGCAAGGTATGGTTAGCTGGATGACAAGAGTTGACGGTAATGCCCGTTAATACCGTTGGAGGATGTTGTCACCCCAGCACAGCAGAATTGGAATAGCAGAGCTGAGCTGAGTAAAGTGCCTGCCTCTATGGGGCTCCCGGTACACCTGTACAGCAGCGCTGTCATGACGATTTCACGGATTCACACAAAGCTTCACCAACTCTCTCTGCCGCAGGCTCCAGCCCCCTTAAACCAAGCAAATCCTAGCTTTACTGACTGAAAGCTCCAATAAAAAACTAGTTATAGAAAATATATATTTTTTCCAGTTTCCAAATAGCATTTGAGGAGGTTAGAGTGGCGGTGAATTGTTGTTGTTACAGCATATCTAGAGTCATTCATTTCAGTGTTTGTGTTTTTATTGAATTGTTATTGTTTGCATTATAACTTGGGAATAACAACTTCCTAAATATAAGTAGTTAGTGTATGTTAATAAGGTGGGGGTGGGAGGATTAACAAGGGCTGTGTGACCATTTTGTTTAGGCTACTCTATATCCAGGATCAATGCTGAGGATACCAATACCTCTCCTTCTGACTCAATGATAGGGAATCCTATTTAACACAAGGGACCCAACACAAGGGACACAACACAAGGGATCCAGCACAAGGGACACAACACAAGGGACACAACATAAGGCATCTAACACAAGGGACCCAACACAAGGGACCCAACACAAGGGACCCAACACAAGGGACACAACACAAGGGACCCTACACAAGGGACCCTACACAAGGGACACAACACAAGGGACACAACACAAGGGACACAACACAAGGGACCCAACACAAGGGACACAACACAAGGGACACAACACAAGGGACCCTACACAAGGGACACAACACAAGGGACACAACACAAGGGACCCTACACAAGGGACACAACACAAGGGGCACAACACAAGGGACACAACACAAGGGATACAACACAAGGGACCCTATACAAGGGACCCAACACAAGGGGCACAACACAAGGGACACAACACAAGGGACACAACACAAGGGACCCTACACAAGGGACCCTACACAAGGGACCCTACACAAGGGACACAACACAAGGGACACAACACAAGGGACCCAACACAAGGGACCCAACACAAGGGACACAACACAAGGGACCCTACACAAGGGACACAACACAAGGGACACAACACAAGGGACCCTACACAAGGGACACAACACAAGGGGCACAACACAAGGGATACAACACAAGGGACCCTATACAAGGGACCCAACACAAGGGGCACAACACAAGGGACACAACACAAGGGACACAACACAAGGGACACAACACAAGGGACCCTACACAAGGGACCCTACACAAGGGGCACAACACAAGGGACACAACACAAGGGATACAACACAAGGGACCCTACACAAGGGACCCTACACAAGGGACCCAACACAAGGGGCACAACACAAGGGGCACAACACAAGGGGCACAACACAAGGGACACAACACAAGGGACCCTACACAAGGGACACAACGAGACATGGAGTAGATGGAGTATTCATCCATTTGAAACGTTAGTATGTCTGGCATCACCACACGAGCGGCTCCATCCTATATTACTTCATCTGTCATAACACAAGTCAGTAATCTGATTAAGTTTTCCAACTGTCCAACTATGGAGATCAAATCCACTGTGTGCCACCAACCATCCACTCTTCATGTTGTTGTTTAGAGCTGAAGACATTTATCTAGATTTGAAGTGAAAAAAATGTGACTACCATACCTGGATTAATTAAGTGCCAGATTGCATAATGCATATGGTAGAGAGAATTTGGCTTTAATTTGCTCTTTCCTATGTTTTCCATAATTATCAAGATGCTTTCTTGTCCATGAATTGAAGTTGAATTTATAACGGCCCAATGATCCCTGGTTTAGAGTAATGCAGAGCCACTGCTTGGAAAGCGCATCACATTGTTTATAGTTTGAGTTTTTTTTTTTTACTCTTCAGTAAAATGCTTTCTCTGTTCTCCCTTAATCAACACTGGGATTTATTTTGAATGTCTTTTTTTTCCCACCTAGAGTGAGATTTCAAATCTATATTGGAGAGAGAGATCAGGCCTGGCAGATTGAAGTCACACTCCTCCAAAGTGAGCTTGGCAGCACACACCCATGAAGATTCCAAATTAGCACATGCATACTATGGATGAGTTTACACAGGCAGCCCATTTCTGATCATTTGCCCAATTACTGGCAAAAGAGCTGATCTGATTGGTCAATAGACCAATTAGTGAAAAAGACATAAGAATTTGGTAGCCTGTGATAACGTAGCCAAAGATGTTCGATTTTAAAACTGTCCTGAAAACCAATGTCATACTGTAGTACAGTGGTCCCAAACTTTTTATAGTCCCGTACCCCTTCAAACATTCAACCTCCAGCTGCATACCCCCTCTAGCACCAGGGTCAGCGCACTCTCAAATGTTGTTTTTTGCCATCATTGTAAGCCTGCCAAACACACACTATACATTTATTAAACATAAGAATGAGTGTGAGTTTTTGTCACAACCAGGCTCGTGGGAAGTGACAAAGAGCTCTTAAAGGACCAGGGCACAACAATAATATAATAATTATCAATAATTTTGATCTTTATTTAACCATCTTACATATACAACATGATTTGTTTATTGAAAATGGTGAATAACTCACCACAGGTTAATGAGAAGGGTGTGCTTGAAAGGATGCACATAACTCTGCAATGTTGGATTCTATTGGAGAGAGTCTCAGTCTTAAATCATTTTCCACACACAGTCTGTGCCTGTATTTAGTTTTCATGCTAGTGAGGGCCGAGAATCCACTCTCACATAGGTACGTAGTTGCAAAGGGCATCAGTGTCTTAACAGCGCAATTTGCCAAGGCAGGATACTCTGAGCGCAGCCCAATCCAGAAATCTGACAGTGGCTTCTGATTAAATTCAATTTTCACAGAACTGCTTGTTGCAATTTCAATGAGGCTCTCTTGTTCGGTAAGTGGACTGAAGGCAGGGTATGAAAGGGATAATGAATCCAGTTGTTTGTGTCATCCATTTCGGGAAAGTACGTGAGGAATTGCGCACCCAACTCACTCATGTGCTTTGCTATATTACATTTGACATTGTCTGTAAGCTTGAGTTCATTTGCACACAAAAAAATCATACAATGATGGAAAGACCTGTGTGCTGTCCTTGTTAATCATAGCCACAATTCTGTCCCGCACATTTAATATAGTTGCAGAGAGTCCCTGTAATCATAGATTCAGATCATTCAGGTGAGAAAAACATCACCAGACAGGCCAGTCGTGTGAGAAACTCGTCATCATGCAAGCGGTCAGACAAGTGAAAATTAGGGTCAGTAAAGACAACTTTAAGGAGAAGTGTATCTATAATTCTTTCAATAACTGTTGTAAAATTTTATCAACATTTATGATGAGTATTTTTGTAAATTCATGTGCTCATTCACCGACGGTTTTGGAGGGAATACATTTTCTGAACATCACGAGCCAATGTAAAATGGGGTTTATGGATATAAATATGAACTTTATCGAACAAAACATACATGTATTGTGTAACATTGAGTCCTGGGAGTGTCATCTGATGAAGATCTTCAAAGGTTAGTGATTCATTTTAGCTGTATTTCTGTTTTTTGTGATGCCTCTCCTTGCATGGAAAATGGCTGTGTGTTTTTTCTTGTTTAGGCGCTGTCCTAACATAATCTAATGTTATGCTTTCGCCGTCAAGCCGTTTTGAAATCGGACACTGTGGTTGGATTAAGGAGAATCTTATCTTTAAAATGGTGTACAATACTTGTATGTTTGCGAAATTTGAATTATGAGATTTTTGTTGTTTTGAATTTGCCGCCCTGCTATTTCACTGGCTGTTGATAGTGTGTACCGCGGGTGGGAAGCGTCCCACATGTCCCAGAGGGGTTTTAAGCTCGTCTCTCAATTTAAAAACATGTCAATACTTTGCCCCTTGATAACCAGCGCACTTCTCTATGTTGTAAAAGCGTTACATGGACGCTGCCCATATCATTGCAGATATGGAGTTCAGGGGCCTTGCTATAGCAAAGTTAACCTGTTGTGGTATAGGGCGCAGTATTTTCACGGCCGGATAAAAAACGTACCCGATTTAATCTGGTTACTACTCCTGCCCAGAAACTAGAATATGCATATAATTAGTAGATTTGGATAGAAAACACTCTAAAGTTTCTAAAACTGTTTGAATGGTGTCTGTGAGTATAACAGAACTCATATGGCAGGCCAAAACCTGAGAAGATTCCATGCAGGAAGTGCCCTGTCTGACAATTTATTTTCCTTCTGTTGCATCTCTATCAACATTACAGCATCTGTGCTGTATCGTGACACTTTCTAAGGCTTCCATTGGCTCTCTAAAGCCGCCAGAAAGTGGAATGGGGTGTCTGCTGTCTCTGGGCAAAGTTCAGCAGCAGAGTTTGTAAGTGGTCAGCCTGGGGACAGTGAAACTGAGATGCGCATTCACGAGACTTCTCAATTTTTTTTCTTTCAGCCTTTGAATGAATACAACGTTGCCCGGTTGGAATATTATCGCTATTTTCCGAGAAAAATACCTAAAAAATGTATTTTAAACAGCATTTGACATGCGTCTAAGTACGGTAATGGAATATTTTGAATTTTTTTGTCACGAAATGCACTCGCGCATTACCCTTCGGATAGTGACCTGAACGCACGAACAAAACGCCGGTATTTGGATATAACTATGGATTATTTGGAACCAAAACAACATTTGTTGTTGAAGTAGAAGTCCTGGGAGTGCATTCTGACGAAGAACAGCAAAGGTAATCCAATTTTTCTAATAGTAATTCTGAGTTTAGGTTGTCCCAAACTTGGTGGGTGTCAAAATAGCTAGCCGTGATGGCCAAGCTATGTACTCAGAATATTGCAAAATGTGCTTTCGCCGAAAATCTATTTTAAAATCGGACATAGGGATTGCATGAAGGAGTTCTGTATCTATATTTCTTAAAATAATTGTTATGTATTTTGTCAATGTTTATCGTGAGTAATTTAGTAAATTCACCAGAAGTTTTCGGTGGGTATGCTAGTTCTGAACATCACATGCTAATGTAAAAAGCTGGTTTTTGATAGAAATATGAACTTGATTGAACAAAACATGCATGTATTGTGTAACATAATGTCCTAGGAGTGTCATCTGATGAAGATCATCAAAGGTTAGTGCTGCATTTAGCTGTGTTTTGGGTATTTGTGATGCATGCCAGTTGCTTGGAAATGGCTGTGTGTTTTTTTTGTGTCTATGTACTCTCCTAACATAATCTAATGTTTTGCTTTCGCTGTAAACCCTTTTGGAAATCGGACAACGTGGTTCGATTCAGGAGAAGTGTATCTATAAAATGGTGTGAAATAGTCCTATGTTTGAGAACTTTGAATTATGACATTTTGTGGTTTAAAATTTGGCGCTCTGATTTGTCACTGGCTGTTGAATAGTGTGGGACGATTTCGTCCCACCTCCCCTAGAGAGGTTAACCATTTTCACTGTAGTGTCCAAAATGTCTTTCAAGCTGTCAGGCATTCCCTTGGCAGGAAGAGCCTCTCGGTGGATGCTGCAGTGTACCCAAGTGGCGTCGGGAGCAACTGCTTGCACGCGCATTACCACTCCACTATGTCTCCCTGTCATGGCTTTTGCACCATCAGTACAGATACCAACATGAGCAGCAGCTACGTTTGGCTACATACATGCGGACCGCTAGTGGAATTCCCACGAGAGAGTAATGGTTAATGTGATTGGATGTTAATTATTTGACTAGGCTACCTGTATTTGACATTGTGTTGTTATTTCGCTGAACTCTAGATGGTTTCATTTAATTTGTGGCAGTGAAACGAGGCTACTCAGGCGAGAAAAAAACCTCACCCAAATGTATATCCCTGTTGGAAAATATAAATGGACTGTTTGAATATGTGAATCACATTTTTATTTGGTGTACCCCCGACGGCATTGCGCGTACCCCAGTTTGGGAATACCTGCTGTAGTAGATCAGACCACTGCTAAACAGAAATATCTACTGACCGTTTCTGTAGTCACAACAGTAGTTGCATTGGCAATTATTCATAATTAGCCAGGAGGTTTTAAATAGACCCGTTTTATTGTAATTGGTCAATGGGCACTGATTGGACTTGTATGCTGGTATTTATGAAAATATTTGTCATAGCGATCACACTAAATGGCATATCAATAATCTAATGTTTCATGTATTTCATTAAAATACATTTGTTTTGAGCTTTTCAAATCAAATGACATTTTATTGGTCACTGTCACGGCTGTCGTAGGAAGGAGCGGACCAAAGTGCAGCGTGTGTGTCGTTCCACATTTTATTTTCACTGTGAAACTATGCAATACATATAAATAAACTGAATAACAAAAACAACAAACCATGACGCAGAGGTGAAACGTGAAACATACACTAACTCAAACACAATCTCCCACAAACCCAGGTGGGAAAAACACCTACTTAAGTATGATCTCCAATTAGAGACAACGATGACCAGCTGCCTCTAATTGGAGATCATCCCCCAAAAATACAACATAGAAATACAAAACTAGAACATGACAACATAGAAAAACTAAACTAGAAAACCCCCCTATCACGCCCTGACCTACTCTACCATAGAAAATAACAGCTTTCTATGGTCAGGACGTGACAGTCACATACTGTATACATGTTTAGCAGATGTTATTGCGCGTGTGGTGAAATGCTTGTGCTTCTAGTTCCGACAGTGCAGCAATATCTAACAAGTAATATCTAACAATTTCACGACAAATGACTAATACACGCAAATCAAAGTAAAGGAATGTAATTAAGAATATATAAATATTATATGGACAAACAAACATCAAGCTGTGAGTGCATTCATTAAACTGTACTGTAACATTTTAACATTACTCTGACATGTATATATGACTAAATATGTACTGTTCCTTAATTACAGTTTTATAGACGGAAACGAAAACACTAAATTGTTCTGTAAAGCATTAAGGGTGCTCCCAAAAGAGGAAATGTACATTTATATGGCAAGTATGATGTTAATGCACACACACACACACTAACACATACTGCAGTCACGTAACAGTAACACACTTCCGTCCTTCTCCTCACCCCTACCTGGGCTCGAACCAAGGGCACTCTGAACACATTAACAACAGTCCCCTTCAAAGCATCGTTAACTATCGCTCCGCAAAAGCAGCTACTTCAAGGTTTCAGAGTGAGTGATATCACCGATTGAAATGCCGCTAGCGTGCACCGCTAACTAGCCAGCCATTTCACACCAGTTACACACACACACACACACACACACACACACACACACACACACACACACACACACACACACACACACACACACACACACACACACACACACACACACACACACACACACACACACACACACACACACACACACACACTGCAGAGAGTAGCAAATCTAATTTGGAGTTTTGTCAGTCCACATAATGCTTTTCCCCTCTCAAACATTCATGCAAAGCAAATGCCTCTCTCATAATGTCCAGGGAATAGGTAGTTGGCTTCAAATCACTAAAATAGCCTCTCATTTCTATTGGGGGTTGAAGAATGTCTGCAAAAAAATCAATTTGTACCAATGCCAATGCCTTGGCAGGCTGCAGATGAGCCACTGAGATTCTCATCACATTAGCCCTCAGCAAGCAGCTCCCTGGTCCACTAATATATATAGAGAACAGGCTCCCTGGTCCACTAAAATATATTGAGAACAGGCTCCCTGGTCCACTAATATCTATAGAGAACAGGCTCCCTGGTCCACTAATATATATAGAGAACAGGCTCCCTGGTCCACTAATATATATATAGAGAACAGGCTCCCTGGTTCACTAATATATATATAGAGAGAGAGAGAGAACAGGCTCCCTGGTTCACTAATATATATAGAGAACAGGCTCCCTGGTCCACTAATATCTATAGAGAACAGGCTCCCTGGTCCACTAATATACACTGCTCAAAAAAATAAAGGGAACACTTAAACAACACAATGTAACTCCAAGTCAATCACACTTCTGTGAAATCAAACTGTCCACTTAGGAAGCAACACTGATTGACAATACATTTCACATGCTGTTGTGCAAATGGAATAGACACCAGGTGGAAATTATAGGCAATTAGCAAGACACCCCCAATAAAGGACTGGTTCTGCAGGTGGGGACCACAGACCACTTCTCAGTTCCTATGCTTCCTGGCTGATGTTTTGGTCACTTTTGAATGCTGGCGGTGCGTTCACTCTAGTGGTAGCATGAGACGGAGTCTACAACCCACACAAGTGGCTCAGGTAGTGCAGCTCATCCAGGATGGCACATCAATGCGAGCTGTGGCAAGAAGGTTTGCTGTGTCTGTCAGCGTAGTGTCCAGAGCATGTAGGCGCTACCAGGAGACAGGCCAGTACATCAGGAGACGTGGAGGAGGCCGTAGGAGGGCAACAACCCAGCAGCAGGACCGCTACCTCCGCCTTTGTGCAAGGAGGAGCAGGAGAAGCACTGCCAGAGCCCTGCAAAATGACCTCCAGCAGGCCACAAATGTGCATGTGTCTGCTCAAACGGTCAGAAACAGACTCCATGAGGGTGGTATGAGGGCCCGACGTCCACAGGTGGGGGTTGTGCTTACAGCCCAACACCGTGCAGGACGTTTGGCATTTGCCAGAGAACACCAAGATTGGCAAATTCGCCACTGGCGCCCTGTGCTCTTCACAGATGAAAGCAAGTTCACACTGAGCACATGTCACAGACGTGACAGAGTCTGGAGACGCCGTGGAGAACGTTCTGCTGCCTGCAACATCCTCCAGCATGACCGGTTTGGCGGTGGGTCAGTCATGGTGAGGGGTGGCATTTCTTTGGGGGGCCACACAGCCCTCCATGTGCTCGCCAGAGGTAGCCTGACTGCCATTAGGTACCGAGATGAGATCCTCAGACCCCTTGTGAGACCATATGCTGGTGCGGTTGGCCCTGGGTTCCTCCTAATGCAAGACAATGCTAGACCTCATGTGGCTGGAGTGTGTCAGCAGTTCCTGCAAGAGGAAGGCATTGATGCTATGGACTGGCCTGCCTGTTCCCCAGACCTGCATCCAATTGAGCACATCTGGGACATGTCTCGCTCCATCCACCAACGCCACGTTGCACCACAGACTGTCCAGGAGTTGGCGGATGCTTTAGTCCAGGTCTGGGAGGAGATCCCTCAGGAGACCATCCGCCACCTCATCAGGAGCATGCCCAGGCGTTGTAGGGAGGTCATACAGGCACGTGGAGGCCACACACACTACTGAGCCTCATTTTGACTTGTTTTAAGGACATTACATCAAAGTTGGATCAGCCTGTAGTGTGGTTTTCCACTTTAATTTTGAGTGTGACTCCAAATCCAGACCTCCATGGGTTGATAAATTGGATTTCCATTGATTATTTTTGTGTGATTTTGTTGTCAGCACATTCAACTATGTAAAGAAAAAAGTATTTAATAAGATTATTTCTTTCATTCAGATCTAGGATGTGTTGTTTAAGTGTTCCCTTTATTTTTTTGAGCAGTATATATAGAGAACCGGCTCCCTGGGCCACAAATTAAGAACAGGCTCCCTGGTCCACTAATATATAGAGAACAGGCTCCCTGATCCATTAATATATATAGAGAACAGGCTCCCTGGGCCATTAATATATATAGAGAACAGGCTCCCTGGGCCATTAATATATAGAGAGAACAGGCTCCCTGGTCCATTAATATATATAGAGAACAGGCTCCCTGGGCCATTAATATATATTGAGAGAACAGGCTCCCTGGGCCATTAATAATAATATATAGAGAACAGGCTCCCTGGGCCATTAATATATATAGAGAACAGGCTCCCTGGGCCATTAATATATATAGAGAACAAGCTCCCTGGGCCATTAATATATAGAGAGAACAGGCTCCCTGGGCCATTAATAATAATATATAGAGAACAGGCTCCCTGGTCCATTAATATATATTGAGAGAACAGGCTCCCTGGGCCATTAATATATATTGAGAGAACAGGCTCCCTGGGCCATTAATATATATTGAGAGAACAGGCTCCCTGGGCCATTAATATATATTGAGAGAACAGGCTCCCTGGGCCATTAATATATATTGAGAGAACAGGCTCCCTGGGCCATTAATATATATTGAGAGAACAGGCTCCCTGGTCCATTAATATATATTGAGAGAACAGGCTCCCTGGGCCATTAATATATATTGAGAGAACAGGCTCCCTGGGCCATTAATATATATTGAGAGAACAGGCTCCCTGGGCCATTAATATATATTGAGAGAACAGGCTCCCTGGGCCATTAATATATATTGAGAGAACAGGCTCCCTGGGCCATTAATATATATTGAGAGAACAGGCTCCCTGGGCCATTAATATATATTGAGAGAACAGGCTCCCTGGGCCATTAATATATATTGAGAGAACAGGCTCCCTGGTCCATTAATATATATTGAGAGAACAGGCTCCCTGGGCCATTAATATATATTGAGAGAACAGGCTCCCTGGTCCATTAATATATAGAGAGAACAGGCTCCCTGGGCCATTAATATACAAAGAGCACAGGCAGAAGGTAAATGTCTAGATCAGTGGTCACCAACGTTTTCTGAGTCAAGATCACTTTCTGCGTAAAAATACATGACTTTAAAAAAGTCTATGCAACATTAACCAATTAAAAGCAGTTCTGTAGCCATGAAGTTACTCTCAGACCATTTTGAAATTATATAAAAAAAATATAGGTACAGTACGTGATCCCACTGGTCATCGATAATTTGTTGTATTAGTTGTGAGGCACAGCATAATGGTAAAGTTTTTTTCCTTTACTGGACTGATGTCCTGCACCTGATGGTCCATCTGAGGGGAGGGAGGGAGAAGCGTTGAGGCTGCTGCTCACCGTCCCTCTGCATTTCTTCCAGCTGATGGCTAAACTCAAGTCCCACTGCATTATTTCTGCCTTATGTACCAATTCATGTTACTCCTATGACCAGCAAAAGTGAAATATTCCTCAATATTAAATAAGACACAAGCTGCTAATAATAACAACGCAAGCTTATCTGAACACTTTGCTATTCTCACTCATTGCAGCTGCAATGTTGGTTGCAGCATGTGGAAATAGGAAGAACGTGCATTTTATGGCTTATAAAGGTGTTGAACAAAGTGTTGACAGTGCTGAATAGCAACTTAAACATGAACTTACACATAAAACAGCAGCTCTTTGCTCTATTCGTTAAGTCTCACTCTAGTCATGGTTTTAAAAGTTTTGAAATCTCACAGTATTAATTAACTTCCCTGTTCATAAAAAAAATAAATGTGGCTTGTTTTTACAGTCTACGGCTCAAGGAAACTGTGCAGACAAGGTGATCTGAGATATCCGGCGGAGTTCACCTTCAGACACATGAAATGTTACCCTGAATGATTCAGCCGACCGACGGTGATGGAACCGACGGCCTTATATTAAAGATGTGGTGGTCATTTTGAGTTCTTCTCCCATTTTCAACAGGAAATAATTGGGGATTGAATTCTAGATGTAAAGAAGTATCCCATGATCTGGGACAATACATTGCTGGCTGAACATCTACTAACAGCATCTAGGTTACGGTCGTTCACTGGTGTGTCACAACAATCTCCGGAACACGTACGTGATTTGTGATTGACGCTTGATTTCTCTCAGAACTTTCCACTGAACTATCACATAGTACTTCTTCATTACCAGAAGTCACCCTGATGCATGGTAGAGAGATTGAAATGTCCAAAGAGTAGAATACAACCAAAATCATGAGGACAATATGAACATGAATGTGCTGTACAGTATATATTAAACACCCTTAAATAGTACTGTAAAAACACCCTACTCTGTACCTGCATCTTGAATAGTACTGTACAAACACCTTACTGTGTACTGCATCTTGAATAGTTCTGTTCACACACTGTACTCTGTACTGCACCTTGAATAGTTCTGTACACACACAGTACTCTGTACTGCACCTTGAATAGTTCTGTACAAACACTGTACTCTGTACTGCACCTTGAATAGTTCTGTACAAACACTGTACTCTGTACTGCACCTTGAATAGTTCTGTACAAACACTGTACTCTGTACTGCACCTTGAATAGTTCTGTACATACACTGTACTCTGTACTGCACCTTGAATAGTTCTGTACAAACACTGTACTCTGTACTGCACCTTGAATAGTTCTGTACAAACACTGTACTCTGTACTGCACCTTGAATAGTTCTGTACAAACACTGTACTCTGTACTGCACCTTGAATAGTTCTGTACAAACACTGTACTCTGTACTGCACCTTGAATAGTTCTGTACAAACACTGTACTCTGTACTGCAAGGCCAACACATGTAGAATGTATCAAAGCAGAGGTTTATATTGCCAACGCATCTGAACTTCTAGTCCCTCTATCTCTTCTGACCTTTCAGGCTTGCAACTCTAACCGTTTTCTGTTCCATTTCACCTTTTTTTTTTTAAACAACCATGTTCAATTATGGATCACGTAATGGTTTAGTTTAATATGCAGGCTGGCATCCCATTGCCGGAGGGAGGAGTAACATTACTACTTGTTTTGCAATTACTCCATTGAATGGGCCTCTGGTAATTCGATCCAGTCTCGTGTTCATCAGACAGAAGGAAAACATGATGCACGTTGCTGTCATCTTAGACTGATTATTAAGGACATAGCGGGCGGAGGCACACGGTGTCTATGGAGAGGCTTTTATTTGAAAACGGTCATGGATAATGCACATTATAATTGGCCCCAACACGGAACAATACGTCTGAATGTGTTCAAAGCGAGGGGAGCCAATCACACGATTCATACTCTATGCTGATGGTGTGTGTGTTCCTCTATGCTGATGGTGTGTGTGTACATCTATGCTGATGGTGTGTGGGTGTGTTCCTCTACGCTGATGGTGTGTGTGTTCCTCTATGCTGATGGTGTGTGGGTGTGTGTGTTCCTCTATGCTGATGGGTGTGTGTGTGTGTGTGTTCCTCTATGCTGATGGTGTGTGTGTGTTCCTCTATGCTGATGGTGTGTGTGTGTGTTCCTCTATGCTGATGGTGTGTGTGTGTGTTCCTCTACGCTGATGGTGTGTGTGTTCCTCTATGCTGATGGTGTGTGGGTGTGTGTGTTCCTCTATGCTGATGGGTGTGTGTGTGTGTGTTCCTCTATGCTGATGGTGTGTGTGTGTTCCTCTATGCTGATGGTGTGTGTGTTCCGCTATGCTGATGGTGTGTGTGTTCCTCTATGCTGATGGTGTGTGTGTGTTCCTCTATGCTGATGGTGTGTGTGTGTTCCTCTATGCTGATGGTGTGTGTGTTCCTCTATGCTGATGATGTGTGTGTGTTGCTCTATGCTGATGGTGTGTGTGTGTTGCTCTATGCTGATGGTGTGTGTGTGTTCCTCTATGCTGATGGTGTGTGTGTGTTCCTCTATGCTGATGGTGTGTGTGTGTTCCTCTATGCTGATGGTGTGTGTGTTCCTCTATGCTGATGGTGTGTGTGTGTTGCTCTATGCTGATGGTGTGTGTGTGTTGCTCTATGCTGATGGTGTGTGTGTTCCTCTATGCTGATGGTGTGTGTGTGTTCCTCTATGCTGATGGTGTGTGGGTGTGTGTGTTCCTCTATGCTGATGGTGTGTGTGTGTGTGTGTTCCTCTATGCTGATGGTGTGTGTGTTCCTCTATGCTGATGGTGTGTGTGTGTTCCTCTAAGCTGATGGTGTGTGTGTTCCTCTATGCTGATGGTGTGTGTGTGTTCCTCTATGTGATGGTGTGTGTGTTGCCTCTATGCTGATGGTGTGTGTGTTCCTCTATGCTGATGGTGTGTGTGTGTTCCTCTATGCTTGATGGTGTGTGTGTGTTCCTCTATGCTGATGGTGTGTGTGTTCCTCTATGCTGATGGTGTGTGTGTGTTCCTCTATGCTGATGGTGTGTGTGTTCCTCTATGCTGATGGTGTGTGTGTTCCTCTATGCTGATGGTGTGTGTGTTCCTCTATGCTGATGGTGTGTGTGTGTGTGTGTTCCTCTATGCTGATGGTGTGTGTGTGTGTGTGTTCCTCTATGCTGATGGTGTGTGTGTGTTCCTCTATGCTGATGGTGTGTGTGTTCCTCTATGCTGATGGTGTGTGTGTTCCTCTATGCTGATGGTGTGTGTGTGTTCCTCTATGCTGATGGTGTGTGTGTGTTGCTCTATGCTGATGGTGTGTGTGTGTTCCTCTATGCTGATGGTGTGTGTGTGTGTGTTGTTCTATGCTGATGGTGTGTGTGTGTGTTGCTCTATGCTGATGGTGTGTGTGTGTGTGTGTGTGTTGCTCTATGCTGATGGTGTGTGTGTGTTGCTCTATGCTGATGATGTGTGTGTGTTGCTCTATGCTGATGGTGTGTGTGTGTTGCTCTATGCTGATGGTGTGTGTGTGTGTTGCTCTATGCTGATGGTGTGTGTGTGTTGCTCTATGCTGATGGTGTGTGTGTGTTGCTCTATGCTGATGGTGTGTGTGTGTTGCTCTATGCTGATGGTGTGTGTGTGTGTGTGTGCTGCTCTATGCTGATGGTGTGTGTGTGTGTGTGTGTGTGTTGCTCTATGCTGATAGGGTGTAAGGGTTCATGAATAACTGTCCCCAGCTCTTGTGAAAAAAGATCCTGTCAGTTCACGTCCGCAGAGGAGACAGCGTTGGCCTTTGTCTCTCCTGGGAAAATAGGTAACATGTTCTGTAGATGCTGCTCTCAAATATCAGTTGTCACATACTGGAATATGTTGTCAATTAATCATCCACTTTCAGTTAGTGATGAATTGTTGCTATTTAAACACTCATAAACAATCCGACTAACTATTCAGAAGTAAGGATAATGTAGAAGGTCAGAGCACTCGCTTATGGTGTGCAAAACCCTGGCGTACACCACCATCATACACCTGTACTTTATGTACTCATGTACTCTCTCTCTATCTCTGTCCTCTGTCCTCTGTCCTCTCTCTCTTCTCTCTCTCTCTCTCTCTCTCTCTCTCACACACACATACACCCACATACAGTTTCACAGATGTACACAAAACTCAAACACATTCGGAGAAATCTGTCACACATCTGCCATACAAACACCGTACCATCTCCACAGACACACTCCCAGCATGCAGCTGTCACCAACACTGTGTTACACACACATACACACACACACACACACACACACACACACACACACACACACACACACACACACACACACACACACACACACACACACACACACACACACACACACACACACACACACACACACACACACACACAGGGCCAGGGCATGGACACTCACCTCTGCAGATGGGCACAGGGAAGTCCCACACGGCGCCTTTCTCCGCGTTGGTGACACAGGTTAGCTGTGGGTGCCCGTCCAGGACGTACCCGGTCACACAGCTGTAGCGAATCTGGTCTCCCACGTTAAAGCGTGTCCCGACCAGGATGCCTTTGGGTGGAACCCCAGGGTTTCCACAGGCACTGATCTGCAGTTCTGACGGGGAGAACAGGGAAGAGGGAGACAGCTGTTATGCTTTGTTACTACATCTAAGACAGAGAATATGGAAGAGGGAGACAGCCGTTTTGCTTTGTTACAACATCTAAGACAGAGAATATGGAAGAGGGAGACAGCCGTTATGCTTTGTTACAACATCTAAGACAGAAAAGAGGGAGGAGGGAGACAGCTGTTAAGTTAGGCATGACGTCAGGCATGTAAAGTAGCCCATTGTGTAAGAAAATCATCCTGATTGGTTTTCTCTCTCTGCCTCTCTCTCTCTCTCTTTCTCTCTCTCTCGCTCTCTCTCGCTCTCTCTCTCGCTCTGCTTCTCTCTTTCATTTCTAGAATTGTATTAAGAAATACAAATAGAAACTCAACTCAGCATCAAGACAGTCAGAAAACTTTAGCGCTCCCTCACCGCCAGTACATGCAGTTCAGTACTGCATTGCATTCACATGGAACTTGCCTGCGCATGTGAAGGTAAGGACACAGTGGGTGGGTTGAGTTCAGCTTCAGCTTCATGCTGGGAGAGCAAGATAAGATAACCATATACTGGCTGAGACATGTGCAGTATCTGAGTGAATGAAAGAGCCAAAAAGAGAGAGAGGATGCTGTAACGGAGGAAAATATATAGTTGAGTGAAAAAGAGAGTCAGAGAGAGAGATTCAGAGAGAGAGAGAAAGATTGAGAACAAGTGAGTGAGAAAGATAGAAAGTGAGTGAGAGAGATAGAGATTCAGAGAGAGAGAGAAAGATTGAGAACAAGTGAGTGAGAAAGATAGAAAGTGAGTGAGAGAGATAGATAGAGCGAGAGAAAAGAGAGAAAGATTGAGAACGAGTGAGTGAGAAAGATAGAAAGTGAGTGAGAGAGATAGATAGAGCGAGAGAAAAGAGAGAATGATTGAGAACGAGTGAGTGAGAAAGATAGAAAGTGAGTGAGAGAGATAGATAGAGCGAGAGAAAAGAGAGAAAGATTGAGAACGAGTGAGTGAGAAAGATAGAAAGTGAGTGAGAGAGATAGATAGAGCGAGAGAAAAGAGAGAAAGGGCCACAACAGAAGACCATTAAAAGTGTAGCCATCCCATCACTGGTTACTCCCCTTGTATTCCAACCATAGAGTGTGTCAACCAGCCAACAAATGCTCAGGCAAACTGTTCTCAGTTGATTCACTGGAGAATGACTGGTAAAAGTGTGTCTGTCCACGGATGGAGTATATTATCTTCAAATCATTCAGAGCATATTTATTCCTCTGGTCCGTGGTTTAGAGCAAGGCTTTGGGGCAAAGGGGAAGTGTGTCAGGCTACCAGGGGGATGGAAGATCTAACCGCTACATAGTCTACTGTAGATTAGTATTTTTATGTAACACACACACACACACACACACACACACACACACACACACACACACGTTCTTGTACGCACACACACACACACACGTTCTTGTACGCACAGACACACACAGACACACACACACACACACACACGTTCTTGTACGCACACACACACACACACACATACACACACACTGCAGACAAGCTCAGCTAGCTGAGGGACACACATGAGGTTACGAATACGCATGTCTGCAGGTATCAGTCAACTTTGTTCATTTAAAACTGCTAATTACCTGGGTGCTGATGTTGTAAAATAGCCTGAATGAAAACAGAGTCATTGGGCTGACAGCCAGTGTGTGTTTCTTCCCTTTAACAACGGGAGATCATCATCAGTCCCATAGACCTAGAGAGCGGGTGTGTGTGTCGGTGTGTGTGCGTGTGTGTGTCGGTGTATGTGCGTGTGTTGGCTTGGGTGGTGGATAGGCTCAAGAGCTCATGGGCAGGAGATAATGATTGAACACACTTTCCCTCCTATTGTGACCTCTGACCTCTGTTTTATCAGAATGACTACCACTAGCTAGGTTTCCATCAAATTGGCGACAGATTTTCATGTGAATATTCAAAACTGCATAAAAACAATATGCGTATTTTCCCATCAGAGATGTGTTTCCATCAACTTGACTTGTTGTGGACAAAAGGCTGTGCGTGATGACGTAGTGCACATAAAAATATATTTTGCAGTGAAATTCCCATGTACCGAATACATTTTTTAAGTTGAATGGGTTTCCATTGCTTTTTCCAATCTACTGTTGGTTTTCTCACAAAAATACTCTGGTTTTGGCACGTGGCTTTAGTCAACAGCTCGCAGATACAGTGCTGGTATAGCCTGCAGGAGATTATTATGGACAAAATATTTGTCAAACGGCAGCCAAGCATCAATGATAATGTCACCAGAACAAGACACTCAGTATTTATTGGAAAGGAGCTTTTTTTACATTTTCTTTCATCTTTATTTAACAAGGTAAGATGGTGAGAACAAGTTCTCATTTACAAGTTTGACCTGGCCAAGATAAAGCAAAGCACTTCGACAGAAACAACAACACAGAGTTACATGGAATAAACAAGCGTACAGTCAACACTATAAAAAGAAAAAGTCAATATACAGTGTGTGCAAATGGCATGAGGAGGTAAGGCAATAAATAGGCCATAGTAGCAAAGTAATTACAATTTAGAAGATTAACACTGGAGTGATAGATGAGCAGATGATGATGAGCAGATGATGGTGTGTAAGTAGTGATACTGGTGTGCAAAAGAGCAGCAAAGTAAATAAAAACAATATGGGGATGAGGTAGGTAGATTGGGTGGGCTATTTACAGATGGACTATGTACAGCTGCTCAGATAGCTGACGTTTAAAGTTAGTGAGGGAAATGTAAGTCTCCAGCTTCAGCGATTTTTGCAATTCGTTTCAGTCACTGGCAGCAGAGAACTGGAAGGAAAGGTGGCCAAAGGAGGTGTTGGCTTTGGGGATGACCAGTGAGAGCATGAAGCTCTTCATCTTGCACTTTCACAACCCTGTGAAGTTCATCATAACTTATTTTATGTGTAGCCTAATGAACTGCATGGTTTTCTGACGAGTCGTAGAGGGAAGATGTCATTGTGTGACTCCAAGTTTATTCCGATACGATGGTTCCACTGACATTTCTCGCATAATTAATTTTGGCGATACAAAAATATCTCATCTTGTCTAGCCTATTTTCTTTTGTTGGCATTTGGAAAGTTTACCGACAAATGTTCTGTTTCCATTAGGCCTGTTGTGACATTTTCTATCAAAAAGGTGGGATGGAAACCTGGTTATTGTCTACTAGGATTATTGATATCATGGTTCTGAATGACTACCATTGTCTACTAGGATTATTGATATCATGGTTCAGCAGAACATGGACAAGAACCCTGTGAAGGCTATCAGTTAGTCATTGTTTTGATAGAGCCATAGGTCCATGGGAGTCACAGGGATATCAATGGAGAAAAAAAAGATACTGACACAAAGTGAGAGAGAGAGAGAGACCTACCTGGAGGTGACTGCATTCCCTCCCCCATATGCCCCCCTAGACACAACAACAACAACATAACCAAAAACAGTGGGTCACAACGCCTGGAGCTCTGTCGCACGCTAGGCATGTACAAAGTCAATGATAGGCTTCGAGGGGACTCTTGCGGTAGGAACGCCAATATGTCATCTCTTGCAGTAGTACTGTAGACTACTTTATCACTGACCTCAACCCAGAGTCTCTCAGAGCGTTCACAGTCAGCCCACTGACACCCCTATCAGACCACAGCAAAATCACAGTCTACGGTACTTGAACAGAGCAATACTCAATCATGAGGCATCAAAGCCAAAGGAACTGAATAATATTAAGAAATACTATAGAATGAAGGAAAGTAGTGTGGAAACCTACCAAAAACAATTAGGCAACAACAAATTCAATTCCCTTTAGACAACTTCCTGGACAAAATGTTTCACTGTCATAGTGAAGGTGTAAACTTGGCAGTATAAAACCTAAACAGTATGACCTCTCAGCTTCCCTATCAAATCAAAAACATTTAAGCAGAAAACCTAAGAATATTAACTAAAATGACAAATTGTTTGATGAAGAATGCAAAAATCTAAGAAAGACATTGAGAAAACTATCCAACCAAAAACATAGAGGCCCAGAAAACATGAGTCTACGCCTTCACTATGGTGAATCACTAAAACAATACAGAAATAGACTACGGAAAAAGAAAGAACAGCATGTCAGAAATCAACTCAATGTAATGGAAGAATTCATAGAATTTAACCACTTCAGAGAAATTTGGAAAAAACGAAACAAACAAAAAAACACAGTTATATCTTTCCAAAACGGAGATACATAGATAAACAACTTCTCCAATCTTTTTGGCCCCATAACAAATAACAAAACAGCAGATCATTAACAGCAGACTCATACATTTCCTCAGCGAAAACAACATACTGAGCAAATGTCAAATTGGCTTTTTACCAAATTACTGTACAACAGATCACTTATTCACCCTGCACACCCTAATTGATAAACAAACAAACAAACAAACAAACTACAGCAATGGCAAAGTTTCCTCATGATTTGTTGATTTCAAAAAAGCTTTTGACTCAATTTGAGTCTGCTATAGAAATTCATGGAAAGTGGTGTTGGGGGAAAAACATATAAAATTATAAAATGCAAACAACAAATGTGCAGTTAAAATTGGCAAAAAACACACACATTTCTTTCCAAACGGCCGTGGAGTCAGACAGGGACGCAGCTTAAGCCCCACCCTCTTCAACATACAGAACAAGTCAAAAAATTGGACACACCTACTCATTCAAGGGTTTTTCTTTATTTGACTATTTTCTACATTGTAGAATAATAGTGAAGACATCAAAACTATGAAATAAAACATATGGAATCATGTAGTAACCAAAAAAAGTGTTAAACAAATCAAAATATGTTTCATATTTGAGATTCTTCAAAGCAGCCACCCTTTGATTTGATGACAGCTTTGCTCACTCTTGGCATTATCTCAACCAGCTTCATGAGGTAGTCACCTGGAATGCATTTCAATTAAAAGGTGTGCCTTCTTAAAAGTTAATTTGTGGAATTTCTTTCCTTCTTAATGTGTTTGGGCCAGTTAGTTGTGTTGTGACAAGGTAGGGGGGTATACAGAAGATAGCCCTATTTGATAAAGTTCATATTATGGCAAGAACAGCTAAAATAAGAAAAGATAAATGACAGTCCATCAATATTTAAGACATGTAGGTCAGTCAATCTGGAAAATGTCAAGGACTGAAAGTTTCTTAAAGTGCAGTCGCAAAAACCATCAAGTGCTATGATGAAACTGGCTCTCATGAGGACCGCCACAGGAAAGGAAGACCCAGAGTTACCTCTGCTGCAAAGGATAAGTTGATTAGAGTTACCAGACTCAGAAATTGCAGCCAAAATAAATTATTCTCAGAGTTCAAGTAACAGACACATTTCAACATCAACTGTTCAGAGGAGACTGTTTTAATCAAGCCTTCATGGTTGAATTGCTTCAAAGAAACTACTACAAAATGACACCAATAAGAAGAAGAGTCTTGGAAATGTGTCCTTTTGTCTGATGAGTCCAAATTTGAGATTTGTGGTTCCATCCACCGTGTCTTTGTGAGACGCAGAGTAAGTGAATGGATGATCTCTGCATATGTGCTTCCATCCATGAAGCATGGAGGAGGAGAAGTGAGGGTATGGGGGTGCTTTGCTGGTGACACTGTCTGTGATTTATTTAGAATTCAAGGCACACGCAACCAGCATGGCTACCATAGCATGCAGCGATACGCCATCCCATTTGGTTTGCGCTTAGTGGGACAATAATTTGTTTTTCAACAGGACAATGATCCAACACCCCTACAGGCTGTGTAAGGGGTATTTGACCAAGAAGGAGAGTGATGGAGTACTGCATCTGACTACCTGGCCTCCACAATCACTCGACCTTAACCCAATTGAGATGGTTTGCGATGAGTGAAGGATAAGCAGCCAACAAGTGCTCAGAATATGTGTGCACTCCTTCAAGACTGTTGTAAAAGCATTCCAGGTGAAGCTGGTTGAGAGAATGCCAAGAGTGTGCAAAGCTGTCATCAAGGCAAAGGGTGGCTACTTTGAAGAATCTAAAATCTCAAATATATTTTGATTTGTTAAACACTTTTTTTGGTTACTACATGATTCTATTTTCTACATGTGTTATTTCATAGTTTTGATGTCTTCACTATTATTGAACAATGTAGAAAATAGTACAAATAAAGAAAAACCCTTGAATGAGTAGGTGTGTCCAAACTTTTGACTGGTACTGTATATATCAATGAATTGGCGAGGGCACTAGAACAGTCTGCAGTACCCGGCCTCACCCTACAAGAATCTGAAGTCAAATGTATACTGTTTGCTAATGGTCTGGTGCTTCTGTCCCCAACCAAGGAGGGCCTACAGCAGCACCTAGATATTCTGGAAAGATTCTGCAAGACTTTGGCCCTGACAGTAAATCTCAGTAAGACAAAAATAATGGGATTCCAAAAAAGGTCCAGTTGCCAGGACCACAAATACAAATTAGATACCGTTGCCCTAGAGCACACAGAAAACTATACATACCTCGGCCTACACATCTGCTCCGCAGGTAACTTCCATAAAGCTCTGATTGATCTGAGAGACCCAAGAAGGGCATTCTATGCCATCAAAAATAACATAACATTTGACATACCAATTAGGATCTGGCTAAAAATACTTGAATCAGTTATAGAACGCATTGCTCTGGTTGTGAGGTCTGGGGTCCGCTCACCAACCAAGAATTCACAAAATGGGACAAACACAAAATTGAGACTCTACATTCAGAATTCTGCAAAAACATCCTTCATGTACAACGTAGAACACCAAATAATGCATGTAGAGCAGAGTTACCCGCTAATTATCAAAATCCCAAAAAGATCTGTTAAATTCTACAACGACCTAAAAGGAAGCGATTCCCAAACCTTCCATAACAAAGCCATCATCTACAGAGAGATGAACCAGTAGAAGAGTCCCCTAAGCAAGCTGTTCCTAGGGCTCTGTTCACAAACACAAACAGATCCCACAGAGCCCCAGGACAACAACACAATTAGACCCAACCAAATCATGAGAAAACAAAAAGATAATTACTTGGAAAGAATTAACAAAAAAACTGAGCAAACTGGAATGCTATTTGGCCCTAAACAGAGAGTACACAGTGGCAGAATACCTGACCACTGTGACTGACCCAAACTTAAGGAAAGCTTTGACTATGTACAGACATAGTGAGCAGAGCCTTGCTATTGAGAGAGGACGCCATAGGCAGACCTGGCTCTCAAGAGAAGTCAGGCTGTGTGCACACTGCCCACAGAATGAGGTGGAAACTGAGCTGCACTTCCTAACCTCCTGCCAAATGTATGACCATATTAGAGACACATATTTCCCTCAGATTACACAGATCTACAAAGAATTTGAAAACAAATCCAATTTTGATAAACTCCCATATTTATTGGGTGACATTTCACTTTCTTTGGTAATGTGAACATATTTTATGCATGCCAATAATAAATCCCTTTGAATTTAATTGAATTTTGAAAGAGAGCTAGAGAGAGAGCGAGAGAGAGATCAAGAGAGAGAGCTAGAGAGAGCAAGAGCGCAAGAGAGAGAGAGAAAAGAGAGAGAGAGAGAGAGCAAGAGAGAGAGCTAGAGAGAGCTAGAGAGAGCTAGAGAGAGAGAGCAAGAGAGAGCAAGAGAGAGAGCAAGAGAGAGAGATAGAGAGAGAGAGCGAGAGAGAGCGCGAGAGAGACAGAAAGAGAAAGCAAGAGAGAGAGAGAGAGCTAGAGAGAGAGAGGGAGTATATTTCACTTTTGTTTATTATCTAGTTCACTTGCTTTGGCAATGTTAACATATGTTTCCTATGCCAATAAAGCCCTTAAACTGAATTGAATTGAGAGTGAGAGATTTGTGACCTGTTGCCACAACAAAAGTGCAACAAGTGAAGGGCAAACACCATTGTAAATACAACCCATATTTATGTTTATTTATTTTCCCTCTTGTACTTTAACTATTTGCACATCGTTACAACAATATATATAGACATAATGACATTTGAAATGTCTCTATTCCTTTGGAACTTTTGTGAGTGTAATGTTTACTGTTCATTTTATTGTTTATTTTTCACTTTTGTTTATTATCTATTTCACTTACTTTGGCAATGTAAACATATGATTCCCATGCCAATAAAGCCCTTAAATTGAAAATTGAAATTAAGAGAGAACAAAGGAGCCTGAAATCTTGGACCGTGAACAAGCGTACAGTCCTCCTCTAGCTCTGTGAACAAGTTAGTGATGCAGTTAGTTCCTTTAATCCACCATAGAAAAACCTAACACTTAAAGAAAAACTTCAGGTGTGATTCAGTAAAGGTCACACATTTCCACTGTAATCTGGGTAGATAAACTAGCGTGACAAACAGACGTGCCTGAGAACTTCAACAACGGCCCTGCCTCACCTCTAACTACTCACTGTGTGTGTGTGTGTGACAGAGAGATGTGCCTCAGAGCTATTTAAATTAGAAGAAATACAGTTGTCTTTGTTTTTATTATATAAAATACTGTATGTCCCTGAAAATGTGCTTAATATGTACACTACCGGTCAAACGTTTTAGAACACCTACTCATTTAAGTGTTTTTCTTTATTTTTACTATTTTCTACATTATAGAATAATAGTAAAGACATCAAAACTATGAAATAACACTTATGGAATCATGTAGTAACCCAAAAAGTATTAAACAACTCAAAATATATTTTATATTTGAGATTCTTCAAATAGCCACCCCTTGCCTTGATGACAGCTTTGCACACTCTTGGCATTCTCTCAACAAGCTTCACCTGGAAAAGCTTTTCCAACAGTCTTGAAAGAGTTCCCACATGCTGAGCACTTGTTGGGTGCTTTTCCTTTACTCTGCGGTCTGACTCATCCCAAACCATCTCAATTCGGTTGAGGTCAGAGGATTGTGGAGGCCAGGTCATCTGATGCAGCACTCCATCACTCTCCTTCTTGGTAAAATAGCCCTTACACAGCCTGGAGGTGTGTTGGGTCATTGTCCTGTTGAAAAAAAAAATGATAGTCCCACTAAGCCCAAACCAGATAGGATGGCGTATCGCTTCAGAATGCTGTGGTAACCATGCTGGTTAAGTGTGCTTTGAATTGTAAAAAAATCACAGACAGTGTCACCAGCAAAGCATCCCCACACCATAACACCTCCTCCTCCATGCTTCACTGTGGGAAATACACATGCAGGGATCATCCGTTCACCCACACCGCGTCTCACAAAGACACAGCGATTGGAACCAAAAATCTAGACAGATTTCCACCGGTCTAATGTCCATTGCTCGTGTTTCTTGGTCCAAGCAAGTCTCTTCTTCTTAATGGTGTCCTTTAGTAGTGGTTTCTTTGCAGCAAATTGACCATGAAGGCCTGATTCACACAGTCTCCTCTGAACAGTTGATGTTGAGATGTGTGTGTTACTTGAACTCTGTGAAGCATTTATTTAGGCTGCAATTTCTGAGGCTGGTAACTCTCATGAACTTATCCTCTGCAGCACAAGTAACTCTGGGTCTTCCATTTCTGTGGCGGTCCTCATGAGAGCCAGTTTCATCATAGTGCTTGGTGGTTTTTGCAACTGCACTTGAAAAACTTTCAAAGTTCTTGAGATTTTCCGGATTAACCTGTTAGGGCTAGGGGGCAGTATTTGCACGGCTGGATAAAAAGATTTACCCGATTTAATCTGGTTACTAATCCTACCCAGTAACTAGAATATGCATATACTTATTATATATGGATAGAAAACACTCTAAAGTTTCTAAAACTGTTTGAATGGTGTCTGTGAGTATAACAGAACTCATTTGGCAGGCAAAACCCTGAGACATTTTCTGACAGGAAGTGGATACCTGATGTGTTGTATTACCTTTAAACCTATGCCATTGAAAAACACAGGGGCTGAGGAATATTTTGGCACTTCCTATTGCTTCCACTAGATGTCACCAGCCTTTACAAAGTGTTTTGAGTCTTCTGGAGGGAGATCTGACCGAACAAGAGCCATGGAACGATGATGGCCCATTAGACACCTGGCGCGCGAGTTCATGTTGGGTACCCTCGTTCCAATACGTTATAAAATAGAATGCATTCGTCCACCTTGAATATTATTCATGTTCTGGTTAAAAAAGGCCCTAATGATTTATGCTATACAACGTTTGACATGTTTGAACGAACGTAAATATATTTTTTCCCCTCGTTCATGACGAGAAGTCCGGCTGGCTTAGATCATGTGCTAACAAGACGGAGATTTTTGGACATAAATGATGAGCTTTTTTGAACAAAACTACATTCGTTATGGACCTGTGATACCTGGAAGTGACATCTGATGAAGAGAATCAAAGGTAATGGATTATTTACATAGTATTTTCGATTTTAGATCTCCCCAACATGACGTCTAGTCTGTATCGCAACGCGTATTTTTCTGGGCGCAGTGCTCAGATTATTGCAAAGTGTGATTTCCAGTAAGGTTATTTTTAAATCTGGCAAGTTGATTGCGTTCAAGAGATGTAAATCTATAATTCTTTAAATGACAATATAATATTTTACCAATGTTTTGTAATTTTAATTATTTAATTTGTGGTGTTGACTTGACTGCCGGTTATTGGAGGGAAACGATTTCCTCAACATCAATGCCATAGTAAAACGCTGTTTTTGGATATAAATATGAACTTGATAGAACTAAAAATGCATGCATTGTCTAACATAATGTCCTAGGAGTGTCATCTGATGGAGATTGTAAAAGGTTAGTGCATCATTTTAGCTGGTTTTATGGTTTTGGTGACCCTGTCTTTGACTTGACAAAACATTACACACAACTCTTGTAAATGTACTGTCCTAACATACTCTAAATTTATGCTTTCGCCGTAAAACCTTTTTGAAATCGTAAAACGTGGTTAGATTAAGGAGATGTTTATCTTTCAAAGGGTGTAAAATAGTTGTATGTTTGAAAAATTTGAATTTTGACATTTATTTGGATTCAAATTTGCCGCTCTTGAAATGCACCTGCTGTTGATGGAGTGCACCACGGGTGGCACGCTAGCGTCCCACCTAGCCCATAGAGGTTAAGAAGGCACACCTGTTAATTGAAATGCATTCCAGGTGACTACCTCATGAATCTGGTTGAGAGAATACCAAGAGTGTGCAAAGCTGTCATCAAGGCAAAGGGTGGCTATTTGAAGAATGTCAAATATTCAATATATTTTGATTTGTTAAACACTTTTTTGGTTACTACATGATTCCATATGTGTTATTTCATAGTTTTGATGTCTTCACTGTTATTCTACAATGTAGAAAATAGTAAAATAAAGAAAAACCCTTGAATGAGCAGGTGTTCTAAAACGTTTGACCGGTAGTGTATATTTACATATTTGATGAGTGTTGGGGGACTGTCCGTTCTAGCATGAGGAAGTAAGGAGACATGTCCACTAGTTACCCCAACTACAAAGTCAAAATTGGCTATATTGTAAAAATTCATGAAAACAAACAATTTGCTTTTTGTTCTGAATTTAAGGTTAGGGTTAGGCATAAGGTTAGCAGTGTGGTAATGGTGAGGGTTAAGGTTGGGATTAAGGTTGGGGCTAAGGTTACGTTTTAGGTTCAAAATCACATTTTAAAAAGAGAAAATAGTAACGCCCTAACCTTCTCTATCACTATACCCGTGGGCTGCCTGGGAGTCACTGAAAAGCAAAATGTATGTGAAGCAACTTGCCAAACCGCTGAAGCTTGCTAAAATTGAGAATTTACGGGAAAAGTCCACTGTAGTTTCATCTCCTAGACCTATCTCCAAATGTAAAATTAATGAGGACACCGAGATTCAGTGAGCTTTCAGCCAAGGTAGAAAACACGATGTAGAGATGTATCATCTATGGCAGAACTATTCATGTGAATACTGCCTCCAGCGAAAAGCAAAGTTTTCTTTACATTAAGAACCGGACAGTTTTAGAGCTCAACCCAGAGAAGGAGAAGTCTGGGCCTGAACTACTCAGCACTTTGAAAATTGTAAACTACCAGAAATGTTTGCCTTTAAATGACCATATTATTGTCAGAATTGTCCATGAAATGTACTAAGACAAAACCATAAAGTACATTCAAGCCTATTTCAGCATTTCATGCATTGCTCGTTGACATTTCGGCAACGGCGGAAGGAATCAAAAGGGACCTTGGATTAAAGCAACGGTCAAGCAGTAATAATCATTGTAAAACAAAGACCTTCATGGTGCCCATGGTGTTCTAAAAAGGCAAATCAGACAACTTTCTCCCGCTTTCTTGACTGGCCTGCCTGGCCTGCCTGCCTTGTCCCACTGGGCAAAAACAGATTAAATCAACATTGTTTCCATGTCATTTCAACCCCAAAATCCAATGTAATAACGTTGAATAAACGTGAGAAAACTGATTGGATTTGCAAAAAAGACATCAGCGTAAGGAAATTCCATATTTTCTTGACCCAATGTTTATTAAGCTAAATCCAATGACATGGTGACAGTTTTTGTTGATTTCACGATAAATTCAGGCTAGATGACAACTCAACCAAATGTAAATCAAAACTAGATGTTGAACTGGCGTCTGCCCAGTGGGGGCATGGCTACAGTAGCTGGAGTGCCAGAGATTCAACCTTGGGGTTGATTGTGTTTCGAAGCGAGTTGGAACTTTAGCAGCCAAATTACCTTCCCTTCTCTGGAGTATGCTTATCTGAAGAGTGCTAGCTCCAACCTCCTGGTAATCCATCTCCATTTTACTGCCACAGTTCTACTATCTGACAGGCCGATAGGCGGCCAGTAGACCCAGGACTTGGCCAGGACTCTCCCTCCGCCTGCGGTGACATAGAGGCTATTTTCCTCAATATTCCGTCCGGTCCAGACTGCTGGCTAATACAAGGTCTATTGATTGCATTTGTAAACTTGGATGTACTTTGGAGTGCGTTTTCGTAAAACCCTTAACGTGTTCCAGAGAGGTTTTAGCTGCTTTGCGGTTCTGACTGCTCCGCTGCAGTCTTGGCAACCACCCAACCACAGAGTGAGAGAAGAAAACTAATGGAAACAATGTCCAACTATAGATTAAACTAAAATCTGGAATAAGTAATTGGATGCATCCCAAAGTACACAATAGGGACTAGGGTGCCATTCGGGATGCTAGAAGCAGTCTAGTGTATGTATGTAAAATATGCTCAGATTGAGATATGAACCCTCCAGAAACAATGAGGCATAGTATTCTGTAGAATCCCAGGATCTAAAGAAGACATACAAGAGAACATGATCTTTCTGAGTGCGGTACAGGACATACAATATGACCAGGAATACGTCACAATCCGTTAGGTATGGTTGTAAAGATATTGGCCTGTCACCCTTACAATTCAATAAGGCTTCACTTTGAATAATGCAGAAAAGCTGTAAAATATAGCATACATTTGAGATAAAGGACATCTGGAAACAGGAGTGTAATAATAGTACATGACTGAGGTTTAACTCCAGTGATTTATGTGGAACACAATGACTGTCACCGCTGTGGTCTGAAATGGAATGCCCAGTGCATCCTGGGAAGCATGAGAAGCCAAGAGAGGAGGACACCAGAGGCAAGGCAACACAAACCTTTACTATGAGTCCACTAGACTATTTTCTTTCCAACCCAGTCTGGGCTATGGTGTTAACATTTGCATTTGCATTCTGTTGCACACACACACACACACACACACACACACACACACACACACACACACACACACACACACACACACACACACACACACACACACACACACACACACACACACACACACACACACACACACACACACACACACACACACACACACACACACACAAGTTGACGAAGGTTCTTCACACAATCCTTGGGCTCTCTCCCTAACGCTGTCTCCCAAGTCAGAGGGTACCTCCATCTCTATCTAACCCTGTCTCCCCAGTCAGGGTGAACCCCATCTCTCTCTAACCCTGTCTCCCCAGTCAGAGGGTACCCCATCTCTCTCTAACGCTGTCTCCCCAGTCAGAGGGTACCCCCATCTCTCTCTAACCCTGTCTCCCCAGTCAGAGGGTACCCCCATCTCTCTCTAACCCTGTCTCCCCAGTCAGGGTGAACCCCATCTCTCTCTAACCCTGTCTCCCCAGTCAGAGGGTACCCCCATCTCTCTCTAACCCTGTCTCCCCAGTCAGAGGGTACACCATCTCTCTCTAACCCTGTCTCCCCAGTCAGAGGGGACCCCATCTCTCTCTAACCCTGTCTCCCTAGTCAGAGGGTACCCCCATCTCTCTCTAACCCCGTCTCCCCAGTCAGAGGGTACCCCCACCTCTCTCTAACCCCGTCTCCCCAGTCAGAGGGTACCCCCATCTCTCTCTAACCCCGTCTCCCCAGTCAGGGTGAACCCCATCTCTCTCTAACCCCGTCTCCCCAGTCAGAGGGTGCCCCCATCTCTCTCTAACCCCGTCTCCCCAGTCAGAGGGTACCCCCATCTCTCTCTAACCCTGTCTCCCCAGTCAGGGTGAACCCCATCTCTCTCTAACCCCGTCTCCCCAGTCAGGGTGAACCCCATATCTCTCTAACCCTGTCTCCCCAGTCAGGGTGAACCCCATCTCTCTCTAACCCTGTCTCCCCAGTCAGAGGGGACCCCCATCTCTGCTACCTCCCTGTCTCCCCAGTCCGAGGGGAACCACATAATTCCTACCTCCCTGCAAACTTGACACTGCAAACTGGGAGATTGGAAAGAAGAAGAAGAAGAAGAAGAAGAAGAAGAAGGAGGCACTTTGAGTTTTCCCCCCAAAAAACAAGTCTGTTGTGAATTTGGTATTTTGGTGATGACTCATATCAGGAGGTAATAGTAAATATGCCCTGAAAAAAGCAGATCCTATCCACACTATACCCTATATAATGCACTACTTTTAACCAGAGCCCTATGGGCCCTGGTCAAAAGCAATGTATCACATAGGGAATAGGGTTCCATTTGAGATGCAGTCTACTATAGTTGACAATGTATCATCCTCTGCTGTCCTCTGGTAGGGTTGTAATGTTTTTTGAAATAACTAGTGCTGAGCGATTAATGATTTTTTTCTAGGTCAGTTTGTTCTCGGTTCAATTTAAAAAAAATAATAATGGTTTTCGATTTCAAAATGAAATAATGACATTAAAATTGCTTTTTATGGATATTCCAAAGCCCAAAATAGTGAACATTCAATTGCCAAAACATTGAAAATATAACATTTTCTGTCAGGTTGACATAGTCTTGCCTGCTCCCGCTCTCCCTGTCTGGCGCTCGAGGGCGACAGGCTGCCCTTCATTACGCACACCACTCACCATCATTACGCGCATCTGCGCAATACTGGACTCACCTGGACCCCATTACTTTGTTGATTACCCCCTCTATATCTGTTCCCTGTGTCAGCATTGATGTCATTATTTTTCCCCTGTCTAGATGCTGTTCCTGTTCTCTTTCATGGCCGTTGTTTATTAAATGTTAATTCCCTGTACCTGCTTCTCATAGACATCAATAGAAAAATGGGAAAGTTTTATTAATTTTACTTTCTTTATTTTTATTTGATGTCTACCTAATTTGATGTCAACAGTGCTCAGGCAGTAGCATCCAGCCAGCCAGACAACGTTATCTCTGTACTCCCCATACTGTACTGTCTTTAGTCATCCTATTTAGCTAGCCTGGCTAAGCATGGTGCAGAGCTGTCTGACAAAGTCATTTTACTAGTTCTTCAAAGTAGATCAGGCATACTTCCAAGAACTGTGTCTATCACTCTCTCTAGTCATTGTGTTGTGTACATTCCCCTCTTATGAGGTCTGTGTGTATCTAACCTATCGTAGCAGGCGTAAAAAGTGTATCAATCTCTGTCTGAGCCGGGAAAAAAAGGAGCAATGGATTATGGTCATTGCAGTTAATTACCACGTTTCTGCACTGAACTACGTTGAATATTTCCTTAATGAAAACTCCCTTCAGTCCCGCATCACAAATAGTTATTGAGTTGATTTCTCCCGTGAATTATTTGATTTCTCTCCAGAGAAACGGCTCGCTGGACTCACAAAAAAAATGAAATAAATGAAATTCAAAATAATTGAACCGACCTCGGTCAATTAGTTTTTTAATAACCAAGAAAAAAACGAAATGTTGGTTAATCGCTCAGCACTAGAAATGACCTAATTTAGATCAATCTTACTACAGTATTATACTACAATCTAGTTTCAGATAGGACTGGCACTGACGGAAAGAGTCAGATACAATGGCTGATATCAAACTAAAGGGTATCTCTCGGATGTCTAAGCATGATGGAATGGTACATACGCAGGACACATTGTTTAGTTGCTGTGCCTGTATGTGTCTGTGTGTGTGTGTGTGTGTGTGTGTTACACACACTGATCCCTCAACTCCTATCACTACAGCTAAAAGCATCACCTTACACACTGATCCCTCAACTCCTATCACTACAGCTAAAAGCATCACCTTACACACTCTGATCACTCAACTCCTATAATTACAGCTAAAACCATCACCTTACATACTCTGATCACTCAACTCCTATCATTACAGCTAAAACCACCGCCTTACACACTGATCCCTCAACTCCTATCATTACAGCTAAAACCATCACCTTACACACTGATCACTCAACTCCTATCACTACAGCTAAAAGCATTGCCTTACATACTCTGATCACTCAACTCCTATCATTACAGCTAAAACCATCGCCTTACACACTCTGATCACTCAACTCCTGTCATTACAGCTAAAACCACCGCCTTACACACTCTGATCACTCAACTCCTATAATTACAGCTAAAACCATCGCCTTACACACTCTGATCACTCAACTCCTATCACTACAGCTAAAACCATCGCCTTACACACTCTGATCACTCAACTCCTATCACTACAGCTAAAAGCATCGCCTTACATACTCTGATCACTCAACTCCTATCATTACAGCTAAAACCATCGCCTTACACACTCTGATCACTCAACTCCTATAATTACAGCTAAAACCATCGCCTTACACACTCTGATCACAGGCCCTGTCAGATCCCACAACCTCAGGTACGGTCTGGGGCTGGCTTTGTAAATGAACCTTGATAAAAGATGAAACGGTGGAAAAATACATACATATTATTCTTCTCTTATCGTCCCTTCAACCAGGGCTAAAGCCTTAATGCCAAGCTAGCTTTCAGAAACTTTGATGAAGTTCTGACCCTGGTCCATAATGTCATCAGTGAGACCTAAAGATCACCACAAATGGTTGCTCTGGTATGGATGTCCTGGGCTGCCTGGGCTGAGCTGGGGCGGTGTTTGTGTGTGTGTGCGTGTATGTGTGTGTGTGTGTGGGCATGCGTGCCTTATGTGTGGCTCGGTGTTTGCAGCCCTCCATGACTGCCACCTACCTACCTCCGTCACAGCTCTTCCACTCCCCTTTGAATGTGATCAGAAACAAACTTTCGTCTCCACCCTTCACTTCTGTAGCCAAGGGTGTATTCATTAGCGCAAACCCTAGCAAATCAAAGCAAAACATTTTGCAACAGAAAACTTTTTGCAAGGAAAACTTGTGAAAACACCCAGGATGGCTGTTTGGTTTAGTGAAAACATCCAGGATGGCTGTTTGGTTCTAAGTGAAAACACACAGGATGGCTGTTTGATTCTTATTGAAAACACACAGGATGGCTGTTTGGTTCTTATTGAAAACACACAGGATGGCTGTTTGGTTCTAAGTGAAAACACACAGGATGGCTGTTTGATTCTTATTGAAAACACACAGGATGGCTGTTTGGTTCTAAGTGAAAACACACAGGATGTCTGTTTGATTCTTATTGAAAACACACAGGATGTCTGTTTGGTTCTTATTGAAAACACAGGATGGCTGTTTGATTCTTATTGAAAACACACAGGATGGCTGTTTGGTTCTTATTGAAAACACACAGGATTGCTGTTTGATTCTTATTGAAAACACACAGGATGGCTGTTTGGTTCTTATTGAAAACACACAGGATGGCTGTTTGGTTCTTATTGAAAACACACAGGATGGCTGTTTGGTTCTTATTGAAAACACACAGGATGGCTGTTTGATTCTTATTGAAAACACACAGGATTGATGTTTGATTCTTATTGAAAACACACAGGATGGCTGTTTGGTTCTTATTGAAAACACACAGGATGGCTGTTTGGTTCTTATTGAAAACACACAGGATGGCTGTTTGGTTCTTATTGAAAACACACAGGATGGCTGTTTGGTTCTTATTGAAAACACACAGGATGGCTGTTTGGTTCTTATTGAAAACACACAGGATGGCTGTTTGGTTCTTATTGAAAACACACAGGATGGCTGTTTGATTCTTATTGAAAACACACAGGATGGCTGTTTGGTTCTTATTGAAAACACACAGGATGGCTGTTTGGTTCTTATTGAAAACACACAGGATTGCTGTTTGATTCTTATTGAAAACACACAGGATGGCTGTTTGGTTCTTATTGAAAACACACAGGATGTCTGTTTGGTTCTTATTGAAAACACACAGGATTGCTGTTTGATTCTTATTGAAAACACACAGGATGGCTGTTTGGTTCTTATTGAAAACACACAGGATGGCTGTTTGGTTCTAAGTGAAAACACACAGGATGTCTGTTTGATTCTTATTGAAAACACACAGGATGTCTGTTTGGTTCTTATTGAAAACACAGGATGGCTGTTTGATTCTTATTGAAAACACACAGGATGGCTGTTTGGTTCTTATTGAAAACACACAGGATTGCTGTTTGGTTCTTATTGAAAACACACAGGATGGCTGTTTGGTTCTTATTGAAAACACACAGGATGGCTGTTTGGTTCTTATTGAAAACACACAGGATGGCTGTTTGGTTCTTATTGAAAACACACAGGATGGCTGTTTGGTTCTTATTGAAAACACACAGGATTGACTGTTTGATTCTTATTGAAAACACACAGGATGGCTGTTTGGTTCTTATTGAAAACACACAGGATGGCTGTTTGGTTCTTATTGAAAACACACAGGATGGCTGTTTGGTTCTTATTGAAAACACACAGGATGGCTGTTTGGTTCTTATTGAAAACACACAGGATGGCTGTTTGGTTCTTATTGAAAACACACAGGATGGCTGTTTGGTTCTTATTGAAAACACACAGGATGGCTGTTTGATTCTTATTGAAAACACACAGGATGGCTGTTTGGTTCTTATTGAAAACACACAGGATGGCTGTTTGGTTCTTATTGAAAACACACAGGATTGCTGTTTGATTCTTATTGAAAACACACAGGATGGCTGTTTGGTTCTTATTGAAAACACACAGGATGTCTGTTTGGTTCTTATTGAAAACACACAGGATTGCTGTTTGATTCTTATTGAAAACACACAGGATGGCTGTTTGGTTCTTATTGAAAACACACAGGATGGCTGTTTGGTTCTTATTGAAAACACACAGGATGGCTGTTTGGTTCTTATTGAAAACACACAGGATGGCTGTTTGGTTCTTATTGAAAACACACAGGATGGCTGTTTGGTTCTTATTGAAAACACACAGGATGGCTGTTTGGTTCTTATTGAAAACACACAGGATGGCTGTTTGATTCTTATTGAAAACACACAGGATGGCTGTTTGGTTCTTATTGAAAACACACAGGATGTCTGTTTGGTTCTTATTGAAAACACACAGGATTGCTGTTTGATTCTTATTGAAAACACACAGGATGGCTGTTTGGTTCTTATTGAAAACACACAGGATGGCTGTTTGGTTCTTATTGAAAACACACAGGATTGCTGTTTGGTTCTTATTGAAAACACACAGGATGGCTGTTTGGTTCTTATTGAAAACACACAGGATGGCTGTTTGGTTCTTATTGAAAACACACAGGATGGCTGTTTGGTTCTTATTGAAAACACACAGGATGGCTGTTTGGTTCTTATTGAAAACACACAGGATGGCTGTTTGGTTCTTATTGAAAACACACAGGATGGCTGTTTGTTTCTTATTGAAAACACACAGGATGGCTGTTTGGTTCTTATTGAAAACACACAGGATTGCTGTTTGGTTCTTATTGAAAACACACAGGATGGCTGTTTGGTTCTTATTGAAAACACACAGGATTGCTGTTTGGTTCTTATTGAAAACACACAGGATGGCTGTTTGGTTCTTATTGAAAACACACAGGATGGCTGTTTGGTTCTTATTGAAAACACACAGGATTGCTGTTTGGTTCTTATTGAAAACACACAGGATGGCTGTTTGGTTCTTATTGAAAACACACAGGATTGCTGTTTGGTTCTTATTGAAAACACACAGGATGGCTGTTTGGTTCTTATTGAAAACACACAGGATGGCTGTTTGGTTCTTATTGAAAACACACAGGATGGCTGTTTGGTTCTTATTGAAAACACACAGGATGGCTGTTTGGTTCTTATTGAAAACACACAGGATGGCTGTTTGGTTCTTATTGAAAACACACAGGATGGCTGTTTGGTTCTTATTGAAAACACACAGGATGGCTGTTTGGTTCTTATTGAAAACACACAGGATGGCTGTTTGGTTCTTATTGAAAACACACAGGATGGCCAGGGAAGCAGCACCATCAGGCATGGAACCTTCATTTCTCTGTCTAATTCTAAGGAGCCTTTCTTTTGTTTAACAATGCAAAGCTATTTGATTGGCTGTAATGGCATAGCAACAAAAATATATTTTACTGTACCCAATAGTAAGACACCAAACATGAACAATGACATTGTTTTGATGAGAACATATTGTTTTCTAGACAGTGGAGGAAAAGATGTAGGAGATTGGAGGTCTGTTATAGGGGAGGGTGAGAGTGAGAGCAGACGTGTCCGGTCTATCCGACTAAGGCAATTACACAGATAATGGTCACACATGCTCGGCTATGATGCCTTAGATCTATCTCAGTGACCTGAGTGCCACTGACAGACTGCCGTCTCGTTAGACCGCGTCTTGACCTTGCTAGGAAAGGAGTGATGGAGGGAGGGAAGGATGGATGGAGGGAAGGAATACAGACACAACTCTTGGGCTGGAAATAATACTGCCAGAAGGCCAGTATACACTGTCAGTACTCAAGCCCTGAATGTAAAAAAGATTAATCAGAGAAAGACTGAAGAGACAGGAGGAAGACTAATCATAGACTACAGTAGAGATAGGAGGAAGACTAATCATAGACTACCATAGAGACATGAGGAAGTCTAATCATAGACTACTATAGAGACAGGAGGAAGACTTCTCCCCTACCTCACCTCGCTCATCAACGCATCCTTGACCGCTGGCTACGTCCCTTCCGTCTTCAAGAGAGCGAGAGTTGCACCCCTTCTGAAAAAACCTACACTCGATCCCTCCGATGTCAACAACTACAGACCAGTATCCCTTCTTTCCTTTCTCTCCAAAACTCTTGAACGCGCCGTCCTTGGCCAGCTCTCTTGCTATCTCTCTCAGAATGACCTTCTTGATCCTAATCAGTCAGGTTTCAAGACTGGGCATTCAACTGAGACTGCTCTTCTCTGTGTCACGGAGGCTCTCCGCACTGCTAAAGCTAACTCTCTCTCCTCTGCTCTCATCCTTCTAGACCTATCTGCTGCCTTTGATACCGTGAACCATCAGATCCTCCTCTCCACCCTCTCCGAGCTGGGCATCTCCGGCACCGCGCACGCTTGGATTGCGTCCTACCTGACAGGTCGCTCCTACCAGGTGGCGTGGCGAGAATCTGTCTCCGCACCACGTGCTCTCACCACTGGTGTCCCCCAGGGCTCTGTTCTTAGCCCACTCCTATTCTCGCTATACACCAAGTCACTTGGCTCTGTCATATCCTCACATGGTCTCTCATATCATTGCTATGCAGATGACACACAATTAATCTTCTCCTTTCCCCCTTCTGACAACCAGGTGGCGAATCGCATCTCTGCATGTCTGGCAGACATATCAGTGTGGATGACGGATCACCACCTCAAGCTGAACCTCGGCAAGACGGAGCTGCTCTTCCTCCCGGGGAAGGACTGCCCGTTCCATGATCTCGCCATCACGGTTGACAACTCCCTTGTGTCCTCCTCCCAGAGTGCTAAGAGCCTTGGCGTGACCCTGGACAACACCCTGTCGTTCTCCACCAACATCAAGGCGGTGACCCGATCCTGTAGGTTCATGCTCTACAACATTCGCAGAGTACGACCCTGCCTCACACAGGAAGCGGCGCAGGTCCTAATCCAGGCACTTGTCATCTCCCGTCTGGATTATTGCAACTCGCTGTTGGCTGGGCTCCCTGCCTGTGCCATTAAACCCCTACAACTCATCCAGAACGCCGCAGCCCGTCTGGTGTTCAACCTTCCCAAGTTCTCTCACGTCACCCCGCTCCTCCGCTCTCTCCACTGGCTTCCAGTCGAAGCTCGCATCCGCTACAAGACCATGGTGCTTGCCTACGGAGCTGTGAGGGGAACGGCACCTCCATACCTTCAGGCTCTGATCAGGCCCTACACCCAAACAAGGGCACTCCGTTCATCCACCTCTGGCCTGCTCGCCTCCCTACCTCTGAGGAAGCACAGTTCCCGCTCAGCCCAGTCAAAACTGTTCGCTGCTCTGGCACCCCAATGGTGGAACAAGCTCCCTCACGACGCCAGGACAGCGGAGTCAATCACCACCTTCCGGAGACACCTGAAACCCCACCTCTTCAAGGAATACCTGGGATAGGATAAAGTAATCCTTCTAACCCCCCCCTTAAAAGATTTAGATGCACTATTGTAAAGTGGTTGTTCCACTGGATATTATAGGTGAATGCACCAATTTGTAAGTCGCTCTGGATAAGAGCGTCTGCTAAATGACTAAAATGTAAATGTAAATGTAAATGTAATCATAGACTACTGTAGAGAGAGGAGAAAGACTAATCATTGAAAGACTGTAGACACAGGAGGACGACTAATCATAGACTACGGTAGATACAGGAGGAAGACTAATCATAGACTATTATAGAGACAGGAGGAAGACTAATAATAGACTACCATAGATAGAGGAGGAAGATGAATCATAGACTACTGTAGACACAGGAGGAAGACTAATAAAATACTACTGTAGATGCAGGAGGAAGACCAATCATAGACTACCATAGATACAGGAGGAAGACTAATCATAGACTACTGTAGATACAGATGGAAGATGAATTATAGAAAGACTGTTGAGACATGAGGAAGACTAATCATAGACTACTGTAGAGACAGGAGGAAGACCAATCATAGACTACTGTAGAGACAGGAGGAAGACTAAGCATATGCTACTATAGAGATAGGAGGAAGACTAATCATAGAAAGACTGTAGAGACAGGAGGAAGACTAATCACAGACTATTGTAGAGATAGGAGGAAGACTAATCATAGACTCCTTGGAGACAGGAGGAATACTAATCATAGACTACTGTAGAGACAGGAGGAAGACCAATCATAGACTACTGTAGAGACAGGAGGAAGACTAATCATAGACTCCTTGGAGACAGGAGGAATACTAATCATGACAACTACTGTGATTATTATTATTTGACAATGCTGGTCATTTATGAACATTTGAACATCTAGGCCATGTGCTGTTATAATCTCCACCCGGCACAGCCAGAAGAGGACTGGCCACCCCTCATAGCCTGGTTCCTCTCTAGGTTTCTTCCTAGGTTTTGGCCTTTCTAGGGAGTTTTTCCTAGCCACCGTGCTTCTACACCTGCATTGCTTGCTGTTTGGGGTTTTAGGCTGGGTTTCTGTACAGCACTTTGTGATACAGCTGATGTAAGAAGGGCTATATAAATACATTTGATTTGATTTACTGTAGATACAGGAAGACTAATCATAGACTACTGTAGATACAGGGGGAAGACTAATCATAGACTACTTTAGATACAGGAGAAATACTAATCATAGACTGTTGTATAGACAGGAGGAAGACTAATCATAGACCACTGTAGAGACAGGAGGAAGACTAATCATAGACTACGTGGAGACAGGAGGAAGACCAATCATAGAAAGACTGTAGAGACAGGAGGAAGACTAATCATAGACTACTATAGAGATACGAGGAAGACTAATCATAGAAAGACTGTAGAGACAGGAGGAAGACTAATCATAGACTACTGTAGAGACAGGAGGAAGACTAATCATAGACTACGTGGAGACAGGAGGAAGACCAATCATAGAAAGACTGTAGAGACAGGAGGAAGACTAATCATAGACTATTGTAGAGACAGGATGAAGACTAATCATAGACTACTGTAGAGACAGGATGAAGACTAATCACAGACTATTGTAGAGATAGGAGGAAGACTAATTATAGACTACAGTAGAGACAGGAGGACGACCAATCATAGACTACTGTAGAGACAGGAGGAAGACTAATCATAGAAAGACTAGAGACAGGAGGAAGACTAATCACAGACTACTTGGAGACAGGAGGAAGACTAATCATAGACTATTGTAGAGATAGGAGGAAGACTAATCATAGACCACAGTAGAGACAGGAGGAAGACTAATCACAGACTACCGTAGAGACAGGAGGAAGACTAATCATAGACTATTGTAGAGATAGGAGGAAGACTAATTATAGACTACAGTAGAGACAGGAGGAAGACTAATCACAGACTACCGTAGAGACAGGAGGAAGACTAATCATAGACTATTGTAGAGATAGGAGGAAGACTAATTATAGACTACAGTAGAGATAGGAGGAAGACTAATCAAAGACTACTGTAGCGACAGGAGAAAGTAAGAGGGTTCAAAATGGGAGTTTGTCTGGAATGCAAATCAAAATGTCACAGTCACAAATATACTGAATCTCTATCAAGTCATGAAGCTGTGGAGCGTCTACTAAATGACTACAATGTACTGTATGCGAGTGGTTGGCAAGATAGACCTTCTATGGTCCCTGCTCTGTCTTGGGAGGACGGGTTGTTTGGAGACGTTATTAAGGACTCCACAGCTCCTTTGAAAGGAGATGGAAGGCTGCCTGTCACAGAGTGAGGTAGGCAGAACAAAGCACTTTTTGGTCCCATAGGGGGCCTCCACACACTTTCATGTGGACAGGAGATGTCTGAACCGCTCCCAATCTCACGCTGATACACACATACAGAGAAATGTGAAGAAAATAAAGTTTTCCAACATTGGACTGAATGGGAAAGTCCAAAATAAAAAACTTGTATATAACACAATTGAATGGGTACAGAGGACCAGGATTCAGTCGTATCACAGGTCTACAACAGTATGATGTATTGTGGTTTTCAGTGATTCAAGGACACATGCTTTACTGTTACACATACCATATGATATGTAGAGTTTAAGATTCTTTAAAAGTTGAAGTTTTAAACATTGTTTATGATACTTTTCCTGGAGGTGTGATCTATTTCAAAACCATCCAACATGATATCAAACTATAAAACCTTGTCTAGATCATTACATCTACAGTACAAACACAAGTTAATAATATTTATGTATGTCTTCTGAACTAATGGCAGTCATAAGCCTTTAAATAAAACTGACTTTATATCCTGATCGCAAGTAAAGCGTCGTCTGAAAGCAACGCAGCATTTCAAACTCCTAGGATTTATGCAAAGCTCTGTCCATAAGGATAGGCATCAATTGACTTGGACGACTTCACTAAACCAACAAATGTGTTTTATCCATATACTTTGTGAAAGACAGACAACACATGAAACAGCCCATACACTGCCGGACCAACTAATAGGCTATGCACTCTGAGTAATCGCTGGAGCATGATGGATAAATGGACTAACTGTTGAGTTGATTTTGCTGGGCTAACTGGATAAAAGCTGCCTGGACTCAGCCCACTGTAATTACTGCACTACTGGGGATGATGGTTAGTGTCAGGGTCACAACATGGTCAAGTCAGGACCAGGGCAGAAATGACAGAGCAATCTCCAGTACATGTGTCAGGTGGTTTCACACACAGAAGGAGGCAGGGCATTTGGACATGTTAAAGGATCAAGTCGTTTCACTTGTCAGATCTCCTGTGAAGAGGACTTTTGGGAATGGTCAATTAATTAACAGTTCAGTGATTTTCAAGATCTGTTGAAAAGGTTACATTAGAGCATTAAAGCCTGCATAAAGAGATATAGGTAGAGAGAGAGAGAGAGAGAGAGAGAGAGAGAGAGTCCAAAAACCAACTCTATCTTTACATGTCAGTGTTCGTGTGCAGCCATGCAGGGATGAAACGGAGGCAACAAGAGAGCCAGCCAGGACACTGATACTCTTCCTAAGGGGTAATCAGTTGGAGCCAAAGTGGCCTGTATGATGGCTGCATCTGTGAGGAAGAGGCATGCTGCCTGCATGTAAGGACCCTTACTCTCTTATGCTCTCCTGGGTGCAGCACAGATACAGATAAACCGATTCCCGTTCCCCCACAAGGCTCCTGGGGTTAGGGGCAGCAGCTGCCGAGACTAATGACAGTGTCTACAAGGGAATCAAATGGGCTCTGGCGGAAACAAATATATACATTTAAGAAGATGAGAGGAAGAAAGGGAGAGAGGAGAGAGGAGAAAGGAGATAGGACAGTGAGAGAGCAAGAGAGAGAGAGAGACAGCAAAAGAGAGAGGGGGGAGAGGTAGGCTACCACTTCATCTTGGCTCAGTGGGTGTGACTGGTTTTACCCCAGGTCCCCCGTGGAGAAACAGTGGCTCCTTGTCAAAGACTGAAAGATTGCAACATAACAATATCACTAAAGGAACCCCTTGAGGAATGCAACTATTTGTTGGCAACTGCACAGGCCTCTAAAATCAGCCTTTCTTTCCTGTGTTTTTGGCAGTGCAGTTTCCCCTTGATAGTCTTTGGCTAACTCCATACTGTCTTAATCAGGGCTTCGTTTACCAGAGCCTTCGCATAGTTAAGATCATCGTTAGAACCTTCTTACGATGTATCTTTAATAGCCAAGGTGTTTCCCTGAGCCTTAGTTAGTAACGCAGCTCTTAAAAACCTTGGCACATCTACGAATGATCCAGACCACTTTTCCCCTTGATTTATATCACAGCTGCTGCTACGCAATAAAACAGATACATAAATGAAGAGAACAGGCACGAGGGCAGCAATGTCATAAAAAGGTTTCTGTAGGTTTCTGTATGTAGACCTGTGGAGGAAGAGGAGGAGGACAGGAGGAATATGATGACGAAGAGGAGGAGGAGGAGGAAGATGAGGAAGAGGAGGAGGAGAAGAGGAAGATGATGATGAAGAGGAAGGGGAAGAGGGGGAAGAAGAGGAGGAGGAGGAGGAGCTTCTCCACCTTGAGTAGTGTAAGTATTGTGTAGATTCAAAGTCTCCACCTTGAGTAGTGTAAGTATTGTGTAGATTCAAAGTCTCCACCTTGAGTAGTGTAAGTATTGTGTAGATTCCAAGATGATCAGTTTGAGACATGATAAATTGTCCCTTTGTCAACCCAATAATTATTTGTCATGCCGTTAAAGCATTTCAATTGAATTGATTTGAGTTATGATTACTTTGGTGGAATAAAATGCTATTCGATGAGCAATGCTTTTCTTTAACATGAACAAAAACAACTATCTTACATTCCTATGAAAATCTGTATCTCATCAAAGCTTGCTTTGATTATGACCTATATTCTTACTCACTCATCAGCTTAGACAGAGACAGATATTTTGTACGTCAGTTTCGTTGTCATTTTTTATCTCCATCCTCATCAGTATGCTGTTTCCATTCTATCACAAATACATCATGCGGGGAGGCATTATTGGAAGAGGCCTTTGCTTTCCTCTGGTGCTTTGATGCTGCTTCACCTCCCTCTCACCTGCCTGCCTTGCTGGCTTCAGATGCAGTATGCATAATGAAATGAGAGAGGACTGGAGCACCAGTCTGGGACCACAGATGATGGGCAGCGGATGTCCCATGAGACTCCCTATGCAACCAGTATTTGATAAGCTCATCGGGGTGGTGGTGGTGGTGGGGGGGAGGGGGGGTCTGTATATCATTCCATGTGTGTGGGTGTGTGTACGTGTTTTGTGTGTGTGTGTGTGTGTGTGTGTGTGTGTGTGTGTGTGTGTGTGCGTGCATGCCTGCCTGCCTACGTACGTCTGAGTGTGCCTGCATGTGTTAGCCTAACTCCACGCGTGTGTGTGTGAGTGAATGAGTGTTTGTATGTGTGTAGCTGCATGTGTGTGTGTGCATGCCTTCATGCGTGTGTGTGTGTGAGTATACAGAGAACAGACAATGTGTCTAGGGAAATCAAGGCAGAGGGTGCCCTCTCTCCTCTCCTCTCCTCTCCTCTCCTCTCCTCTCCTCTCCTCTCCTCTCCTCTCCTCTCCTCTCCTCTCCTCTCCTCTCCTCTCCTCTCCTCTCCTCTCCTCTCCTCTCTTTGCCTCTCCTGCCTCCTCTCTTCACTTCTCGTATTCACATCTCCTCGCCTCTCCTCCTCTCCTCTACTCACCATCTTCTCTCCTCTCCTCTCGCCTCCCCTCGCCTCGCCTCTCGCCTCGCCTCGCCTCGCCTCGCCTCGCCTCGCCTCTGCTCTCTTCTCGTCTCTTCTCCTCTACTCTTTCTCTTCGCTGCTCTTGTCGTGTCTTCTCCTCTCCTCTCTTGCCTCCCCTCCTCTCCCCTCCCCTCCTCTTCTCTCCTCTTCACTTCTCTCCTCTCCTCTCCTCTCCTCTCAGGTAGCCTAGTGGTTAGAGCTTTGGGCCAGCAATTGAAAGGTTGCTAGATTGAATCCCTGAGCTGAAAATGTAAAAAGATGTCGTTCTGCCCCTGAACAAGGCAGTTAACCCGCTGTTCCTAGGCTGTCATTGTAAATAAGAATTTGTTCTTAACTGACTTGCCTGGTTAAATAAAAATATACATCTTCTCTCCACTGTGTGATGTGTGAGGCTGACTGATGGTCGTAACATAACCACCACATCCATGCAGCCAGCGTCACAGCTTTTCATTACCCCGACCGTGAATGCATCTCTTCCCCCTGTGCCAGCGGCTGCAAGGTCAGGCTGCAAGCAGGGCCATCAATCACAGCAACACTCTGTCTGTGTCCCAAATGGCATCTATTCCCTATGTAGTGCACTACTTTTTCCTGGAGGCCTTTGGGCCCTGGTCAAATGTAGTGCACTAGATTGGAAACATTTGGGACTCCAGATCCAGATCCACTCCCAGTCCTGGAGTCTCCAATCCCCATCCCACAGGGTGCACTGCACTGCATGCACAGTGAGAGCTAATAGCAGCACAATGTGTATGGGCGTGGGTGCAAGTGTGTGGGCCTACAATAGCTAGCAGCACAGACAGGCAGACGCAGAGCTGGAGTGGGCTGGGACATCTGTTAATCCACAGTGGGCTGGGACATCTGTTAATCCACAGTGGGCTGGGGGATCTGTCACTCCACAGTGGGCGAGGGGATCTGTCACTCCACAGTGGGCTGGGACATCTGTTAATCCACAGTGGGCTGGGGGATCTGTCACTCCACAGTGGGCGAGGGGATCTGTCACTCCACAGTGGGCTGGGACATCTGTTAATCCACAGTGGGCTGGGGGATCTGTCACTCCACAGTGGGCTGAGGGGATCTGTCACTCCACAGTGGGCTGGGACATCTGTTAATCCACAGTGGGCTGGGACATCTGTCACTCCACAGTGGGCTGAGGGATCTGTCACTCCACAGTGGGCTGGGACATCTGTTAATCCACAGTGGGCGAGGGCATCTGTCACTCCACAGTGGGCGAGGGGATCTGTCACTACACAGTGGGCGAGGGGATCTGTCACTACACAGTGGGTGAGGGGATCTGTCACTACACAGTGGGCGAGGGAATCTGTCACTCCACAGTGGGCTGGGACATCTGTCACTCCACAGTGGGTGAGGGGATCTGTCACTCCACAGTGGGCGAGGGGATCTGTCACTACACAGTGGGCGAGGGGATCTGTCACTACACAGTGGGTGAGGGGATCTGTCACTACACAGTGGGCGAGGGGATCTGTCACTACACAGTGGGCGAGGGAATCTGTCACTCCACAGTGGGCGAGGGGATCTGTCACTACACAGTGGGCGAGGGGATCTGTCACTACACAGTGGGCGAGGGGATCTGTCACTACACAGTGGGTGAGGGGATCTGTCACTACACAGTGGGCTGGGACATCTGTCACTACACAGTGGGCGAGGGGATCTGTCACTCCACAGTGGGCGAGGGAATCTGTCACTCCACAGTGGGCGAGGGAATCTGTCACTCCACAGTGGGCTGGGACATCTGTCACTCCACAGTGGGCGAGGGGATCTGTCACTCCACAGTGGGCGAGGGGATCTGTCACTACACAGTGGGCGAGGGGATCTGTCACTACACAGTGGGCGAGGGAATCTGTCACTCCACAGTGGGCTGGGACATCTGTCACTCCACAGTGGGCGAGGGGATCTGTCACTACACAGTGGGCGAGGGGATCTGTCACTACACAGTGGGCGAGGGGATCTGTCACTACACAGTGGGTGACGGGATCTGTCACTACACAGTGGGCGAGGGAATCTGTCACTCCACAGTGGGCGAGGGGATCTGTCACTCCACAGTGGGCGAGGGGATCTGTCACTCCACAGTGGGCGAGGGGATCTGTCACTCCACAGTGGGCGAGGGGATCTGTCACTCCAAAGCTTTAACACTAAAATTGGGGATTAGGATTGAATAGTATAAACTCGGCAGAGGGACGGCTTGGAGGTGTGTGTGTGTGGGTGTAAGTTTATGTCTAGGTTTCCTGTCTCTGCATTTCTCAGCATTGTGGGATATCACATTTCCACCCAGCCAGCCACTTTAATTACTCCTGGCTGACCTGAGCATCAGCCCGCATCAGCAGCCAAGGTACTGAAGCTAGCTAGCTGCTCTGGCATTAACACACACACACACACACACACACACACACACACACACACACACACACACACACACACACACACACACACACACACACACACACACACACACACACACACACACACACACACACACACACATTAAGGTCACTAAGGATCCTAGCCTTGCTGGGTCTACCATGGGAGAGCAGATTGTTTAATCTTCTGCTACACGACATGTGTCATTGGCACCATAAGGTTTGGGACAAAGTCTCTGGCAGCACAGACACATAGGGTGGAACACCAACAAGAGGACAGACAATGAAACGACTGATTGAGGAACTGCTCAGCACCTTCCCCGAGTTTCTGATGCACACACTTACAACACACGCAGTCATGGTTTTATAGCACTGAGGAGAGAGAGAGAGAGAGAGAGAGAGAGAGAGAGAGAGAGAGAGAGAGAGAGAGAGAGAGAGAGAGATGAAATCTTCATCACACTGTGGTATTCTCTGATGGGGTTGTCACACACACGTCTGATGAGACGAGAGTCATTCTTGACTCCCCAGCCTGGCCCTGTTCTCTTCCCTTCAGCAGGCAGTAGGCATCCCAGAGACCCCAGCCTGGCCCTGTTCTCTTCCCTTCAGCAGGCAGTAGGCATCCCAGAGACCCCCAGCCTGGCCCTGATCTCTTCCCTTCAGCAGGCAGTAGGCATCCCATAGACCCCAGCCTGGCCCTGATCTCTTCCCTTCAGCAGGCAGTAGGCATCCCAGATATATGTGTGTGTGTGTGTGTGTGTGTGTGTGTGTGTGTGTGTGTGTGTGTGTGTGTGTGTGTGTGTGTGTGTGTGTGTGTGTGTGTGTGTGTGTGTGTGTGTGTGTGTGTGTATGAGCGCACACGTGTGATATAAATTCTACCGGCAGTCATTTTATTAATGGAATATAAGAAAATAATTATCTGCTGTACATCATTTTGACTAGGAGTTGTAATTAACCGACTATGCAGAGACTTCTGTACAAATACCGTCTTGTACAATCTATAAATAGCAAAAGAAAGAGCCAGGTGTGTATTTCAAAGCAGACTATTATTGACTCCGGGTTGTTAAATGTAGCAGTTCGGTGTCCACTCTTATGTTCTTAGGGCCCCCAGGCATAGTGTTGTGTTAATGGTGGAGTGGGATCACTGCGGCTGCAGAAAGATGCTACTGAAATTGTCAGTGAATGTCGATAGGTCCGGAGATTTCTCTTAACACAACCAACTCAATGAAGTTCTTGGTAGGGAAAGAGGATGTTTCATCCAAACTGTTATGATTTGGGAACCTGATTCCTGATTTGGCTTCTCCTATTGCTGCTTTGGCTTCTCTTATTCCTGATTTGGCTTCTCTTATTGCTGCTTTGGCTTCTCTCATTCCTGATTTGGCTTCTCTTATTGCTGCTTTGGCTTCTCTTATTCCTGCTTTGGCTTCTCCTATTGCTGCTTTGGCTTCTCTTATTCCTGATGTGGCTTCTCTTATTGCTGCTTTGGCTTCTCTTATTCCTGCTTTGGCTTCTCTTATTGCTGCTTTGGCTTCTCTTATTGCTGCTTTGGCTTCTCTCATTCCTGCTTTGGCTTCTCTTATTGCTGCTTTGGCTTCTCTTATTGCTGCTTTGGCTTCTCTTATTGCTGCTTTGGCTTCTCTTATTGCTGCTTTGGCTTCTCTCATTCCTGCTTTGGCTTCTCTTATTGCTGCTTTGGCTTCTCTTATTGCTGCTTTGGCTTCTCTTATTGCTGCTTTGGCTTCTCTTATTCCTGCTTTGGCTTCTCTTGATTACTGTTGTTTGGTTTGTTTTCCACGTTGGAAATAAGTGGAATCGCTTTAGGAGAAGGGGACACCTAGTCAGTTGCAAAACTGAATGCACTCAACCGAAATGTGTCTTCTACATTTAACCCAATCCTTTTGAATCAGAGAGGTGCAGGAGGTGGCCTTAATCAATCCCTTTGAATCAGAGAGGTGCAGGAGGTGGCCTTAATCAATCCTTTTGAATCAGAGAGGTGCAGGAGGTGGCCTTAATCAATCCCTTTGAATCAGAGAGGTGCAGGAGGTGGCCTTATCAATCCCTCTGAATCAGAGAGGTGCAGGAGGTGGCCTTAATCAATCCCTTTGAATCAGAGAGGTGCAGGAGGTGGCCTTAATCAATCCCTTTGAATCAGAGAGGTGCAGGAGGTGGCCTTAATCAATCCCTCTGAATCAGAGAGGTGAAGGAGGTGGCCTTATCAATCCCTCTGAATCAGAGAGGTGCAGGAGTTGTCCTTAATCAACGTCCATGTCATCAGCCCCCGAGGAGTAGTTGTTGTTGGGAGGTTAATTATCTTGCTCAAGGGCAGAACAGCAGATTTTTTCACCTTGCCGCTTGGGGATTCAAACCAGCAACGTTTTGGTTACTGGTCCAAAGCTCTTGACCACTAGGCTACCTGCCTCCCCTCACCTGGCATCTACTCAGTGCATATTTGTCCCCCAACCAACCAATCAATCAATCAATCAATCAATCAATCAATATGTGTCCTGAAAGGAGGCTAGTTCTGAAGAGATCAGTTTACCTGTGAGGTCATCAGAGTATGGCTATATGTATTGAACCTTTATCTATATGCATACAAGGAATCCCAATTGTGTCACGTCCTGACCAATATTTAGGTATTATTTCTATTATATTTGGTCAGGACGTGGCAGAGGTATATTTGTTTTGTATTATGGGGTTTTGTGTGGGGTGTATTAGTTTGGTATAGGTTCTAGGTTTGTTTTTCTATGTGTAGTTTTGGGTGCTGGACTCTCAATTGGAGGCAGGTGTTTCTAGTTGCCTCTGATTGGGAGTCCCATAAGTAGGTGTGTGTTTGTTTGGTTTTCGTGGGTAGTTGTTTTTGCACTGCGTGTTGTGTGCCTGCAAAACTGTTCCTGTCGTGTATATTGTTTTCCAGTGGATGCGTTACTCCTTTTTTGAATTAAAACATGAGCATCCATATTCCCGCTGCAGTTTGGTCTATTCAACACGGCTCTTTTTGTGACAAATTGAGACCAGGGTCTTTTTTCAATGGTGCCCTGTGTTACAAGAATAAACCAATCCAAACAGCTTAAACAGATACAATTACAAATATAAACAGAACAGATGTATTAGATTATACAAGTCTGAAATGAACCTAATGAAACCATATGCAGAGACATGTATTTAGATAAACAATATACTCTGTCTTTATGGTCCCAGTGAGACAATATACTAGTGCAGAAAGTCATCCCCTCTAACAATACAGTAACTACATAATAAACAAACCCATCTGAAAGCAACAACCAAAGTGCTTAGGAGGCACATGGCTCCCAATGGGTTATAATATAATGAAATGATCTATGAAATACGACATCAGGAAAATGTTAATGAATAGGCGTTGCTAGTCTCCCCTAACTCAACGTGTTACTGATGGCTAAGCAATGACTTCTCCTGCCATGTTCTTCCCAGCCAAGGGAACACAGCCATTTGTACACCCGCTGGTTCATCACCTCTATCCATCCAATTAACAACAGCTGCCAAGCAGGCCAGGCCTGTGTGTGGGTGTGTGTGTGTGTGTGTGTGTGTGTGTGTGTGTGTGTGTGTTTGTGTTTTTGTGTGGTATGTGTATGTGTGTGTGTGTGTTTGTGTGTGTGTGTTGTGTGTGTGTGGTATGTGTGTGTGGTGTGTAAGTGTGTGTGTGTGTGTATGGTGTGTGTGGTGTGTGTGTGTGTGTGTGTGTGTGGTGTGTGTTTGTGGTGTGTATGGTGTGTGTGTGAGTGGTGTGTGTGTGTGTGTGGTGTGTGTGTGTGTGTGTGTGTGTGTGTGTGGTGTGTGTGTGTGGTGTGTAAGCTGTGTGTGTATGTTTGGTGTGTGTGTTTGTGTGTGTGTGTGTGGTGTGTGTGTGGTGTGTATGGTGTGTGTGTTTGTGTGTGTGGTGTGTAAGTGTGTGTGTGTGCGTATGGTGTGTGTGTGTTTGTGTTTGTGTGTGGTGTGTGTGTGTGTGTGTGTGTGTGTGTGTGTGTGTGTGGTGTGTGGTGTGTGTGTGTGTGTGTGTGTGTGTGTGTGTGTGGTGTGTGTGTGTGTGTGTGTGGTGTGTAAGTGTGTGTGTGTGTATGGTGTGTGTGTTTGTGTTTGTGTGTGGTGTGTGTGTGTGTGGTGTGTAAGTGTGTGTGTGTGTGTATGGTGTGTGTGTTTGTGTGTGTGGTGTGTAAGTGTGTGTGTGTGTATGGTGTGTGTGTTTGTGTTTTTGTGTGGTGTGTGTGTGTGTGGTGTGTAAGTGTGTGGTGTGTGTCTGTGGTGTGTAAGTGTGTGTGTGTGTGTGTGTGTGTGTGTGTGTGTGTGTGTGTGTGTGTGTGTGTGTGTATAGTAACAACATTACCCCTTCTAACCACAATCTGCTAGAGCAACGGTGTAGCACATTCCTTCCTGGTGTGAGGTTTGTTTGAGTGAAATCCTGAGCAAAGACACGTTACAGCCGTCTAGTTCTTCCTTCACGATTAAAACATCAGTCTGGAGGGAAAAGCCGTGCTGTGCCAGAAGCTTTTAAACTAAACTGTTATAAGATTTAGAAGAATAAAAAAAAACAGAGCTGGGAGGATGATGAGGATGATGAGGAGTCGGTTTGTGCTCTTAGGACCAATTCTGGGGAGATTTTGACATAAAGAGACTCAGCAACACCGAAATAATCTCAGGCAGGCAAACATGTGACATCATCACTGGGGAGGGAGTAGTGGGTTCTAAGGAACTACAGTACTGTTGGTATAATTCGGAGATAGGAGCCACGAGCTGTACTGCACTGGGTGAAGTGTTAGTTGCAGAACACAGACAGCAGTCCTATCAGCGGTGCACAGCGCTAAATTAAATCTCCTCTGAGTTGTCCACACATGACGTCCTAAAGGTCTATCTAGTGCAGGTCCACATAGGGACATGTAGAGACATTGTCCAGAAAGACTGAATCCTGAAAACATTACAATGGAAGTCTATTGTAATGAGGCTTTGATCTTCACGGGTTATGTGTGTTTCTGTGTTACAGAGGCAACATACTGTAAACATGACAAAAATAAGAGAAACCTTTCATTACTATTTCATCTTTAAAATCTCCCAACCATGTCCTAGAAGATATCTCATATCCTCATCATTAATCCATCACTAACAAATTGAAATCATGCATGGAAGTCAAGACTGATATCATGCACTGAAATCATGCACCGATATCATGCACTGAAATCAAATAAAATCCTGAAAATAAAGTTGGCCTAAGCAGCATAAGTCTGCCTCCCCAGAGGACAGCAGTTTTGTTGGCCTTAATCTCCTAACACCTGCTGTTAGTGGCAGGTAGGTGCTGGCAGAGCACTTCCCCTCCTAGGCAGATGGCAGGGGAGACTATGGCCACATTCCAAATAGCATCCTATTCCCTTTTTTTCCCCAGGGCGCATAGGGCTCTGGTCAAAAGTAGTGCACTTTTTAGGGAATAGGGTGCCATTTGAGGCACAACTCTACAGTATCTGGTGGGACTGCCGTGATATTGCTTAGACATCAATCCTACAGGGGGCATCGCGTTAAAGAGAGGAGATGAGGAAATGTCAAAGTGTGTGGGAAGAGCAGATTGAAAAACAGAGTGCTGTCTTGGTTTACAAGGTGGGTTGGATTACTGGGCAGGGAAAGGGTCCAAACCGTTTATGCACCAGGTTGGGAAGTAGAGCATAGCATTCCCAAGGTACCAATATGTAAAGTTTAGCCTGGCCACTTTGCATTGTGATAGTCCTTTGTCATTTCATCACTTTCGTGTGGTAGGGCATTTCTCTTGTTCCAATCAAGGGGAAAAAGCTGTGAGGGATTACTAAAAACTACATCATAAAACAAGACCCATCTAGTCTGTGAAAGCTGTGAGTGACTACAAAACAACATCATAAACAAGACCCATCTAGTCTGTGAAAGCTGTGAGTGACTACAAAACAACATCATAAACAAGACCCATCTAGTCTGTGAAAGCTGTGAGTGACTACAAAACAACATCATAAACAAGACCCATCTAGTCTGTGAAAGCTGTGAGTGACTACAAAACAACATCATAAACAAGACCCATCTAGTCTGTGAAAGCTGTGAGTGACTACAAAACAACATCATAAACAAGACCCATCTAGTCTGTGAAAGCTGTGAGTGATTACAAAACAACATCATAAAACAAGACCCATCTAGTCTGTGAAAGCTGTGAGTGATTACAAAACAACATCATAAAACAAGACCCATCTAGTCTGTGAAAGCTGTGAGTGATTACAAAACAACATCATAAACAAGACCCATCTAGTCTGTGAAAGCTGTGAGTGATTACAAAACTAGATCATAAAACAAGACCCATCTAGTCTGTGAAAGCTGTGAGTGATTACAAAACTAGATCATAAAACAAGACCCATCTAGTCTGTGAAAGCTGTGAGTGACTACAAAACTAGATCATAAACAAGACCCATCTACTCTGTGAAAGCTGTGAGTGACTACAAAACAACATCATAAAACAAGACCCATCTAGTCTGTGAAAGCTGTGAGTGATTACAAAACTAGATCATAAAACAAGACCCATCTAGTCTGTGAAAGCTGTGAGTGATTACAAAACAACATCATAAACAAGACCCATCTAGTCTGTGAAAGCTGTGAGTGATTACAAAACTAGATCATAAAACAAGACCCATCTAGTCTGTGAAAGCTGTGAGTGATTACAAAACTAGATCATAAAACAAGACCCATCTAGTCTGTGAAAGCTGTGAGTGATTACAAAACAACATCATAAACAAGACCTATCCAGTCTGTGAAAGCTGTGAGTGATTACTAAAAACTCTCTCAGTAGCTAACTGTCTTAGATCTCTTTTGATGTTAAATCCAATAAGTCTCAGGTCATTGATCAAGAACCATAAGGAAGAATAAAACTGGTCTATGATGCAATTATTACGTGCTGAGAGTAAATCACATGGTCAAACTCTACTGTCAATACATGGAGTGTTGGAATACATTTCCCACCCACCCCCTCCCATGTTTGGGGCATTCATTTTAAAACAACATGGAAGCCCAGACAGAAAGGGAATGTGGGAGGGGTTATCCAGCCATAGCTCTAAACAAAAGGACCAATAGGAGGATCTAACAATGAGACAAAGAGGGGTCAGCATTATTGTTGGTCAATCAAAAGTGTTCTATAGATTCCCTCATAGTGCCATGCCAGTTTACTGAGACACAGTACTCAGTCATCTTTGACCATATCGATTTACTCATCAAATCAATGTAATGTTTTTCTCTCTCCATCTTTCTCTTTCTCCTCTGCTCTCTTTCCATCTCTCTCTCCCTCTTACTCCCTCTCTCCTTCCACCTCTCTCTCCATCTTACTCCCTCTCCCTCTCTCTCTCCTTCTACCTCTCTTTCCCTCTTACTTCCTCTCTCTCCCTCTCTCTCCTTCCACCTCTATCTCCCTCTTACTCACTCTCTCTTACTCCTGCTCTATCTCTCTTACTCCCTCTCTATCTCTCTCTCCCTCTCTCTCCTTCCACCTCCCTCTCCCTCTTACTCCCTCTCTATCTCTCTCTCCCTATCTCTCCTTCCACCTCTCTCTCCCTCTTACTCCCTCTCTCAATCTCTCTCTTCCTCTCCTTACCCCCCCCTCTCTCGTTCTCACTCTCCCTCCCCCTCTCTCTCTCTTTCACGACCTTATTTTTTCGAGGTCAAACGATCCTCCCTAACAGCCAGGTAATCTGCCACACCCAGCTTTCTAAATTGCCAGTGTCAGTAAAGATTAGTAAAGATTTTCAATTGAAGTGTGCATCTCATTTTGCACCCTAGGGGCAAACAATCTTTATTGAATGCTAGCAATTAGCATTCACATGTTTAATGAATTCACTAAGAAGTGTCTGTCTACGCTGGCAGCTATCAGAGAAAAAGGGGCCCTCCTTAGAGTCTTACTCTGACACCTTAAAGTTAACTATGCGGCAAAGAGGTAGCAATCCATCTCAAGGACTACTTGAGTAGAAACGGAAAAGGGGGATTGTCTGGAACATGACAAAGACAAAACGGTAAGAGCACCTTTTTCTAAGGTGTGACATGATGTAATCTGCCAGAAGTATGATAAATGAGTGACGGAGTAATGTGGTAAGAAGAAGGATTAGCCATGTGAAAGATGACAGAGAGAGGAGCGCCAAAGACTATTTCAGTCACATGAATTGAAGGCAGAGCTGAAATGACACTGGTTTAAATGGAAATACTACTTTGGTGAGGAGAAGTCACGACAGATGTTACTTAAACAATAGTAAAGTATCAGTTATCATTGTTCTGAAAATGGATTAAAAAAAGCACATTTTAATCAAGATGATTCAACAGAGACAACTACTTATTTGAGATTTGAAATATTTGTTTTATTTGTATTATTTAATCACCTTATCCTGAATCAAAGAAAATGCCAAGTGATATTAGTCCCAAAGAAACAACGGCGCCCATTTTAAACCATCTAACCAATGAAGCTGATTTGCTCTTTATCATTCTTTGTTTTCAGGGTGTGGATGAATTGCACGTTGCTGGCTGTAAACAATGTGAATTTTGAGTGTTTGAAAACGACAGGCTCAGATGGCTCGGCTACCCATACACTTTAATGAACAAGCTTTGGCAGTGATCTTTGAAATGGGGATGGTACTAATGGATTAGTGAACTGATACTTGGAGAAATCATTGATTTGAATATAAAGGAGCCTCCTTTGACACTTTTTTAACAACTGTTTTATGAAGGAACCAGCAGCATCCACCATTTCAGGAAGAGTGAGAGAGATCCGAGTATTGACCTTAAAAAATATTTATGGCTCTCTGAGATCCGTTAAATGCACTTGCTTATTCAATTAAAGACAAAGAGAAGCTCTGGAGTCCTGGGAAGTGGACATACACCAGATCCATTTGAGTTCATATTTTGGTAACCACTTTAGCCTGCATGTATAATGCTCTATAACTGGATATAAGCATGTATGGTCAACCAATATACAGCGCATTCAGAAAGTATTCAGACCCCTTGACGTTATGTTACGTTATTGCCGTATTCTAAAATTGACTAGATTGTTTTTCTACACACAATACCTCATAATGACAAAGCAAAAACAGGTTTTTAGAAATGTTTGCAAAAAATAAACAAAATAAAAAACGTATTTACATAAATATTCAGACCCTTTGCTATGATACTGGAAATTGAGCTCAGGTGCATCCTGTTTCCAATTGATCATCCTTGAGATGTTTCTACAACTTAATTGGATGTATGATCAATCCACTATACATACCGTAGATATACATTCATAGAGCTTGAGAGGATCTGCAGAGAAGAATGGGAGAAACTCTCAAATACAGGTATGCCAAGCTTGTAGCGTCATACCCAAGAAGACTCGAGACTGCTTCAACAAAGTACTGAGTAAAGGGTCTGAATACTTACATAAATGTGATATTTAAGTTTTTTATTTAGAATATATTTGCAAAAATGTATAAAAAACTGTTTTTGCTTTGGGGTATTGTGCGTAGATTGATGAGGGAAATAACATTTTAATCCATTTAAGAATAAGGCTGTAATGTAACAAAATGTGGAAAAAGTGAAGGGGTCTGAATACTTTCCCAATGCACTGTAGAAAGACATTCATGTAGAATGGCTCACATGTAAAAGTCTAACCATGTCCTCATCTACACCAACACATGTATTCTATCTCTCCTCTACAGTGCACGCTCAGACATTACCTAGGAAATAGGTTTGAGGGTTATTGTTACTGGCATGACAGTAACTCCAGCCATATTCATGCAATGTCTGATCTAATGGAAGGATGCAGACTGACATCATCACAGCAGAGTTGACCCTGTTGTCATGTATTCACCAGTGTGTCAGCGGCATAATCAATACATGCCAGTTAGCTGCCTGTCACCACACCCACTATGCCCCCTCTGCACCCAAGGCTAAGCTACTTTATTATGCTCATAACTGACATGGCGGTGTGGCCAGAAACAGCCTCGGGCCCCAGCACGCTGCAGACGATGCGTGATGCTTTCAGCGGCCATTTTCTTTATTAACAATGGAAGAGTCGAGTGAGTCATTTTGACTCAATATGATTTAAATATTATAATTTCTCTGCCATTTTTTAAAGTCATGCGCCCCTCTGCCCTTGACTTTTCCTAAATAAGTATATTTAACACACGTATGTTGTGAGAATTTTGATATCACAATCAGAATAAGTATGCAGACCCTTTAGTCAGTACTTTGTTGAAGCACCTTTGGCAGTCATTAGTGTTATAAGTAGCTTCAGGAGGACATTTTCTTTTTTTGTTCTTTTATCATCCTTGATAGTTTTTCTACCTTTCACCAGCAATATCAATTGGAACCTGTCTAATACAAGAAACCATTATTTATTTTACCGCTCGTCAACAAAGACCTGTGTGACAAACCTGGACGTTATTTTTGTCAGTAGCCTGCAATCATTTTTTTGAACTCCAAGAAATTACACTGCATATCGTGCCTTTTAAAGGAACGTGTTGGAACTGAACCTGTAAAGTGTTTAAAAGAAGTGAACCTTTTAGAATGTTTGAAGCCACTACAAAAGTTGTATTTAATTACAGGGTAAATTGGAGGAGACCCTTACCTGTCAATCAAACCAAACCCAAGGATGATAGGCGGTTGGTTTGAGGGAGGGAGCAGGGAGAGATGGTTTCAGCGTAACCTGGGTTTCAAATAGTATTTGTTTGCCTTTCAAATACTTTTGCTGCGATCTGACATTGCAGACAGGGCTCAATTACATGTTCAAAGTTATTTGAAAAGAAAGATATTGTCACGCCTGCTCCCGCTCTTCCCCCCTGGAACTTGAGGGCGCCTGGCTACCCAGCATTACGAACTCCTGCCACCATCATTACGCACACCTGCCTTGCCCCATCATGCGCATCAGTGATTATTGGACTCACCTGGAATCAATCACGTCTGTCATTACCTCCCCTATATCTGTCTGTTCCCCCGCTCTGTTCCCAGCTTCAGCATTGATTTTCATATGTCCGTGTTACCCGTGTGCTGACGTTGTTCCTGTCTTGTTCCATGTCTGTTCTGAATAAATGTTTGACTCCCCATACCTACTTCTCTACTGCAGCATCGGTCCTTACAGAATGCTGAAGCCACCAAAAGAAGCATCGGGGAGTGCTGGCTTTCCATTTGGTGGTGACGTCGGGTCCGGGGGCCGCCACCGATGGAACCGGGGGAGCCTAAGCCAGCTCCTCGGGCTCTCACGCCCTAGCTGGCTAGAGAGGTTTCTTGCCACGGTTGGCTCAGAAGGCGCCCATCCCACGGCAGGCCTTAGCCGGATCGTCAGGTTTTTTCACCCAGCTGGCTCGTCAGTCTGTTACGCCTCTGCCGGATCATCGGGCACCCACGCCTCAGAGGGATCGACAGGCCTTCATGCCTCAGCCGGCTCCCCAGGCTCTCACGTGCCAGCCGGTTTGTTGGGATTTCACGCCCTGCCGGCTTGTCCAGCGCCCGTGCCTCGGCCGGCCCGTCAGGCTCGCTCCTGGTGCTCGAGGGTGCCAGGCTCCCCAGCATTACACTCCTGCCACTAACATAACCACACCTGACTTCCCCCGTCATGCACATCAGCGATTATTGGACTCACCTGGACTCAATCACCTCTGTCATTACCTCCCCTATATCTGTCTGTTCCCCGCTTCAACATTGATTGTCATATGTCCTTGTATACCCGTGCGCTGACACTGTTCCTATCTTGTTCCATGTCTGTTCTGAATAAATGTTTGACTCCCCATACCTGCTTCTCTACTCCAGCGTCGGTCCTTACACATATACTGTTTGAACCCAGGTCTGCATGGTATTCTATAATACAGTTTGCCATCTTAGGTCACTGGGACGCCTAAGCCTGCATAGGGGAAAATGAATACCAGTTTCCCTCTCCCACGGATGTTAATTAATAAGAGACAGCACTGTCATTAGTCAGGATGTTGAGGATTACACACAAACAGGACATTAGAACATTGACAGGAAAGGTCATTTTAACACAAACATCACTGTGACATCCTGAAGGCTTTGATGGCGGCATGAAGGAACCTTATTAAAGGAGACGTGTCCATAAGCAGCACCAAGCACCACCACTTTTTTTTTAAATTGTCTATTATCTGTCACTTTTAGAAGACAGGCTTGCTGATGGGAGAGAAAGAGCAGAGAGACAAAGCAAAAACAGGTTTTTAGACTGTTTTTCAAATTTATAAAATAAAAAAAATGAAAATATCACATTTACATAAGTATTCAGACTCTTTACTCATTAGTTTTTTGAAGCACCTTTGGCAGCGATTACAGCCTCGAGTCTTCTTGGGTATGAAGCTACAAGCTTAGCACACCTGTATTTAGGGAGTTTCTCCCATTCATCTCTGCAGACCCTCTCAAGCTCTGTCAGTTTGGATGGTGAGTGTCGCACAGCTATTTCCAGGTTCTTGGTCACCTCCCTGACCAAGGCCCTTCTCCCCGATTGCTTAGTTTGGCTGGGCGGCCAGCTCTATGAAGAGTCTTGGATGTTCTGAACTTCTTCCATTTAAGAATGATGGAGGCCAATGCGTTCTTGGGGACCTTCAATGCTGCAGAAATGTTTTGCTACCCTTCCCCTGATCTGTGCCTCGCCACAATCCTGCTCGGAGCTCTATGGACAATTCCTTCGACCTCATGGCTTGGTTTTTGCTCTGACATGCACTGTCAACTGTGGTACCTTATATAGACAGGTCTGTGCCTTTCCAAATCATGTCCAATAAATTTAATTTATCACAGGTGAACTCCAATCAAGTTGTAGAAACATCTCAAGGACGATCAATGGACACAGGATGCACCTGAGTCTCATTGCAAAGGGTCTAAATACTTATGTAAATAAGAAATATATGTTTTTGATTTTTTTATAAATGTGCAAACATTTATAAAAACCTGTTTTTGCTTTGTCATTATGGGGTGAAAACAATTATTTAATCCATTTTAGAATCCGACTGTAACGTAACAAAAAGTGGAAAAAGGGAAACGGTCTGAATACTTTACGAATACACTGTAAGTATAAGTATTCACAGCCCTGAGTCAATACATGTTAGAATCCCCTTTGGCAGCGATTACAGCTGTGAGTCTTTCTGGGTATGTTTCTAAGAGCTTTGCACACCTGGATTGAACAATATTTGTACATTATTGTTATTCAAGCTCTATCAAGTTGGTTGTTGATCATTTCTACATCTTCAGGTCTTGCCATAGATTTTTAAGACGATTTAAGTCAAAACTGTAACTAGGCCACTCAGGAACATTCAATGTTGTCTTGGAAAGCAACTCCAGTGTATATTTGGCCTTGTGTTTTAGGTTATTGTCTGTCTGAAAGGTGAACTTGTCTCCCAGAGTCTGTTGGAATGCAGACTAAACCAGGTTTTCCTCTAGGATTTTGCCTGTGCTTAACTCAAGTTTGTTTCTTTTTATCCTAAAAAATTCCCTAGTCCTTGCCGATGACATGCATACCCATAACATGATGCAGCTTGAAAATATGAAGAGTGGTACTCAGTGACATGTTGTGTTTGGATTTGCCCAAAACATAACACTTTGTATTCAGGACATAAAGTTTATTTCTATGCCACATTGTTTGCAGTTTTACTTTAGTGCTTAGAAGGAAGCATGCACATACTGTACATGCTTACTTCTTTACACTCTATCAATTAGGTTAGTATTGAGGTGTAACTACAATTGTTGATCCTCAGTTTTCCTCAGTTTTCTCCTATCTCAGCTATTGAACTGTTTTAAAGACAGCATTGGCCTCCTGGTGAATTCATGAGTGAGTCTGTGCAAATTAATATGTGATTTGTTAAGCACATTTTTAGCCCTGAACTTATTTTCGCTTGCCATAACAAAGGGGTTGAATACTTATTTATTCAAGACATTTCAGCTTTTCATTTTTAATTCATTTGTAAAAATGTCTAAAAAAACAATTCCACTTTGACATTATGGGGTATTGTGTGTAGGCCAGTGACATTACATCTCAATTTAATCCATTTTACATTTAGGGTGTAGTACAATAAAATGTGGAACAAGGCATGTGAATACTTTCTGAAGGTACTATAGACATTGTTGGTACATTCTGAGTCATCAAATCAAATCAAATGTATTTGTCACATACACATGGTTAGCAGGTGTTAATGCGAGTGTAGCGAAATGCTTGTGCTTCTGGTTCCGACCATGCAGTAATATCTAACAAGTAATATAACCTAACAATTTCACAACAACTACCTTATACAGACAAGTGTAAAGGAATGAATACGAATATGTACATAAAAATATATAAATGAGTGATGGCCGAACGGCATAGGCAAGATGCAGTAGATGGTATAGGGTACAGTATATACATATGAGATGAGTAATGTAGGGTATGAAAACATATGAAGTGGCATTGTTTAAAGTGGCCAGTGATACATTACATCAAGATGGCAAGATGCAGTAGATGGTATAGCGTACAGTATATACATATGAGATGAGTAATGTAGGGTTAGTAAACATTATATAATATAAAGTGGCTAGTGATAAATTGATTACATAAATGTTTCGATTATTAAAGTGGGTGGAGTTGAGTCAGTATGTTGGCAGCAGCCACTCAATGTTAGTGATGGCTGTTTAACAGTCTGATGGCCTTGAGATAGAAGCTGTTTTTCAGTCTCTCAGTCCCCGTTTTGATGCACCTGTACTGACCTCGCCTTCTGGATGATAGCGGGGTGAACAGGCAGTGGCTCGGGTGGTTGCTGTCCTTGATGATCTTTTTGGCCTTCCTGTGACATCGGGTGGTGTAGGTGTCCTGGAGGGCAGGTAGTTTGCACCCGGTGATGCATTGTGCAGACCTCACTACCCTCTGGAGAGCCTTCCGGTTATGGGTGGAGCAGCTGCCGTACCAGGCGGTGATACAGCCCGACAGGATGCTCTCGATTGTGCATCTGTAAAAGTTTGTGAGTGTTTTTGGTGACAACCCGAATTTCTTCAGCCTCCTGAGGTTGAAGAGGCGCTGTTGTGCCTTCTTCACCACACTGTCTGTGTGGGTGGACCATTTCAGTTTGTCAGTGATGTGTACGCCGAGGAACTTAAAACTCTCCACCTTCTCCACTACTGTCCCGTCAATGTAGATAGGGGGCTGCTCCCTCTGCTGTTTCCTGAAGTCCACGATCATCTCCTTTGTTTTGTTGACATTGAGTGTGAGGTTATTTTCCTGACACCACACTCCGAGGGCCCTCACCTCCTCCCTGTAGGCCGTCTAGTGGTTGTTGGTAATCAAGCCTACCACTGTAGTGTCGTCTGCAAACTTGATGATTGAGTTGGATGCGTGCATGGCCACGCAGTCGTGGGTGAACAGGGAGTACAGGAGAGGGCTGAGAACGCACCCTTGTGGGGACCCAGTGTTGAGGATCAGCGGGGTGGAAATGTTGTTACCTACCCTCACCACCTGGGGGCGGCCCGTCAGGAAGTCCAGGACCCAGTTGCACAGGGTGGGGTTGAGACCCAGGGTCTCGAGCTTAATGATGAGTTTGGAGGGTACTATGGTGTTAAATGCTGAGCTGTAGTCAATGAACAGCACTCTTACATAGGTATTCCTCTTGTCCAGATGGGTTAGGGCAGTGTGCAGTGTGATGGCGATTGCGTCATCTGTGGACCTATTGGGTCGGTAAGCAAATTGGAGTGGGTCTAGGGTGCCAGGTAGGGTGGAGGTGATATGGTCCTTGACTAGTCTCTCAAAGCACTTCATGATGACGGAAGTGAGTGCTACAGGGCGGTAGTCATTTGGCTCAATTACCTTAGCTTTCTTGGGAACAAGAACAATGGTGGCCCTCTTGAAGCATGTGGTGACAGCAGACTGGGATAAGGTTTGATTGAATATTTCTGTAAACACACCAACCAGCTGGTCTGCGCATGCTCTGAGGACGCAGCCGGGGATGCCATCTGGGCCTGCAGCCTTGCGAGGGTTAACACGTTTAAATGTTGTACTCACGTTGGCTACAGTGAAGGAGAGCCCGCAGGTTTTGGTAGCGGGCCGTGTCAGTGGCACTGTATTGTCCTGAAAGCGAGTAAAGAAGTTGTTTAGTCTGTCTGGGAGCAAGGCATCATGATCCGCGACGGGGCTGGTTTTTCTTTTGTAGTCCGTGATTGACTGTAGACCCTGCCACATACCTCTCGTGTCTGAGCCGTTGAATTGCGAGTCATTGTGGAGTTATTCTGGAGTTATTCTGCCTTGCTGAAGGCAGTGATTGACTTTATTTCCTGTTTCCATTCTCATTCGTGTCCAAAGTTGATTTCCTATGTGTTTAATGTCTGAGCACAAACTACACAAGAGAGCTAGCATAGAATATGTAATGCTTTAAATGAGAAAACAAGCTTGACGGTTAGAAACTAAACACTTCATTCTGCAACTGGGATTCTTGGTAAATAACAAGACTGTCAACTGAGAATATGCAACTGTCTATAGTCCAACCAATTGGCTACAATTGACTGGACTTTAAGCGTTCTAACATCCAGCATGTAATGTGTAAAAAACCACCTCAAGAGGTTAATTATAGGTGTTTTACACTGTGTTCTCATCAGACAAGGAAGTCACATTCATCCATAGAATGTAATGTGCAAAAACCACCCCAAGAGGTTAATTATAGGTGTTTTACACTGTGTTCTCATCAGACAGGGAAATCACATTCATCCATAGAATGTAATGTGTAAAACCACCTCAAGAGGTTCATTATAGGTGTTTTACACTGTGTTCTCATCAGACAAGGAAATCACATTCATCATTCATCCGTAATGTAAACCCACCTCAGAGGTTGGCCAGGTTTCCAATAGGGATTCACTCTCCAGTGTAATATCCACAGGTTAAGTGTATGTTCTTCTAGCTAGCAGATTATTGACGGACATAATGATTGGAATCCATGGTATCAGAAGACTTACATGATGTTGCTGATGATGATGATGATGATGATGATGGTAATAATGGTGATGATGATGAATGTGAGGATGATGATGAAGGTGCTAACACTGCTGATGTGGCTGCTGCTGCTGATGAAGATGATGATGATGATGATGAAGGTGATGATGATGGTAATGATGCTGATGCTGATGATGATGATGCTGATGAAGATGATGACAACTCTACTGATAAAGACAAGTATTATATTAATATTCATGATATTGAGGACAGAGCGTCCTAAATATGGCAACCGCCACAATCGCTACCTCGCTTTCTAATTTCCGCACATCATCAGCAATGTTCTCATCTCAGCATACTCTAAAAGTGCCTTCGTCTGCCCACTAAATCATTTACATCAAAGGCATCCGCAGAAACTTACCTTCATGCTGTACACTAGACTAAATTCCCTCATATAGACAGGTTCGCTGACAACGTGACTAAAATTATGCGCGTGCATCGATGGGTCAGACAGCTTGCAACAGTTACTTGTTTCAGGTAGCTTTATGTTGTTCTTGATACCATGTCTTGTTTTGAGGTGTTTTGACTGATTTCATGTCAATGCTAATATGACAGACTGTGCAGACAGGCTATACAGGCAGGCTATACAGACAGGCTGTACAGACAGGCTGAACAGGCAGGCTGTACAGACAGGCTATACAGACAGGCTGTACAGGCAGGCTGTACAGACAGGCTATACAGACAGGCTGTACAGACAGGCTGTGCAGACAGGCTATACAGGCAGGCTATACAGTACAGACAGGCTGTACAGGCAGGCTATACAGGCAGGCTATACAGACAGCTGTACAGGCAGGCTATACAGACAGGCTACACAGGCAGACTATACAGACAGGCTATACAGACAGGCTATACAGACAGGCTATACAACACAGTATCTATAGGCATCAAATGCTCCAGTCGATCCCAGCAGGTTGTCTTCCGCTGTGTTTGTGTGTGTGTGTGAGCTGCCACCAGGTGGCGTCTCTACTGGACCTGAATGGGTTTTCGCAACGTTGACAGGTGGAGGTAGTGGTGGTGGAGGTGATGGAGGTGGAGGTGGTAGAGGTGTGGGAGGTGGAGGTGATGGAGGTGGAGGTGATGGAGGTGGAGGTGATGGAGGTGGAGGTAGTGGTGGTGGTGGAGGTGGTGGAGGTGGTGGTGAACATAGTGGTGGTTGAGGTGGTAGAGGTGTGGGAGGTGGTTGGTGGTGGTGGAGGTGGTGGAGGTGGTGAACGTAGTGGTGGAGGTGTGGGAGGTGGTGGAGTTGGTGGTGGAGGTGGTGGAGTAGGTGAACGTAGTGGTAGAGGTGGAGGTGGTGGAGGTGGAGGTAGTGGTGGTGGAGGTGGTGGTGGAGGTGTTGGTGGAGGTACTGGTGGTTGAGTTGGAGGTAGTGGTTGTGGAGGTAGTGGAGGTGGAGGTGGTGGTGGTGGAGGTGGTGAACGTAGTGGTGGTTGAGGTGGTTGAGGTGGAGGTACTGGTGGTGGAGGTAGTGGATGTGGAGGTGGTGGTGGTGGTGGAGGTGGTGGAGGTGGAGGTGGTGGTGGAGGTGGAGGTGGTGAACATAGTGGTGGTTGAGGTGGTTGAGGTGGAAGTACTGGTGGTGGAGGTAGTGGATGTGGAGGTGGTGGTGGAGTTGGTGGTAGAGGTGGTTGAGGTGGAGGTACTGGTGGTGGAGGTGGAGAACATGGGGCAGGGAGTTTACTTTCTTTATGTGTGTCTCTCTCTCTGTGTGTGTGTGTGTGTGTGTGTGTGTGTGTGTGTGTGTGTGTGTGTGTGTGTGTGTGTGTGTGTGTGTGTGTGTGTGTGTGTGTGTGTGTGTGTGTGTGCGCGTGTGTGTGTGTGTGCGAGGAGGGTGCCAGGGAAGTGAATGTGTGGGCAGCATGAGGATTATACAATACACTTCATCAATACAGTCCTGGCAGCATAGGTGCTAGTTTGTTATGAGAGAGAGAGAGAGAGAGAGAGAGAGGGAGGGAGAGAGAGAGAGAGAGAGAGAGAGAGAGAGCGAGAGAGAGAGAGAGAGAGCGAGAGAGAGAGAGAGAGAGCGAGAGAGAGAGAGAGAGAGAGAGAGAGAGAATAAGACCATCTGAACCCATGCCAAGTAGGCTGTGTAGCTATGCAGTTTTCATTGTCTACTTAGACATTAAATACCTTCTTACTGTCTTGTCTCAGTGGGTGGTGGTTACAATCAAAAACAAAGAAAATGTTGTCAGTTTTTCCCCCCTAGAGTTTATCGGTGTGCATGATTGAATCCATGCTCCATGCCTCTAAATGGATCAGAAGCTATTACAGTATTTTAACAGGAAATGACAGTCACACACAGGATGTATAAAGGAATAAACAAACCATTACATAGCATGAAGGTTAAGAAGTCATATTATCATTAGAAGTGTCATCAGACTGTCACAGGGTCAGGGTCTAATTGGCCATGTCAAACCCCACATCAAGAATGCTCTACAGTATGTAAACACAGCCTGTGTGTGTGTGTGTGTGTGTGTGTGTGTGTGTGTGTGTGTGTGTGTGTGTGTGTGTGTGTGTGTGTGTGTGTGTGTGTGTGTGTGTGTGTGTGTGTGTGTGTGTGTGTGTGTGTGTGTGTGTAAGCAGATCTAATTGTCATTATTATACAGTAGCACTCTAACTCTATAATGAAACCCTGGTACAGCTGTGGAAATGATAGCATCCTTTCCATCTCTCAGAAGCCGTGGTGGCTTACACAATTTAAAAGGCAGTGAATCCATTACATTTTGGAGAGATAATTGAACGAGATCGACTGTCTTGCTTCTCTCCTGAAATGCTTGATGCATATTTGTATAACCCTGAAATTTCACTGGGTATCAAGGCCGTGTGTGGAGGCAGCAAATGGTGGACTGGCGGACGGACGGGCTGGAGGGTAGGTCGTGGATGAAAAGGCCTGGGGGCCCAGAATAAATACACTGAGCAAAAATATGAATACAATATGCAATATTTTCAAAGGTTTTACTGAGTTACACTTCAAATAAGGAAATCAGTCAATTGAAATAAATGAATTAGGCCCTAATCTATGGATTTCACATGACAGGGAATACAGTTCTGCATCTGTTGGTCACAGATAGCTTTAAAAAGGCGTGGATCAGAACCAGTCAGTATCTGGTGTGACCACTACTTGCCTCCTGCAGCGCAACACATCTCCTTCACATAGAGTTGATCAGGCTGTTGATTGTGGCTTGTGGAATGTTGTCCCACACCTCTTCAGTGCTTGTGCAAAGTTACTGGATATTGGCAGGAACTGGAACACACTGTCGTACACATCGATCAAAAACATCCAAAACACGGTCAATGGGTGACATGTCTGGTGAGTATACAGGCCATGGAAGAACTGAGACATTTTCAGCTTCCAGGAAGTGTGTACAGATCCTTGTGACATGGGGCCGTGCGTTATCATGCTGAAACATGAGGTGATGGCGGTGAATGAATGGCACAACAATGGGCCTCAGGATCTTGTCACTGTATCTCTGTGCATTCAAATTGCCATCGATAAAATGCTATTGTGTTTGTTGTCCGTAGCTTATGCCTCCCCCATACCATAACACCACCGCCACCATGGGGCACTCGGTTCACAACGTTGACATCAGCAAACCGCTCGCCCAATACGACACCATCTGCCATCTGCCCGGTACAGTTGAACCCGGGATTCATCCGTGAAGAGCACACTTCTCCGGCATGCCAGTGGCCATAGAAGGTGAGCATTTCATCACTGAAGTTGGATACGACACCAAACTGCTGTCAGGTCAAGACCCTGGTGAGGACGACGAGCAAGCGGAAGAGCTTCCCTGAGGCGGTTTCTGACAGTTTGTGCAGAAATTATTTGGTTGTGCAAACCCACAATTTCATCAGCTGTCCAGGTGGCTGGTCTCAGACAATCCCGCAGGTGAAGAAGCTGGATGTGGGGATCCTGAGTTGGTGTGGTTACACATGCTCTGTGGTTGTGAGGCCGGTTGGACGTACTGCCAAATTCTCTAAAACGATATTGGAGGTGGCTTAAGGTAGATTAATTAACATTAAATTATTTTGTAACAGCTCTGGTGGACGTTCCTGCTGTCAGCATTCCAACTGCTCGCTCCTTCAAAACTTGAAACGTGTGGCACTGTGTTGTGTGACAAAACTGCACATTTCAAAGTGGCATTTATTGTCCCCAGCACAAGGTGCATCTGTGTAATGATCATGCTTTTTAATCAGCTTCTTGAAATGCCACACCTGTCAGGTGGATGGATTATCTTCACAAAGGAGAAATGCAAACAAATGTATGCACACAATTTAAGAGGAATACGCTTTTTGTGCGTTTCTGTTCAGTTTAAATGGGGAAGTTAAAGCTGAGCGAAGAGATGTATTCAAGCCACTAATACTAACCAAGTGCTTGGAAAATAGAAAAATCTCTATTTTTGTATTTGAACAACATTTTTTCAAGGTGTGGATAACGCCATCTTGATTTGCATAGTAAGGACTGAAACATATGTGTCATTGGTAGCAAAGACAGTACAGTATGGTAAGGTTTAGAAACGCTGTGGTAGGAGTGAGCAAATTGTGAGTGTTGGCATGGAGACTGAAAGTGCTGCCACCAGGTGGCGTCTTGTCTCTACTGGACCTGAATGGGTTTTCGCAACGTTGCCAGCTCTGTCATTGAGATCAGGACAACAATATTAAGGTAAGGAACTGTATACAATTCATTTTTATGTTGGTAATTATAATATGTACATTTTAGAGTATTTTTTCCGATTGATAAGATGAGTCTGTGGAATTATTTGTTGATAACAAGGTGAGTAGGCAATCATTCAAAACAAGGCAAGGTAGCTAGGTAGTTGATTTAGCTCTTGTCTTGTCTTTTGGTGTAAATCCTTTCATTGATAACTGTACAAAATAAAATGCTCATATTGACAATTTGAAGAGCATTTGTCATTAGGTATAGGCTAGACCAGGGATGGGCAACTTTGATGGGGGTGCAGTGATCATGAAGGGCTGCAGTGGCTTGTGGGTCTGCGTAGCCACACATTCAGAGCCCTAGACTTTTGAGGGTCTAAGTGACATCTGGTTTTCTCCCCTCTTGACAGTGGACAGAAAATGTTGCTATGGGGCATAACGAAAATATTGCAGTTTGAAAGGAAGTTTGCTGCAATTCTACAAATTTTGCCATAATAGGGTGGAGAGAAATGTTTGCAGTTTTTAATATGATATCTGAGTGAGAGTGACACAGGCTAATTGAGTGACTGTCAGTGACTGACATAACCACAGAAAATCTTCTGATGCAAAACCAAATGTATAAATTGCACCTGGTTTATTCTACTATTGAGACCCCGACTGAGTTCCTAAACAAAATAGAGGAGAGGAGGGTGGTAGTGGAGAGGAGGGTGGTGGGTGGTAGAGGAGAGGAGGGTGGTAGAGGAGGGTGGAGGGTGGTAGAGGAGAGGAGAGGAGAGGAGAGGAGAGGAGAGGAGAGGAGAGGAGAGGAGAGGAGAGGAGAGGAGAGGAGAGGAGAGGAGAGGAGAGGAGAGGAGAGGAGAGGAGGGTGGAGGGTGGTAGAGGTGAGGAGGGTGGTAGAGGAGAGGAGGGTGGTAGAGGTGAGGAGGGTGGTAGAGGAGAGGAGGGTGGTAGAGGCTGCTCTACCACCCTCCACCCTTCACCCTCCTCTACCACCCTCCTCACCTCTACCACCCTCCACCCTCCTCTCCTCTACCACCCTCCACCCTCCTTCTAACCACCCCTTAAAAGATTTAGATGCACTATTGTAAAGTGGTTGTTCCACTGGATATTATAAGGTGAATGCACCAATTTGTAAGTCGCTCTGGATAAGAGCGTCTGCTAAATGACTTAAATGTAAATGTAAATGTAAATGTAGAGGAGAGGAGGGTGGTAGAGGTGAGGAGGGTGGTAGATGAGAGGAGGGTGGAGGGTGGTAGAGGAGAGGAGGGTGGAGGGTGGTAGAGGAGAGGAGGGTGGAGGGTGGTAGAGGAGAGGAGGGTGGAGGGTGGTAGAGGAGAGGAGGGTGGAGGGTGGTAGAGGTGAGGAGGGTGGTAGAGGTGAGGAGGGTGGTAGATGAGAGGAGGGTGGAGGGTGGTAGAGGAGAGGAGGGTGGAGGGTGGTAGAGGAGAGGAGGGTGGAGGGTGGTAGAGGAGAGGAGGGTGGAGGGTGGTAGAGGTGAGGAGGGTGGTAGAGGAGGGTGGAGGCTGGAGGGTGGTAGAGGTGAGGAGGGTGGTAGAGGAGGGTGGAGGGTGGTGGAGGGTGGTAGAGGAGAGGAGGGTGGTAGAGGAGAGGAGGGTGGAGGGTGGTAGAGATGAGGAGGGTGGTAGAGGAAAGGAGGCTGGTAGAGGAAAGGAGGGTGGTAGAGGAAAGGAGGGTGGTAGAGGTAAGGAGGGTGGTAGAGGAGAGGAGGTTGGTAGAGGAGAGGGGGGTGGTAGAGGAGAGGAGGGTGGTGGGTGGTAGAGGAGAGTAGGGTGGTGGGTGGTAGATGAGAGGAGGGTGGTGGGTGGTAGAGGTGAGGAGGGTGGAGGGTGGTAGAGGAGAGTAGGGTGGTGGGTGGTAGAGGAGAGGAGGGTGGTGGGTGGTAGAGGAGAGGAGGGTGGTGGGTGGTTGAGGTAAGGAGGGTGGTAGAGGAGAGGGTGGGTGGTAGAGGAGAGGAGGGTGGATGGTTGTAGAGGTGAGGAGGGTGGTAGAGGTGAGGAGGGTGGTGAATGAGAGGAGGGTGGTAGAGGAGAGGAGGGTGGTAGAGAAGAGGAGGGTGGTTGGTGGTAGAGGTGAGGAGGGTGGAGGGTGGTAGAGGTGAGGAGGGTGTAGGGTGGTAGAGGAGAGGAGGGTGGTAGATGGGGTGTTAGATGAGAGGAGGGTGGTAGATGGGGTGGTAGATGAGAGGAGGGTGGTAGGGGAGAGGAGGGTGGTAGAGGGGGTGGTAGAAGAGATGAGGGTGATAGAGGAGAGGAGGGTGGTAGATGAGAGGATGGTGGTAGAAGAGATGAGGGTGGTAGAAGAGATGAGGGTGGTAGAAGAGATGAGGGTGGTAGATGAGAGGATGGTGGTAGAAGAGATGAGGGTGGTAGAAGAGATGAGGGTGGTAGAAGAGATGAGGGTGGTAGATGAGAGGAGGGTGGTAGGGGAGAGGAGGGTGATAGATGGGGTGGTAGATGAGAGGAGGGTGGTAGGGGAGAGGAGGGTGGTAGAGGGGGTGGTAGAAGAGATGAGGGTGATAGAGGAGAGGAGGGTGGTAGATGAGAGGATGGTGGTAGAAGAGATGAGGGTGGTAGAAGAGATGAGGGTGGTAGATGAGAGGAGGGTGGTAGGGGAGAGGAGGGTGATAGAGGAGATGAGGGTGGTAAAAGAGATGAGGGTGGTAGATGGTAGAGGTGAGTAGGGTGGAGGGTGGTAGAGGAGAGGAGAGGAGGGTGGTAGATGAGAGGAGGGTGGTAGATGGTAGAGGTGAGTAGGGTGGAGGGTGGTAGAGGAGAGGAGGGTGGTAGAGGAGAGGAGGGTGGTAGAAGAGATGAGGTTGGTAGATGAGAGGTGGGTGGTAGATGGGGTGGTAGATGAGAGGAGGGTGGTGAAGGAGAGGAGGGTGGTAGGGGAGAGGAGGGTGGTAGATGGGGGTGGTAGAAGAGATGAGGGTGGTAGATGAGAGGAGGGTGGTAGATGGTAGAGGTGAGTAGGGTGGAGGGTGGTAGAGGAGAGGAGAGGAGGGTGGTAGATGAGAGGAGGGTGGTAGATGGTAGAGGTGAGTAGGGTGGAGGGTGGTAGAGGAGAGGAGGGTGGTAGAGGAGAGGAGGGTGGTAGATGGGGGTGGTAGATGAGAGGAGGGTGGTAGAAGAGATGAGGGTGGTGGATGAGAGCAGGGTGATAGAGATGAGAAGGATGGTAGAGGGTGGTAAGGGAGCGGAGGGTGGTAGAGATGAAAATGGTGATAGAGATGAGAAGGATGGTAGAGGGTGGTAAGGGAGGGGAGGGTGGTAGAGATGAGAAGGGTGATAGAGGGTGGTAAGGGAGGGGAGGGTGGTAGAGATGAGAAGGGTGATAGAGGGTGGTAAGGGAGGGGAGGGTGGTAGGTGGGGTAGAGTTTCTAAACCATTTTTGTCTTTCTGTAGATCCTTGCATGTCCTGTGTGTCTGTCTAGTCCAGTATGTCTGTCTAGTCCAGTATGTCTGTCTAGTCCAGTATGTCTGTCTAATCCACTATGTCTGTCTAGTCCAGAATGTCTGTATAGTCCAATATGTCTGTGTAGTCCAGTATGTCTGTGTAGTCCAGTATGTCTGTCTAGTCCAGTATGTCTGTCTAGTCCAGTATGTCTGTTTAGTCCAGTATGTCTGTCTAGTCCACTATGTCTGTCTAGTCCAGAATGTCTGTATAGTCCAATATGTCTGTGTAGTCCAGTATGTCTGTCTCGTCCAGTATGTCTGTCTAGTCCAGTATGTCTGTCTAGTCCAGTATGTCTGTCTAGTCCAATATGTCTGTCTAGTCCAGAATGTCTGTATAGTCCAATATGTCTGTCTAGTCCAGTATGTCTGTCTCGTCCAGTATGTCTGTCTAGTCCAGTATGTCTGGCGAGTCCAGTACGCCTGGCGAGTCCAGTATGTCTGTCTAGTCCAGTATGTCTGTCTAGTCCAGTACGCCTGGCGAGTCCAGTATGTCTGTCTAGTCCAGTATGTCTGTCTAGTCCAGTACGTCTGTCTAGTCCAGTATGTCTGTCTAGTCCAGTATGTCTGTCTAGTCCAGTATGTCTGTATAGTCCAGTATATATGTGTAGTCCAGTATGTCTGTGTAGTCCAGTCTGTATGGTCCAATATGTTTGAGTAGTCCAGTTTGTCTGTGTAGTCGAGTATGTCTGTCTAGTACAGTATGTCTGTCTAGTACAGTTTGTCTGTTTAGTCCAGTATGTCTGTCTAGTCCAGTATGTCTGTCTAGTCAAGAATGTCTGTTTAGTCCAGTATGTCTGTCTAGTCCAGTATGTCTGTTTAGTCCAGTATGTCTGTGTAGTCCAGTACGTCTGTCTAGTCCAGAATGTCTGTTTAGTCCAGTATATCTGTCTAGTCCAGTATGTCTGTTTAGTCCAGTATGTCTGTGTAGTCCAGTACATCTGTCTAGTCCAGTATGTCTGTCTAGTACAGTATGTCTGTCTAGTCCAGTATGTCTGTATAGTCCAGTATGTCTGTTTAGTCCAGTATGTCTGTGTAGTCCAATACGTCTGTCTAGTCCAGAATGTCTGTTTAGTCCAGTATGTCTGTCTAGTCCAGTATGTCTGTATAGTCCAGTATGTCTGTGTAGTCCAGTCTGTCTGTGTAGTCCAGTAGGACCATTACGGTGTCTGGTTTTGATAACTTTTGGTTTGATGTGGACAGATGAGGACCTTAGAGAACAGCCGGTCTAACAGTGGGATCTCACACAGACAGTTTAACCCTAATAATAAAATGCTCCGACAGATCAGAATAAAGTATCAGAACCACCAGCTGGATCAGAAGCCGTCCCATCCAACAGGAGTCTCTCTGCTGTTCATTTTATGAGCGAATACAAGAGATAAACAACAGAAACAATGAGAGGGCATAGGAGAAGAGACTTACCTTCATAGTATAATTTAAAGCCGTGAGCGCTCACAGCAAAGTCACTGGTAAGACGCAGAGAGAAGACGGACCCCGTGCTCGTGACTGGTGGAGGGATTGAGAATCCTGTTAGCCTATAAGGAAAAGGAAACATCATTCAATACACCAATCAGACACTATTAACTAAATAGCACACAGACACCAGTGAGAACGACCAATAGGATACTATGAACCAATAACATACCCCAATCAGAATGATCTGAAGATGTACATAGACAACCAGGCAAGTCAACCAGGCAACCTGGCAAGTCTCACCAATCAGTCAGCCCAATGTTGTCATTCAGCTAAAATAGCACAGTGGAGTTACAGTGTGATCTCTGGAGCCAGGAGTAGAGTACTAAGTATTAGTGAATGTATCAACGTCATGTGGAGGGAGAACATATCGATTCTACGGCCCCATTTCAAAGTTAAGATCGTTATAACATTTCAAATGTACATGAGCTCAGGCTTATTTATGGGCTACACTAGCTCTGCTTGGTAGGCTATTAACATTTTGTTGGCTGGAGTTTGTTTCAATAAAGTGATTTCAAAAAGCCATATTGTGAAGAGAGGTGGGGAAAATATACACATCCTTGGAGACCATACAGATGTACTGTAGGGTATTCATTTGAAGCAATTTGCTACAGCAGGGAAATAATCCTGCAGCAACAGAAAATGTGAATTATTATGTGAATAAAAAATATATGGACATTTTTGTAGGGGTTGATACATTTTGTGTAAGGGAAAATCAAGTCTAAAATATCAAAGTGTAAATTCAAAACTTCAGAAGCCTTTTTAAAACTCAAATAGACTACAAGTTTAAAATGTCCTACATTGCGGGAAAGTTCTCCTGCAACAGGCTGATCAAATTACGATCCTACATCTGTATGCAGGCTATACCATGGGTTAAAACTAAGATATGATACATTCTAGATCAGCAAAGGAAGTAGATAGCTGAGGCCAATAGCAAAGACTAGTGGTGATACGCTCTCTCAATAGAGTGAAAACAACACTTTATATGCATTAGACATGAAATTGCATTGGAGGGTAAATCACTGAACCAGAAAAAAGTAGTCCACATTTAGCACATTCTGAGATTGTGTGTCAATAGGATCATTGAAAGTCAGGCACAATGTACAGTACGTACCAGAAACCTCCAATCCCAGATATGGGTTGACTTTTACCCCGCAGGCCTCCAGAAGCCCACTGCTACCATTAGCAATGTAAAGACTACTGCTACTCCTCCAGGCTATATTCAAATCCACATGACTGTGTCAGAAGGTGCCGTGTGGCTCCACTTGATAAAGATGGGTGTTAGCCATGCCATGTAGAGTACACACAGTCTTAGTATGTGAGTATGAGCCATGCAGGAATTGCACCCACGGCCCTGGCATACACATACAGTGAACTCCAAAAGGAGAACTCCAGCACTTTGGATTTGAAATGGTACAATGACTATGAGGTTAAAGTGCAGACTGTCAGCTTTAACTTGAGGGTATTTTCATCCATATCGGGTGAACCGTTTAGAAATTACAGCTCAAGTTAAAGCTGACAGTCTGCACTTTAACCTCATAGTCATTGTACCATTTCAAATCCAAAGTGCTGGAGTACAGAGCCAAAACAAACAAACAATGTGTCACTGTACCAATACTGTTGGAGCTCACTGCATAAATGTATGTACTCACAAAACTGTAACTTAAGCTGCATTGGATAAAAGCCTCTGTTAAGTGGCGTATCAAAGTAGGTGTCTCCGCAAAAAAAATGTGCTTAGTTCAAAAGCCATTTGGATAAGGTACTTGAACTGGCACGATGCAAGTAGCAGTGAAAAACCACTGCCAACCGGTCTTCATGTTAATCTCATAGGGAGAAACTACCAGATCAATATCAAAAAGTTCTGAATAATTAAACACTGAATAATAACAGAGGAGTGTGTGTACTTCAAATTGCGTCACGCATACAGAGATCCTATTGGCTATGCTAATAAACTAGAATAGAGTGAGTGAAATATTTATAAAAGCTTATGCATAACTGCCCCAGGAGATCACAGAGTATCCCTTTAATATGATTAACCTTTCAACTTGTCGTTGGCTTCAAAGAACTTGAGCGAGAAGAGAGTAAGTACCTTCTATTCTGCACATACTGTCTTCAACAAACAATTAATCTCTCTCTCTCTGTCTCTCTCTCTGTCTCTCTCTCTGTCTCTCTCTCGCTCTCTCTCTCGCTCTCTCTCTCTCGCTCTCTCTCTCTCTACCATTAGCTCACAATTGGATAACTAGCCACAGATTTTACAATATAATGCACATTAACATACATGTCATATGGAAAGACGCTGGAGAGACGAAGCAGGTATGGGGAGTAAAACATTTAATAAAGAACGGACATAGAACGAGACAGGAACAGCGTCAGCAAACTAATAATACAGACAAAAAACAATAAGTGCAGCATCGGGGAACAGAGCTGGGGAATTGACAAATATAGGGGAGGTAATAAACAGATGATAAGTGAGTCCAGGCGTCCCACCTGGGCGGACCGGCCGAGACATGGGCGCTGGGCAAGCCGGTTGGGGCGTGGGAGCCCAACGAACCTGCAGGAGCATGAGAGCCTGGCGAGCCGGCTGAGGCATTGGAGCCTAACATCTGGCTGAAGCAAGACGCCTGTCGATCCCGCTGCAAAGAGGCAGAGCGTGACATGGGATGGAAACCTGCCGAGCCAACCGAGGCAACGAAACCTCTCGAGCCAGCCAGGGCGTTGACGCCCGACGGGCTGGCTTAGGCACCCCCGGTTCCATCGGCGGCAGAATCCACCCCGACGTCACAAACAAACCAAAAACTCCTGGACCGGCTGGGCGAACAAGAACTGACAATCCGGCTGAGGCCCATCCGAGCCAACCGGGGCAAGGTTGGGTGCCATCCGAGCCAACCGGGGCAAGGAAACCTCTCGAGACAGCTAGGGCGTGGAAGCCTGACAAGCTGGCTAGGCAACCCCGGTTCCATCGGAGGCGACCCAGAACCGATGTCACCATACCAACCGGAACGCCAGTACTCCCCAATTCTTCGTGTGGTGGCTGCTGCATTCTGTCACATGGAATGACACTGGAGAGACGAAGCAGGTATGGGGAGTAAAACATTTAATAAAGAACGGACATGGAACGAGACAGGAACAGTATCAGCAAACTAATAATACAGACAAAAAACAATAAGTGCAGCAGCGGGGAACAGAGCTGGGGAACTGACAAATATAGGGGAGGTAATAAACAAATGATAAGTGAGTCCAGGTGAGTCCAATATCTCTGAAACACGTGACGAGGGAAGGCAGGCGTGCGTAATAAATGATAGGAGTGAGTGATGCAGGGCAGCCTGGCGCCCTCAAGCGCCAGAGGGAGGAAGAGCGGGAGTAGACGTGACAATACATACAGTGTCATTTGCCAATCTCTTTGACCATTTGATGGCCACAGGTTCATTACAAATACGTTTTGGACTTTTATTTTTAATATATCTGACAGTATAATCTCAATAACACTACCAAGCATAGAGACAGTAATATACTGTAGAATCTCAATAAGACCACCAATCATAGAGCCAGTAATATACTGTAGAATCTCAATAAGACCACCAAGCATAGAGCCAGTAATATACTGTAGAATCTCAATAAGACCACCAATCATAGAGCCAGTAACATACTGTAGAATCTCAATAACACTACCAAGCATAGAGACAGCAATACACTGTAGAATCTCAATAAGACCACCAAGCATAGAGCCAGCAATACACTGTAGAATCTCAATAAGACCACCAAGCATAGAGCCAGTAACATACTGTAGAATCTCAATAACACTACCAATCATAGAGCCAGTAACATACTGTAGAATCTCAATAAGACCACCAAGCATAGAGCCAGCAATACACTGTTCTTAAGTGTGACAGATTATCCTCTATATTTGAACAAAAATACCAATCCAAGTGAGTTGTGAGGGTGGAGTAAAAACCCAACACCTTGATAATGTCTGCTTTAAGTGCAATATCTTAAAAAATCATTTGCGGGACAACAATTAATCACAACGGATTAATTACTGTCATTATCTTTGTAAAGCAGGGGAAAGGAGAGGGATTTGTGAGACTGGGTGGTACACATTCACTCAGCTACTGTCTTAATGAGGTTTCTGCTGCTCTCACACAAGCTTCCTAACCCTAGGGAGCTTCCCAACCCTAGGAGGCTTCCCACCACTGTGTCTCACACACACACACACACACACACACACACATGCATGCACAAATTAAAATAAAATGGCGCTGACAGAGAGGGCTGCCGTGATTCTAGCTCTTAGGAAACTTTGCAGTGTTTTGTTTTCTTATGTGTTATTTCTTACATTATTAGCCCAGAAATTGTTTTGTGTTATTACGTACAGCAGGGAAGAACTATTGAATATCAGAGCGGCAGTAACTCACCAGCACTACCAGCATTACGACAAGGAATACAACTTTCCTGAATCGAATCCTTTGTTCGTACCCCCCAGGGCAATTGAACTGATTTCAGAGGCCGGAGGAGAGGTACTCAGAGTGGTCTTCTAGTCTGACTTAGGAGGCATGCACACCACCCACCGCTTCCGAGTATATTACTCGCTAATGTTCAGTTACTGGATAATAAAGTTTACGACCTCAGGGCGAGAATTTCTTTCCAGGGAGACATCAGGAATTGTAACATACTCTGTTTCACATGGCTCTCTCGGGATATACTGTCTGAGTCCGTCCAGCCAGTTGGGTTCTCAGTTCATCGCGCAGACAGGAATAAATATATCTCCGGAAGAAGAAGGGTGGGGTTGTATGTTTCATGATTAACGACTCATGGTGTGATTGTGATAACATACAGGAACTCAAGTCCTCTTCAAGCTCAGGAGGCTGAAGAAATGTGGCTTGGCACCTAAAACTCTAACAAACTTTTACATATGCACAATTGAGAGCATCCTGTTGGGCTGTATCACCACCTGGTATGGAAACTGCACCACCCGTAACTGCAGGGCTCTCCAGAGGGTGGTGCGTTCTGCCTAACGAATCACCGGGAGCAAACTACCTGCCCTCCAAGACACCTGCAGCACCCGATGTCACAGGAAGGCCAAAAAGATCATCAAGGACAATAACCACCCAAGCCACTGCCTGTTCACCCAGCTATCATCTAGAAGGTGGGGTCAGTACAGGTGCATCAAAGCTGGGACAGAGAGACTGAAAAACAGCTTCTATCTCCAGGCCATCAGACTGTTAAATACTGTTAAAAAGCTATTACTAGCACATTAAAGGCTGCTGTCCTACAGTGGCTCCTCCTTTAAAAGTTGCGTCATACTGCATTCTGTGGCACGTCATTTAATTGTCAGCCATTTTTTCTGTTAATGCGAGTTAGTGCTAGTTTGATCACTAGAGGGCATCTTTGAGAAGCATTTGATAGTCTTCCATATTGCAGGCACGCGGGAAACCGGGGTTCAATTCCTGACCGGGAGGAAGGATTAGGCTGTCCTTGTAAATAAGAATTTGTTCTTAACTTATTCCATATGTATTACTTCATAGATGTGATGTTTTCACTATTAGGTGTGTCCAAACTTTGACTGGTACTTGTGTAACGTGTGTCGTATAGAGGGGACCAAGGCGCGACGTCTTGAGTGCTCATGATTTTTCTTTAATGAAAACTAAACACTTTTACAAAGAAACAAAACGACAGCAAACAGTTCCGTCAGGCAACAGACAACAAAACGGAAAACAACTACCCACAAACACAATAGAAAAAAAATAAAACTTAAATATGATCTCCAACTAGAGACAACGCGAACCAGCTGCCTCTAATTGGAGATCATCCCAAAACTCCAACATAGAAATAGAAAAACAAGAACTAAACATAGAAACAAAAAACATAGAATGCCCACCCATATCACACCCTGACCTAACTAAACAGAGAAAAAACAGCTCTCTTAGGTCAGAGCGTGACAACTTGCTTAATTAATTTGATTAATATTATGGTGTGTATATTCCATGAAAAATGAAAAACCCTCTTGGTTTCTGTTAGGATGGAACGTAAAATATGGTGCTGTACAACGTGACGGTCGGCAGTACAGTACTGGGCTATTTAGCTATTTAGAATCCCTGTGTCTTGCGGATGGGAGAACGGGTGTAAGGGCTGTCTGAAGAGAGAGACCAAGGTGCAGCGGAGTTAGTGTTCATCATAAGAATTTAATAGACCAACGTGAACACTTTACAAAAACAAGAAAACTGACAGCCAAAACAGTCCTGTCAGGTGCAAACACTAACAGAAACAATTACCCACAAAACCCGAAGGAAAAACATGCTCCTTATGTGTGACTCCCAATCAACAACAACGAACTATAGCTGTGCCTGATTGGGAGCCACACACGGCCCAAAACAAAGAAATACAAAAACATAGAAAAATGAACATAGAACGCCCACCCAATGTAACACCCTGGCCTAACCAAAATAAAGAACAAAAAACCCCTCTCTATGGCCAGGGTGTTACAACGGGGTTCAATCTCCCGATGGGGAGGAAGGAGTAGGCTGTCCTTGTAAATAAGAATTTGATTTCAACTGATTTCATAGTTGTGATGTCTTCACTATTATTCTAGAAATTAGTAAAAATAATGAAAAATCCTGGAATGAGTAGGTGTTTTCATATTAAAACCTTGGGACCCAAATGCATAATGAGTGCTTTCCCTTGTGGTGATCTGGAGCAATGACGCCGTGACGCTGGGTACCTCTAAGTCCCACGGTGCAAGCTCGCAACTTTTGAAGGGGGAACCACTGTATGTATATACATAGACTTGGAATCACTGGCCACTTTAATAATGGAACAAAAATCACTTTAACATTGTTTACATATTTTGCATCACTCATCTCATATATACTGTATTGTATACTATTCTACTGTACCTTAGTCTATGCCACTCTGACATCTCTACACCCGCAATAACATCTGCTAAACACGTGTATGTGACAAATAAAATGAGATTTTGAAGCAGGCACACATGCAAACGTGCACACAAATGCACGTACACACATGCACACACACACACACACACACACACACACACACACACACACACACACACACACACACACACACACACACACACACACACACACACACACACACACACACACGCACACATTGGCACGCACACACATGCACCCACGCACACCCACACACACAGGTACGCACGCACAGGCAAAAACTCACACACACACACACACACACATGCTGTACATCATATGATATGGTTAGCCAATATGTTAAACAGCTATCCATGCGATGTGGGACCTGCCATGCGTCTGAAATGTAGTTAGCCTGGAACACAGACTTTCACTAGGCTTTGATATTTACAACCTACAGCATTCAAGAGCCATTACAAATCAAGTCAAATACAACGACCTGCAACCTACTCAAAATACAATTCAATTTCCTTGGCCAGGGTTACAGTACACAGATCAACGACCATTATGACAATTACATAAAAGGACAATATCTAGCACTGTATAGCTGGCTGTATAATGCAGAGTACTCAACAGGACTAATCACTGTTGTTCTGGGTTATACAGTACTGTTGCATGTTTATTGGTACACTGAGTTGTCAGGGATCCAGGGACGGTTTGTGGTTTACATCTGCTTGGGTGGAGACACACATGACAACGCATTCAGCTCCTTCTCTACCATGCCTCTCTGGCGCCCTGCTCGCACACACACACACACACATGCACGCACGCACGCACACACACACACACACACACAAACTCCCCCCCCACCACACACACACACACACACACACACACACACACACACACACACACACCACACACACCACACACACACACACACACACACACACACACACACACACACACACACACACACACACACACACACACACGTGCACAGCTTCCTTCACTGAGAGTTTGCATGCGTATCCCCTTGGTCATGGATGCCTTTTTAATAACTGCTATGCGAGTTAGAATGAGTACATCTCCTCTCCGTTCCTTCAGCGCCCATCAGCCAGAACCATACTGCTCATATTGCTCTCTTCCTAGTGGAGCTATCAAAGGTTCAAGTTGGATAGACAGGGAGCCTTGGCAGGGTACATGAGACCTTAACCACAATTACCCATAAGCTCAAGATGCACTCTCATATTTAAAAGCCACCTTGCTGACACATCATAATAACACCTGTCTAGAAGGGGGGTTTCCAAAAGTGAGCCTCAGAATATTCAGATTAATTAGAAGAAAATCACATTTGAACATACTGAGAACACGCTGAGAAGTGATCATGTGACCATGAAACGATAAAACACATCATTACTATTACACTCATAGTTCTAATGCTGTGTTTTTCGCCATATGCACCCCTCCCTTTAATCTGGTCATTCCATAAATGTACTGACTCATACTCCAGTCTATTTTCATGATCACTATTGTCTCCCTCCCTCCGTCCCTCCCTCCTCTCAACCCTTCAATGAAATTAGCTTTCTCACACAAACAGAGGAGGAATAATAACACTCCATGTAAAACAGTGTGTGGCATGCTGGCTGCTACTACTTACCATTGCAGGTCTGCTCACTGTACCATTTTGTGATGAATGCTCACATTCTCCTCAATACACTGGATAGAGACACAGAGAGTAGTAGGGCTGTCACTAGTGCTTAAGGTTTCCGGAGGGGAGATAGACTGGAAGATCAGCCAGACTGTTCAGATCACCACTCCCCTCTATCTGTTTCAGGCAGATTGTCAGAGACAGAACCGGCTGCAGAGTGGCTGAAATTACATTACGCACTGAATAAGCAGAAGTTTTTAAAACGTATTTACACTTTACCAGCAATACCTTAAAGTGCAACGCATAGTCATATCACTTGATTTTCCCTTAATAAAAGGCCCCCTCCGCCGTCTGAGATGATGTGATCAGGAGTCTGGTCTCAGCTCATTCAGCTGGGCTTTTCTCTCCTTTCTTTAGTAGCAAACAAACAGCAATGCATCTGGAGATATAAACTCAGTGATGTGAGTCTATTGACAGGTGACTTCAATTAAAGATCCAAAGGTGGGTTCCTGAGCTGAGTGATTTTTTTAGACGACTCTCAGGTGGATTGAAGAGGAGCGATAGAAAACAGACACCAGGCTTTGGTTCTGTATCACAATATTTTTTCGAAATGCCTAATCCTCTAGACCTGCCAATTTCCCCTCCTTATGTTCAACAGCTAGGCTAGGTACATCACAATCACAAAACAGAGCAAAGGTCTAGGCTAATGAGACAACAAGCATCCCTTAATAACGGCCTATTGATTCAACATTGTTATGCGCGGGGAAAACACTCTTGCTTCCATTCCATTGAGGCAAAACAAATTGCTTTGACTATCCAACGGCCCAAAACTGTTGTTTTTGAGACCAATTTGTTTCGTTAGAGCGACAACTGGCCTCACAGGCCTCGAACAAACTGTACATTACAAGTAAATTGATCCCTAAAGGTCATTAAGAAGGCACGTTCTTAAACAAGATGCCATAAGCAAGGAATTCATGAAGCTACATCATGCTGAGCAAAGTAAGCATCTCTATTAGACACACCACACTGTGATGCATCAACGTGTTTTCAAATAATATTGAATGAAAAAACATGTTTATGCATCAGGTTGAGCATTATATAAAATGAGCGAAGAAAGTTACCGATTGAAAACTATTACCTCTAATTGCTCTATGACTTGTCTTTCTGTCCTCCTTTTGTTTTCTTTTTAGTTCGTTTTTTATTTAAAACAAATTGTTCTGAAGGCACCCGCAGAGGAGAACATCCCCAAGTGAGAATCTGCCATGATTTATTTTTGTCTATGGACAGACTATAACTTGTATATTCCCATTGTTGTTTATCATCTAAAAAAGTATTTAACATACATGGAAAATAGGGCAAATATCCCCCTTGCATTTTTCTGTTTTAATATTCAAAAAAGTTTGCAAAGTTTGTGTGTGCAGGTGTGTGTGTGCAGGTGTGTGTGTGCGCCTGTGTGTGTGCGTCTGTGTGTGTGTGTGTGGTGTGTGTGTGTGTGTGTGTGTGTGTGTGTGTGTGTGTGTGCGTCTATGTGTGTGCGTCTGTGTGTGTGTATGTGTGTGCGTCTGTGTGCGTGTGTGTGTGTGTGTGTGTGTGTGTGTGTGTGTGTGTGTGTGTGTGTGTGTGTGTGTGTGTGCGTCTGTGTGTGTGTCTGTGTGTGTGTGTGTGTGTGTGTGTGCAGGTGTGTGTGTGCGTCTGTGTGTGTGTGTGTGCAGGTGTGTGTGTGTGTGTGTGTGTGTGTGTGTGTGTGTGTGTGTGTGTGTGTGTGTGTGTGTGTGCGTCTGTGTGTGTGTGTTTGTGTGTGTGTGTGTGTGTGTGTGCAGGTGTGTGTGTGCGTCTGTGTGTGTGTGTGTGTGTGTGTGTGTGTGTGTGTGTGTGTGTGTGTGTGTGTGTGTGTGTGTGTGTGTGTGTGTGTGCATGTTCTTTTCTTGGTTGGTTTTGATTGGGAGGCACTACTCACTTCCGACACAGTTCTAATACAGTACCTTCATCTGCTACTTCTGAAAAAACGCTCTTCTTTGGATGAGAGCTCAAGACACAAAACCACTGCCCTAAAAGCTTGATGATATCTTGTGGTTGTTTGTTTTCTGTGTATTATTGTCGCTAGAAAGTGATTCTCTCTCAAAGAAAAAAAATCCTTATCTCCAACAGTAAAACCAGCAGACCTTAAGACTGCAGACTCAATATACACACTGCAAATTCACCAGGCAGTTTCACTTCAACTTCAAAATAAATACAAACACAATGGCACTAAACATTCATTTCTCCAGGGTTTCCGTTGATAATGGCAGACCCTGGCTTTGACCTCACTCTCTGAAGGTATCTCAGGGAGAGTTGGGATATGCAAAAAACACTCATTTCCAATTCACACATGCGTATTATTGAATATATTTGTACATGTGTGAAATAGGACAAATATAAGCACCCATCAAATTATTATTATTATTATTATTATTATTATTATTATTATTATTATTAGGACACCACTCCAGGTTATGCCCCAAATGACACCCTATTCGCTACATAGTGCACTATGTCTGACCAGAGCCTTATGGACACTTGTTTAAAGTAGTGCACTATAATATAGGGGATAGAGTGCCATTAAGGAGGGAACCCAGGACCATAACCATACATCTCCCGCTTCTTCTAATGTTGCTGCAAACATGTCGTCATGTGAAACATTACCTTTAAATATGAATATCCACCTACCTATCTGTCTTGCTGAGTGTCTCGGTAAATGAAAACAGATGATGTCTTGGTTGCCACCAAAAGATGCAATCCCTCTTGTGGGCGAAACCGCGCCATAAATCTTACAGTCTGCGTAGTTGGTTCCTGCTGCTTGCAGTCATTCAAGCATAGCGCTCACTTTGCTTCAAATACTGAGCTTTGAAACATCTCAACCAGAGCTATTTTCACCACGTAATTTAGATGAGATTTGACATCTTTTAAATTACTGTGACAGAAAGGGAATGGTGCATAGTCGAGGAATCCAGGAAGTATAGCGTGGGGACCACAAAAAAACACTATGACCTAATCTGTGTCATGCACTCACACAAAGCAAAAACCGTTGTGCAAGTAGCTTGTGCAAAGTGAGTAATAAAAAACTGCAAAAGGTTCAGGAGGCATAAACACACTTAAACTAAGGCCTCTAGAGACTTGTTTCTAAGGCCTCTAGAGACTGGTTTCTAAGGCCTCTAGCGACTTGTTTCTAAGGCCTCTAGAGCCTGGTTTCTAAGGCCTCTAGAGGCTGGTTTCTAAGGCCTCGAGCGACTTGTTTCTAAGGCCTCTAGAGTCTGGTTTCTAAGGCCTCTAGAGACTGGTTTCTAAGGCCTCTAGAGCCTGGTTTCTAAGGCCTCTAGAGACTGGTTTCTAAGGCCTCTAGAGGCTGGTTTCTAAGGCCTTTAGAGGCTGGTTTCTAAGGCCACTAGAGACTGGTTTCTAAGGCCAGTACATCTGAGCTATTGACAAGTCATCCCTAAGCAACGGCTCAAAGCAGGTAAAGATAGGGAAGGAGAGAGGCTAGAGAGGCTTCTTGGCTGCATAAAGCTCCGGTGCATTTTGTGAAATTCATTGACTGCTCTCATTCATCATTTCCATAGCAAATGTCAGCTTTTGAGAATAATTATCAAAATGAAGCATTTTTCTTGGAGGACTGCCAACATCCCAAGGTGAAGTAAAAAAAATATGATTTATCATCAAAAATGAGCAGAAGAGCAAAACCGTGTTTCCTTTTCAAGTTCCCAGCCTCGCAACCAATCAACAACCTTGAAATTCAAGAAACAATTTCAAAGAAATATGTTATTTGGAGATATGTATAACACATAAAAACCAACTGTGAGTTGCTTCGACGGGCCCCACGAGCAAGTCTGAAACAAAACCCTATTTCCTATATAGTGCACTGCTTTTAGCCAGAGCTACGAGCAAACTGGAGAGGAGAACCACACACATCTGATAGACGGGTAGGGAGGGGGAGAGATGAGACAGGGGGACATGTTGTGGACCAATACACATACACACATCAGGGACTGGGGTTACACATCAGGGACTGGGGTTACACATCAGAGACTGGTGTTACACATCAGGGACCAGTGTTACACATCATAAACTGGGGTTACACATCAGGGACTGGTGTTACACATCAGAGACTGGTGTTACACATCAGGGACCAGTGTTACACATCCTAGGCTGAGGTTATACATCATAGACTGGGGTTACACATCAGGGACTGGGGTTACACATCAGGGACTGGGGTTACACATCAGGGACTGGTGTTACACATCAGAGACTGGGGTTACACATCAGGGACTGGGGTTACACATCAGGGACTGGGGTTACACATCAGGGACTGGGGTTACACATCAGGGACTGGTGTTACACATCAGGGATTGGGGTTACACATCAGGGACTGGTGTTACACATCAGAGACTGGTGTTACACATCAGGGACTGGTGTTACACCTCAGAGACTGGTGTTACACATCAGGGACTGGTGTTACACATCAGGGACTGGTGTTATACATCAGGGACTGGGGTTACACATCAGAGACTGGGGTTACACATCAGGGACTGGGGTTACACATCCTAGGCTGGGGTTACACATCAGAGACTGGGGTTACACATCAGGGACTGGGGTTACACATCCTAGGCTGGGGTTACACATCAGGGACTGGGGTTACACATCCTAGGCTGGGGTTACACATCAGAGACTGGTGTTACACATCAGGGACTGGGGTTACACATCCTAGGCTGGGGTTACGCATCAGAGACTGGGGTTACACATCAGGGACTGGGGTTACACATCAGAGACTGGGGTTACACATCAGGGACTGGGGTTACACATCAGAGACTGGTGTTACACATCAGGGACTGGGGTTACACATCCTAGGCTGGGGTTACACATCAGAGACTGGGGTCACACATCAAAGACTGGGGTTATACATCAGAGACTGGTGTTACACATCAGGGACTGGGGTTACACATCAGAGACTGGGGTTACACATCATAGATTGGGGTTACACATCAGGGACTGGGGTTACACATTAGGGATTGGGGTTACACATCAGGGACTGGGGTTACACATCATAGATTGGGGTTACACATCATAGATTGGGGTTACACATCATAGACTGGGGTTACACATCATAGATTGGGGTTACACATCATAGATTGGGGTTACACATCAGAGACTGGGGTTACACATCAGGGACTGGGGTTACACATCAGGGATTGGGGTTACACATCATAGATTGGGGTTACACATCAGGGACTGGGGTTACACATCAGGGACTGGGGTTACACATCATAGATTGGGGTTACACATCAGAGACTGGGGTTACACATCAGGGATTGGGGTTACACATCATAGATTGGGGTTACACATCAGGGACTGGGGTTACACATCAGGGATTGGGGTTACACATCAGGGACTGGGGTTACACATCCTAGGCTGGGGTTACACATCAGGGACTTGTCAGTTTACAATGGTAGTGATTAACACTTTATTTCATAACATCCTCCCCTTTGACCCTTAGGTCATGTGACTAGCACTGATTATGCAAAGTAACAACCTACAGTAGTCCCTTGCAGAGATGGAGACACATACAGCTTTTCAGTTTCAGAATATCACGTCCCAGCACAGATAGGCACGCAGAATCAGATTGCCAAAGGCTACGTCCCAAATAGCACCCCATTCCCTACAGTATATAGAGCACTACTTTTGACCAGGGCATATATAGGGAATAGGGTTCAAGTTTGGCCAACTGCATTGTTCTGTTAGTGTTGTGTTAGAAACTGAACAAAGCTAGTAATCAAAGTAGAGAGCATTATAGTAATGAAAGATTTATATGAACAATAGCCAAAACAGCCCTGAATTCATACGCATCAATCCTAACTATTACTATTCAAATCATGGCCAACTTTTTTGTGTTTTTTAAATATTTTTCTTACATCTCAACAATGAAGATGGTTGACTGAAACCCATGATTATTTAATTACAATAATTAGATCATCTAATGACTGGTAACATTTCAAGAAACATTCAGTAAGTAATTGATCCAAATGTACAATCATTACAATTCTATAATTCCAAGCTTTCATGGATATGTAGGGAATTATTAGCAGGGTTGGGGAGTAACAGATTACATGTAAGGGATTACAAAATACAAAAAAACTGACTGTAATCCGTTACATGTAAGGGATTACAAAAAAACTGTAACTGTAATACGTTACGTTAACAGCAAAAATATTGTAAACACATGACGGATAATTTGAAAACCTAGATGATTACTTCGAGGATTACTTTTAAATTCAGAATGGATATTTGCGGAAAAAAATCTTTCACACTTCTCTGTTTTCTCATTCAAATCAGCATTGAAAAAGGCCCAAGTTCATATTTGTTCAACGGGAGTGAGTCTGACCATAAATTAGGGACCACTATGATGACACACCAAATGTGTTTGATGGATCACGGGAAAAGAACAGGAATAGGCTTTTGTAGGCTACAGTCCAAGCTATGTCTTCCAATGGTGCGACTGCTGTCGGCATCCAACAATTATCCAACTTGAATAAATGCTTGGAGTTAAGGATGACAGCAGTGTTGTAATCTATGTCGATACGGATTTCACTTATTATAGATATCTACATAGCTGTCACGTCCTGACCAGTAAAAGAGGTTGTTTGTTATTGTAGTTTGGTCAGGACGTGGCAGGGGTGTGTTTGTTTTGCGTTGTCGGGGTTTTTGGGTTGTGTTCTATGTTTTGTATTTCTATGTTCTATTTTCTATTTTTTCTATTTCTATGTCTAGTTTATTGTTTTGACCTTCAATTGGAGGCAGCTGTTCCTCGTTGCCTCTAATTGAAGGTCCTATTTAGTAGGGGTGTTTTTTCTATGGGATTGGTGGGTAGTTGTTCCTTGTTTAGCTGTGTGCCTGACAGGACTGTTTTTCGTCGTTGTTTTTGTATACGTGTGTTTTGGTTTCCCTCTGCATTTTGGTCCACTTTATATGACGGCCGTGACAATAGCGCATTGATATGAATCACACTGCTGCTCTCTCATTTAGCTATTTGCGCCTTATGGATTGTGGTTGTTGTGGATGGCTGTTCACAAATCTCAATGTGTATTTGAACCCAATAATGGTTGAATTCAAGAAGTTTAAGCTGCCTATCAATCATTGTTTTTGAAACCAGTGGTTAGCTTGTGAAAAAAATGCTCTTGCAACAGTTGCATAGTGTGGATCCAAGCCTATGGAATAAAAGTGAGGCTTTTATTGCTCAATGTAATTCATGCTGATAAAATTCTCCATAGGCCTAATGGACACATGCTCAAACTCACACACTTTTGATTGACTTAAAGGGGCAATCTGTAGTTGCTACATCCATTTTATATACATATACATTATATCCATTGATTCTTGAAGAATATACATTTTTAAATGTGTCATGACCTTAGTTCAACAGTCACACTCCATGAGAACCCAAAATATAAGCTTGTTTTTCGCCAATGTTTGTAAAGATTGTAAATATAAACACACACTGTATAGCCTCATAACATGGTTAAAACAATAATTTTATATCATGGATGTTCAGTCCTTGCATCCATAGCTTTGTCTATTAATCTGAGAGTGGTTACATTTCCCCATCCCTCAGCTTTTTACCAAAACAGACGCAGGGTAACCGTTTTGTTATTGTTTCATCTGTGGATTTGCCCTTTAAACAGCTGCATATTATCAAGATATCAAAGTGTCACCAACTAAAAGGTCAACAATAGGCCTATAGCAAATGTAGAATATGGCATTCATTTTTCACATGTAAACAGCACTTTTCAGTAGCTCTCAAAGCATGCCATTCCACAAGCGCAGCATTTATTTTTCAACTCGAATCAATGAGCCCAATCAGTCCTCCATGACAACAAAATCATAAACAACAGAGTAGGGCTGGCTAATAAGTCCTTAGTTTTGGGGTCATGCTCAGGTAAAATAATTTGGCTAATCTATCCTTCCATATTTCCAAGTCCTATTCTTGATGATCAAGGTGTATAACATTTATTGGAATGACTGGAATTCTGAAAGACTTAGATTTTTAATGTAAAGATATAATTTAATCGTATTATTATATGTAGTAGAAAGTGATGGGTTAGAAGCAGCCTATAAAACCAACCCATAAAGTAAAATGTAACATCCATAGATGGCCAGCTATGTAAACTTTAACAATTATTTATCCTGCTATAGATGTCGTTCAATTGGTAACATACATTTTTGTATTTTTCTAATGCCTCTTAAGGGAAAGTAATCTAAAAGTAGCTACATGTAATCAGATTACATAACTGAGTTTGAGTAATCCAAAAGTTACGTTTGTGATTACGATTCTGGACAGGAAACTAGTAACTGTAACGGATTACATGTAGAAAGTAACCTACCCAACCCTGATTATTAGCATGGGGCATCACAGCAATGTGCAAATGATTTACACCGTTCTCTACTACTAAATGAAAGACATGCAGTATCTTATTGTGTTGTAAAGGCACATAGCTAAGGAAAATGTTCCCATCAGTATCCCAATGGAAAAATTACCATACAAATAATATTCCACTACTGTACCCAGTGAGAGATATACATACAGGTTATTGTACAGTTTGTAATAGATGCACTTAGCTAGCTAGGTAAGACAAACTATCTCATCAAGCGACGTGTTTGTATACAGCATCCTAATGGCCGTCACAGAGAGAGAGCCACGGCCCGGTGAGGATGGACTACGGACGGACGACTGGTGGCTCCATGAATCATTTGAAGAGTTCCTGGGCTCTAGGTTACACAGTCACAGTGCTGCAGCCTCCCTCTGTTGTGTTGGCTCCAGCATGCCCCAGCTGCCAATAACGCAGCTCAATAACCCAGAGTAGAAACCCCTTCTGTTCTGTCCTATCTGCCCAGCCAGACGCACTATTCTACAGAGCAACATACAGCCTTATCAAAACCTACATTCTAGCAGGACCATACTTTCTCTCAACAGGGACAAGCAATGTCTCCGTTTCTCCCGTTTGCAATCTGCTGCGTCGGAGGGACAGTTTCCAGTCTCCACTCAAGTAGTCTTATAGCTATTTATAAGGAGCCTTCTGTTTGGCAAAAAGGACACGGGTGCACTTCTGTTGCTAATAAGGGGTCTGGTTTCTTGAAAATAAACACAGCAAGTGGAGCTATACATTGTGGACCGCACAGGGGGTATGACAGACAGGTTGACAGTGAAACTGCTGTCGTGGATAGGTTGATTCAGTGCCACGCAATGCTGATATCATTGTATAGACATACTGTAGAGGTTAAGGTAGGTTGCAAGTTTTTTGGAGACGCTACCTATGCACTGTGTGAACACTATAACAGTATGCCACCTATGCACAATTTGGTATTGGGGTATTTTATTAGCATCCCCATTAGCTGTTTCATTGTTTCAAAGACACAAATTCAACATATTTTATACAAGGTTTATCTATGTTGAAGATTGGTTACCATGATGACATAATCCTATGGTCTAAATTTTACACTCAAAACTACTTTTGGGAAGTCCAATGTATTTTCCACGCAGATTCCATGTCACAATATGTTGACAAACCAGTTTGTGTCCAGTGGGTTGGTTTGACACTCTGCAAGTTGTTTTGCAAGAAACATTGTCTTTTTTTCCCCCCCCAACCCTATTTTTGAATTGAAGTCTGACAGTTAAGATATACCTCCTCCCCCTACACACCAACACAGCATGACTCGGGTTATCTGGAATCGAATCCAAGGCAATCAAGCGGGACAGTTTCGATAACAAAGCGGACTGAGTAACTGGCGAGCGGCGGGGTGCGGCGCGGCGCGGTGCAGGGAGGCTGGGAGCTTTGTGAGCGACAGATCCGGCCTGGGTGACAGCAGGGGTGGTGGGGTGGAGTGAAGCTCAGCCTGAAGTAGCTGCTCTATCCCCTGGTGGGAGTCAGGAGATCTAGGAGTCAGGAGATGGGACTGTCACACACAGAGTCAAACACTCACACACACCCAAAGGTTCCTCCACAACCAGAAAGGGGGGCAGAGCGGGGCCAAAGCCTGCATGTTTGTTCACAGCGTGGTACAGACTGCAAAAACATTGATACCATTTACAGCTGAACTAACAGTCACCTTATGACCCCCATTCACACAGCAACACATTCCCCCAGGAAACACAAAGCGTTGCTCTCACACTGTACTGATTGGATGCTATGGGAATGGTGGGAAAATTGGTTTTTAGCTTCCATTCATGGCAAGGCAGTTTCAGGTAATTTGCTCTCTGTGCCTCATTGAGGGCTGGGAAATGGCAGTCACTCAGCAAGATAGAGCCATTCAAGTTTTCCACTCAAAAACTACTCAGAGGAAATTGCACTTAGCATCCGGTGTGATATTCCTACTATGACAAATAATTGTTAAATGCTCAAATTTTCTTGAGTGGGAAGTGATATGAACTTTAGTAACGCTAGCCTACATTCTACCTGGCATGTTCAGTTTGTGGTTCTAGCAAGGCATTACTGTACACACAGTCACACACTCAGGCTACAATATATCTAGTGAGCCATGCTTCCCTTCCTTCCCTTCATTTCCTTTCCTTTTGTTTCCTTTCCTTTTGTTTCCCTTCCTTTCCTTTCCCTTCCTTTTCTTTCCTTTTGTTTCCTATTCATTTGTTTCTTTTATTTTCTCTTCCCTTTCCTTCTTCCATCATCCTCTACCAACACAATTTCAATAATGTCTGTCAGGCCAGGCAGGGAAGGCTGCTTGTAAATCAATCACATAACAGCACAACAGACGCACCCCACCTTGATGAGCTCCTAAAATTGAATTCATCACATGCTTCATAAACAACAGATGTAAACTAACAGTGAAATGCTTACTTACAGGCCCATCCCAGCAATGCAGAGAGAAAGAAAATAGAGAAATAATAGAAAAGTAATAAAATGAATAATAAATACACGATGAGTAACGATAATATGGCTACATACACAGGGTACCATTACCAAATCGATGTGCATGGGTACGAGGTAATTGAGGTAGATATGTACATATAACTAGGAATAGAGTGACTAGGCAACAGGATAGATAATAAACAGTAGCAACATTGTATGTAATGAGTCAAAAAAGTTAGTGCGAAAAGGGTCAATGCAGATAGTCCGGATAGCTATTTGGTTAAATATTTAAATAAGTATTTAGCAGTCTTATGGCTTGGGGGTAGAAGCTGTTCAGGGTCCTGTTGGTTCCAGACTTGGTGCATCGGTACTGCTTCCCATTCGCTAGCAGAGAAAACAGTCTATGGCTTGGGTGGCTGGAGTCTTTGACAATTTTTAGGGCCTTCCTCTGACACCGCCTGGTATAGAGGTCCTGGATGGCAGGGAGCTCGGCCCCAGTGATATACTGAGCCGTACGCAATAACCTCTGTTGCGCCTTGCGGTTTGATGCCAAGCAGTTGCCACACCAACCATTGATGCAGCCAGTCAAGATGCTTTTAATGCTGCAGTATAACTTTTTGAGGATCTGAGGGCCCATGCCGAATCTTTTCAGCCTCCTGAGGGGGAAGAGGTGTTGTCATGCCATCTTCATGACTGTGTTGGTGTGTGTGGACCATGATAGATCCTTAGTGATGTGGACACTGAGGAACTTGAAGCTCTCGACCTGCTCCACTACAGCTCTGTCTATGTGAATGGGGGCGTGCTTGGCCCTCCTTTTCCTGTCGTTCCCAATCAGCTCTTTTGTCTTGCTGACGTTGAGGGAGAGGTTGTTGTCCTGGCACCACACTGCTAGGTCACTGACCTCCTTCCTATAGGCTGTCTCATCATTGTCGTTGATCAGGCCTACTAACGTTGAATCGTCAGCAAACGTAATGATGGTTTTGGAGTTGTGGGTGGCCACACAGTCGTGGGTGAACAAGGAGTGCAGGAGGGGACAAAGCACACACCCCTGAGGGTCACCCATGTAGACGGTCAGCGTGGCAGATGTGTAGTTGCCTACCCTCACCACCTGGGGGCAGCCGGTCTGAAAGTCCAGGATCCAGTTGCAGAGGGAGGTGTTCAGTCCAAAGTCCTTAGCTTAGTGATGAGCTTGGAGTGCACTATGGTGTTTAATGCTGAGCTGTAGACAATGAATAGCATTCTCACATAGCTGTTCCTCTTGTCCGGGTGGGAGAGGGCAGTGTGGAGTGCAATAGAGATTGCGTCATCTGGGGATATGTTGGGGCGGTATGCAATTTGGAGTGGGTCCCGGGTGTCTGGGATGATGGTGTTGATGTGAGCCATGTCTCTTAAAGCATTTCAAGCATTTCATGACTACAGATGTGAGTGCTAAAGGGCGATAGTCACTTATACAGGTTACCTTGGTGTTCTTGGGCACAGTAACGGTTGTCGTCGGGAATAGAGGACCAAAACGCAGCAGGTATGATTAGATCTTATTCCTGTCTTGACACTTTGCCTGTGTGATGGCTCGTCGGAGGTCATACATAGAGGGAAAAAAGTATTTGATCTCCTGCTGATTTTGTACATTTTCCCACTGACAAAGAAATGATCAGTCTATAATTTTAATGGTAGGTTTAATTGAACAGTGAGAGACAGAATAACAACAAAAAAATCCAGAAAAACGCATGTCAAAAATGTTATGAAATGAATTGCATTTTAATAAGGGAAATAAGTATGTAGAAATGACATACTGGTAAAATGGAATTCAGTTTCCCTGTAATAAAATCACTGGCCACTAGGAGTGCCACCTCTGGATGAGCTTTTTGTGGTTTGCTTATGGACCACTTTTCAAATAAAATAAAATAAAATGTTATTAGGCACATGCGCCGAATATAACAGGTGTAGACCTTACAGTGAAATGCTTACATACAGGCCCGTGCGGTAGCAGAGAGAACAGTCTATGACTAGGGTGGCTGGAGTCTTTGACAATTTGTAGGGCTTTCCTCTGACACCACCTGGAAAAGAGGTCCTGGATGGCAGGAAGCTTGGCCCCAGTGATGTACTCAGCCGTTCGCACGACCCTCTGTAGTGCCTTGCGGTTGGAGGCCGAGCAGTTGCCATACCAGGCAGTGATGCAACCAGTCAGGATGCTCCCGATGGTGCAGCTGTAGAACCTTTTGAGGATCTGAGGACCCATGCTAAATCATTTCAGTCTTCTGAGGGGGAAGTGGTTTTGTCGTGCCCTCTTCACAACTGTCTTGGTGTGCTTGGACCATGTTAGTTTGTTGGTGATGTGGACACCAAGGAACTTGAAGCTCTCAACCTGCTCCACTACAGCCCCGTCGATGAGAATGGGGGCGTGCTCAGTCCTCTTTTTCATGTAGTCCACAATCATCTCCTTTGTCTTGATCACGTTGAGGGCGAGGTTGTTGTCCTGGCACCACACGGCCAGGTTGCTGACCTCCTCCCTATAGGCTGTCTCGTAGTTGTCGATGATCAGGCCTACCACTGTTGTGTCATTGGCAAACTTAATGATGGTGTTGGAGTCGTGCCTGAACGTTTAGTCATCAGTGAACAGGGAGTACAGGAGGGCACTTAGCACGCACCTCTGAGATGTCCCTGTGTTGAGGATCAGCGTGGCGGATGTGTTGTTACCTACCCTTACTACCTGGGGGCGGCCCATCAGGAAGTCCAGGATCCAGTTGCAGAGGGAGGTGATAAATCCCAGGGTCCTTAGCTTATTGATGAGCTGTAGTCAATGAATAGCATTCTCACATAGGTGTTCCTTTTGTCCAACTGGAAAAGGGCAGTGTGGAATGCAATAGAGATTTCATCATCTGTGGATCTGTTGGGGCGGTATGCAAATTGGAGTGGGTCTAGGGTTTCTGGAATAATGGTGTTGATTGGAGCCATGACCAGCCTTTCGAAGCACTTCATGGCTACAGACGTGAGTGCTAAGGGTCGGTAGTCATTTAGGAAGGTTACCTTGGTGTTCTTGGGCACAGGCACTATGGTGGTCGGCTTAAAACATGTTGGTATTACAGACTCAGACAGAGAGAGGTTGAAAATGTCAGTGAAGACACTTGCCAGTTGGTCAGCACATGCTCATAGTACACGTCCTGGTAATCTGTCTGGCCCTACGGCCTTGTGAATGTTAACCTGTTTAAAGGTCTTACTCACATCGGCTGCGGAGAACGTGATAACACAGTCTTCCAGAAGAGCTGGTGCTCTCATGCATGTTTCCGTGTTATTTGACTCGAAGTGAGCATAGAAGTAGTTTAGCTCATCTGGTAGGCTTGTGTCACTTGGCAGCTCTCGGTTGTGCTTCCCTTTGTAGTCTGTAATGGTTTGCAAGCCCTGCCACATCCGACGAGCGTCAGAGCCTGTGTCGTACGATTCAATCTTAGTCCTGTATTGATGCTTTGCCTGTTTGATGGTTCGTGGTCGGAGGGCATAGCAGGATTTCTTATAAGCTTCCGTGTTAGAGTCCCGCTCCTTGAAAGCAGCAGCTCTAACCTTTAGCTCAGTGCGGATGTTGACTGTAATCCATGGTTTCTGGTTGGGGTATGCACGTACGGTCACTGTGGGGATGACATCATCGATGCACTTATTGATGAAGCTAATGACTGATGTGGTGTACTCCTCATTGCCATCGGAGGAATCTCGGAACATAGTTCAGTCTGTGCTAGCACAACAGTCCTGTAGCTTAGCATCTGCTTCATCTGACCACTTTTTTATTGATCTAGTCACTGGTGCTTCCTGCTTTAATTTTTGCTTGTAAGCAGGAATCAGGAGGATAGAATGATGGTCAGATTGGCCAAATGGAGGGCAAGGGAGAGCTTTGTATGCGTCTCTGCTTGTACATTTAACATACTGATTTATAGCTCGTTGAGTGTGGTCTTAGTGCCAGTGTCGGTTTGTGGTGGTACATAGACAGCTACAAAAAATATAGATGAAAACTCTCTTGGTAAATTGTATGATCTACAGCTTATCATGAGGTATTCTAACTCAGGTGAGCAGAACCTGCTCAGCTTTTGTTAACAAAGAGACACAAACCTCCCCCTTAGAAAAACCAGCTAGATGTATATTATCCATGTCCTTGTTCAGCCACGACCCTGAGAAACATACGATATTACAGTTGTCCAGATCACGCTCATCCAGTTTGTTCTCCAGTGATTGTAAATTCGCCAATAGAACAGAGGGTAGAGGCAGAGTATTTATTCGTCAACGTAGTTTCGTCAGGGTGCCGGCACGCCTGCCTCTCTTCCGCCGCCTTTTTCTTTTGGGAGTGTCTGGGATCAGGCCCTGGTCCGGAGTGAGCAGTATGTCATACACCGCCGACTCGTTGAAGTAGAAATCTTCATCCAAATCCAGGTTAGTGATTGCTGTTCTGATGTCCAAAAGCTCTTTTAGGTCATAGGAAAATATGGCGGAAACATTATGTACCAAAAAAGTTAAGATCAGCGCAAAAAAAAAAACACAAAAAGAGCAGAATTGTCCAGGAGCCCCCAAAACAGCAGCTATCCATTGAAGGACCATTCTGGTTAATATAATATAGTGTACTACTTTACAAACCCATGAAGTAACATGAACAGTATCCAGGTGCAGACTTCAATCCTGTCTTAAATAATGCTTTGGAACCTTTGAAGGTGCTGATGTGTCAATCACCATCACCATTATAAACAAAGACTGCATCCCAAATGACACCCTATTCCCTATATATCGCACTACTTTTGACCAGGGTACATAGGGGAAAAGGATGAAATTTGGGACTTAGTCATAGGCTACCATAGGTCAATGTCAGATTGGGTTAATATAATTGTTTAGCCACATATTGAACCAAAGGCCATGACAATTAGCAACTCATACTGGTGAATACCAGATCAGTAGCTATTAGGGTCTGCGTCCCAAATGGCAACCTATTCCCTACATAGTGCATTACTTTTGACTAGAGCCCAATAAGCCCTGATCAAAGTTTGTGCGCTATATAGTGGATAGGGTGCCATTCGGGAACACAAACAGGACCTCAGTGTCACATGTAGGCTAATGGATGCATATTAGAGTGGTCGTCATATTACCGTGGTCGTCGTATTAGAGTGGTGGTCGTATTAGAGTGGTCGTCGTATTGGAGTGGTGGTCGTATTAGAGTGGTCGTCGTATTAGAGTGGTGGTCGTATTAGCGTGGTCGTCGTATTAGAGTGGTCGTCGTATTAGAGTGGTCGTCGTATTAGAGTGGTGGTCGTATTAGCGTGGTCGTCGTATTAGCGTGGTCGTCGTATTAGAGTGGTCGTCGTATTAGAGTGGTCGTCGTATTAGAGTGGTGGTCGTATTAGCGTGGTCGTCGTATTAGAGTGGTCGTCGTATTAGAGTGGTCGTCGTATTAGAGTGGTCGTCGTATTAGAGTGGTGGTCGTATTAGCGTGGTCGTCGTATTAGAGTGGTCGTCGTATTAGAGTGGTCGTCGTATTAGAGTGGTCGTCGTATTAGAGTGGTCGTCGTATTAGAGTGGTCGTCATATTAGAGTGGTCGTCGTATTGGAGTGGTGGTCGTATTAGAGTGGTCGTCGTATTAGAGTGGTCGTCGTATTGGAGTGGTGGTCGTATTAGAGTGGTCGTCTTATTAGAGTGATCGTCCTATTGGAGTGGTGGTCGTATTAGCGTGGTCGTCGTATTAGCGTGGTCGTCGTATTACCGTGGTCGTCGTATTAGAGTGGTCGTCGTATTAGAGTGGTGGTCGTATTAGCGTGGTCGTCGTATTAGAGTGGTCGTCGTATTAGAGTGGTCGTCATATTAGAGTGGTCGTCGTATTGGAGTGGTGGTCGTATTAGAGTGGTCGTCATATTGGAGTGGTCGTCGTATTGGAGTGGTCGTCGTATTAGAATGGTCGTCATATTAGAGTGGTCGTCATATTGGAGTGGTCGTCGTATTAGAGTGGTCGTCGTATTAGCGTGGTCGTCATATTAGCGTGGTCGTCGCATTAGAGTGGTCGTCGCATTAGAGTGGTCGTCGCATTAGCGTGGTCGTCTTATTAGAGTGGTCGTCGTATTAGAGTGGTCGTCGTAGTAGCGTGGTCGTCTTATTAGAGTGGTCGTCGTATTGGAGTGGTCGTCATATTGGAGTGGTGGTCGTATTAGAGTGGTCGTCGCATTAGAGTGGTCGTCGTATTAGCGTGGTCGTCGTATTAGCGTGGTCGTCGTATTAGAGTGGTGGTCGTATTAGCGTGGTCGTCGCATTAGAGTGGTCGTCGCATTAGAGTGGTCGTTGTAGTAGCGTGGTCGTCTTATTAGAGTGGTCGTCGTATTAGAGTGGTCGTCGTAGTAGCGTGGTCGTCTTATTAGAGTGGTTGTTGTATTAGAGTGGTCGTCATATTGGAGTGGTGGTCGTATTAGAGTGGTCGTCATATTAGAGTGGTCGTCGTATTAGCGTGGTCGTCGTATTGGAGTGGTCGTCGTATTAGAGTGGTCGTCATATTGGAGTGGTCGTCGTATTAGAGTGGTCGTCATATTAGAGTGGTCGTCATATTGGAGTGGTGGTCGTATTAGAGTGGTCGTCATATTAGAGTGGTCGTCATATTGGAGTGGTCGTCATATTAGAGTGGTCGTATTAGCGTGGTCGTCGTATTAGCGTGGTCGTCGTATTAGCGTGGTCGTCGTATTGGAGTGGTCGTCGTATTAGCGTCGTCGTCGTATTGGAGTGGTCGTCGTATTAGCGTGGTCGTCGTATTAGAGTGGTCGTCGTATTAGCGTGGTCGTCGATTTAGAGTGGTGGTCGTATTAGAGTTGTCGTCGTATTAGCGTGGTCGTCGTATTAGAGTGGTCGTCGTATTAGAGTGGTCGTCGTATTAGAGTGGTCGTCGTATTAGCGTGGTCGTCGTATTAGCGTGGTCGTCGTATTAGCGTGGTCGTCGTATTAGAGTGGTCGTCGTATTAGAGTGGTCGTCGTATTAGAGTGGTCGTCGTATTAGCGTGGTCGTCGTATTAGTGTGGTCGTCGTATTAGCGTGGTCGTCGCATTAGAGTGGTCGTCGTATTAGAGTGGTCGTCGTAGTAGCGTGGTCGTCTTATTAGCGTGGTCGTCGTATTAGAGTGGTCGTCGTAGTAGCGTGGTCGTCTTATTAGAGTGGTGATCGTATTAGAGTGGTGGTCGTATTAGCGTGGTCGTCGTATTAGAGTGGTCGTCGTATTAGCGTGGTGGTCGTATTAGAGTGGTCGTCGTATTAGAGTGGTGGTCGTATTAGCGTGGTCGTCGTATTAGAGTGGTGGTCGTATTAGAGTGGTCGTCGTATTAGAGTGGTCGTCGTAGTAGCGTGGTCGTCGTATTAGAGTGGTGGTCGTATTAGAGTGGTGGTCGTATTAGAGTGGTGGTCGTATTAGCGTGGTCGACTTATTAGAGTGGTTGTCGTATTAGAGTGGTGGTCGTATTAGCGTGGTCGTCGTATTAGAGTGGTCTATTAATGTAATGAAAAGGTCATTGGAGATCAATTACGATGGGCCTCTTACCGACATATTGGCCTTTAAAAAGAGTGTAAACAACTCTCCTGCATACAACTATAGGAACAAAAAAATGGGCAATTAGCTGAACGATGCAAATAACCTACGGCTGCATTTAGACAGGCAGCCCAATTCTGATATTTTGCCCAATTACATTCAAAAGAGAAAATCTGATTGGTCCAAATACCAATTAGTTGAAAAAGCTCACAAGTGTGGCAGAGATAAGCTAATAATTAGTAAGATATGTTATGTTTAGTGTTCAATCCGTTATAAGGTCACTTTAATCAGCATACCCAGACCTATGGAGCATTTTACTATTGCTGTGGTCTCTGAAGAATATTTAATAGCAAATAATGTAACATGCCTTCTTTGCTTGCTATACGGGATATAGTGACTTCTTTTCATGCTGTTTATTTGTTTCTGATAGATGATCATTTGATGATAATAATGATAGTATAATGCTAATGGTGATTAAAATGTTGTATCCTTCAAACAATTACCACACGCTGTTTTGAAATTCAATTTAGGAGAAGAAGTGAGGAGAGTTCATTAGGAGAATAATCAAAACATGAAAACATTGGGTTGTACAGTACTGTATGTCTCAGACTTTTATCAATGTTCATACGTACAGTACATGCATACTGTACATTACCCATACATCACCACAGCTTTTATACGGATTGCATCGTCGTTCAGATTGGAGACCAAATGAAAAACATAAATATGACAAAAAGTCAATTCTGAGTACTGGGATGCAAATTTGCTCTATTTTGATTGCAGGATAAATACATCCACTGATGGGCAAATTACATTCACTGACGGGATAAATACATCCACTGATGGGATAAATACATCCACTGATGGGATAAATACATCCACTGATGGGATAAATACATCCACTGATGGGCTAAATACATTTACTGATTAGCTAAATACATCCACTGATGGGCTAAATACATTTACTGATTAGCTAAATACATCCACTGATGGGCTAAATACATCCACTGACGGGATAAATACATCCACTGATGGGCTAAATACATCCACTGATGGGTTAAATACATTTACTGATTAGCTAAATACATCCCCTGATTAGCTAAATACATCCACTGATGGGCTAAATACATCCACTGACGGGATAAATACATCCACTGATGGGCTAAATACATCCACTGATGGGTTAAATACATTTACTGATTAGCTAAATACATCCACTCATGGGCTAAATACATCCACTGATGGGCTAAATAACTAAACCTCCATGATGTACATACTGCCACATGTCCAGCTCTATATTCAGAAGAGGAAGGCAGGACTATATCACATTATCCCAGACCATGCTGTCACTCACCACCATTCACAACCACTCTCTTTTACCCTCTCACATTTTCTCTCCCTCATCTCTCTCTCTTTCTCTTTCCTTCTAAACTCTCCCTCTCTCTCTCTCTACAGAATCTGTCTCTCTGTCCCTCCCTCCCATTCATTTTCTCCCTCTCTTTTTCCCTCACCCATCTCTCTCCCTCTCTCTCCCTCACCCATCTCTCTCCCTCTCTCTCCCTCACCCATCTCTCTCCCTCTCTCTCTCCCTCACCCATCTCTCTCCCTCTCTCTCCTTCACCATCTCTCTTTCACTCCCTTCTCTTTCTCTCTCCCCATATCTCTCTCTCTCATATCGCCCTCTCTCTCCCATAACTCTCTCTCCACCCCCATCTCTCCTTCCATCTCTCCCGTCATGAGCAGGATTGAGCTGCATCAAAGCAGATAACACAGAAGCACTCCCAGCAGTGACACTTCAAAGACCTCGGTCACATATTGACTATGGAAATTAAAATTATCAGATTTTCTTCAGAAGCAATTCATTTTACAGTCCAACCACTAACGCTATTTAGCCAGGCATCCTGCAATATTTCATAATGTTCATATAGATTTTCCTGAGGTATTCACTCCTATCCTCTTCAGTGGAGGATGAACGGAGATCTCTGAATATGTGTTGCCTTCCTACTGCATTTTGCTCAACAGGGCGACTGGCGACATAATGATGTTCAATTAATGGACAAACAATGTGTCTCTGCAAGGGTGAAGTTGCGGTGTAGCTATTGGGGGACATGACATCATCCTGTATGAGGAAATAGCAAGTGTTTTTGAAACAGCTTTCAACACACAGACACACACACAGCCTTGTACAACTAACTAACACACACACACACACACACACACACACACACACACACACACACACACACACACACACACACACACACACACACACACACACACACACACACACACACACACACACACACACACACACACACACACACCCCACACAAGGTTTTATTTTTAGATGAACCTCCATTGGTAACTCCAGTCTTTGAACCCAGAGTGTTACTACAATGAAAGACCACAGGAACAGGCTATTCTATTTAAGATGCTGAGCTTAATGTTCCTTTATCTTAGAATCATAGAAATGGCAAACTAATGGTGCTCCATGAAGCATTGGTGCTGGGCCTGTACGACTGGCATTACTGACCACTATTTGACATTTGTGGTCAAGAGGAGACCAAAAGTCAATGTCATTCATGATTCATGACACAGCCTTGTACAATTAACTAACACACACAGCCGTGTACAACTAACTAACACACACACACACACACACACACACACACACACACACACACACACACACACACACACACACACACACACACACACACACACACACACACACACACACACACACACACAGCCTTGTACAACTAACACACACACACACACAGCCTTGTACAACTAACACACACACACACACACAGCATTGTACAACTAACACACACACACAGCCTTGTACAACTAACACACACACACACCACACACACACACACACACACACACAGCCTTGTACAACTAACACACACACACACCACACACACACACACACACACACACACACACACACACACACACACACACACACACACACACACACACACACACACAGCCTTGTACAACTAACACACACACACACACACACACACACAGCCTTGTACAACTAACACACACACACACACACACAGCCTTGTATAACTCACACACACACACACACACACACACACACACACACACACACACACACACACACACACACACACACACACACACACACACACACACACACACACACACAGCCTTGTACAACTAACACACACACACACACACACAGCCTTGTACAACTAACACACACACACACACAGCATTGTACAACTAACACACACACACAGCCTTGTACAACTAACACACACACACACCACACACACACACACACACACACAGCCTTGTACAACTAACACACACACACACACACACACACACACACACACACACACACACACACACACACACACACACACACACACACACACACACACACACACAGCCTTGTACAACTAACACACACACACACACACACAGCCTTGTACAACTAACACACACACACACACACACAGCCTTGTATAACTCACACACACACACACACACACACACACACACACACACACACACACACACACACACACACACACACACACACACACACACACACACACACACACACACACCTGCCCAAGTGAAGAGGCAGTCTCAATGACAATTACTAATGGTATGTGTGCTGTGGGAGAGCGGTAATTGGATCGGGACAGACGGTCTCCTGTACACACACATACACAGACACAGACACACACCGTCGTCGTGTAAACAGAAATCAACCCACTGATTCGTGGGGCATTGCTGGAGGGAACAATACCAAAGTAATCACGCTATCCGTCATGACGTGGATCAGCATTCTGATGGGGTTCACATCATTAATCACAAACTGAATATTTAATGTCCGCTGCCATCATGGCCCTAATGTGGGTGAGACAAAAGTCATTTGATAGAAACGTTATGATATTCATCAAAGGCAACGGCAGAGGCGTTTTCAATCATTTGTTGCCTCGAATTGTGGGTCGGGTGTACCCCCTCCGAATTGAATGACCCTGAAGGTGTTTTTCATGCTGTGAGAGATAGTTCAAGGAGTGGGCCTGCCTGCCTGCCTGCCTCTGTCTGTTTGTATAATGTTGTTGCATTGACGTCTGTCTTTGTGTGTGTACATCAATCTTTTCTTTATAGGGCCTGCTATTTCGCTGCATACAAAAACAGTTTGGTACGCCAACCGTGTAAAGATCATTAGATGTCAGTGGAGTTGCAGTATTGTGTTTCTCAACATTGACTGATTGATGGACTAATAGACAACCCAATGCAACACACACACGCATGCATGCAAAAACTCACTCACACACACACACGCACAAACACACACATGGTTTTGTCTCTCTCTCTCTCTCTCTCTCTCTCTCTCTCTCTCACACACACACGCACAAACACACACATGGTTTTGTATCTCTCTCTCTCTCTCTCTCTCTCTCTCTCTCTCTCTCTCTCTCTCTCTCTCTCTCAACCTCGAGGGCACAGTGACAAGGAACACAGTGGCCAGGACAATAAGCTAAGCCAGTCTAATTATTCACTGTTTACCTCACTGCACTCCCCATTCAGCCATTCCCACAGCCCTGGACCCCAGCCCAGACAAGATGCTCTCCAGAGAGAATAGTTCCTAATGGGGAATGCTATCTGTGTGACACAGAAAGGAGAGTTCCTGGTCGGAGGAATGCTATCAGCGTGAAACAGAGAGGAGAGTTCCTGGTCGGAGGAATGCTATCAGCGTGACACAGAGAGGAGAGTTCCTGGTCGGAGGAATGCTATCAGCGTGACACAGAGAGGAGAGTTCCTAGTCAGAGGAATGTTATCAGCGTGACACAGAGAGGAGAGTTCCTGGTCGGAGGAATGTTATCAGCGTGACACAGAGAGGAGAGTTCCTGGTTGGAGGAATGCTATCAGCGTGACACAGAGAGGAGAGTTCCTGGTCGGAGGAATGCTATTCACGGAGTAGGAGTGAATTTAACCGGGCATTTTCTTTATCTTGGCCAGGTCGCAGTTGTAAATGAGAACTTGTTCTGAACTAGCTTACCCGGTTAAATAAAGGTGAAATAAATAAATTAAAAAATAAAAAAATCACAGAAACTGATCAAGAGCATCACCGCACCATATTCCTGCTGTGTAGACAGAGGCAGATTTCAGGGTAGAAGTATCACGTGAAGTGCGTGGGCTAATGGCAGCCCACTGTCTAACTCAACAGGAATATGGTGCTGTTCGGACAAAAGTTTGATTCAGATGTTTATTTGGTAGCAAGGGACACATTACACTTTACATCTTTTAAGTAGAGTTCCTAGAGATTATACATATGCTTTGGTTGCCGGAAGGTTTTTTTGGTTTGGCCGGCAATATTGTGGTATTTTTATTTTTCATCTCCAACCACCAGAACGATTCACAACTCAGGGAGTTCAACCAATTCAGAGACTCCCAGTGTTTTGTCCCAAAGCTATGACTTGAGTTTTTGACAATTTTTGGGGCCTTACTCTGACACCACCTGGTATAGATGTCCTGGTTGGCAGGGAGCTCGGCCCCAGTGATGTACTGGGCCATACTCGCCACCCTTTGTTGCCCCTTGCGGTCCAAGGTAGTATCTTAGTGGTCCATGGTAATATCTCAGTGGTCCATGGTATTATCTCAGTGGTCCATGGTATTATCTCAGTGGTCCAAGGTATTAGCTCAGTGTCCCAAGGTAGAATCTCAATGGTCCAAGGTAGTATTTCAGTGGGCCAAGGTATTATCTCAGTGGTCCAAAGTAGTATCTCAGTGGTTCAAGGTATTATCTCAGTAGTCCATGGTAATATCTCAGTGGTCTAAGGTATTATCTCAGTGGTCCATGGTAATATCTCAGTGGTCCAAAGTAGTATCTCAGTGGTCCAAGGTATTATCTCAGTGGTCCAAGGTAATATCGCAATGGTCCATGGTATTATCTCAGTGGTCCAAGGTATTATCTCAGTGGTCCAAGGTAATATCTCAGTGGTCCAAAGTAGTATCTCAGTGGTCCAAGGTATTATCTCAGTAGTCCATGGTAATATCTCAGTGGTCCAAGGTATTATCTCAGTGGTCCATGGTAATATCTCAGTGGACCAAAGTAGTATCTCAAGAGTCCATGGTAATATCTCAGTGGTCGAAGGTAGTATCTCTGTGGTCGAAGGTATTATCTCAGTGGTCCATGGTATGATCTCAGTGGTCCATGGTATTATCTCAGTGGTCCAAGGTAATATCTCAGTTGTCCAAGGTATTATCTCAGTGGTCCAAGGTAATATCTCAGTGGTCCAAGGTAATATCTCAGCTCATAATATCAACTGTGAGATTATATATTTTTTTGCTTCAGTTACTTTTAGTAAATACTTTCTTAACACTTTTTTTCTGAAAACGGTATTGTTGGTTAGGGGCTTGTAAGTAAGCATTTCACTGTAATACCTGATGTATTTGGCACATGTGACAAATACAATTTGATTTGATATTACCAAAGTGCGCTATGTAGTGCCATAGCAATAAGTCGTTTTTTAATTTAGTATCTAGCTACATGTGAAAGAGCGTCTTAGGGTGTAACACATGGCATATGTTTCTGAACAGTCCTTATGGACTAGGGCCTCTTCCATGAAGAACCCACACACAACCTCAGTCTTTAACATCATTCCTGGCATAGCTAACAACATAGCCTATCTCTGAGGCTACATTAAGAGAGAGAGATGGGGGGGAAAGAGGGAGAGGAGGGGAGGGGAGGGGAGGGGAGGGAGACCCTGCCAGCCAAAGCCATTTTGGCTTCCCGGTTGGTCCGATCTGTGATTCGCAATCACAAAGAAAGCTTTGTTCACTCTCTCGGTGGCCTCTACTGCCCCCACACAGTTCCTCCACAGTTCCAGAGGACAAACTGTTCAGCCACTGAATACATAACAGCAAGAAAATATTTGCTGCTGAAAAAGAAGCTGGCACCAGTTTAGCAGAATGGGGAGAGACAGATAAGAGAAGGCTGAGAATAACACGGATGTCGGGAGAGGGAGGAGAGGAGGAAAAGCCTTCTCTCTCTTGGAGTCATACAGAGATACCAAACTGCGAGGTGGCTTTAGTCATGGAAATTAAGACACAGTCGAATGGTGGCACGACCAGTGCCACACAAACATAAACTGATAAAGAGAAAGCGTGACCGAATGCCCCCAGAAACCCCTAAACTGCTGGCAGAGCTGTAGCGAAAGGTGTTTTGAATAGCCCCAGTACACATCACACACTGTCTGTCCTTGCTTGTTACATTCAAACACCTGCAGGTTGCCAAAGCACCTGCATCAAACTGCCACCAGGAGTTCAGCACTTAAAAACATGTTATTTCTAACAGGTCACTGTAGACGTATGCACAACAAACCCGTAGTTTCCTTATGTGTCTAAATATGCTGATGGCATCTGGACCAGCGGACCAAGGAACCATCAGATCATAGCATAGTAGTGGTGGCAGTGTAGTCTATAATACAGGTTTCACAATGAATTACATTATTCATGTAAAGTAGAATACACACACATATAGTAAGACCATATGCAGGCCATACAGAGTGGTTGACCAGGCCCCAGCCCTGGGTTTAGTTGAACGGGCCCCAGCTCTGGCTTTTGTTGACCAGGCCCCAGCTCTGGCTTTAGTTGACCAGGCCCCAGCCCTGGGTTTAGATGACCAGGCCCCAACCCTGGGTTTAGTTGACCAGGCCCCAGCCCTAGGTTTAGATGACCAGGCCCCAGCCCTGACTTTAGTTGACCAGGCCCCAGCCCTGGGTTTAGATGACCAGGCCCCAGCCCTGGCTTTAGATGACCAGGCCCCAGCCTTGGCTTTAGATCAGCCCTATGGGGCAATAAGAATACGTCATGTATAAAGCCAAGCTGTCAAATGGAACTGGTGTGATTAATTGATACGTCTTTACGGGCGCAATGATGTACTACTTCTGTCAGGGCGGGTGACAATGAGTGTTCACTTTCTTTTTGCCTTCCTCTCAACAGAACCACTACAGGTCAAATTACAGCAGTACTTAATTAAATCCTTGTATTTCTGTCAGCTAAATTAATGAAGCGGCCAGCGGACCATGGCACAAACCTATGTTCCCTGTGGAAAAACGTCTTGTGACAGCGACGGGATGGAAGGGAGAGCTGACTGACTCCACCTCTAGCTGGGGGAGTTGGACCGGATGCTCCATCTGACTCTTTTTCACAAAAACACAGAGTAGCAGTGCTGATCTAGGATCAGGTCCCTCCTGTCCATATAATCATATTAATTATGATCTAAAAAGGTTCAACTGATCCTAGATCAGCACTCTGGGGCCACAGGCTGGAACATGCTAGGTTGAAGACTGTATAGCAAAACACACAGCACTTCTTCAGAAGAAAACCTGTAGAAATGAAGTAGAACCTTCACACATGATTGCTGCTACCTTTCATTAGCTAGTAAATACACAGCGTTTCAATCCAGGCCTGTATCTTGGTCTTAGATCAAAGCAGTGTGTATTTACTAGTCTTTTGAACCTGGCACATCTGACTGTGGCGTGAGAGCATCAACATCATCACAAGCAAATGACTTAGCAGGCTACTCAAAGCCAGAACAATACCATTAAAGCTAGTGTGACTCTCAGCCCCTAGAACTGGTTGACTGTTTGAAGTGTCCATTAAGGTAGTGTCCCTTGAGACAGTGAGACTTGAGACAGTGAGACTTGAGAAAGTGAGACTTGAGACAGTGAGACTTGAGAAAGTGAGACTGGAAACAGTGAGACTGGAAACAGTGAGACTTGAGAAAGTGAGACTAGAGACAGTGACACTTGAGAAAGTGAGACTTGAGACATTGTCCCTTGAGACAGTGAGACTCGAGAAAGTGAGACTGGAGACAGTGAGACTTGAGACATTGTCCCTTGAGACAGTGAGACTCGAGAAAGTGAGACTGGAGACAGTGAGACTTGAGACATTGTCCCTTGAGACAGTGAGACTTGAGAAAGTGAGACTGGAGACAGTGAGACTTGAGACAGTGTCCCTTTGACAGTGAGACTTGAGACAGTGAGACTGGAGACAGTGAGACTGGAGACAGTGAGACTCGAGAAAGTGAGACTGGAGACAGTGAGACTTGAGACATTGTCCCTTGAGACAGTGAGACTCGAGAAAGTGAGACTGGAGACAGTGAGACTTGAGACAGTGTCCCTTTGACAGTGAGACTTGAGACAGTGAGACTGGAGACAGTGAGACTTGAGAAAGTGAGACTCGAGAAAGTGAGACTGGAGACAGTGAGACTTGAGACAGTGAGACTTGAGAAAGTGAGACTCGAGAAAGTGAGACTGGAGACAGTGAGACTTGAGACAGTGTCCCTTTGACAGTGAGACTTGAGACAGTGAGACTCGAGAAAGTGAGACTGGAGACAGTGACACTTGAGAAAGTGAGACTTGAGACATTGTCCCTTGAGACAGTGAGACTCGAGAAAGTGAGACTGGAGACAGTGAGACTTGAGACATTGTCCATTGAGACAGTGAGACTCGAGAAAGTGAGACTGGAGACAGTGAGACTTGAGACAGTGTCCCTTTGACAGTGAGACTTGAGACAGTGAGACTTGAGACACACGTCCTGATAAGGTATGATCTGTATGCGGAGAAGAGACTCCCCTGGTCTATTTGTTGCAATCAACCAGCCAAGTGGCACCGACAGTAGTCTCAGTCAGAGTGATACATTTTGTGATAAATAGTTTTAATGGGAGAATAGTACATGCACAATGTGGCGATTATTGGGCAAGATAAATAATCTATCCCCTACTGTCCTTACAGTGTTTAGTGACAACTACACATTCAGTATTCAGTGACCTGGGAAACAGGAAGGGCATGTGAACAGCGTAAAATAATATGTTCACAATACATTTTAGTCTTATCCAGACTGCATACATTTTCATACTGGTCCCCCTTGGGAATTGAACCCCCAACCCTGGTGTTGAAAGTGACAGACACATGGGGATGTAGACTGGATTGTCTTTAAGGGACGACGAGTACAAGAGGGGTTTGGTGGGCAAATCTACAAAGTCCTGTTCATTATTTTGATTCTAATACGATTCTTCTTCATTGGTTTGATCTTTGTGCATATGCCTGACCCAAACCCCCAAAAATATAATTTAAAATGATACACAAAAATATTTTGATCTTAAAACCCATTACATGACTGCCCGGCTTGGCCCTTAAAGCCTGATGAAGGAAAAAGGCCATCGCTACAGCTGAATGAACCATCACCCTCTGTTGCTACACTAACCAGAAGCTCCTGGCTACAGATTAAAAGGAAATTGAGAAAGTTGTTGTTTTCACAATGTGTAAGCAGCCTTTTTAGTAGCAGTAAAAAAAACTGAGAGACAGGTTGTTTGTAGCTATAAGTATTAGCATGCCTGCTACGCTTGTCTTTTTCAACTTCTGTGAAATTTAGAAAAAGCAGATTAGTGTGCTATGTGCCTAAGGATGTTTTGGCCGATATTAGAAACGTTTGAATAAATGAATGAATATGTGTTGCCTCTGTCTGTAGATAGGAGGCTGTTTGGTCCTGGCTGTGTTACAGCACCAGACTTCTGTCTGCAGAAAGGAGGCTGTTTGGTCCTGGCTGTGTTACAGCACCAGACCTCTGTCTGCAGATGGGAGGCTGTTTGGTCCTGGCTGTGTTACAGCACCAGACCTCTGTCTGCAGAAAGGAGGCTGTTTGGTCCTGGCTGTGTTACAGCACCAGACCTCTGTCTGCAGATAGGAGGCTGTTTGGTCCTGGCTGTGTTACAGCACCAGACCTCTGTCTGCAGATAGGAGGCTGTTTGGTCCTGGCTGTGTTACAGCACCAGACCTCTGACTGCAGATAGGAGGCTGTTTGGTCCTGGCTGTGTTACAGCACCAGACCTCTGTCTGCAGAAAGGAGGCTGTTTGGTCCTGGCTGTGTTACAGCACCAGACCTCTGTCTGCAGATGGGAGGCTGTTTGGTCCTGGCTGTGTTACAGCATCAGACCTCTGTCTGCAGATGGGAGGCTGTTTGGTCCTGGCTGTGTTACAGCACCAGACCTCTGTCTGCAGATAAGAGGCTGTTTGGTCCTGGCTGTGTTACAGCACCAGACCTCTGTCTGCAGAAAGGAGGCTGTTTGGTCCTGGCTGTGTTACAGCACCAGACCTCTGTCTGCAGAAAGGAGGCTGTTTGGTCCTGGCTGTGTTACAGCACCAGACCTCTGTCTGCAGATGGGAGGCTGTTTGGTCCTGGCTGTGTTACAGCACCAGACCTCTGTCTGCAGATGGGAGGCTGTTTGGTCCTGGCTGTGTTACAGCACCAGACCTCTGTCTGCAGAAAGGAGGCTGTTTGGTCCTGGCTGTGTTACAGCACCAGACCTCTGTCTGCAGAAAGGAGGCTGTTTGGTCCTGGCTGTGTTACAGCACCAGACCTCTGTCTGCAGATAGGAGGCTGTTTGGTCCTGGCTGTCTTACAGCAGAAGACCTCTGACTGCAGATAGGAGGCTGTTTGGTCCTGGCTGTGTTACAGCACCAGACCTCTGTCTGCAGATGGGAGGCTGTTTGGTCCTGGCTGTGTTACAGCACCAGACCTCTGTCTGCAGGAAGGAGGCTGTTTGGTCCTGGCTGTGTTACAGCACCAGACCTCTGTCTGCAGAAAGGAGGCTGTTTGGTCCTGGCTGTGTTACAGCACCAGACCTCTGTCTGCAGAAAGGAGGCTGTTTGGCCCTGGCTGTGTTACAGCACCAGGCAGATGCCTTGGCTTTCATTATTTCGAGACTTTACAGAACGATTGTGAAACCTCCAGTAGAAACCACCAAGGACCAGTCTGTGTCACCTGTATAGTGTATGTCTTCACACACACACACACACACACACACCACACACACACACACACACACACACACACACACACACACACACACACACACACACACACACACACACACACACACACACACACACACACACACACACACACACACACACCACAGGGTTTTATTTTTAGATGAACCTCCATTGGTAACTCCAGTCTTTGAACCCAGAGTGTTACTACAATGAAAGACCACAGGAACAGGCTATTCTATTTAAGATGCTGAGCTTAATGTTCCTTTATCTTAGAATCATAGAAATGGCAAACTAATGGTGCTCCATGAAGCATTGGTGCTGGGCCTGTACGACTGGCATTACTGACCACTATTTGACATTTGTGGTCAAGAGGAGACCAAAAGTCAATGTCATTCATGGTGATGATGATGATGATGAAAAAGTCACCTTTCTTTAAAGGATTACTATGAAAAACTCTATTTTAGTCTTTCATTCATTAGTCCACTGTTAGAAAGTACACTTGCCTGCTGACTAGCGAACAAAATTCTCAAATATATATATTTTGTGTAGTATTTCTTTAAACAGATCTTAAGAAATACTACATTTTCTAAATCAGATCATGTTTAATATATACCAGCTGTCAGACAACAGTAACACATCTGACAGCATGCTCTACGGTACTGTATGTACAGTAAACATGGTTGTCTTCCCATAGATGCTCTGATAGAGTATGGAGAGAACCAAGGTGTTCAGCCCAAACGACACCACCACTAAACCTCACTAATGGACGATTTTACCATGCTAAGAGTATCCTCCGAGAGCAATTCACCACGTCCTATATCATATGATCATGTTCCATTCGGTTGTTTTCATGTACCCGCAAACATAGTAAATGTGTAAAAATGGACAGAAGAAAGACAAGTTAACCATTTCCAACCCAGCCCATGCCACCCGCCCACCCCTGCAGACCAGACAAGCCTGAGTTACAGTCGGCGTGATCATTTGCATTCTGTGACTGTAGACATGTCTCCATGTCTCCATGTCTCAATGTCTACAAGCTACTCTATGATCTCATAGGCTTTCTGAAGGGGAGCAATAGGGACATCCTGTGATGATAATTCGTTTAAAAAGTTAATCAAACATGTAAAGTAGGTTTGTAGCCCCCGAGCTTGTGTTCTAATGATGCATCCAGGGGCTCAGTAGCTCAGAGCTGCTCTTCTCTACAGAGTCTCAGGGAGTTAAAAGGTGAGAGCAATGTGGCCCCCCTCCGCATGAATATTTCATTAACACGGGACCAAAACAAAAAGATTTTAATTCGGGGGCGTGCTTTTGAATAATGCAGCGACATCACTGGAGCCATGTTGATGGGAAATGTAACGCTTCTGGATCTGCGATGTTAAGGAGAAAGGGGACAACGGCTTTCACACGCCAGAGAGATGACATTCTGCAAACACTAATGCTTTAAGGAAGAAGTGCAAGTGGGCCACCACGAGCATGGGGCCAGCTAGCCTTTCTGTGGCCTCCTCATAATGACTGTGCCCTTTAAACAAATTCATTTGTAAAATGCAAGTTCTTTGACAGAAATAAATGACAAAATAGCAAAAAATAGCAAATAGAATTGCCCCAGTGCTATTATTATTGTAGTTATCTTAGTTAGCCCCCATGGGTGCAGAATAAAGGGCTGGGCTGGCTGTATTACTGTATTGCTCAGGCCAATTCTGTACTGGTTGGATCATTAACACTAAGACAACACAGCATCAACATAACAGTCGGGGCTTGTTGAGTAATGTTGCTGGGGAGAGAGTGACATGGGGTTCACTGCATCCACATAACAGTCGGGGCTTGTTGAGTAATGTTGCTGGGGAGAGAGTGACATGGGGTTCACTGCATCCACATAACAGTCGGGGCTTGTTGAGTAATGTTGCTGGGGAGAGAGAGTGACATGGGGTTCACTGCATCCACATAACAGTCGGGGCTTGTTGAGTAATGTCGCTGGGGAGAGAGTGACATGGGGTTCACTGCATCCACATAACAGTCGGGGCTTGTTGAGTAATGTTGCTGGGGAGAGAGAGTGACATGGGGTTCACTCTGGGGGACACAATGTTGCCAACACTGTGGTAATTCGTTCTGCGGCAGCAGTGTCCGTTAATCCAGTGAGATTACCTGTAGCGCAGGTACGCTCTGTGTTCGTACAGAATATATATGGGTAAATGTGTGGTTTCTTGTAACGTCCCAGAATATGAAAATCTGATTGATTGACTGATGCCTATACAGTGTAATGTATTATAAAAGTCTGCAAAGCAAACATCAACATAATTTCTACATAATGTACACTATCGGTCAAAGGTTTTACAACATCTACTCATTCAAGGGTTTTTCTTTATTTTTTACTATTTTCTATATTGTAAAATAATAGTGAAGACATCCAAACTATGAAATAACACATGGAATCATGTAGTAACCAAAAACGTGTTAAACAAATCAAAATATATTTTATATTTGAGATTCTTAAAATAGCGTTTCTTAAAATAGTGTTTCTTGGCCCAAGCAAGTCTCTTCTTATTATTGGTGTCCTTTAGTATTGGTTTCTTTGCAGCAATTTGACCAACGAAGGTCTGATTCACAGTCTCCTCTGAACAGTTGATGTTGAGATGTGTCTGTTACTTGAACTCTGTGAAGCATTTATTTGGGCTGCAATTTCTGAGGCTGGTAACTCTAATGAACTTATCCTCTGCAGCAGAAGAACATTTGGTTCTTCCATTCCTGTGGTGGTCCTCATGAGAGCCAGTTTTATCATAGCACTTGATGGTTTTTGCAACTGCACTTGAAGAAACTTTAAAAGTTCTTGAAATGTTCCATATTGACTGACCTTCATGTCTTAAAGAAATGATGGACTGTCATTTCTCTTTGCTTATTTGAGCTGTTCTTGCCATAATATGGACTTGGTCTTTTACCAAATAGGGCTATCTTCTGTATACCACCCCTACCTTGTCACAACACAATTGATTGCCTCAAACGCATTAAGAAGGAAAGAAATTCCACAAATTAACTTTTAAGAAGGCACACCTGTTAATTGAAATGCATTCCAGGTGACTACCTCATGAAGCTGGTTGAGAGAATGCCAAGAGTGTGCAAATGTGTCATCAAGGCAAAAGGCAGCTATTTGAAGAATCTCAAATATAGAATATATTTTAATTTGGTTAACAATGTTTTGGTTACTACATGATTCAATATGTTTTATTTCATAGTTTTGATGTCTTCACTATTATTCTACTATGTAGAAAATAGTAATAAAAAAAAAGGTGTCATAACTTATTGAGTATTCTATATCTATAGAATGTATATCTGTCTATATTCACTTTTTAATTGTCATAAAAGTGTCATAACAGGCTCAGAACATGGCACCTACTGTTTTCACTTTGGATTTCTGTCCATCATCTATCTATTTAACCCCACCACCTCACAACACACACTTGCATGCACAGGCGCAGGCTCACACACAAACACATTCACATTCTCACACTGATGCCTATGGAGGGCCAGAGCACCCAGTTCCTCTCCCGGGGCAGGCTAAGTCCCTGTCCCTTAGTCCCTGGTCCTTAGTCCCTGAATCCCTGGTCTTTAGCTCCTGGTCCTCATTCCCTTAGTCCCTTAGTTCCTGGGCCTTAGTCCCTGGTCCTTAGATCTGGGTCCTTAGTCCCTGGTCCTTAGTCCCTGTCCCTTAATCCCTGGTCCTTAGTCCATGTGCCTTAATCCCTGGTCCTTTGCCCATGTCAATGAGTCCCCCTGGTCCTTAGTCCCAGTCCATTAGTCCCTGGTCCTTAGTCCCTGTCCCTTAATCCCTGGTCCTTAGTCCATGTGCCTTAATCCCTGGTCCTTAGCCCATGTCAATGAGTCCCCCTGGTCCTTAGTCCCTGTCCATTAGTCCCTGGTCCTTAGTCCCTGGGGATAAGAGTCTGTTTTTGTTATCATTCACTTTCAGGGATGATGGGAGGGTTAGGGGTTTGGCTGATGGAGGGAGGGTTAGGGGTTATGGTTAGGGGTTATGGTTAGGGGTTAGGCTGATGGAAGGAGGGTTAGTGGTAGGGGTTAAGGGTTATGGAGGGAGGGAGGGAGGATTAGGGTTAGTCTGATGGAGGGACGGTTAGGGTTAGGGGTTAGTCTGATGGAGGGATAGTTATGGTTAGGGGCTAGGGGTTAGTCTGATGGAGGGATGGTTAGGGGTTAGGGTTAGGGGTTAGTCTGATGGAGGGACAGTTAGGGGTTAGTCTGATGGAGGGACAGTTAGGGATAGGGGTTAGTCTGATGGAGGGATGGTTAAGGTTAGGGGTTAGGTATAGGGGTTAGTCTGATGGAGGGATGGTTAGGATTAGGGGTTAGGCTGATAGGGGGACGGTTAAGGTTAGGGGTTAGGGATAGGGGTTAGTCTGATGGAGGGACGGTTAGGGTTAGGGGTTAGGCTGATAGAGGGACGGTTAAGGTTAGGGGTTAGGGATAGGGGTTAGTCTGATGGAGGGACGGTTAGGGGTTAGGGTTTAGGGGTTAGTCTGATGGAGGGACGGTTAAGGTTAGGGGTTAGTCTGATGGAGGGACGGTTAGGGTTAGGGGTTAGAGGTTAGGGGTTAGTCTGATGGAGGGACGGTTAGGGTTAGGGGTAGGGGTTAGTCTGATGGAGGGACGGTTAGGGTTAGGGGTTAGTCTGATGGAGGGATAGTTATGGTTAGGGGTTAGGGGTTAGTCTGATGGAGGGATGGTTAGGGTTAGGGGTTAGTCTGATGGAGGGACGGTTAGGGTTAGGGGTTAGGGGTTAGGGGTTAGTCTGATGGACGGAAGGTTAGGGTTAGGGGTTAGTCTGATGGAGGGAAGGTTAGGGTTAGGGGTTAGTCTGATGGAGGGATGGTTAGGGTTAGGGGTTAGTCTGATGGAGGAACGGTTAGGGTTAGGGGTTAGTCTGATGGAGGGATGGTTAGGGTTAGGGGTTAGGGATAGGGGTTAGTCTGATGGAGGGATGGTTAAGGTTAGGGGTTAGTCTGATGGAGGGATGGTTAGGGTTAGGGGTTAGGGATAGGGGTTAGTCTGATGGAGGGATGGTTAGGGTTAGGGGTTAGGGATAGGGGTTAGTCTGATGCAGGGACGGTTAAGGTTAGGGGTTAGGGATAGGGGTTAGTCTGATGGAGGGATGGTTAGGGTTAGGGGTTAGTCTGATGGAGGGACGGTTAGGGTTAGGGGTTAGGGATAGGGGTTAGTCTGATGGAGGGATGGTTAGGTTTAGGGGTTAGGGATTGGGGTTAGTCTGATGGAGGGATGGTTAGGGATTGGGATTAGTCTGATGGAGGGACGGTTAGGGTTAGGGGTTAGGGATAGAGGTTAGTCTGATGGAGGGACGGTTAGGGTTAGGGGTTAGTCTGATGGAGGGATGGTTAGGGTTAGGGGTTAGGGATAGGGGTTAGTCTGATGGAGGGATGGTTAGGGTTAGGGGTTAGGGATAGGGGTTAGTCTGATGGAGGGACGGTTAAGGTTAGGGGTTAGTCTGATGGAGGGATGGTTAGGGTTAGGGGTTAGGGATAGGGGTTAGTCTCATGGAGGGACGGTTAAGGTTAGGGGTTAGGGATAGGGGTTAGGGATAGGGGTTAGTCTGATGGAGGGATGGTTAGGGTTAGGGGTTAGGGATAAGGGTTAGGCTGATAGAGGGACGGTTAAGGTTAGGGGTTAGTCTGATGGAGGGATGGTTAGGGTTAGGGGTTAGGGATAGGGGTTAGTCTGATGGAGGGACGGTTAAGGTTAGGGGTTAGGGATAGGGGTTAGTCTGATGGAGGGATGGTTAGGGTCAGGGGTTAGGGATTGGGGTTAGTCTGATGGAGGGATGGTTAGGGTTAGGGGTTAGGGATAGGGGTTAGGCTGATAGAGGGACGGTTAAGGTTAGGGGTTAAGGATAGGGGTTAGGCTGATAGAGGGATGGTTAAGGTTAGGGGTTAGGGATAGGGGTTAGGCTGATAGAGGGATGGTTAGGGTTAGGGGTTAGGGATAGGGGTTAGTCTGATAGAGGGATGGTTAGGGTTAGGGGTTAGGGATAGGGGTTAGTCTGATGGAGGGATGGTTAAGGTTAGGGGTTAGGGTTAGGGGTTAGGCTGATGGAGGGATGGTTAAGGTTAGGGTAGGGATAGGGGTTAGTCTGATAGAGGGAGGGTACAGCTGCAAGATCACCTCACCCTGTTGTGGCCCTGCCAGGCCTAATGACACCAGAGGGGATTTCTGTTCCACCGCATCATCCAGGGGAACTACTGTACAAACAGGGGTGACACCATATAATCACAGAGACGACACCATAGAATCACAGGGACAGGATAAAGAGGATTTAGGCTATGCAAACAGGACCTTGATTGTACCTGGAAGACCCAGTCCCATCTTACACACTGTTTCACCGGATCATCGTTAGAAAATGGGGAGAGACATGACGTCATATCACAGGGACAGGAAGGGGTAGTTTAGCTAAAGACTACGCTAACAGGACCTGACACCGAAAGGACACATCAACTTGTAGCCATCTCTATATATGCCTGGTTAGAATCTGTCATTTTACACTGTAGGCTAATTATAGTTCTATTCTATTCCATTTCCTATTCTCGCTTGCAGTGTACAAAATTGTCCCCAAAATAACCACTGTTAAAGTACGTATTTGTTCCCATGTCGATGTATAATTTGGGCTTGAAAGAGCTTGACCCTCTAATCACGAGTCATTCATTTGAGCACCACAGGTGGTAAACCACTGGACGTCACTAAATTAAGAGGAGTGCAATGTTCTCTGTGATACTGTCTTAATCCTTGAGCTAGTGAACGGCTATATTTCACCTTATACTGTAGATATTATCATGGTGACATGGTGAAACCATACCATAGAACACTAAGCACCATGCCAAACACACAGGGCCTATTAATCATCAGAAAAAAATGGAAAATCCTGTTATGTGGGTAAGTGAATTAATAGAATTTTTATCAAAAGAATAGCAGGACAGTTTTTCTTTTGCTCAGTGAGGAAAGTGTCGTAATGTGCTAGACTATAGCCTTAGATACAGTAGCCTATAAAACGCCATGAAGCTACAGTGCCCTTGCATGAGTACTCAGACCCATTGGATTCCTTCACGTTTTATTGTGTTACAAAGTAGGATTAAAATGTATGTACTTGTAACATTCTGTCAATCTACACAAAATACTCTGTAATGTCAAAAGTGGAAGACTTTTGGATACAGCGCCAGTTAAAAGATTAGACACACCTACTCATTCTACACACCTATAAACACAACATGCAAAAATGTCAAAGATTTTACAAAGTTACAGTTTACAAGGTAATCAGTGAAATGAAATAGATTAATTAGGCCCTACCTAATCTATGGATTTCATATGACTGGGAATACAGATATGCATCTGTTGGTCACAAATACCTTTAAAAAAGTAGGGGCGTGGATCTGAAAACCAGTCAGTATCTGGTGTGCCCAACAGTTGCCTCATGCAGCGTGACACATCTCCTTCGAATAGAATTGATCAGGCTGTTGATTGTGGCCTGTGGAATGTTGTCCCACTCCTCTTCAATGGCCGTGCGAAGTTGCTGGATATTGGCGGGAACTGGAACACGCTGTCGTACACGTCAATCCAGAGCATCCCAAACATGCTCAATGGGTGACATGTCTGGTGAGTATGCAAGCCATGGAAGAACTGGGACATTTTCAGCTTCCAGGAATTGTGAACAGATCCTTGTGACATGGGGCAGTGCATTATCCTGCTAAAACATGAGGTGATGGCGGTGGATGAATGGCACGACAATGTGCCTCAGCATCTCGTCACGGCATCTCTGTTCATTGAAATTTCCATCGATAAAATGCAATTGTGTTCGTTGTCTGTAGCTTACGGCTGCCCATACCATAACCCCAACACCACCTGTTCACAATGTTGACATCAGCAAACCGCTCGCCCACACGATGTCTTAAACACTGTCTGCCATCTGCCCGGTACTGTTGAAATCGAGATTCATCCATGAAGAGCACACTTCTCCAGCATGCCAGTGGCCATCGAAGTTGAGCATTTGCCCACGACGCCCAACTGCAGTCACTTTAAGACCCTGGTGAGGACGACAAGCAAAAATATGAGCTTCCCTGAGACAATTTCTGACAGTTTCTGCAGTAATTATTTGGTTATGCAAACCCACAGTTTCATCAGCTGTCCGGGTGTCTGGTCTCAGATGATCCCCCAGATGAAGAAGCCAGATGTGGAGGTCCTTGGCTGGCGTGGTTACACGTGGTCTGCGGTAGTGAAGCCGGTTAGACGTACTACCAAATTCTCTAAAATGATGTTGGAGGCAGCTCATGGTAGAGAAATTAACATTAAATTCACTGGCAACAGCTCAGCATGCCAATTGCACGCTCCCTCCAAATTTGAGACATCTGTGGCATTGTGTTGTGTGACGAAACTGCACATTTTAGAGTGGCCTTTTATTGTCCCCAGCACAAGGTGCACCTGTGTAATGATCATGCTGTTTAATAAGCTTTTTGATATGCAACAGCTGTCAGGTTGATGGATTGTCTTGGTAACAGAGAAATTCTCACTAACAGTGATATAAACAATTTTTTGCACAAAACTTAAGAGAAATATGATTTTTGTGTGTATGGAATATTTCTGCAATCTTTTATTTCATGAAACATGGGACCAACACTTTATATGTTGCGTTTATATTTTTGTTCAGTGGCAGTTATAGAATTTTTATGAATTTTTATTTTGTGTAGATTGTTGACCAAAAAAATTACAATTACATTTGAATCATACTTTGTAACACAATAAAATGTGAAGAAATCCAAGGGTCTGAATACTTTTGCAAGGCACTGTATACGCTGTGGCAGTACATCATCACAATGATACACCTTTCTACCTGTGAAGCGTTAGTCTCCCTATCACGACTATCATCAAACACCCCCTGGGTGGGATGTAATGCAGGGAGAGAGATGAACCGCTAACTCCTGAGGGGTAAACATCTCCACAGCAGCTACTGTAACCGGCCTCAGCTCTGCAGCATAGCAACGTGTCGGCAACCACCGAACATCAAAGGGTTTCCGTGGTGATTTTTATACCTAAATTATTATGGAGAAAAAAAATCTGACAAGTGGTTTTGAGGTCTAATTGGGGAAATTGGGATAAGTGGATTACACCAAGGTGTGGAAATACTTCACTTTAAGAGATTCATCTGGGTCATCGGAGAGCAGCGGGTAACACCCTTTTCCTACAGCAACAAAGATGTCTGCCGTGGATCCTGATACCACTTACACTTTATCCTACAGGAACCTTCTGATGATGTTTGTCACAGGTCATATTACTAAAATCAAATTGACACTTGAATAATTATTTTAACTGTAAACAAGTTTGTGTTATTAAAATTGCAGTTAAACTTGACTAGTCTACTGTAAAAGGTCATGTGTAGCTCCATGACCCCATTCCCTAGACGTGACCACTACAGCATCATATAATACCCTACACTTTGTATCAGCCCTGGGCCTGCTCCTTGTGTTGCCTCCATCAGTCCTGGGCCTGTTCCTTGTGTTGCCTCCATCAGCCCTGGGCCTGTTCCTTGTGTTGCCTCCATCAGCCCTGGGCCTGCTCCTTGTGTTGCCTCCATCAGCCCTGGGCCTGTTCCTTGTGTTGCCTCCATCAGCCCTGAGCCTGCTCCTTGTGTTGTCTCCATCAGCCCTGGGCCTGTTCCTTGTGTTGTCTCCATCAGCCCTGGGCCTGTTCCTTGTATTGTCTCCATCAGCCCTGAGCCTGCTCCTTGTGTTGTCTCCATCAGCCCTGGGCCTGTTCCTTGTGTTGTCTCCATCAGCCCTGGGCCTGTTCCTTGTGTTGTCTCCATCAGCCCTGGGCCTGTTCCTTGTGCTGCCTCCCTGCCTCCACCAAAGCCAATTCCAGTGTAATGGGGTAGAAACAGGGGAAGGAGAAGGGCAGTGGAACAAGTGCAACAACAGTGAATGATCACAATGGCACTATGGCTCAAGCGCTAGTTCCAACTGTTGACTGGGAGCCAAACCGTTTCATCTTGATTTACACCAGGTTACTTCATGTAAGCCCTGCAGCTAGACTGTAGCTGTTTCAGAGCCAGCAGCTCTCTCCCTCCCTCTCCATCCCTACTTCCTCTCTCCCCTGCTGCCTCTCTCCCCTGATCCCTCTCTCCCTCAGTTCTTTCCATCACTACTCCCTCTCTCCCCTGCTCCCTCCATCCCCTGCTCCCTCTCTCCCCTGCCCCCTCTCTCCCCTGCTCCCTCCTTACCTACTCCCTCTCTCCCCTGTTCCCTCCCTCCCTACTCCCTCTCTCCCCTGTTCCCTCCCTCCCCTGGTCCCTCAACCCTGCTCCATCCCTGTTCCTTCCATCCCTGCTCCCTCCCTCCCTGCCTGCTCTCTCCCTCCGCTGCTCTGCTCCATCCACTGCTCCATCCCTGCTCCCTCCCTCCTTGCTCACTCCATCCCTGCTCCCTCTCTCTGATCTCTCCATCCCCTGCTCCCTCCCTGCTTTCTCTTTCCCTGGTCCCTCCCTCCCCGCTTTCTCTTTCCCTGGTCCTTCCATCCCTGCTCCCTCCCTCCCTGTTCCCTCCTTTCCCTGCTCCCTCCATCCCTGCTCCCTCTCTCTGATCTCTCCATCCCCTGCTCCCTCCCTGCTTTCTCTTTCCCTGGTCCCTCCCTCCCCGCTTTCTCTTTCCCTGGTCCTTCCATCCCTGCTCCCTCCCTCCCTGTTCCCTCCTTTCCCTGCTCCCTCCATCCCTGCTCCCTCTCTCTGATCTCTCCATCCCCTGCTCCCTCCCTGCTCCCTCCATCCCTGCTCTCTCTCTCTCCCTATTCCCTCCTTCACCTGCTCCCTCCATTCCTGCTCTCTCCCTCCCTGTTCCCTCTTTCCCTGTTCCCTCCATCCCTGCTCCCTCCCTGTTCCCTCCTTCCCCTGCTCCCTCCATATCTGCTCCCTCCCTCCCTGTCTCCCTCCCTCCCTGTTCCCTCCTTCCCGTGCTCCCTCTCTCCCTGCTCCCTCTCAATCTTAACTTAAAGAAATTATGTTCGGCACAAACAACCCCCCCGAAAGAAAGTCAAGCCTTTACAAAGTAGCTTAAATAGGCATTTCCGTAGCAAACGGTGATAATTGCTGGATGCTTAAAGGCACGCTGTCAGAAGGAGAATCTGGCACAGGCACAAACAGCTGAGGCAAAACGATCAAGTGACTAAATCTCTGTACAAAGGGCGTCTAATAGCACAATGGCAGAGTGTTGCTATTTAAAGTGTCAAACTGGGGAGAACTAGGAGACACCAACCAAGCCAGTGATACATTATGATTATAAGACATATCAACAGCTAGAAAAGCTAGTCTAGGAACTATTCATCAGAAATACCCCTTGGAAATGTCCCCTTCATCATTATCCTCATCATCCTCCCCCATGGTACAGTGTACATTCACATCAGTTCAATGACTGGATCGATCAATAAGGCAATAAGGCAATAAGCTTTATTAAGGCAATAAGCTTTAACTCTAACTTGGAGCAAGTCAGCCCTTATAGAGAGAGACAGGCTGATAATGGCTAAAAACAGCCCGACCACCGGGTCTTTTAGCCAGGGGCCGGGCCCTGGATACCCTCGCATGGGCTGCAGAGCCCTGGATACCCATCCTCATGGCTCCGGCCAAACGCCATGCCTACTAACGTCTCTTCTCCACCATGAGTCTGGATTTGCTTTCCTCCTCGATGACTTCCAGAATGCGAACACATTCTGACCATTCTGATTGGTCCCAGGAACCGATGGGTTGGACTAGAGGTTGTGTACACCAATCATGAATCACGTAATTTTGACATCAGCACAAACAACTTCTAGGATGGTAGGTATGGAGCGATCGATAGAGGCGAGGAATTAAATGGAATTAAATTCAGGATGAGTCATCATGCGACTGCAACAGTGGCGGTTCTAGACCATTTCAACTGGGGTGGGCCAAGCTGGGGACAGTTGTACTGTTAGAGGGGCCAGTTACATTAGACGTTATTGTTGTCATATCGTTTTCTTCACTGCATTGCAGGCATTAGTTATGTAAAAATGATATCATACTCCACATTTAGGGGGGCCACAAGGGGGTCCCCCCCCCAGAACCGCTAGTGGACTGCAACCCTGCCAAACCCAAACATGGGTGTGCTATGCTACACAGTGTTCCACTCTGTGAATCTGAAGCAGTACACATATTCACCACAGGATGTCAGTAGCTGGAGAGAGAGAGAGAGAGAGAGAGAGAGAGAGATCCTCTTCTCCCTTTTTCACCGTGCAGTCAGTGCTTACCGTACCTTTTGCATCACTGTATGGAATCACTGTATGACCGTATTCACAGACCAACTCTTGACAGCTGACATGATACATGCAGGAGGTAAAAAACTGTCCCTTACAGACAGGCTTTGATAACAGAGGTCTGGAGATGGAGGGGGGGAGAGCAGACACAATCCTGTGCACAGCCTTGTGTCATCGTCTGGAAGCTGCAGCTGTAGCTATCATGGAGACCTGTGTGTGATGCAGGATGGTTCTGTTGGAGATAAAATGCCATCTGTCTGATACACTGCTCTCTCTCCTTCTCTCTCCCTCTCCATCTCCCTCTCTCTCTCGCTCTGCTGTTAGCGTGCATGAGAACATAAGGCATCCCCTGTTACACATTCAGACCCAGCGATCTGTCACAGAGAAAATTCTAAATCCACAGAGCCAGAGGAAAACCAAGCATTCTGGGTATGTGGATGGATATATTATATGCATGCCATATGGATATATGATCACATGGTATAGATTAAGAAATACAAAGAGAATGCTCAGGAAGGATACAAAGACTAGATCTAATCTTTAACTACTAATAAATCAGATATAATAGAATAACATTTCTAAATCGTGGGTAAAATCTGTAAAAAAAACAAACAAATATATATATATATATATATATCACATTCACAAATAGCTCACTCAGTAACCACAGACACATGTCAACGCGCCTTAAAACGTGAATTACTTGGTTAGACATGCACTAGTGTCTGTATATAATACAGACATTCCACAGGGACCTCTGTAAGACTGACTGGTAGCAGGTTCTCTCACACAGAAAATACTGGATGATATTAGTGCGCTCTAGAAAATTGGAATTCACAGATCAAATAAAAACAGTCCTTCTTGGTATTCTGTGACCACATTTAGTAGTGGTTTCTGGTTATTCTATGTGCACAAGACTGACTTGCATAAGCCGCTGCTGTAAGTATAAGTACTGCATAGCCTTTAAGAAGAAGCATTCATTGATGATGCTTAGAGAGCATGAGAGAGAGAGAGGGGGGAGAGAGAGAGAGAGAGAGAGAGAGAGAGAGAGAGAGAGAGAGAGAGGGAGCACACAAAAAAACGATACATACCTCGGCCTAAACATCAGCACCACAGGTAACTTCCACAAAGCTGTGAACGATCTCAGAGACAAGGCAAGAAGGGCCTTCTACACCATTAAAAGTAACATACAATTTGACATACCAATTAGGATCTGGCTAAAAATACTTGAATCAGTTATTAAATAAAATCAAACAAGTGTAGACTTTACCGTGAAATGCTTACTTACAAGCCCTTAACCAACAGTGCAGCTCAAGAAGAGTTAAGAAAATATTTACCAAATAAACTAAAGTAAAAAATTATAAAAGTAACACAATAAAATAACAATAACGAGGCTATATACAGGTGGTACCGGTACCGAGTCAGTGTGCAGGAGTACAGGCTAGTTGAGGTCATCTGTACATGTAGGTGGGGGTGAAGTGACTATGCATAGATATTAAACAGCCTAGCAGCAGTGTACAAAACAAATGGGGGGGTCAATGTAAATAGTCCGGTGGCCATTTGATTAATTGTTCAGCAGTCTTATGGCTTGGGGGTAGAAGCTGTTAAGGAACCTTTTGGTCCAAGACTTGGCGCTCCGGTATCGCTTGCTGTGCGGTAGCAGAGAAAACAGTTTATGATTTGGGTGACTGGAGTCTCTGACAGTTTTATGGGCTTTCCTCTGACACTATTATTATATAGGTCCTGGATGGCAGGAAGCTTGGCCCCAGTGATGTAGTTGGCCGTACGCACTACCCTCTGTAGCGCCTTACGGTCAGATGCCAAGCAGTTGCCATACCAGGCAGTGATGCAACCAGTCAGTATGCTCTCGATGGTGCAGCTGTAGAACTTTTTGATGATCTGGGGACCCATGCCAAATCTTTTCAGTCTCCTGAGGGGGAAAAGGTTTTATCGTGCCCTCTTCACAACTGTCTTTGTGTGTTTGGACCATGTTAGTTTGTTGGTGATGTGGACACCAAGGAACTTCTCGACCCGCTCCACTACAGCCCTGTCGATGTTAATGGGGGCCTGTTCGGCCCTCCTTTACCTGTAGTCCACAATCAGCTCCTTTGTCTTGCCCACATTGAGGGAGAGGTTGTTGTCCTGGCACCACACTGCCAGTTCTCTGACCTCCTCCCTATAGAACCCATTGCCCTTCGTGGTTGTGAACTCTGGGGTCCACTTACAAAAATCAAATCGAGACTCTGCATGCAGAATTCTGCCAAAATATCCCCCGTGTACAACGTAAAACACCAAATAACACATGCAGAGCAGAATTTGGCTGATACCCGCTAATTATAAAAATCCAGAACAGAGCCGTTAAATTCTACAACAAACTAAAAGGAAGCAATTCGCAAACCTTCCATAACAAAGACATCACCTACAGAGAGATAAATCTGGAGAAGAGCACCATAAGCAAGCTGGTCCTGGGGCTCTGTTCACAAACACAAACAGAGCCCCAGGATATATGACCATATTAGAGACACATATTTCCCTCAGATTACACAGATCCACAAATAATTCAAAAAATAAATCACATTTTGATTAATTCCCATATCTATTAGGTGAAATACCACAGTGTGCCAAAAGCATTATTTGTGATCTCTTGCCACAAGGGCAACCAGTGAAGAATTGTAAATTCAACCCATATTTATGCTTTTTTATTTTCCCTTTTGTACTTTAACTATTTGCACATCATTAAAAGAAATGTCTCTATTCCTTTGTCTCTATTCCACATTTGTTTATTATCTATTTCACTTGCTTTGACAATGTAAACGTGTGTTTCCCATGCCAATAAAGACCCTTAAATTGAATTGAGACAGAGAGAGAGAGATCAAGAAAGATCGAGAGAGAGAAAAAGAAAATAGACACATTCATCGGGATACATATTTTAATAATTCAACTGGTCTGTGAATAATTCAGAAGGAAACGTTAATATTATAACAGAAACTCAAATGAGTTACTGATATCTTTAGAAATGTCCTGCTCTGAATAATCTGACAGTATGATGACCCTGTCAGGTTAGTGGCTGCATATGAGTGAGGAGAGAAAGTGCTACAGTGTGTGTGTGTGTGTGTGTGTGTGTGTGTGTGTGTGTGTGTGTGTGTGTGTGTGTGTGTGTGTGTGTGTGTGTGTGTGTGTGTGTGTGTGTGTGTGTGTGTGTGTGTGTGCGTGTGTGTGCGTGTGTGTGCGTGTGTGTGATTTTACGTGGTTAGTGTGTGTGCATGTGAGAGAGAAGGTTAGGTGCTGTGTGTGTGCGTTGGTGTAAAGTACTTTAAGTTTGATGTACTACTACTTAAGTCATTTTTTGTGGTATCTGTACATTACTTCACTATTTATATTAACACATTTTCCTTTTATGTTTAATTCACTACATTCCTCAAGAAAATCTTACTTTTTTCTCCTTACATTTTCCCTGACATTTAGAATGCTCAGGTAGGACAGCAATATGGTCTGATTCAAACACCTTTAAAATATAATGCATTGTCATCCCTACTGTCTCTAACCTGCGGACTCACTAAACACAAATACTGCGTTTTGTAAATTATTTGTATGTCTGAGTGTTGGAGTGTGCCCCTGGCTATCTGTAAATAAAATAAAAAGAACAAATTGTGGATCCTGGTTTGCTTAATATAAGGAATTTGATGTATAGCATTTGCTTTTACTTAAACTTTTACTCAAGTATGAAAATGTAGTACTTTTTCCACCACTGTACTTAAGTACATTTAAAATCAGAAACTTTTAGACTTTTACTCAAGTAGTATTTTACTGGGTGACTTTCACTTTTACTTGAATCATTTTCTATTAAGGCATCTTTACTTTTACTCAACTATGACGATTGGGTACTTTTTCCACCAATGTGTGCGTGTGTGTGTTTGTGAGTGTGTGTGTACCTGTGTTTTAGCGTGAGTGCATATGAGTGATGTGTCTACGTGTGTGTGTGTGTGTGTGTGTGTGTGTGTGTGTGTGTGTGTGTGTGTGTGTGTGTGTGTGTGTGTGTGTGTGTGTGTGTGTGTTTTCCGGCAGGTGTGCACACGTGTGTTGGCGGACAACGTGATTTGTTGGGACTGTTGTTTGCTGCAGAGCCTTTTATAAAGCCCATGGAAGTTGATTTATAATGCAGCATTCATTAGGAGGCTGACACTTCACAATTTATGCAAAAGTAGGTCACAGAGTATCGATCAAGAGCCCTGATCTGGAACATAGTGTGTGTGTGTGTGTGTGTGTGTGTGTGTGTGTGTGTGTGTGTGTGTGTGTGTGTGTGTGTGTGTGTGTGTGTGTGTGTGTGTGTGTGTGTGTGTGTGTGTGTGTGTGTGTGTGTGGTGTGTGTGTGTGTGTGTGTGTGTGTGTGTGTGTGTGTGTCTCCCTCCTCGACAAGGCCAAAGGAAGATACTGTAACTAAGGCCCTCTTAATGCACTCACAGTCCCCTCTCAACAAACCCTCATACACACCCTCTCAACACACAGCACACACACTAATTGCACTTAGGCCCCACATTAAACTCTCTACGTTCACAGGGGAGAGACCAGACCAGCGGTAACATAACATTCCTTAATGAAGTCAGATACCAAATCAAATTCCAAACTGTTCTTAATTGTTAAGGTGTTTACGTTTTACCTATCTATGTCAGAACTAAATATGGAGGGGGCCATCAAATACTAATAATTATAATAATATGGGGTACTATCTAACAAAAGCAATTAGTCAGCGGAGGGAAGGAGGGAAGGAAGGAGGGAGAGAGGGAGGTAGAGCGAGAAAGAGGGACAGGGAGGGAGAGAGGGAGAGAGGGAGGGAGAGCGAGAAAGAGGGACAGGGAGGGAGGGAGAGAGAGAGGGAGGGAGACAGGGAAGGAGGGAGAGAGAGAGGAAGGGAGGGTGGTGCTTGTGACACTGCCTCTGATTGCAGAGACAGGATTTAAAGTAGGGGGTAAAGTATGAACATAGTATTTGTCTCTTACAGAGAGGAACACGGTCGATTCAGAGTGTGACCCACAGGGAGAAGCTCAGCCAGCCAGACAGCAAATACCTGTATTGTGTTTGTGTGTGTATGTGTGTGTTTGTATCTATCTGTCTTCCCTCTGAGGTGTATAGTCACCTCCTTCACTCTGAGGTGTATAGTCACCCCCTTCCCTCTGGGGTGTATAGTCACCTCCTTCCCTCTGGGGTGTATAGTCACCTCCTTCTCTCTGGGGTGTATAGTCACCTCCTTCCCTCTGGGGTGTATAGTCACCTCCTTCCCTCTGGGGTGTATAGTCACCTCCTTTCCCCTGAGGTGTATAGTCACCTCCTTCCCTCTGGGGTGTATAGTCACCTCCTTCCCTCTGAGGTGTATAGTCACCTCCTTCACTCTGAGGTGTATAGTCACCTCCTTCTCTCTGGGGTGTATAGTCACCTCCTTCCCTCTGGGGTGTATAGTCACCTCCTTCCCTCTGGGGTGTATAGTCACCTCCTATAGTCACCTCCTTCCCCCTGAGGTGTATAGTCACCTCCTTCCCTCTGGGGTGTATAGTCACCTCCTTCCCTCTGGGGTGTATAGTCACCTCCTTCCCTCTGGGGTGTATAGTCACCTCCTTCCCTCTGAGGTGTATAGTCACCTCCTTCACTCTGAGGTGTATAGTCACCTCCTTCTCTCTGGGGTGTATAGTCACCTCCTTCTCTCTGAGGTGTATAGTCACCTCCTTCCCTCTGAGGTGTATAGTCACCTCCTTCCCTCTGAGGTGTATAGTCACCTCCTTCCCTCTGGGGTGTATAGTCACCTCCTTCCCTCTGGGGTGTATAGTCACCTCCTTCTATAGTCACCTCCTTCCCTCTGAGGTGTATAGTCACCTCCTTCTATAGTCACCTCCTTCCCTCTAGGGTGCATAGTCACCTCCTTCCCTCTGAGGTGTATAGTCACCTCCTTCCCTCTGAGGTGTATAGTCACCTCCTTCCCCCTGAGGTGTATAGTCACCTCCTTCCCTCTGGGGTGTATAGTCACCTCCTTCTATAGTCACCTCCTTCCCCCTGAGGTGTATAGGCACCTCCTTCCCTCTGGGGTGTATAGTCACCTCCTTCCCCCTGAGGTGTATAGTCACCTCCTTCCCTCTGGGGTGTATAGTCACCTCCTTCTATAGTCACCTCCTTCCCCCTGAGGTGTATAGGCACCTCCTTCCCTCTGGGGTGTATAGTCACCTCCTTCCCTCTGGGGTGTATAGTCACCTCCTTCCCTCTGGGGTGTATAGTCACCTCCTTCCCTCTGGGGTGTATAGTCACCTCCTTCCCTCTGGGGTGTATAGTCACCTCCTTCCCCCTGAGGTGTATAGGCACCTCCTTCCCTCTGGGGTGTATAGTCACCTCCTTCCCCCTGAGGTGTATAGTCACCTCCTTCCCTCTGGGGTGTATAGTCACCTCCTTCTATAGTCACCTCCTTCCCCCTGAGGTGTATAGGCACCTCCTTCCCTCTGGGGTGTATAGTCACCTCCTTCCCTCTGGGGTGTATAGTCACCTCCTTCCCTCTGGGGTGTATAGTCACCTCCTTCCCTCTGGGGTGTATAGTCACCTCCTTCCCTCTGGGGTGTATAGTCACCTCCTTCCCTCTGAGGTGTATAGTCACCTCCTTCTCTCTGGGGTGTATAGTCACCTCCTTCCCCCTGAGGTGTATAGTCACCTCCTTCCCTCTGGGGTGTATAGTCACCTCCTTCTATAGTCACCTCCTTCCCCCTGAGGTGTATAGGCACCTCCTTCCCTCTGGGGTGTATAGTCACCTCCTTCCCTCTGGGGTGTATAGTCACCTCCTTCCCTCTGGGGTGTATAGTCACCTCCTTCCCTCTGAGGTGTATAGTCACCTCCTTCCCTCGGGGGTGTATAGTCACCTCCTTCCCTCTGAGGTGTATAGTCACCTCCTTCCCTCTGGGGTGTATAGTCACCTCCTTCTATAGTCACCTCCTTCCCTCTGAGGTGTATAGTCACCTCCTTCTATAGTCACCTCCTTCCCTCTGAGGTGTATAGTCACCTCCTTCCCTCTGAGGTGTATAGTCACCTCCTTCCCCCTGAGGTGTATAGTCACCTCCTTTCCTCTGAGGTGTATAGTCACCTCATTCCCTCTGAGGTGTATAGTCACCTCCTTCCCTCTGGAGTGTATAGTCACCTCCTTCCCTCTGGGGTGTATAGTCACCTCCTTCCCTCTGGGGTGTATAGTCACCTCCTTCCCTCTGGGGTGTATAGTCACCTCCTTCTATAGTCACCTCCTTCCCTCTGAGGTGTATAGTCACCTCCTTCCCCCTGAGGTGTATAGTCACCTCCTTTCCTCTGAGGTGTATAGTCACCTCATTCCCTCTGAGGTGTATAGTCACCTCCTTCCCTCTGGGGTGTATAGTCACCTCCTTCTCTCTGGGGTGTATAGTCACCTCCTTCCCTCTGGGGTGTATAGTCACCTCCTTCCCTCTGGGGTGTATAGTCACCTCCTTCCCTCTGAGGTGTATAGTCACCTCCTTCCCTCTGAGGTGTATAGTCACCTCCTTCCCCCTGAGGTGTATAGTCACCTCCTTCTCTCTGGGGTGTATAGTCACCTCCTTCCCTCTGAGGTGTATAGTAACCTCCTTCCCTCTGAGGTGTATAGTCCCTCCTTCCCTCTGGGGTGTATAGTCACCTCCTTCCCTCTGAGGTGTATAGTCACCTCCTTCCCCCTGGGGTGTATAGTCACCTCCTTCCCTCTGGGGTGTATAGTCACCTCCTTCCCTCTGGGGTGTATAGTCACCTCCTTCCCTCTGGGGTGTATAGTCACCTCCTTCGTTCTGGGGTGTACAGTCACCTCCTTCTATAGACACCTCCATCCACTTGAGGTGTATAGGCACCTCCTTCCCTCTGAGGTTTATAGTCACCTCCTTCCCTTTTGGGGTGTATAGTCACCTCCTATAGTCACCTCCTTCCCTCTGTGGTGTATAGTCACCTCCTTCCCTCTGAGGTGTATAGTCACCTCCTTCCCTCTGGGGTGTATAGTCACCTCCTTCCCTCTGGGGTGTATAGTCACCTCCTTCCCTCTGAGGTGTATATTCACCTCCTTCCCTCTGAGGTGTATAGTCACCTCCTTCCCTCTGGGGTGTATAGTCACCTCCTTTCCCCTGAGGTGTATAGTCACCTCCTTCCCTCTGGGGTGTATAGTCACATCCTTCCCCCTGAGGTGTATAGTCACCTCCTTCCCTCTGGGGTGTATAGTCACCTCCTTCCCTCTGGGGTGTATAGTCACCTCCTTCCCTCTGAGGTGTATAGTCACCTCCTTCCCTCTGGGGTGTATAGTCACCTCCTTCCCTCTGAGGTGTATAGTCACCTCCTTCCCTCTGAGTTGTATAGTCACCTCCTTCCCTCGGAGGTGTATAGTCACCTCCTTCCCTCTGGGATGTATAGTCACCTCCTTCCCTCTGGGGTGTATAGTCACCTCCTTCTCTCTGAGGTGTATAGTCACCTCCTTCTCTCTGGGGTGTATAGTCACCTCCTTCCCTCTGGGGTGTATAGTCACCTCCTTCCCTCTGGGGTGTATAGTCACCTCCTTCCCTCTGGGGTGTATAGTCACCTCCTTCTCCCTGGGGTGTATAGTCACCTCCTTCCCTCTGAGGTGTATAGTCACCTCCTTCCCTCTGGGGTGTATAGTCGTTTATCTCTTCGTTCTCTTTTTATTGTTTGGCGGTTTTGGATTCAATTTAACATGTTCCACTTGGAGGGTAGTGCTATTTGAGGAGGTGACGTGTGTGTGTGTCAAATCAAATCTAATTGTAATTGTCACATGCTTCGTAAAACAACAGGTGTAGACTAACAGTGAAATGCTTAATTACGGGTCCTTTTCCAACAATGCAGAGATAGTCATGTTGAAACCGGGGCTTTAAGCCACTTCGTCAGTTACCACAGTCCCCCTAATGAATGACTAGAATGTTCAAAGCTAATGAGGGTTCTGAGGGCACAGACAACATTCCAATCAAACAGCGAGGTTTTGAAAAGGAAAGTATCTGCTGTGTATTAGCACAGGTTAATGGGACCCGGAGTAATTACAATAACCAGCTAATTGGACAGAGCTGTTCCATTTTCTCTGCCTTAATCACCTAGTGTGATTTCTCAGTGGCGGCTTTAATTCGGTCAAACTGCCGGAGCGATCTTGTATCCATGTAAGCAACAAATTACAATGGAATGATTTGGACTGATCTCTTTCCCAGTGATCAAACGTGTTCGGAAATGAGTGAGAGAGTTCTGCCTGCTCCGATTGAAGAAGCTGCTGGGCTTCCATTTTAGATTAGAATGGACTAATCAGGTTATCCAAGACCATATCGCTCTCAAAGTCCGCTCTGCTCTGACGAAAGTCTTGCGTGAAATGAACAGTGTAAGTAGCATACTCATCTATCTTTTAAAATGTCAACCCTAAAGCCGTAAATCCTATATTCAGCTACTAGAAGAAAAGAACAAGCAGGATTTTATCGGACAGGGATTCAAGAATTAAGGCAACGAGATATAGAAATAAGAAATGAACATTGTATTAAAATGGCACCCACCTCGTCCTGAAGTTCACCGGATGAGGATGTCCATCATAAAGCGATAAAAAGTCATACTCCTCCTCCACAGCGAAGGACTGAAAGACAATTTGAATTCGGTTTCCCTCCTCTGCTACAATAACCCATGTACAGTTAGCCCCATTGGGGTATCCATACGGAAAACCTGGGCTTTCAATGGTGCCATTCCGACCTTTTAGCATCCCACCACACGTATATATGAAACCTGGAGAGGAGAGAGGAGATAACAGATGAGCATTATTTGGGAGGCGTCTATAAAATTGACTCATAGTGCACATAACAAGCAACACAACATTGTAGTCACTGCGGTATAGTTATCACCATTATGCGGAGAAAAAAAAAGAGATTTGACAAAAAAAGCAGAGTAAAAAAGAACTAAATCTTTACCACACAAAAACATATATGTGGATAAACAGTGTTCCTCTTTAGCTCAGTTGGTAGAGCGCCTCTCTTTGATTCTCAGGGGACCACTCATACATACAACATTTATGCACAACTGACTGTAAGCCACTTCGGATGAACGCGGCTGCTAAGTGGCATATATTACTTAAGTGATAATGCCCTCAAAGACGGTGTTTGGAGGATATATTGGCATGGGTGTTGTTAACCGTGACAATATATCCTCCAATCACCGGCTTTGAGGGAATTATCACTTTAATACAACGGGTTACCAACATATTCAAATAATGATGAGCATATTTACACAAAAAAATCTTTATTGTGATGAATTTATTCAGACTATTTCATCCTTTCACAAGATATAGTCACGAAAACAATAGCAAACAACACAACTAACATAATAACTTCAAACTGAAGCTGGAAAGACAGCAAACTAGCTTGTTTTACCTATTTTCAATTAACATTTCTTTTTATACATCCATAAAAGTGATGCCAGCTGATTCATGATTTTGACTGGCTGAGAAACGCTGCCTGCCTCTCTCTCTTGTCCCGACCACTACACACGTTCACTACTATGGGACAGTTGAAGATCAAATTTGAATATTGAAACAGCGTTGCAAATGACGGAGAGACAGACAGTACGATGAAAACTAAATGATAGTCTAAAAGAAATGTGAGATAATGTCTAGATGCTTTTTATAGTGGAGATCAAGTTCATAAAGTTACTGGTTGGGCTGATGAGACAGTGGATTGCTCAGTCAGATGGAACAGAGTAAATAGGCATTTTAACGTCATATATTTCATTTAGCCGATGGTAACTTGTGGAATAGATACTGGCTGGAATGCGCTTTTAACCAATCAGCATTCAGGATTAGACCCGCCCATTGTATAAAGTCTGTTATAAAATGGGTGATTCGAGCCCTGAATGCTGATTGGCTGACAGCCGTGGCATATCAGACCGTATACCACGGGAATGATAAAAACATGTATTTTTGCTCCACTAATTACTTTGGTAACCAGTGGAGCATATTGATAAAGATACAGATAAAATATAGTGCAACCCTTTCCAGAAACCATACTGTACTGCTATATATGTAGCAGGTGCCTGATCGGGAGTCTAGCAGTGTGCTCTTGCTGCATACAGTGTCACAGACACACAGACACCATGTCCTGCATGGGGAGAGCCAGCAGGCCGCCACAATCACGCCCAGCATGCCGTCCCTAGAATATCAGTCTCAGCTAGATGCATGTCCAATGCCATGCTGTGTACTGTGCTTTACTTTGGGGGGAAGACCTGCTCTGCTATTTACACACAGAGAACTTACACAACACCACTACTGCACTGCTGCATTGCCTAACACTTTCTCATGGTCCAGAAGGCATGGTTCCTCTGGGCTTGAAGTAAAACACACTCATGATTCAATATTACAGTTCTTGGAGACTGTAACCCTGGATCACAGTAACCCTGGGTCAGCATAAGCATGGGTCAGAATAACCATGGGTCAGAATAACCCTGATTCAGAATAACCCTGAATCAAGAAGAGTCCTGGATCAGAATAACCCTGGGTCAGAATAACTGTGGATCATAAGAGTCCTGGATCAGAATAACCCTGGGTCAGAATAACCCTAGATCAGAATAGTCCTGGGTCAGAATAAGCCTGGGTCAGAATAACCCTGGATCAGAAGAGTCCTGGATCAGAATAATGCCTAATGGCAGAAGCACTTTTGCCAGCACTGTGGCCATCGTGGTATAATGGCTCCAGAATGGCTGACCACCAGATGGTCTATACAGACTCCAGGCCTCCATATCCTGGATGAACCCTGGTTTTCTTTCGGCTCCATTGTCAGCAAAAGCCTCCCATTCACATTGTCTTTCAATGGAGTTCAATGGAAAATACACCAAGCAAAGGCTTGCATTGATATTTTTTATTTGAGTTATTCTCAATCAAAACAGTGACCGATGCCGGTTTATTAATGGGAATTTGGTATTATATTCTAGGTTTATTAATGGTATTATATTCTAGGTTTATTAATGGTATTTTATTCTAGGTTTATTAATGGTATTTTATTCTAGGTTTATTCATGGGAATTTGGTATTATATTCAAGGTTTATTAATGGTATTATATTCTAGGTTTATTAATGGGAATTTGGTATTATATTCAAGGTTTATTAATGGTATTATATTCTAGGTTTATTAATGGTATTTTATTCTAGGTTTATTCATGGGAATTTGGTATTATATTCAAGGTTTATTAATGGTATTATATTCTAGGTTTATTAATGGTATTATATTCAAGGTTTATTAATGGTATTATATTCAAGGTTTATTAATGGTATTATATTCAAGGTCTATTAATGGTATTACATTCAAGGTTTATTTATGGTATTATATTCAATGTTTATTAATGGTATTATATTCTAGGTTTATTAAAGGTATTATATTCTAGGTTTATTAATGGTATTATTTTCAATGTTTATTAATGGTATTATATTCTACAGTGGCTGGCGAAAGTACTCACTCCCCTTAGCATTTTTCCTATTTTCTTGCCTTACAACCTGGAATTAAAATAGATTTTTTTGGGGGGGGGGGTTGTATCATTTCATTTACACAACATGCCTACCACTTTGAAGATGCACAATATATTTTATTGTGAAACCAGCAAGAAATAAGAAAAAAAAGAAAATGTGAGCATGCATAACTATTCACCCCCCCAAAGTCAATACTTTGTAGAGCCACCTTTTCCAGCAATTACAGCTGCAAGTATCTTTGGGGTATGTCTCTATAAGCTTGCCAGATCTAGCCAATGGGAGTTTTGCCCATTCTTCAAGGCAAAACTTCTCCAGCTCCTTCAAGTTGGATACGTTCCGCTGGTGTACAGAAATCTTTAAGTCATACCACAAATTCTCAATTGGATTGAGGTCTGGGCTTTGACTAGGCCATTCCAAGACATTTAAATGTTTCCCCATAAACCACTCAAGTGTTGCTTTAGCAGTACACTTAGGATCATTGTCCTGCTGGAAGGTGAACCTCTGTCCCAGTCTCAAATCTCTGCAAGACTGAAACAGGTTTCCCTCAAGAATTTCCCTGTATTTAGCGCCATCCAACATTCCTTCAATTCTGAACAGTTTCCCAGTCCCTGCCAATGAAAAACATCGCCACAGCATGATGCTGACACCACCATGCTTCACTGTGGGGATGGTGTTCTCGGGGTGTTGAGAGGTGTTGGGTTTGCGCCAGACATAACGTTTATCTTGATGGCCAAAAAGCTCAATTTTAGTCTCATCTGACCAGGGTACATTCTTCCATATATTTGGGGAGTCTCCCACATGCTATTTGGCAAACACTTTAAGCAATGGCTTTTTTTCTGGCCACTCTTCTGTAAATCCCAGCTCTGTGGAGTGTACGGCTTAAAGTGGTCCTATGGACAGATACTCCAATCTCCGCTGTGGAGCTTTGCAGCTCCTTCAGGGTTATCTTTGGTCTCTTTGTTGCCTCTCTAATTAATGCCCTCTTTGCCTGGTCTGTGAGTTTTGGTGGGCGGCCTTCTCTTGGCAGGTTTGTTATGGTGCCATATTCATTCCATTTTTTAATAATGGATTTAATGGTGCTCCGTGGGATGTTCAAAGTGTCTGATCTTTTTTTATCACCCAAACCTGATCTGTACTTCTCCACAACTTTGTCCCTGACCTGTTTGGAGAGCTCCTTGGTCTTCATGGTGTCGCTTGCTTGGTGGTGCCCCTAGCTTAGTGGTGTTTCAGACTCTGGGGCCTTTCAGAACAGGTGTATATATACTGAGATTATGTGACAGATCATGTGACACTTAAATTGCACACAGGTGGACATTATTTAACTAATTATGTGACTTCTGAAGGTAATTGGTTGCACCAAATCTTATTTAAAGGCTTCATAGTAAAGGGGTTGAATAAATATGCACACACCACTTTTCCGGTTATTATTTTGTAGAAATTTTTGAAACAAGTAATTTTTTTCACTTCACCAATTTGGACTATTTTGTGTATGTCCATTACATGAAATCCAAATAAAAATCTATTTCAATTACAGGTTGTAATGCAACAAAATAGGAAAAATGCCAAGGAGGATGAATACTTTTGCAAGGCACTGTATGTCTATTAATGGTATTATATTGTATGTCTATTAATGGTATCATATTTTAGATTATTAATGGTATTATATTCTAGATAATTAATGGTATTATATTGTATGTCTATTAATGGTATTATATTGTATATCTATTAATGGTATTATATTCTAGATAATTAATGTTATTAAATTCTAGACCTACTGTCCAGTACACACAGATATCCCCATTGGCTGGGTGGTGATATTAAATTCATATAAATCGCTGCTGAAGATTATGCTCCCCCGAAATACGAAAGGACAGAATCAATTTGAACCCTGTCCAAGTTAATTCCAGGAGAACATACATTTTGCTGGAGGTGAAGTATGTTTGTGATCTGCTAAAGGTTGCACATATTATCACACAGTAGTAGTGGTGGTAGCCTTGCAGGGCATCGGTTTCTCTTGGCATTGGGGAAGTAATACACTCAAGTGATCACGTATTATCCACACCGTGAGAGGAATAGATCAGGGAGCCATCTGGAGAGATAGCTGCTGACAACCCTGCCTTTCTCTGCATGTCTCCTTCTGCTACCAATGAAATCACACACACGCACACACACCCACACACACCCACACACACACACACACACACACACACACACACACACACACACACACACACACACACACACACACACACACACACACACACACACACACACACACACACACACACATCCAATCTTCACATTAGATCAGTGTTACTGGTTGTGAACATACAGTAGCCTACCAGTGCATCTGGTAGTTCCATATGGTTAACACTGTGTAGTGTATAGCATGATCTCCGTGCTTGTGTGCTAGTATCCATATAATCTATAGGGATCCATATAATTAGGAATTAGAATAGGAATCATTTAATAGGAGCTCAATGACGGGATCATACAGAGACCGGTAGGAGACACGATCTGCTGTGTTATCAGATATGCTCAGACAGGCCCAGACAGGCCCAGACCTGATGAGACAGGCCCAGACGTGCCCAGACATGCTCAGTCATGCTTAGACATGCCCCGACATGCCCAGACGTGCTCAGACATGCCCAGACATGCCCAGACATGCTCTTAGTATGGTACGTGGCACAGGAGGTTGGTGGCACCTTAATTGGGGAGGACAGGCTCATGATAATGGCTGGAGCGGAATAAATGGAATGGTATCAAACTCATCAAACACATGGTTTCCTCCTCCCCTCAGCAGCCTCCTGTGGTACACGGCATGCATGCATGGCTAACTGTCTGCTTCCTGCTCTCCCTGGTTTTTCTTGGTCTTGTCCGTGATTCGCTGTGAAGGGCCAATGTGGCTCACAGCTCTAATTGCACCACATACTGTACTGCCACGTGAAGGATGGGTCATGACAGATGAGCATATGAAGTCACAGGATGCGTCCCAAATGGCACCCTGTTCCCTATTTAGTGCACTACTTTTGACCAGGGCCCATAGGACTTGGGTAAAAAGCAGTGTATTATATAGGGAATACGGTGCCATTTGGGGCACAGCCACACCGCCACAGACATCCAGTAGCAACTGTTGAGTGTTAATAGGTCTGGACGCAATCAACACCGAACGGACAGAGGAGTATGTGGGGGGTAAAGTCGTTGAGGATTGCCTGGGACTCAAACATTGGGGGAGCTAGCGTTTGTTGACATGTTTTGTCATTGGAATCGTTAGCTAGCCTGAGAAAGTGAAAATCTGCCATTGCTGGGAGGACGTCAGTATAGAAAACTGGATGAAATATGACAACAGTCCAGACAACAGTCTGCTTAAAATTAGCAAGAGTATTTAACTTTACAGTAGTACAGGCATAGTGTCACGCATCCCTCCGGAACTTTCATTACGCACACCTGGCCACTATTCCCAGTGATTAGTAATTGTATAAGTATGCCCTTGGTTTACCATTGTCCTGTCTATTATTGTTACAATGTCCGTTGGTTCGTGTGAGTACCTGTGCTGTGTTTTGGCTTTTGTGCCATTGTGGATTGCGCAGATGATTACTGGTCTCGTCCAGTGTGTTAATCATTGTGCGTGTGTGTTATTTATTTGAGGTACTCCTCGCTCTTTTGTTTGGGTTTCTACCCAGTGTTTTGTATAGTGTTTGTTTGGTCTTCGTCCCCGTGGCTTTACACGGCACTCCGTAATTTGGGTGCAATAAAAAAAAAACTATTACGCATTCCTGCGCCTGTCTCCCGAATCATTCATATCAAGCGTGACACATAGTGATTCTTGAAAATAATATACTGCAGAGAGGGGAGAGAGAGAGAGAGATGTACTATTTATCCTCTCCACCACTCCCCTTAAGGGTTAATTAATGTAAGGGTGGAGAAAGGAGGGCTTTTCCACCGACTGTGTGGACGCTGTGGAGCTATCTAGACCCTATTTGAGCCTGAGGTATGAATGATGAATCATCATGGTCATGGATGCCAGTTCGATTTTTTTGGAGGAGGGAGATTTTTAGATGTTTTATCTGGATATAAGACGATGAAGTGGTTTAGTGGAAACATCCCTATCTTCCCGCAGTCTCTTTTCCATCTCATTTACCAATATACAGTTTCCAATTAACGAGTGCAATGCGGAATCCACCTACGTCTAGAGGGAGCTTTTTAAAACCACCTCAGAGGCTCAGCGGAGCGAGCCGAGAATGACAGCGTCCCAAATGACACACTACTTTAGGCTCTCTGGTTGAAAGTAGTGCACTATATAGGGAATAGGGTGCCATTTGGAACGCAGCCTGAAGGCTGGCATGGGATGGAAGCCGCTTAAAAGTGAGGAGCACTGCGTTGGGCGTTGGTGGTGTATAGTCCTATAGAATGACTGAACACAAACAGTTCCACAAAGCTATCTGAGAAAGATGGAGGAAGAAACACGATTAGTTTGAATAGTGCAGCTGTATACACTTAGCCATGGACCCATCTACAGAGCATGCCTAATAACAAAACACATTTCTTTTTAAAGCTAATATAAAGCTTTAAAGCAGCAATCAGCAGTTGAAATAATAACAAAGGGCCCTCCAAGCCCCTGTTTCAGTAAAAAGCTGAGAGATGGGGCTGGAGAAAAGTATCCACTCTCAAATTCATAGACAGAGCTATTGATGCAAGGACTGACCATCCATTATATAAAATGTATAGTTTTAACCATGTTTTGAGGGTATACAGTGTTTGTTTACATTTAATTTGTTTACAAGCATCTTATAATTTGGGTTCTGACAGGGTACAGCAGTTGAACTAAACTCATGAGGCATTTATAAGTTATATTCTTCAAGAATCAATGGGTACATCTCATTAATTTATAACTAAAAAAATGTATGTAGCAACTGCAGATTGCACCTTTAAAGGGTGACACAACGCATCTGTGACTTGACATGATTCTAGAACACGCATTTCACAGTCCTAACCATCAAATCTGGCGTTTCCATAGACCTAAATACCAAACGCCATGTTTGTCAACGTTTAGTGTCATTAACTAAACCCAGTGGCTTGCCAGCAATTAGTGACAGTGATGCTGTACTGTATGTACGCATTATCCAAGCCTCAACGCGCTCACATGGGCCGTTTGAACATGTTGGTCATCTACTGTCCACTCTCAACCTCCATGGCTAACGCTGAAGGGTACGACAGGAGCTCTAAGGTAGAGGTCTGCACAACTGATTTCTTCATCCGGCTCCCGTCCGCACCCGCAGCTTTTCATACCTCACTGCTGCTACCGCTGGCTTTCTATCCGACTCAAACCTGGTACCACAAGAACTGGTCACCAAACCCAACCACTGTCCTTGAATATTATATTAAGCGTATGTGACTTGCTAGCCATGGTCCCAGCAATTGTGTGCCCTATAGGCAATATCAAAATGTGCAAAAATAACCTAAGAAATAGGTTAAATTACTAGAGATTCTCACATGGCCCATTATATTAGGCTATTGGTATTGCTGGGCTACATCAGCGAATAGAATAGAAGTAGCTTGACGAGAGCAGATATAGAGAGACCTGCACTTTCTCTTGAGCTACGTTTTATAGCCTACCTTTTAGGAATGGGACGATTGTCAGATGGAGATAAATAAGGGTAATGTAGTAAACTATAGCCTAATCAAATTTAGGAAGTTAATTTCATTGGAAAGATAACTGCCCCTTGATAACTGCACTTTCTCTTGAGCTATGTTATGAATATAGGATATAGCCTATCTTTTAGGAGGACGATTTGCAAGCAGAAACAAATAAATGGTTAATCAATATTTATTGAAAATAAAAAGGTGCAAAGTTCGCTAACCATGGTAGCCTATTGCGCCTTGCGCCTTTTCCTTTTCAATTATTATCACATTTTTGGAATGCACCTTGACTCACGTTGGTTGAGCATCTTCCACTTCTTTCCATTATCAATATTTACAGACACTGTAGTAAACTTTAGTCTATTCATATTTAAGTACATTTTCTTGGAAAGATAACTGCTATTTGATTGTGCACCCATGCATATATACCAGTGGAGGCTGCTGAGAGGAGAACGGCTCATAATAACGGCTGGAACTGAGTGAATGGATTGGCATCAAAAACCTGTAAACCATGTGTTTGACGTATTTGATACCATTCCACTTATTCTACTCCAGCCATTACCATGAGCCTGTCCTCCCCAATTAAGGTGCCACCAACCTCCTGTGGTATATACTCTTGGCAGTCTACTCTTGATCTCGCCCAACTCGGAAAGGAGAGGTAGGCTACTGAATTTGAAGCAGCGAATTCTGAGTGTGTGAATAATGTGACAAATATGTGCTTTTAATACAATAGGTAGGCTAACGCATACAAACAGAAAGACAACCGTTGCCAAATAATCTGCGTGACAAAAACATTTTCTCCACCCAAAGTTGTCTGTCTGACCGCCCGCAGCATGAAAATTGCCAACTGCACCACAATGATCTCTGTTGGATCAGCAGGATGCGACCCTCTACTCTAAAAGACAATTTATGCTTGATCTAAAAATGTGGTAGGGGGCTTCGTACGGTGGGTGTGACGTAATTGCGGAGCCTCCAGAAGCATGCAGAGGCCAAAATCTAGCTCTGGACCGCATCGCCTTGCACCTCTGAATCCAACATCTGGCCACTTCAGACGTCGGATTGACTATGTAAAGCCTTTTAGGCACTGCTTCTATTGGAGAGATATTCTCTCTCTCTCTCTTTCTCTATTTCCCTCACTCTCACTCTGTGTGTGTTTACTAGTACTGGTTATAAACAGGGAGATTATGTTGAATCTATATTTTACTGCATCCCTTGAATAATGTGCACTCCCACTGGGCATAGACATCCTTTCAATGGCTAGTTTTGATTTAAATTTGGTCAAGTTGTCAACTAATGTAAATTCAACTGAAATCAACAAAAACATTTACCATGTCATTGGATTTAGGTTAAACAAAATAAGAAATTCCCTTACATAGATTACTTTTTGAAAAACCAATCCGTTTTTCATGTTGATTCAAGGTCATCACATTGTTTGGTTGAAATGATGTGGAAACAATGTTGATTCAACCCATGTCTGCCTAATAGGCTATCTCTCTACCTATGACTCCTGTCCTTCAGACCTGCACTGCCTCAAAGGTGTGGAGCGCGGTGTGAACAGTGGGATTCCTATTCAGAGAGAGAGAGAGAGAGAGAGAGAGAGATTTCCTATCATTTGTCATCACTGGTGAGAACCAGGGCGTTTTAAATCCAATCAGTCAGCTGACAGGTGCTCTGAGTGACAGAGTGACCGTTTTAATTAACCACAAGCGAGACAAGACAACATGGGGTGACCCCAACCCCCTCCCTACTTAACACCTAGGTAGTGATTAATGGAGAAAGCGGAGAGAACCTTACCCTTAACCTATGACCTTGTCTCATCAGTGGATTATCAATCACTGTGAAGAATTGTGCTCTCTTAAAGCTATTTTTACATGTTGAGCTTAAATTTCACATGTGAAACCATGTTTCACATATATTATATTCAGAGTTCATATGTTAACACCACCTTTCACGTGAGGAGAATAATACACAATTGCATTTTCACATGTAAAAAAAACCTCCAAGTGAAAATCTCACTTTCACATGTCGAATTGCAAGTTAACATGTGAAAATCAGTCAAATCTGAAAATCAGTCACATGTGAAAAATCTAATTTGCAGGTTCACATGTCAGAAAAATCTCACTTTCAAATGTGGAACTGCAGATTCCCATGTTGGGTTGAAATAGTGTTATTCTCCTCAGGTGAAAAGATGGTGTTAACATGTTGCAGTAGCAGCAATGTTTCCACATTTGGAAAAAGGGTGACCACATCTAAAAAGCTTAAATGTGGGACAAGCGAACAATTTTGCATGACATTCGCGGATCAGTGAACATAATACATTTTTGGGGGGCAGGTTAATGGATCACGTTCAAATAGTGACATTTGTTGCTACATCCATTTTTTGGTTTATAAAATAATGCTATGTACTCATTAGTGGTGCGCGGGTCATCTGTTTGATCACTCGCAACCGTACGCAACTGCTAATAAACCATCCATAACCGGCCGACTATATGTGATAAGGTGACCATCTGAGGCCCACACCCAACCCTAACCCGCTAATATAGAAAATGCTCTATTGGCTACAGTCAAAAACAACAGAATGTTACAGTGGGTGCAGCATTTGTTGTTGTTGACTGATTTAGATATGTTTCTGCTTATAATTTCCAACATTTTGGTAGGCTTTTTGTTAGTCAACTTGTCTATAATTAGATCAATGCATCTTCTCTTCTGTCATTTATGTTGCCCTAGAAGACTAAATAAACCATTGCTCACCAGAATAATCTAATAGATCGATAAAATTAGGAAAGACGTTTAGGGACTGGGGAGAAATTTCAATAACGCAAAAAAAGGAGAAAGATTTTATGTGCAAAATGTCCAAATGACATCAGTTTGACTGGTTGTAAGAAAAAAGAAAGCTGTGAAAACGACCCAATATGCTTCTGATAAGATTTCAGTTCTGCTTCAATGCATATTTTATGTGGTTGAAATACTATCACCTTTTATGATGACGATGATAGCACCTCTACAGATGGTATCTAACTGAGCATTATGTTCTCTCAAGAAGCAGAAAGAAAGAAATCATATTTCTCCACTCCTGTTCCCAAGTCCAAATTTAGCCTACATTTGGTGTATCATTTTACTGCAAGAAATGTTAATGTTAAATGTTAATATTAAGGCTATGTGAGAGGTTATAGACCTATAGTCAGTGTCCAGATTTCAGTTGATAATTTATACAGTTTTCAATTTATACAGTTTCCATCTAAACAGTAGGCTACAGTTCCCTTGACATGCCATAGGCCTTTATGAAGTCCCGTCTTGTGACTGGCGAATTTGTATAGAGCCTCACAATCATCACACATAACATAACTAGCACTGCTATCATCCTCTTTTACCACTTCACCAAATATTTTCCAAACATTACTTTTCTGGCCCTCCCATCTCTTTATTTTCAACTCTCCTTTCGCAGAGTTTGTCTTTTTGAATTAAACTTCAACAATGTCCTTTTTGCCTCCGTGGATTGACTTAAACCTTTTCTGCCTATTCCCAAAAGCATTATTTGGCAATAGGCAGCGTAAGCTATTTGGCGCGTACAGTTAAACCCTAAAGTTTAGGCTTATGCACTAATACCAGATAGCCTAAAATAATGAATGAAAAACCTCAATGTAGCCTATATAAATTGCACAAGTATTATACATTTATGGATTTTTACAGTTATTGTTTCTCTTTATTCAACCTGCCTGCAAACCACCTGACCGTAAATCACACACAATATTTAATGACCCTTAACCCATCGCCCTGCGGATATAACCCTGGGAACTGTGGGTTATGAGTCAACCCGCCCATCAATAGTACCCATTGATTCTTGAAGAATATAATGTATAAATGCCTCATGAGCTTAGCTCAACTGTTGTACCCTGTCAGAACCCAAAATATAGGTTGGTTTTACTTCAATGTTTGTAAATAAAGTAAATGTAAACATACACTGTGTAGCCTAAAAACATGGTTACAACTATAATTTTGATATAATAATTGGTCAGTCCTTGCATCCATAGTGTAGTGTGGATTTCAGAGTGTTTGCGTTTCTTCAGCCCCATTCCTCAGATTTTTACCGAAACTGTGGCTGGGATGGCACTTTGTCAATATTTCAATTAAGGATTACAACTTTAAACACCTTTAATAGTGCTATTATATAGTGCAATCCTCTCGTGAGTGAGTTACTTTTATTCCATTAATATCAAGCAAAACTTCTGAAGTCGAGAAGAAAATTCTTAGTATTGCAAAAAAAAAATATGATTTTGAAAGAAGAACATAAACCCAACGGCTGTGTGGGAACAGCAGCCACCACCCGCAGCTCCATATCAGCCTTCACTTCCGAGTTGCGACGAGTTTTCAACCCCCCAGTCGGCGGACGAGAAGCATCGATCCGGCTATTTCACCTCCGCCAAGGAGCATCAAATCCAAGTCTTTGTGGATTCCAGGGCCGCGGATAATTTCATCCATCAGGACCTCGCCAGAGAACTACTAATCCCCTGCGTGAAATTCCCCATCCCTCTTCAGATTCAAGCCCTTGATGGACGCCCCATCGGCTCCGGCCAGGTGGAATATCAGACCAAGCCAATTCAACGGCAGGTCGGGGTGAACCACTCAGAGACTCAAAGGGCCCGATTCTTCACCAAAGTGGACCTCCGCAACGCTTACAATCTGGTGAGAACTGCCTTTATCACCCCTAGTGGCCACTATGAATATTTATTATCGAACACACCGACAGTCTTCCAAGCATTGGTCAATGACACTCTTAGGGACATGTTGAATCGGTTTGTCTTTGCTTATCTCAACTACATCCTGATCTTCTCAAGACATTTACATTTACATTTACGTCATTTAGCAGACGCTCTTATCCAGAGCAAGACCCTTCCTGAACACATCCTGCACATCCGCCAAGTCCTAAGACGCCTCTTGCAGAGTCAGCTATACATCAAAATAGAGAAGTGTTAGTTCCACGTATCACAAGTCACCTTCCTGGGCCACATTATCTCTACCTCCAGCATCCAAATGGATCCAGTAAAGGCTAAGGTGGTCACCGACTGGCCCCGTTCCGCCAAACCCAAATAAGTCCAGCGGTTCATCAGGTTTGCCAATTTTTACAGACGTTTATTACACAACTTTGATGCGGTGGCAGCGCCTTTCACGGCCCTAACCCGCAAATCCCAGACCCGTTTTTGCTGGACCTCGAGGCTGACAGGAATAGGGGTGGTCCTTTCACAGCAGAACATGTGAGACAAGAAACTGCACCCTCGCCGGCGGAATGCAACTACGATGTAGGAAACTGGGAGGGCTATGGCCCCGAGGAGCGGGCATGGGTGCCTGCCCGGATATCCTGGACCCGGGACTTGTTCGGGACCACGTGGTGGTCGCCCTGGCTCTGTGGCTGGAGCCGCACCTGTCATGGTAACACGTCACCAGAGAAACTATAATGACCTTTAGGTGTTTTCTGTTACTAATTATGATTTATTTTAAGAGGTGTGTTTTCTGTTACCCTTCGCAAAAGCTTGATTTGTTTGCCGTGTGCGTTGTCTCTGAGTGAGTTCAAGTCTTAGTGTTTATATTTTTCCCAGTTTTGCTTTGTACCTTCTGTTAAATGTTTTCTAGTAAATTATTTACATTTTTTCCTAAACCACTGGTTCCTCATCTGGTTCTATGTTCTGTTCCTGGGTTCTACCTCACCATGTCACAAACTTTGGTTATGTTACCCTGGCCTTTCGCTGCCTTTTTCCATTTGCAAGTTTTCCCACATTCATTCCAGCAACATAGCACCCTGCATTCCACTGCTGGTTTGTCTCTGAAGCTAAGCAGGTTTGGCTCTGGTTGGTCCCTGCATGGGAGACCAAATGTTGCTGGAAGTGGTGGGAAAAGAAGGATGTGAAAAATAAACATGTAAGAAAAGAAAAAAAGATTTTTTTAATAATGAGGGGAAAAACTTCACACATGTCCGAAAAAAATGTGTCTAACTTGTGAATATTACAACGACAAAAAATGATCATTCTGGGGTGTTTTTTTTTGTAAGGGTAGCCTCACTAAAATCACACCTTCGCTTGGGAGTGGTTTTTCCGAGACACTCACACCCCAGATGCACTTAGAATGGACTATGATTGACAATGTTTCAAATTGATTTTCAGCTTTTCGCACTAAAGCATCGCTCCAAGATACAAATCTAACTCTAGGCACTTTCCTGATACAGCAGAGTAAAAACGCTAGCTCTTCTGGGCAGGACCAGTTACGTCAATCTGACGGCATGGAAAACTCGCATTGACAAGTCTGTATCACAGCAGACAAACACAGTCATGTAACATTTCAATTACGGAGGTGACTACATCATTTTTTTTTATCTGTCGCACACAAACATCCCATTATTAATTAAAAGATTAAAAGATAGAATCATATTTTCCATAGAAACATATCCAGATTGCATCCCAAATGGTTCCCTATTCCCTACATAGTGCACTACTTTTGAAAGGATCCCTTTGAGCCCTTTTCAAAATTAGTGCACACTATAATGAATAGGGAGCCATTCGGGATCCATTGAAGGGCCCTCTGTGAAATACAGATTGGCTGCTAGGCCAGGCTAGACCTGTCTGTCAAGGCTTAATACTGGGGCTCAATCACCTCCATGTACGTCTCAGAGGGAGTAAGGCTCCACTCTAAAGAGAAATACAATTTCTAAAAGCAAAGGGACTCCACCTTTAATGAATTCTTGAATTACTCAGCATTCCCTAGAGACTAGAGCACCACTGTTGTGTGTATGAGGAGAAAAAAATCCCCTTGACTAAGCATATTTATTTTTCTTTCCTCTCAAACCTGGACAACTGTAATATCAGTACCCTGTGCACATTGTTAGATTGATACTCCATAATGGACATGGGAGGAACGGGGGGCACTTTAGATTACACTGCAGCCATTTAATCATGTTTATTATAACCCTCATCATCGCTATGTGGATATCATTGCTATGTGGATATCATCGCTATGTGGATGTATTGCAATTACCATTAAAATGCTAATTACTCCAACTGCTTAACTATGGGCTGCATGAGCTAGATGTATGTTCACTGTTAAACCGTAAAGTGTCTATGATATCGACAATAGAACTGTTCCCTTCCTCCTTCCCTCTCTCTCGTCCCCTAAACACCAGGTCTGCGTCCAAAATGGCACCCTATTCCCTTTCTAGGTTAATACTTTTGACCAGGGCTGATAGAGCTCTGGTCATAAGTAGTATAACAGATAAGGAACATGGTGCAAATTGGGACGCACGCCAAGAGCAAGGTAACAACAATTAGACACAGCAGGAGATAGAGATAGCTACTAGCTAGCTAGTTAACACATATCTGGAATATTCCTGGCATGAGGCAGGATTTAATTTGGGAGAAATATAACGAGGGTAGTGAGCAATAGCCATCCATAGCTTGAGAGATTGAGCCCAAAGGGGGAACCTCCCAATTGGTTCCAGTATTGTGTTGCCAATACAGTGGGAACAAGACATTAGCGGTTCTTTCCCAAATGCCACCCTATTCCCTATATAGTGCACTACCTTTGACTAGGGCCCAGGCATTTGAGATGCAGCCAGAGAGAGCATTCATTACCATCTCAAATCAAGGCTAGTAATTTGGATAGATGTAGAAAATCCCTCTCTTTTATATCGCTATATATTATTCAAACCAAACAGAACTTAAAATCTAGGGAGTTTTAGATTTTTTTTTAAGTACTTGAGAGAGGAGAGGAGCAAGAGAGTGAGAGCAAGAGCGAGCGAGAGAGAGAGCGCGAGAGAAACAGAGAGAGCATTTCTGACTTTGTGTCACCCTGGATCTAGCTGAGCCTTGGGGACTGTGACTGACTGCTGCCATCTACCCTTGTAGGGTGGAGAGGAGAGGAATATACAGTTGAAGGAGGAAGTTTACATACACCATAGCCAAATACATTTAAACTCAGTTTCACAATTCCTGACATTTAATCCTAGTGAAAATTCTCTGTCTTAGGTCAGTTAAGATCACCACTTTATTTAAAAAAATGTGAGAATAATAGTGGAGAGAATTATTTATTTCAGCTTTTATTTCTTTCATCACATTCCCAGTGGGTCAGAAGTTTACATACACTCAATTAGTGTTTGGTAGTATTGCCTTTAAAATTGTTTAACTTGAGTCAAACGTTTCAGGTAGCCTTCCACAAGCTTCCCACAATAAGTAGGGTGAATTCTGGCCCATTCTTCCTGACAGAGCTGGTGTAACCGAGTCAGGTTTGTAGGCCTCCTTGCTCGCACACACTTTTTCAGTTCTGCCCACATATTTTCTATAGAATTGAGGAAAGGGATTTGTGATGGCCACTCCAATACCTTCTATTGTTTGTACAGATGAACGTGGTACCTTCAGGCGTTTGGAAATTGCTCCCAAGGATGAACCAGACTTGTGGAGGTCTTGACTGATTTCTTTAGTTTTTCCCATGATGTAAAGAAGCACTGAGTTTGAAGGTAGGCCTTGAAATACATCCACAGGACACCTCCAATTGACTCAAATTATGTCAATTAGCCTATCAGAAGCTTCTAAAGCCATGACATCATTTCTGGAATTTTCCAAGCTGTTTAAAGGCACAGTCAACTTAGTGTATGTAAACTTCTGACCCACTGGAATTGTGATACAGTGAATTGTAATTGAAATAATCTGTCTGTAAACATTAAAATGACTTGTGTCATGCACAAAGTAGATATCTTAACCGACTTGCCAAAACTATAGTTTATTAACAAGAAATTTGTGGAGTTGTTGAAAAACGAGTTTTAATGACTTCAACCTAAGTGTTTGTAAACTTCTGACTTCAACTGTACATGGATGGGGACAGTGGGGAGTATACATGGATGGGAACAGTGGGGAGTGCAGTGTCCCAGTGGCTAGTACTGTAGGTATAGCTGGTTCAGCTCAGCAGTGGTAAGCATGCGAAATAGACACTATGTTTTCCCTTATGGACTTGTCTGCCTAGCAAGGACGCTTTGAGAACAAGTCTGCATGTCAACTTCTACCATGTAGAAAATACACTGGTGTGACTACCTGGATTTCTGGACATGTCTGTGCTCTTCATATTGCCGAACTGAGACTGACCTAGATACAATTATAAAATGCCTCAACAGTAAAATTCATGTTAAATTTCATAATTCATATAAACAGCATGTCTAAAAAATTATTACATTTGCTGACTTGAGGACAGCACTTCCTTTAATAGCATCACTGTCGACCTGTGTTACAGCATCACTGTGGGCCAGTGTTACAGCATCACTGTGGGCCAGTATTACAGCTTCACAGTGGGCCAGTATTACAGCATCAACGTAGGCCAGTGTTCAGCATCAACATAAGCCAATGTTATAGCATCACCACGGGCCAGTGTTATAGCATCACCACGGGCCAGTGTTACAGCATCACCATGGGCCAGAATTACAGCATCAATGTAGGCCAGTGTTACAGCATCACCATAGGCCAGTAATACAGCATCACCGTGGGCCAGTGTTACTGTATCTGTTGTCATTAATTTGTATGGGTCCGTGTCAAAAATAGGGCCTCCCTCATCTACATAATGCTTTTCCAATAAGTTTCTATGGTTAATGTCCTGTTGTGGAAAACTCCATCCAAAGATTAGGCAGAGACTAATTTATAATTATAATAGTGAATATTTTAATGCATACGAGCAGCTGCAAGGTACATCCGTCTCTGATCTCAGTCAGGGAAGGAGCTCCCAGAGTAAATGATTCCATGTCTCTTATATAGGGAGGTAGATCCGTCTCTGATCTCAGTCAGGGAAGGAGCTCCCAGAGTAAATGGTTCCATGTCTCTTATATAGCGAGGTAGATCAAATCAAATTTTATTTGTCACCTGCGCCAAATACAACAGGTGAAATGCTTACTTACAAGCCCTTAACCACCAATGCAGTTTCAAAAAAAATGTGTTAAGTAAAAAAAATATTCAAAAAAATATATAGGTAAAAAATAAGAAATAAAAGTAATAATTAATTAATTATTAAAGCAGTAAAATAACAATAGCAAGGCAATATAAAGAGGGTACTGGTACAGAGTCAATGTGCGGGGGCACCAGTTAGTTGAGGTATATTAGGTAATATGTACAGTTGAAGTCGGAAGTTTACACTTAGGTTGGAGTCATGAAAAACTTTTTTTTCAACCACTCCACAAATTTCTTGTTAACAAACTATAGTTTTGGCAAGTCGGTTAGGACATCTACAGTGAGGGAAAAAAGTATTTGATCTCCTGCTGATTTTGTACGTTTGCCCACTGACAAAGAAATTATCAGTCTATAATTTTAATGGTAGGTTTATTTGAACAGTGGGAGACAGAATAACAACAACAAAAATCCAGAGAAACGCATGTCAAAATGTTATAAATTGATTTGCATTTTAATGGCCTACCACTGAGTACAGGAGGGGATTGAGCACACACCCCTGAGGGACCCCCGTGTTGAGGATCAGCGTGGCGGATGTGTTGTTCCCTACCCTTACCACCTGGGGGCAGCCTTCAGTAAGTCCAGGATCCAGTTGCAGAGGGAGGTGTTTAGTCCCAGGGTCCTTAGCTTAGTGATGAGCTTTGAGGGCACTATGGTGTTGAACGCTGAGCTGTAGTCAATGAATAGCATTCTCACATAGGTGTTCTGTCTCTGATCTCAGTCAGAGAAGGAGCTCCCAGAGTAAATGGTTCCATGTATCTTATATAGCGAGGTAGATCCGTCTCTGATCTCAGTCAGGGAAGGAGCACCCAGAGTAAATGGTTCCATGTCCCTTACATAGTGAGTGATTATAATACAATCATATAATTTACACAACAATTATTTATACAAGAAACAGTTCCAGAACATAATGGCCTTGTGTTAGGGTGCAGACATACCAGGAGTCTATGAAAGGCATAACATCCCTGTCCAACACAGAACAATAACATAACCCTTGAGAAGTGACAACAGCTCACCCCAATTCTGCCTCAACAGTCTGAGTTGAACTTCATACATTTGTTATGAGGCCATGTCTTTTTATAATTCATTAGTATGAATCAGTGGAGGCTCGTCAGAGGAGGAAGGGGTCGCCCATTCTACTCAGTGAATTTCATAAAAATAAAAATTGTGAATTATTATTTTTAGATAAAACTATACAAAACTATGTACATGTCACCAAATAACTGATTAAAACAGTTTCACTTTAATGAATCCCCAATGCAGCATGACACAGGCAGCACTGAGTGTACAGTGGTTCCTCCTTTAAAAGTTGTCATACTGCAGCACACCTTGCGGGCTGCCGAAGAAATCTATGGCACTTTATTTAATTGTCAGCCATTGTTTTCATTAAGACGGAAAGAGAGTGATAATATGGAGAAATTAAGACAGAAAAGGAGAGATAATGTGGAGAGATTAAGACAGAAAGAGAAGAAAATATGGATAGATTAAGACAGAAAGAGATCGAGAATAGGGAGAGATTAAGACAGTGTCGTGTCTTTACTATTCTTAAATGTGACTAAATTATATGACCTGCTATTTTATCAAATCGATTACCTAACGTTTAATTGATTACGTGATTTAAATAAACCATGCAACAATTAAACCATTAATAACCTGGGGCACCACGGAAGCATTAATTTATATAGAGCAGTTATCTCCCGAATCCACTCTCTTAAAGATCTAAAGATCATTTATATCAATAGCAGTCAATTATTAATCATCACCTTCTATCAGTCTCATCTGAACGTCGTAAAATTATTCGTTATCTGCACGAACCCTAGCATAAATTATGAATCAGCAATATACACATTGGCTTAATTATTTATTTGCTAACTAACTAAACAATCACAGAAATACATAACAAACAAACAGTAGATATTGGTTACTGACAATGATAGAAAAGTCCCTAGTGAGCTAAGCCGATATGACGGCTTGGTAGACAAAGGGAAGGGGGTGTGGACTGAGAAAGAGCGGGAAAGACAACATGGATTCATTACACACAGTCTATAATTATATTCATTGAAATGCTAATCCTTTGCCCATGAACGGCCTGCTCATTCGAAAAGAAATTGCAATTTATTTTTACGCCGTATGTCATTGTTGTCTCTGTTGGAATCCAGTCCGTGTGCTGGAAAGTTCATCAGAGCCTCTCTGGTTGCATTTCCCCGAAGATCAAAGTCTATCGTGGTTGTTAGAATGGTTACTTCAGAGTACCATTCAGGAATGTTCTCATAGAGTAGATGTTTCGGCGGTTGTCGGTATTCTTGCCCTAGGTTTACGTAATTTCTAGCTGCAGTCTAATATTTTGTGTCATGTAGAATTTCTCACATATTGTGTAGTGAATTGATACTCTCAGAGTTGAACGATTTCCAGCCATGTAGCCAATGCTCCACGTGGGATGGTTTTCTAGTCTTATCATTTGTAGGGCTTAACCATTCGCAACCACATCTCACGCTGGGGTTTGCTTAGTCCGACGTAAATTTGGTCACGAGGCTTTATACTGGGGAAGAGAAGGGCGTGTTTCAATTCTCTCCAACCAATGTCTGTTCACTTGGGCATGGCCCCTGAGTGAGCATAAAATTACTTATGAAAACAGTTCTCTCATTTAGAAGGCTATAATTACATTTCATCTTATCACAAATAGTATCACAAATAGTTTAATATTTAAACATTTAAATCTGATAACTAGAATGTGTAGACTTTCCCAGATACAATTTATGTCATCCTATCATCAGATATACAGTGGCTTGCGAAAGTATTCACTCCCCTTGGCATTTTTCCTATTTTGATGCCTTACAACCTGGAATTAAAATTGATTTTTATGGGGGCTTGTATAATTTTATTTACACAACATGCCTACCACTTTGAAGATGCAAAATATTTTTTATTGAGAAACAAGCAAGAAATAAGACAAAAAAACTGAAAACGTGAGCATGCATAACTATTCACCCCCCCAAAGTCAATACTTTGTAGAGCCACCTATTCCAGCAATTACAGCTGCAAGTCTCTTGGAGTATGTCTCTATAAGTATGTCTCTATAGCCACTGAGATTTTTGCCCATTCTTCAAGGCAAAACTTCTCCAGCTCCTTCAAGTTCGATGGCTTCCGCTGGTGTACAGCAATCTTTAAGTCATACCACAGATTCTCAATTGGATTGAGGTCTGGGCTTTGACTAGGCCATTCCAAGACATTTAAATGTGTCCCCATAAACCACTCAAGTGTTGCTTTAGCAGTACACTTAGGATCATTGTCCTGCTGGAAGGTGAACCTCCGTCCCAGTCTCAAATATCTGGAAGACTGAAACAGGTTTCCCTCAAGAATTTCCCTGTATTTAGCACCATCCATCATTCCTTCAATTCTGACCAGTTTCCCAGTCCCTGCCGATGAAAAACATCCCCACAGCATAATGCTGCCACCACCATGCTGCACTGTGGGGATGGTGTTCTCGGGGTGATGAGAGGTGTTGGGTTTGCGCCAGACATAGTGTTTATCTTGATTGCCAAAAAGCAACATTTTTGTGTCATCTGACCAGAGTACCTTCTTCCATATATTTGGGGAGTCTCCCACATGCCTTTTGGCAAACACTTTAAGCAATGGCTTTTTTCTGGCCACTTCTGTAAATCCCAGCTCTGTGGAGTGTACGGCTTAAAGTGGTCCTATGGACAGATACTCCAATCTCCGCTGTGGAGCTTTGCAGCTCCTTCAGGGTTATCTTTGGTCTCTTTGTTGCCTCTCTGATTAATGCTCTCCTTGCCTGGTCCGTGAGTTTTGGTGGGCGGCCCTCTCTTGGCAGGTTTGTTATGGTGCCATATTCGTTCCATTTTTTAATAATGGATTTAATGGTGCTGCGTGGGATGTTCAAAGTTTCTGATACTTTTTTTGATCACCCAACCATGATATGTACTTCTCCACAACTTTGTCCCTGACCTTTTTGGTCTTTATGGTGCCGCTTGCTTGGTGGTGCCTTCCACTCTGGGGCCTTTCAGAAGAGGTGTATATATACTGAGATCATGTGACACTGAGATTGCACACAGGTGGACATTATTTAACTAATTATGTTACTTCTGAAGGTAATTGGTTGCACCAAATCTTAATTAAGAGCTTCATAGCAAAGGGGGTAAATACATGTGAACGCACCACTTTTCCATTTGGTTTTTTTTTGTTGAATTTTTTGAAACAAGTAATTTTTTTCATTTCACTTCACCAATTTGGACTATTTTGTGTATGTCCATTACATGATATCCAAATAAAAATCAATTTAAATTACAGGTTGTAATGCAACAAAATAGGAAAAACGACAAGGGGGATGAATACTTTTGCAAGGCACTGTAATGTCCAAGACAACAACTGATCTGACATCATATTAAGTACCAACGGACACGTTCAACTGGTTGGATTACAGAAATATTGTTCCATTCACCAACATTTTAATGTTACTGTATTGCAAAGTCTCTCTATGTGGTAACAAAGGATTTTCAAAGTCCATTCTATAGAGTGGAGAGGGAGAGTTTCGGTATTTATGGGGGGGGTTATAAACCGGTGGGGGGGAGAGAGAAAAGGGGTTTTTATGACCCTCACCGAACAGGGCAAAGTCATGACAACAGAAAGAGAGAGAGACAGATTAAGACAGAAATAAAGAGAGAATATGGAGAGATTAAGACAGAAAGAGAAAGATAATATGGAGAGATTGAGACAGAAGGAGAGAGAGAATATGGAGAGAATGAGACAGAAAAAGAGAGAGAATATGGAGAGATTAAGACAGAAAGAGAGAGAGCGCGTCTGAAGAGAAAGCACAGAGGGAAGAGGAGTGACAAAGGCAGGAGTGGAATACCTGTGAGAGGAAGTTGTTTACATGAGGAGAGAACGAGCGGTGAGAAGAGGAGACGGGCACAACTATCAAGCTGTCACTTAAGGCTTGAGGATTCCGCCAAGCCTAAACACGCACACACGTACACACACGCCTACACACAGGAGGAAGTGATGGATTATAGCAGAACCAACGCTGTGATGACTGTCATATTTCCTTTGGCCTGAGGGGACCACATGAAAAAACATACTGTAGGATAGAGAGGCTTGTGATGAGTATGGAACCACACCTGAGTATACATACCATTTACACAACCAACACACCACACCTGGGTACATACCATTTACACAACCAACACATCACACCTGGGTACATACCATTTACACAACCAACACACCACACCTGGGTACATACCATTTACACAACCAACACATCACACCTGGGTACATACCATTTACACAACCAACACACCACACCTGGGTACATACCATTTACACAACCAACACACCACACCTGGGTACATACCATTTACACAACCAACACATCACACCTGGGTACATACCATTTACACAACCAACACACCACACCTGGGTACATACCATTTACACAACCAACACATCACACCTGGGTACATACCATTTACACAACCAACACACCACACCTGGGTACATACCATTTACACAACCAACACACCACACCTGGGTACATACCATTTACACAACCAACTCACCACACCTGGGTACATACCATTTACACAACCAACACACCACACCTGGGTACATACCATTTACACAACCAACACACCACACCTGGGTACATACCATTTACACAACCAACACACCACACCTGGGTACATACCATTTACACAACCAACACACCACACCTGGGTACATACCATTTACACAACCAACACACCACACCTGGGTACATACCATTTACACAACCAACACACCACACGGGTACATACCATTTACACAACCAACACACCACACCTGGGTACATACCATTTACACAACCAACACACCACACCTGGGTACATACCATTTACACAACCAACACACCACACCTGGGTACATACCATTTACACAACCAACACACCACACCTGGGTACATACCATTTACACAACCAACACACCACACCTGGGTACATACCATTTACACAACCAACACATCACACCTGGGTACATACCATTTACACAACCAACACACCACACCTGGGTACATACCATTTACACAACCAACACACCACACAATGAGGCAATTAGCAATTCTCAACAAGCTGTTGTTGTTAGTTTTTTTCAATGACATTGTCTCTCTCAGGATAAATCAGATGCTAGGGGTGGTGTGTGTGTGTGTGTGGTGTGTGTGTGTGTGTGTGTGTGTGTGTGTGTGTGTGTGTGTGTGTGTGTGTGTGTTTGTTTGTACATGTGTGTGTTTGTACATGTGTGTGTTTGTACATGTGTGTGTGGGTGTACGCTTGTGAGTATGTGTGTGTGTGTGCGCTATTGTTTGTGTGTCCATCGTATGCCCACAGTGGAAATGCCTTCCCTTCCCAATGCTGCCAGTGTCATGCTGTGATGGCAGGGGAACTGGTTGTACATCAGCTGGTGCTGGTGGAAGTGATCGATACTTAGCCCTTTTCAGCCCCACTAACAACCCTACTGAGCTCCTCCGGCTGTAGGCTACACTGGCTTCTCACTCAATCTCATATCCTTCCTCACGCCCTCTCAGTCTATCCTGATCAACCCTGTCACACTGTGGAAGGAAGGGATCAACCCTGTCTCACTGTGGAAGGAAGGGATCAGCCCTGTCTCACCGTGGAAGGAAGGGATCAACCCTGTCACACTGTGGAAGGAAGGGATCAACCCTGTCTCACCGTGGAAGGAAGGGATCAACCCTGTCACACTGTGGAAGGAAGGGATCAACCCTGTCTCACTGTGGAAGGAAGGGATCAGCCCTGTCTCACCGTGGAAGGAAGGGATCAACCCTGTCTCACCGTGGAAGGAAGGGATCAACCCTGTCTCACCGTGGAAGAACGGGATCAACCCTGTCTCACCGTGGAAGGAAGGGATCAACCCTGTCTCACCGTGGAAGGAAGGGATCAACCCTGTCTCACCGTGGGAGGAAGAGTTCAACTTTCTCACACTGTGGAAGAAAGGGTTCAACTCAGTCACAGCTGGGGAGGGAGAGATTGAACCCTGTCACAGGGGAGAGAGGGAGGGTTACATGGAGCTGAGGGCTGATGAGGAGCATTACAGCTGATACCATTGGTTATTAACGGTCGATCGTTGTGAACCTTGTGGTTTAGGCTAAGGGAATTAGCATTCTGATAATGACCCCACTCTTCCTCCTCCTTATTGCCATTAAGATTATGTTCCTCAAAACAGTCATCCCAGAAAAGAACATGGAATAAGCCAAATGGCAAAATGTGTAGAACTACAGGAAATATGATTTAAAACTGTAGGATTTTTTTCAGCAAGCGCTTGGCAAAGTTAGCTTGGTAGTGGACATGGTCAATGGCGTGGCCGCAGAGACACAATTTTGCTGTTTTAATGCTAATTTCATGCAATGAGGTGACTACCTCATGAAGCTGGTTGAGAGAATACCAAGAGTATACAAAGCTGGCATCAAGGCAAAGGGCGGCTACTTTGAAGAATCTCAAATATAAAATAGATTTTTATTTGTTTAAGAACTTTTTGGTTACTGCATGATTCCATATGTGTTATTTAATATTTTTAATGTCTTCCCTATTATTCTTCAATGTAGAAAATAGTCAAAATAAAGAAAAACTCTGGTCTGGAATGAGTAGGTGTGTCCAAAATTATGACTGGTACTGTATATATTTTTCTCCATATGTTTTTGAGTGATGACGCTGCTAATTAAATAAAGGGGAATACTGGATCCCCATCTTCACCCGTTTCATCATCCTGTAATCTTTCACACCACCATTTTCCTCCTCCTCCTGCTATACAAGACCTCTTTGTCACTTGTCAGTCATTACAACACCTCCACAACTATCTGCTATCATAGTGAATGAATGAGGGAGTCTCCTCACACAATGGGATGACCTTTATGTCTTTTAAGTCATGTTATAAGTCACTTGGAGAACAAGGGAAGTCACGTTTTAAGTCACGTTGAGAACAGGGGAAGGGAGCACGATTAAGCCCTCTCCCACTCAGTGAATTCATTGTTCTCCATGGCAACCCTCTTCCTCCCTCTCTGTCTCCTTCTCCCTCCCTCCCCCCTCCCTCCCTCTCTCTCAATTCAATTCAATTCAAGTGCTTTATTGGCATGGGAAACATATGTTAACATTGCCAAAGCAAGTGAAATAGATAATAATCAACAGTGAAATAGACAATAAAAATGAACAGTAAATATTACACTCACAGAAGTTCCAAAAGAATAGACATTTCAAATGTCATATTATGTCTATATACAGTATTCAGATAATATTCAGTATAAATACTCTCTCCCCTCTATCTCCCTCTCTCTGTCTCTCCTTTTAGTTTCTCTGATCATCATGTATCCTCGCCCTCTCACCTTTCCCTTCAGCCCAGGAGGCAGCCATCCTCACTTTAACACCAGATTTCTTTCCCTTCGACGTGTCTGTCCCCCTCTTGACCCTCCACACCTCTGTTTTGTTACCCTTTCTCTTCGACGTGTCTGTCCCCCTCTTGACCCACCACACCTCTGTTTTGTTACCCTTTCCTTCCCCCGCTCCCATCGTCTGTTCTGTTATCTTCCCAACATCTTCACCACAAGCCTCTCCCTTGTACTGTCACCCCACAAGACATTCAGCTGTCCCCTGTCTGCCCTGTCCTCTGAAGAAAGATGAGGAGGTGGGGGAGGAGGAGGAGGAGCAGGGAGGTGGAGAAGCAGGAGGGAGGAGGATGAGGAGAGGGAGAAAGGAGGAGCAGGGAGGTAGAGGAAGAGGAGGGAGGAGGTGGAGGAGGAGGAGAGGGAGGTGGAGCAGGGAGGTGGAGGAGGAGGAGCAGGTGGAGTAGGAGGAGGAGGAGGAAGAGGAGAGGGAGGAGGAGGAGCAAGGAGGTGGAGGAGGAGGAGTGGGAGGAGGAGGAGCAGGGAGGTGGAGGAGGAGGAGAGGGAGGAGGAGAGGGAGGAGGAGGAGCAGGGAGGTGGAGGAGGAGGAGGATTCAGGAGGAGGACTCCTTTTCAATCTGTATACAATAGTGTTGTATTCTTAGCATTTGGACCATGTTCAAGGCCTGGTTAATTTCTATTTGAAATACAAGATCTCTGAGTGTCTAGGTTATGAACATATTGATTGAAATTCCCTTGGGGAGAAAAAGGCACAATTAAAAAATGTATTCTGGCCTGAAAAATCATTACAGTCTGAGTGCTACAGAGTTACATCATCTATTGTTTAATAAGGGTTTTACAGTGTTTATCTAAGTGGTTCCATCACCCAGTTTAGAGATCAAGGAGAACAACTGTCACATCACTGTTATATGTTTATCTCCACAGGTACAATTGTCTCATATCCATCCCATAATACTGTAATACTGCGGAGGTGTTCCTACAACGAAGCTGTATTGCTAAGGAAACAGGACACTACCATGTTAGTTTAATATTTACTGAGATAAAACTTACTTCTAGGCTAGCAGGCCCATCTCTCCTCACTGGCTACAGACCAGATAGGAGCACTAGTGGTAGGCTAGCAGGCCCATCTCTCCCCACTGGCTACAGACCAGATAGGAGCACTAGTGGTAGGCTAGCAGGCCCATCTCTCCCCACTGGCTACAGACCAGATAGGAGCACTAGTGGTAGGCTAGCAGGCCCATCTCTCCCCACTGGCTACAGACCAGATAGGAGCACCAGTGGTAGGCTAACAGGCCCATCTCTCCCCACTGGCTACAGACCAGATAGGAGCACCAGTGGTAGGCTAACAGGCCCATCTCTCCCCACTGGCTACAGACCAGATAGGAGCACTAGTGGTAGACTAGCAGGCCCATCTCTCCTCACTGTCTACAGACCAGATAGGAGCACTAGTGGTAGACTACCAGGCCCATCTCTCCCCACTGTCTACAGACCAGATAGGAACACTAGTGGCAGGCCCATCTCTCCCCACTGTCTCTCGGGCTTTCGGCGCTCTACAATTTCACTGGACGTTGGCCAGGTGGGACGCTAGCGTCCCACAGACCCTAGAGAAGTTAAAGGTCTTGCTCACATTGGCTACCAAGAGCGTTATCACACAGTCATCCAGAACAGCTGGTGCTTTCGTGCATGCTTCAGTGTTGCTTGCATTTCCTAATCTGGTAACCTAACCAGGTATAAATCAGGAACCTATAGGGTCTGACAGTGATTCATTAGTAGTTGTTAAAAAATATTTATATGAGCAATGATGGGAGTGGGACCACATTTTTATTTTAGTCATTTAGCAGACGCTCTAATCCAGAGAAATTGGGGTTAAGTGCCTTGCTCAAGGGCACATCATCATATTGTTCACCTAGTCAGCTCAGGGATTTGAGACATTGACCTTTCAGTTAATGGCCCAATGCTCTTAACCAATAGGCTGCTTGCGGCCTAGGTAAGGAAAGGGGGAAACCTAGTCAGTTGTACAACTGAATGCCTTCAACTGAAATGTGTCTTCTACATTTAACCCAACCCCTCTAAATCAGAGAGGTGTGGAGGGCTGCTTTAACCCAACCCTTCTGAATCAGAGAGGTGTGGAGGCTGCTTTAACCCAACCCTTCTGAATCAGAGAGGTGTGGAGGGCTGCTTTAACCCAACCCTTCTGAATCAGAGAGGTGTGGAGGGCTGCTTTAACCCAACCCTTCTGAATCAGAGAGGTGTGGAGGGCCGCTTTAACCCAACCCTTCTGAATCAGAGAGGTGTGGAGGGCCGCTTTAACCCAACCCTTCTGAATCAGAGAGGTGTGGAGGGCCGCTTTAACCCAACCCTTCTGAATCAGAGAGGTGTGGAGGGCCGCTTTAACCCAACCCTTCTGAATCAGAGAGGTGTGGAGGGCCGCTTTAACCCAACCCTTCTGAATCAGAGAGGTGTGGAGGGCCGCTTTAACCCAACCCTTCTGAATCAGAGAGGTGTGGAGGGCCGCTTTAACCCAACCCTTCTGAATCAGAGAGGTGTGGAGGGCTGCTTTAACCCAACCCTTCTGAATCAGAGAGGTGTGGAGGGCTGCTTTAACCCAACCCTTCTGAATCAGAGAGGTGTGGAGGGCTGCTTTAACCCAACCCTTCTGAATCAGAGAGGTGTGGAGGGCTGCTTTAACCCAACCCTTCTGAATCAGAGAGGTGTGGAGGGCTGCTTTAACCCAACCCTTCTGAATCAGAGAGGTGTGGAGGGCTGCTTTAACCCAACCCTTCTGAATCAGAGAGGTGTGGAGGGCTGCTTTAACCCAACCCTTCTGAATCAGAGAGGTGTGGAGGGCTGCTTTAACCCAACCCTTCTGAATCAGAGAGGTGTGGAGGGCTGCTTTAACCCAACCCCTCTGAATCAGAGAGGTGTGGAGGGCTGCTTTAACCCAACCCTTCTGAATCAGAGAGGTGTGGAGGGCTGCTTTAACCCAACCCTTCTGAATCAGAGAGGTGTGGGGGGCTGCTTTAACCCAACCCTTCTGAATCAGAGAGGTGTGGAGGGCTGCTTTAACCCAACCCTTCTGAATCAGAGAGGTGTGGAGGGCTGCTTTAACCCAACCCTTCTGAATCAGAGAGGTGTGGAGGGCTGCTTTAACCCAACCCTTCTGAATCAGAGAGGTGTGGAGGGCTGCTTTAACCCAACCCTTCTGAATCAGAGAGGTGTGGAGGGTTGCTTTAACCCAACCCTTCTGAATCAGAGAGGTGCGGGGGGCTGCCTTAATCCACATCCACGTCTTCGGCTCCCGGGGAACAGTGGGTTAACTGCCTTGCTCAGGGGCAGAACGACAGATTTTTACCTTGTCAGCTTGGGGATTCAATCCAGCAACCTTTCGGTTACTGGCCCAATGCTCTAACCAGTAGGCTCCCTGCAAATTCAGTATGTTCTAAACAGGTCACATGGTTTTAAAGAAATTCTAGAAAACCTCCTGGCCCTTTCAAACTAGACTTGCCTTTACACAAACACAACCACTGTGATTGGACAATAGAACTCACAGAGCTGGCCTATAAAAATTACATTAGAAAGTAATTTATGTAATAAGTATTGTGTTGTTTGATTCATTTCAGTTAATCATTTTGGATTGAAAAGGTCAAGATAGCCTAGCCAGCAATCTCACGTTTGAATATAGCTTAAACCAGATTTGATCACATTCACATTTTCTCCTAACACAAACAATCAGACTATAAATAGGCTACATAACATGACCACTTTGTTTACCCTGGCCAGAGGGCAAGAGAGGTCAGGGCACATTGGCTGTAGCCTATGCAGCTGCAAGCTGTGGTTGTTGTCAGTAGCCTAGTTGATCAGACTGAGATATCCTCTCGTTTTCTTCCAAAACAGTTTAGGTGTAGGCTGCTGCAACATTTCTGTGAAGAGTTGTTGCTTGGGTCTGTCGGGAGGGGTGTGTTATCATGTTCACTAAATAAATAAATACCGGAGGACAGTGGAGCCTCACGCTTTGCTAGGTGATGTGCTTTGTGCCCGGCCTGCTCAATCTGTGATTTCCGTGAATCTGATTGGTCAATACACAGAACAAAAGCACAGAACCTGCAGCACTCCGATATAAAGGACAGATAGGGTTACAAAGTGTGCGAGATGACAAATCAAGTCTCTCGAGTCATACAGTTTAAGTCCAAGTTAAGTCCCGAGTCATAGAAGTCAAAGTCGAGTGGCAAGTATTTTTGTTGTTGTTGCCAAGTCAAGTTTTAAGTTGCAAAAGTTGCGACTTGAGTCGTACTCCAGTCCAAGTCACGTGACTAGAGTCCACATCTCCCTCTACAAACCAGATAGGAGCACTAGTGGTAGACTAGCAGGCCCATCTCTCCCCACTGGCTACAGACCAGATAGGAGCACTAGTGGTAGACTAGCAGGCCCATCTCTCCCCACTGGCTACAGACCAGACAGGAGCACTAGTGGTAGGCTAGCAGGCCCATCTCTCCCCACTGTTTACAGACCAGATAGGAGCACTAGTGGTAGGCTAGCAGGCCCATCTCTCCCCACTGGCTACAGACCAGATAGGAACACTAGTGGTAGGCTAGCAGGCCCATCTCTCCCCACTGGCTACAGACCAGATAGGAGCACTAGTGGTGGACTAGCAGGCCCATCTCTCCCCACTGGCTACAGACCAGATAGGAGCACTAGTGGTAGACTAGCAGGCCCATCTCTCCCCACTGTTTACAGACCAGATAGGAGCACTAGTGGTAGACTAGCAGGCCCATCTCTCCCCACTGTTTACAGACCAGATAGGAGCACTAGTGGTAGACTAGCAGGCCCATCTCTCCCCACTGGCTACAGACCAGACAGGAACACTAGTGGTAGGCTAGCAGGCCCATCTCTCCCCACTGGCTACAGACCAGATAGGAACACTAGTGGTAGACTAGCAGGCCCATCTCTCCCCACTGGCTACAGACCAGATAGGAGCACTAGTGGTAGACTAGCAGGCCCATCTCTCCCCACTGGCTACAGACCAGATAGGAGCACTAGTGGTAGACTAGCAGGCCCATCTCTCCCCACTGGCTACAGACCAGACAGGAGCACTAGTGGTAGGCTAGCAGGCCCATCTCTCCCCACTGTTTACAGACCAGATAGGAGCACTAGTGGTAGGCTAGCAGGCCCATCTCTCCCCACTGGCTACAGACCAGATAGGAACACTAGTCGTAGGCTAGCAGGCCCATCTCTCCCCACTGGCTACAGACCAGATAGGAGCACTAGTGGTGGACTAGCAGGCCCATCTCTCCCCACTGGCTACAGACCAGATAGGAGCACTAGTGGTAGGCTAGCAGGCCCATCTCTCCCCACTGTTTACAGACCAGATAGGAGCACTAGTGGTAGACTAGCAGGCCCATCTCTCCCCACTGGCTACAGACCAGACAGGAACATTAGTGGTAGGCTAGCAGGCCCATCTCTCCCCACTGGCTACAGACCAGATAGGAACACTAGTGGTAGACTAGCAGGCCCATCTCTCCCCACTGGCTACAGACCAGATAGGAGCACTAGTGGTAGGCTAGCAGGCCCATCTCTCCCCACTGTCTACAGACCAGATAGGAACACTAGTGGTAGACTAGCAGGCCCATCTCTCCCCACTGGCTACAGACCAGATAGGAGCACTAGTGGTAGGCTAGCAGGCCCATCTCTCCCCACTGGCTACAGACCAGACAGGAGCACTAGTGGTAGGCTAGCAGGCCCATCTCTCCCCACTGTCTACAGACCAGATAGGAACACTAGTGGTAGGCTAGCAGGCCCATCTCTCCCCACTGTCTACAGACCAGATAGGAACACTAGTGGTAGACTAGCAGGCCCATCTCTCCCCACTGGCTACAGACCAGATACAAAGACTACTGTTAGACTAGAAAGCCCATCACTCCTCACTGTCTACAGACCAGATACAAAGACTACTGTTAGGCTAGCAAGCCCATCTCTCCCTACCAACCAGATAGGAGCACTAGTGGTAGGCTAGCATGGTTTCATACTGGATGTATCTTCTACAACAGCGTTTCCCAAACAGAGCCTTCCCCCCCGTGGGGGATCCCGCAGGTGGGGTACAGGGGGTCCCCCACAACAACAAAAATAAATACATTTTATTTTAGGAACTCAGTCAGGCTTTCAACTTACTCTTGAGGAGTTTGATTCCTAACAGTTACTGGTCTATCAGAGGGGAAAGAGGAGGTTGATCTGTAACAGTTACTGGTCTATCAGAGGAAAAGAGGAGGTTGATCTGTAACAGTTACTGGTCTATCAGAGGGGAAAGAGGAGGTTGATCTGTAACAGTTACTGGTCTATCAGAGGGAAAAGAGGAGGTTGATCTGTAACAGTTACTGGTCTATCAGAGGGGAAAGAGGAGGTTGATCTGTAACAGTTACTGGTCTATCAGAGGGGAAAGAGGAGTTTGATCTGTAACAGTTACTGGTCTATCAGAGGGGAAAGAGGAGGTTGATCTGTAACAGTTACTGGTCTATCAGAGGGAAAAGAGGAGTTTGATCTGTAACAGTTACTGGTCTATCAGAGGGGAAAGAGGAGGTTGATCTGTAACAGTTACTGGTCTATCAGAGGGAAAAGAGGAGGTTGATCTGTAACAGTTACTGGTCTATCAGAGGGAAAAGAGGAGGTTGATCTGTAACAGTTACTGGTCTATCAGAGGGGAAAGAGGAGTTTGATCTGTAACAGTTACTGGTCTATCAGAGGGGAAAGAGGAGGTTGATCTGTAACAGTTACTGGTCTATCAGAGGGGAAATTTTAGGTTGATCTGTAACAGTTACTGGTCTATCAGAGGGGAAAGAGGAGGTTGATCTGTAACAGTTACTGGTCTATCAGAGGGGAAAGAGGAGGTTGATCTGTAACAGTTACTGGTCTATCAGAAGGGAAAATAAGAGCAATTTAGTCCCAGGTTGAAGAAGCAGAGCACAGAGAGAGAATCATCAAACATGCCCCAAAGCATGGCACGCCTTACAGATCCCTCCACAGCGCTGTATAATGTCTCTGATATCAGTACTGTGCCCTTACACACACACTTCCTAGGCATGGAGTTTAAAACCAACCTGCCTCCAAACAGTTCCAGAACCAGTCACATCCTTTACAGTTATGGAGCTGCCTGTTTTACGGTGCTGTAGCAGTCAATGCCTAAGCTTAGGCTTAGCAAGCTAATGCCCTCTTCTGCTGCGCTTCCAGGGTTTGAACCCTGTCGGTTACAAAAGCAATGAAAGTCCCCACATTACCACACGGACAGTCATGACAAGGTGAGGGGAGGACGCAGAGGTGTTTGACATTTAAAGCAGAGAGAGAAGAAAGGCTTTGAGGATAGCCTGGCCGCAGCAGGGGGGGCTATGAGCACATGTGAGCCCTCTAACTAATGAGCTTTGTCTCGGTTACATCATGGTGCGATCAGACACTGGAAGACACAGAGAGAAGCGGTACCGGAGCCAGCCAAATACTAGTGGCCTCAGTCAGCTCTCTGCAGCTTTCCCTAATCATGTGTGGAGCATCCAGTTACTCTGACACCATGCCTCTGTTTTCAGACATTATTTTTCATCTTGACGACTCATCTCGACTCTAATCCAGCTTGGGGGTTTGAGTGTGACATCTGGACCACCAAGCAATGATCTGTCATCCACACCCGGATTATGGAGAATGTGATATTACAAGAAGCACCACAAAGAAGCACCACATTTCTCTGTTGGCAGAACCGCACACCAATGTCTCAAAATGGCCGCTTCCTCTTTTAATCTAGGATTGACCTTCCTTCTCACACTTCCAGGTCATAAAGTATTGTCTTTCCTCCTTACCCTCATCTTGTCTCATTAATCTAATGCCCCAGCCCCCCCGTCGCATCCAGTGCATGTAGAGAGGTGGAAGACCCTGACAACACTGAACTCCTGCTGGCAGCAACACACACACACACACACACACACACACACACACACACACACACACACACACACACACCACACACACACACACACACACACACACACACACACACACACACACACACACACACACACACAGCCCTCTAATTGATGCATTCATCCTCCTAACCTCAACGTGTGTGTGTGTGTGTGTGTGTGTGTGTGTGTGTGTGTGTGTGTGTGTGTGTGTGTGTGTGTGTGTGTGTGTGTGTGTGTGTGTGTGTGTGTGTGTGTGTGTGCGTACGTGAGTGTGTGGATTGTGAGTGCATGTGCGCGGGTGTGTATGTACGAGGTGTGTGTGTGTGTGTGTGTGTGTGTGTGTGTGTGTGTGTGTGTGTGTGTGTGTGTGTGTGTGTGTGTGTGTGTGTGTGTGTGTGTGTGTGCATGCTGCAGCCAGCAGGAGCTCTGTGTGGTAAGGGTCTGGCCTGAGCCTCTTCCAGAGGGCCTCTTGCATCTGTCTGCTGAAATTATCAGTATCCATGGACAGGCCAGATCTGGCAACTCAACACTGCAGCCAGACCTGGCAACTACCCTCTTCCAGATCTGGGCTCACTGGTATAATACACTCCTTTCTCAGAAAATAAAATAAGAAATCATTTTTATCCTCAGTGCTGTATTCTGTATGTACAGTCTGCTACACATTCATCCTAATACAGTCCTGTGTATGTATTGTTGATTAAATTCCGGGCATGTCTTAAAGACCAACTTAATGTTAAATCCATCAGGGATATTGGAGACTCAGAGCCTGTGATACCTCCCACCTCAGGTGTAGAACACCGTAGGATAATTAACTGTTACAGCTTAGTGCTACTTTGAATACCACCTATGAACATACTATGGCATTAGCATCATGAGTGTCAGAACACAGATCTACCACGACTCCCCACTGAGAATTAGCTGATAGGTAGCAATCATCCATAATCACACAGGTACTACGCTATTACCTGCTTCTGAATGCACAGGCTTGTATTGTGCAAAAGTGGAAGATTTCATTTGGGTCTGAGCATGGAGACCTTTTATACATAACTCCTGTCTAGGGAGGTGGGGGGAGGGTGACATGAACTGATTTCAAAGCAGATGGACCATACAGTACTGTAGCAGTGTATCCCAATTCAAAGCAGATGGACTATACAGTACTGTAGCAGCATATCCCATTTCAAAGCAGATGGACTATACAGTACTGTAGCAGCGTATCCCATTTCAAAGCAGACGGACTATACAGTACTGTAGCAGTGTATCCCATTTCAAAGCAGATGGACTATACAGTACTGTAGCAGTGTATCCCATTTCAAAGCAGATGGACCATACAGTACTGTAGCAGTGTATCCCATTTCAAAGCAGATGGACTATACAGTACTGTAGCAGCGTATCCCATTTCAAAGCAGATGGACCATACAGTACTGTAGCAGCATATCCCATTTCAAAGCAGATGGACTATACAGTACTGTAGCAGTGTATCCCATTTCAAAGCAGATGGACTATACAGTACTGTAGCAGTGTATCCCATTTCAAAGCAGATGGACTATACAGTACTGTAGCAGTGTATCCCAATTCAAAGCAGATGGACCATACAGTACTGTAGCAGCATATCCCATTTCAAAGCAGATGGACTATACAGTACTGTAGCAGCATATCCCATTTCAAAGCAGATGGACTATACAGTACTGTAGCAGTGTATCCCATTTCAAAGCAGATGGACTATACAGTACTGTAGCAGCATATCCCATTTCAAAGCAGATGGACTATACAGTACTGTAGCAGTGTATCCCATTTCAAAGCAGATGGACCATACAGTACTGTAGCAGCATATCCCATTTCAAAGCAGATGGACTATACAGTACTGTAGCAGCATATCCCATTTCAAAGCAGATGGACCATACAGTACTGTAGCAGTGTATCCCATTTCAAAGCAGATGGACTATACAGTACTGTAGCAGCATATCCCATTTCAAAGCAGATGGACTATACAGTACTGTAGCAGTGTATCCCATTTCAAAGCAGATGGACTATACAGTACTGTAGCAGCATATCCCATTTCAAAGCAGATGGACTATACAGTACTGTAGCAGTGTATCCCATTTCAAAGCAGATGGACTATACAGTACTGTAGCAGCATATCCCATTTCAAAGCAGATGGACTATACAGTACTGTAGCAGTGTATCCCATTTCAAAGCAGATGGACTATACAGTACTGTAGCAGTGTATCCCATTTCAAAGCAGATGGACTATACAGTACTGTAGCAGCATATCCCATTTCAAAGCAGATGGACTATACAGTACTGTAGCAGCATATCCCATTTCAAAGCAGATGGACCATACAGTACTGTAGCAGCATATCCCATTTCAAAGCAGATGGACCATACAGTACTGTAGCAGTGTATCCCATTTCAAAGCAGATGGACTATACAGTACTGTAGCAGTGTATCCCATTTCAAAGCAGATGGACTATACAGTACTGTAGCAGCATATCCCATTTCAAAGCAGATGGACTATACAGTACTGTAGCAGCATATCCCATTTCAAAGCAGATGGACCATACAGTACTGTAGCAGTGTATCCCATTTCAAAGCAGATGGACTATACAGTACTGTAGCAGTGTATCCCATTTCAAAGCAGATGGACTATACAGTACTGTAGCAGTGTATCCCATTTCAAAGCAGATGGACTATACAGTACTGTAGCAGTGTATCCCATTTCAAAGCAGATGGACCATACAGTACTGTAGCAGTGTATCCCATTTCAAAGCAGATGGACATACAGTACTGTAGCATGTATCCCATTTCAAAGCAGATGGACTATACAGTACTGTAGCAGTGTATCCCATTTCAAAGCAGATGGACTATACAGTACTGTAGCAGTGTATCCCATTTCAAAGCAGATGGACTATACAGTACTGTAGCAGCATATCCCATTTCAAAGCAGATGGACCATACAGTACTGTAGCAGTGTATCCCATTTCAAAGCAGATGGACTATACAGTACTGTAGCAGCATATCCCATTTCAAAGCAGATGGACCATACAGTACTGTAGCAGTGTATCCCATTTCAAAGCAGATGGACTATACAGTACTGTAGCAGCATATCCCATTTCAAAGCAGATGGACTATACAGTACTGTAGCAGCATATCCCATTTCAAAGCAGATGGACTATACAGTACTGTAGCAGTGTATCCCATTTCAAAGCAGATGGACTATACAGTACTGTAGCAGTGTATCCCATTTCAAAGCAGATGGACTATACAGTACTGTAGCAGTGTATCCCATTTCAAAGCAGATGGACTATACAGTACTGTAGCAGTGTATCCCATTTCAAAGCAGATGGACCATACAGTACTGTAGCAGTGTATCCCATTTCAAAGCAGATGGACCATACAGTACTGTAGCAGTGCATCCCATTTCAAAGCAGATGGACTATACAGCAGCTCCTCTCTTTATTGCATAAAGTGTCATTGTTGTTTTATCTTTCCCAATTGGATCTCCCTCCCTCCCTTTCTTCCATCCTCCCGCCCTCCCTCCCTCCCTCCCTCCCTCCCTCCCTCCCTCCCTCCCTCCCTCACTGCTGTGAAAACACAGGGAGGAGTGCTGCCGAGAAAGACAGACTGCCGGTAACCGAGGTAACAAGTGGATGGGTGGCTTCTGAATGTGTCTGCCAGCATCCCTGTCTGTCTGCCTGCCTGCCTGCCTCACCCCCTCTCTGCCACCCTGTCTGTCTGCCTGTCTGTCTGTCTGTCTGTCTGACCTACCTACCTACCTACCTACCTACCTACCTACCTACCTACCTACCTACCTACCTACCTACCTACCTACCTACCTACCTGCCTGCCTGCCTGCCTGCCTGCTCTGTCTGTCTGTCTGTCTGTCTGTCTGTCTGTCTGTCTGTCTGTCTGTCTGTCTGTCTGTCTGTCTGTCTGTCTGTCTGTCTGTCTGTCTGTCTGTCTGTCTGTCTGTCTGTCTGTCTGTCCAACTCCCTTCCAGCCTGCATCACTGCCTCCCTGTTTGTCTGTCTGTCTGTCTGTCTGTCTGTCTGTCTGTCTGTCTGTCTGTCTGTCTGTCTGTCTGTCTGTCTGTCTGTCTGTCTGTCTGTCTGTCTGTCTGTCTGTCTGTCTGTCTGTCTGTCTGTCTGTCTGTCTGTCTTTCTGCCTGCCTTCCTCCCTGCCTGTCTGCCTGCATACCTGCCTGCCTGTCAGAAGCCCCAGAAGTCTGAGGAGAAAATGGAGCGGGGAACGACAGGAGAAAGAGAAACAAACATTGTGTCTACCCATCGCCTAATGATTCCATGAGCAAAAGGATGGAGAGAGAGAGAAATGGAGAGAGGGAGAGAGAAATTAAGAGAGGGAGAGAGAGAAATGGAGAGAGAGAAATGGAGAGGGAGAGAGAGAAATGGAGAGAGAGGGAGAGGGAGAGAGAGAGGGAGAGAAATGGAGAAAGAGAGAGGGAGAGAAATGGAGATAGAGGGAGAGACATTTTGAGAAAGCAGCAACACCATTTGTCACCATTTATATAGCACAGCCTTCACACTCCTCCCTGTTAATACTGCAGACAGAACCTGTCTGTCTGTCTGTCTGCCCGCCCATCCGTCTGCCTGTCTGTCTGTCCGACTGTCTGTCTGTCAGTCTGTCTGTCCGTCTGTCTGTCCGACTGTCTGTCCGACTGTCTGTCCGACTGTCTGTCCGACTCTGACTCCAACCTCGCCATTTCAGGGTTGCATCCCAAATGGCAGCCTATCCCGTATATAGTGCACTACTAGTAAGTCATTTTTGGTCATTTTTGACCAGATCCCAATGGGTGAAATGAAGTGCACTATATAGGGCATGGTTCCCCAATTGTTGGACATAAAATACTGTAAAAACACCAGGAAATCAGCACCACATTTCTCTGATGGCAGAATATGGAGTCAAGGACAACTGCACACCAATGTCTCAAAATGGCTGCTTCCTCTTGTAATTTAGGATTGACCTTCCTTCTCTCACTTCCAGGTCATAAAGTATTGTCTTTCCTCCTTACCCTCATCTTGTCTCATTAATCTAATGCCCCAGCCCCCCCCCCCCGTCGCATCCAGTGCATGTAGAGAGGTGGAAGACCCTGACAACACTGAACTCCTGCTGGCAGCAACACACACACACACACACACACAGACAGACAGACAGACAGACAGACAGACAGACAGACAGACAGACAGACAGACAGACAGACAGACAGACAGACAGACAGACAGACAGACAGACAGACAGACAGACAGACACAATCACACACACACACACACACACACACACACACACACACACACACACACACACACACACACACACACACACACACACACACACACACACACACACACATCAATATGAACCTAATAAAATAAACCCTATCCAGACATATACATCCAATGCTGAGGGCATAGAGCATACAGATACCCATCTACTACCAATATGGATGGTGCCCAAATACAGTGCATCAAAAAAGTGTTGCTACTGATGGGTCATTGTTGGAGATAGTTACCGGTAGCATAAGGGAATTAACAATGTGTACGAGTTGAAACATCATTCTCATTAAAATTTCTGTAAGTGAGGTTGATGTTGTGATTGCTGTCTTTGTAAACTGTGACTCTACCCACTAGTAACAGCTGATGAGTGCACAGTCATGTCCCAACCCCTATTCTCCATATACCGATCTGCTATCTTAATTTGATCACTCTCTGGTCACAGAGAATGTTCCTGCACAGTTGGAAATGCTAATTGTATTGTATTCGGTATTCAAGTTTAGAATTTCCACTTCAAAACTTCTGACTTGATTTGTCCTAATGAAAAAAATGTGTCAACATTTCCATTAAATATAATCCACATAATAATTCACATTTCCTCCTGCTGCAGGATTATTTTCCTGCTGTGAGAACAGGGTCAAATTAAGATAGCGTATCTGTAGTGCACTACCCTACGGGCCCTGGTCAAAAGGTAGTGCACTGTAAAGGGAATAGGGTGCCCTTTGGGATGCACCCACAGTCCACAGACACACGAACGGGGCTCTCTTTGTCTGATCTGTTAAATCCTTAGCAGATCATTTCTTGCATAAATTACCTTCAGCCAGGACTTTGGCATCCGACACACCAGGGCCAATGTCTTCAAAAGGACAGTTTACAGCCTTATAGACCTTCTGGGTTTTGTTCATCTATAAACACCTTTTGTGGGGGTATTTTCTTATTACGGAAATACATGGCATATGTTTGAGGGATGAATTCTTCTCTAATATAATTACTGTTGCTATCAGTTGTAGTAGTGGCATTTACAATGCCTTGCCACAGAGAAAGCTTTTATTTTGTAATCTGGGCAGTGTGCCACACTGGATGGTAAACTAATTAGTTTGGCTAGTTGCCAGCCACTGAATATCAGATTTAACCTTCCCCTGGTGGCTGAAACTCTGGAATAGCTCATTTATATGTAGCCTGTTTAATGCAGGTGCACAAAGTCTCAGCTTGGAGAGGGAGAAAAAAAACAAAGATGGAAAATAAATGTTGAGAATTAGTTCTCTGATGGATGAACTCTTGACAGTGTATGATCAAAGCTGGAGCAGAGGAGAGCTCCTTTGACAACCATAAACAGGAGACCTGGGGCCTCATTTATAAACGTTGCGTAGGCACAAAAGAAGGCATACGCCACTTTCTAAGCAAATTTTGAGATTTTTTTTAAACTTGACGGGAGAATGTGCGGTGCTCCACGGACACTTTGACCCATACGGACGCACATAAACTGGAGAAATGAGAATGGCAGAAGGATGAAACTTGAGAAACGCTTTGAAATTGATACCATTGCGTGAAATAAATTGAAATATTACATCTCACGTATTATATATGAAGAGTTCCCTGGAATGCACGCAAAAAATCCCCCACAAAAAAACATGATTTCGGATTATAAATACAAACGGAGATATCTGTTTTTGCAAAAGAACCCCTCAAATATGTTGTACAGTTTAATCAGGAATCATATTTAAATGGATCTGTAATTATTATTAAATTCTCATAAATTATTGTCATAAATAATAAGGTGAACAGTAGGACAAATTATGTTTAAACTGAGGCCATTTTCGATGCCTCAGTCAGGCAGATACGAGTGCACAGTTTCATATATTGTTACCACATGTTCGTTGCGCAGAACTGTCAATGTCATAATAGCTCTGTCACTGTCAGTTACAACCAGGGTAATTACCACACCTGAAAGTGGTACGCAATTGGGTAGCTTTGACAATCAAATGGGTGTGTATAAAAAGGCATACAATTACAATGTGTAATGACACACAATGGCTGCTTTGGCACTGTTGGAAGATTTGAGAATGGAATAACTTTTTTTCAGAGACCAGCAAGATTTACTGGCCAATGATAATAAGTGGCTTATGAGCCGGTTCTGATTACCAAGAGCTGTTCACTTGGATCTCTGTGCTGTATAGTGGGCCCAGCTCTACAGAGAAGCACCCGCAGAAACCAAGCTGTGCCTGTCCCACTTCAACTCCTTGGCAACCTCGTTAATAGCGTCGATGGTGTCTCTTTGCGTTTGCAGGACTGCATCTGTGAGGACACGGCCGCTGGAGGGTTGTGACGCACGAGGTGCAGTGGAGACGCCATCTGGACCGCACTCAGCTCCTGCTCAGCTGCAACACCACCGACCCAGCTGGAACACGCAGTGACTACAAACAATAAAACAATGTCACAATTGTTTGTGTAAATAAATGTTTAAACACAACTTCAATGCATTTGGTTTACTTTTTTCAAACGAGAGAATACTAATTACATACCTGGATCATCCGGTGTGTCTTGCATGTCTGTGTCCCCCTCCACCTCCGTCACTAATCCACTCAGGAGGGATTCCCCTATAATACCGGCAAGGGGCTTGAGCTCCGGTGTACCCTTTCCCCCGCCCGTGGCACAAACCCTTTGTCTGTGTAAGGCTATGCGCTTTTTGGCCTCCACATTTATGTCGGACCATTTCTTTTTTATTTCTGAGAGGGTCCGACCTTCTGAGCCAGCAGCATTCACAGCTTCCGCCACATGCTGCCACTCTAACGCCTTTTTGTCATTTGTAATGCCCACACTGTGTCCACCAAACAATATATTTTTTCTTGCGTCAACCGCCACTACAAGAACTTCCATTTCACGCTGGGTGAAATGTATTTTTTTCGCCTTTCTGTTGGGATTTGTCGCCATTGTCGTCATGCAGTCAGTATGGATGAATATTAATTAGTGGCGTTTCAATAACTATTTATAGGCAACTATGGGCGTTAAAAGGGTGGGACAAGACACTCGCTCACGTGCGCCAAATTTGGAGTTGATTGTGATTTATAAAGGGAAACCGGCGTGGGATGTGCGTGCGCACTGTGTTATAAATCACAATATAGTTTTGTGTGTAAGCACGTTCTGTGTTTCGTCCATACGCCACCTTTTGACGTGAATCCCCCTCACAGTTTTATAAATCAGGCCCCTGGGGAGGAACTGAAAGAGGCCCAGCCAGTTTTACGCTACAACAACTCTCTGTTTATCATATACGCATAGTCACTTTAACCAAACCTACATGTACAGTGAGGGAAAAAATTGTTGATCCCCTGCTGATTTTCTATGTTTGCCCACTGACAAAGAAATGATCAGTCTATAATTTTAATGGTAGGTTTATTTGAACAGTGAGAGACGGAATAACAACAAAAAAATCCAGAAAAACGCATGTCAAAAATGTTATAAAATGATTTGCATTTTAATGAGGGAAATAAGTATTTGACCCCCTCTCAATCAGAAAGATTTCTGGCTCCCAGGTGTATTTTATACAGGTAACGTGCTGAGATTAGGAACACACTCTTAAAGGGAGTGCTCCTAATCTCAGTTTGTTACCTGTATAAAAGACACCTGTCCACAGAAGCAATTAATCAATCAGATTCCAAACTCTCCACCATGGCCAAGACCAAAGAACTCTCCAAGGATGTCAGGGACAAGATTGTAGACCTACATAAGGCTGGAATGGGCTACAAGACCATCGCCAAGCACCTTGGTGAAAAGGTGAAAACAGTTGGTGTGATTATTCGCAAATGGAAGAAACACAAAAGAACTGTCAATCTCCCTCGGCCTGGGGCTCCATGCAAGATCTCACCTTGTGGAGTTGCAATGATCATGAGAACGGTGAGGAATCAGCCCAGAACTACACGGGAGGATCTTGTCAATGATCTCAAGGCAGCTGGGACCATAGTCACCAAGAAAACAATTGGTAACACACTACGCCGTGAAGGACTGAAATCCTGCAGCGCCAGCAAGGTCCCCCTGCTCAAGAAAGCACATATACATGCCCGTCTGAAGTTTGCCAATGAACATCTGAATGATTCAGAGGAGAACTGGGTGAAAGTGTTGTGGTCTGATGAGACCAAAATGGAGCTCTTTGGCATCAACTCAACTCGCCATGTTTGGAGGAGGAGGAATGCTGCCTATGACCCCAAGAACACCATCCCTACCGTCAAACATGGAGGTGGAAACATCATGCTTTGGGGGTGTTTTTCTGCTAAGGGGACAGGACAACTTCACCGCATCAAAACGGACGATGCCATGTACCGTCAAATATTGGGTGAGAACCTCCTTCCCTCAGCCAGGGCATTGAAAATGTGTCGTGGATGGGTATTCCAGCATGACAATGACTCAAAACACACGGCCAAGGCAACAAAGGAGTGGCTCAAGAAGAAGCACATTAAGGTCCCTGAGTGGCCTAGCCAGTCTCCAGACCTTAATCCCATAGAAATCTGTGGAGGGAGCTGAAGGTTCAAGTTGCCAAACGTCAGCCTCGAAACCTTAATGACTTGGAGAAGATCTGCAAAGAGGAGTGGGACAAAACCCCTCCTGAGATGTGTGCAAACCTGGTGGCCAACTACAAGAAACGTCTGACCTCTGTGATTGCCAACAAGGGTTTTGCCACCAAGTACTAAGTCATGTTTTGCAGAGGGGTCAAATACTTATTTCCCTCATTAAAATGCAAATCATTTTATAACATTTTTGACATGGGTTTTTCTGGATTTTTTTGTTGCTATTCTGTCTCTCACTGTTCAAATAAACCTACCATTAAAATTATAGACTGATCATTTCTTTGTCAGTGGGCAAACGTTCAAAATCAGCAGGGGATCAAATACTTTTTTCCCTCACTGTACATACTACCTCAATCAGCCCGACTAACCGACTAACCAGTGCCTACTGTTATAGCCACGCTACTGTATATAGCCGCGCTACTGTTATTTTTCACTGTCTTTTTTACTGTTGTTTTTATTTATTTACTTATCTATTGTTCACCTAATACCTTATCTATTGTTCACCTGTTGTATTCGGCGCACGTGACAAATAAACTTTAATTTGATCAGAACACACTCTGCATCCTAAATGGCACCCTATTCCCTATGTAGTACACTACTTTTGATCAGGGCTCATAGGGCTCTGGTGTAAAGTAGTGTGCAATGTAGGGAACAATGTAGGGAACAGAGTACCATTTGGGGCTGCAGATACAGCAGTGTGTGGGGAGGATTAACAACAACATTTGTCATGACAGCAACTCTTGAGGTGAGGATTTATTTCTCTATGTCCCTTCAGGAACCCTCATTACTGCATAGGCATCTCAGATGATGTGAAACGATAGTCCAACAAAGTACTTATAACTTAAATTAATCTACGGTTTGGGACCTTCTGTGGAGAAACGCTATAGTTCTATGCTATCTGGAGATGGCTACAGTACTGGACAAGGGGAAGCTAAAGGACTTTTTCCATGCATTTTAGCAGATGATCCAATGGTTTAGAGGGCGGCAGGTAGCCTAGCGGTTAGAGGTAGCCTAGCGGTTAGAGGTAGCCTAGCAGTTAGAGGTAGCCTAGTGGGGTGGCAGGTAGCCTAGTGGTTAGAGGTAGCCTAGCATTGAGAGTTAGCCTAGTTGGGTGGCAGGTAGCCTAGTGGTTAGAGGTAGCCTAGTATTGACAGTTAGCCTAGTTGGGTGGCAGGTAGCCTTGTGGTTAGAGGTAGGCTAGCGGTGAGAGATAGCCTAGCGGTGAGAGGTAGCCTAGTGGGGTGGCAGGTAGCCTAGCGGTTAGAGATAGCCTAGCGGTTAGAGGTAGCCTAGCGGTTAGAGTGCTAGTTTGAATCCCTATGTTGACCAGGCCATGTTGAGCATGGCCTTAACCCAAATTTCTCCAGGATCGCAGTTGATAATGGCAGGACCTGGTCATGACCCCACTCTCTCAGGGTGTCACAGGGAGAGTTGGGATACGCAAAAAAAAACGAATTTTCAAGTGAATAAAGACTTAGTGATCATCCAGTAACAGTTGGCGTAACAGCTCCATCTGTCCAGAAATATCAGATAGCCCAAAACTTCAACACAGCAATGTCTAGTCTAAACATGACAATTTACATTAAATGTACTGGAAGTAATGCCTTTTGGAAGATGGAAAAATCCCATTGAATGTGTTTTAAAAAATAAATATGAGATTTCAAGATATGGAGCTGAGGTGCCCAACAGATTAACATCCTGGAAGGTTGGAAGAGTTGGATGTAGATTCCTGTTTACTTGTAGCCACCCTCAAGGCATGGAAAACAGTCAGGACAATACACTAACCCATCGCCCACACACTGTAGAATACTGTACTGTATATGCTCAGTTAAGTCCAGTTCAGCCATTCATATTGGCACAGGACACTACCTAGCTAGCGAGCCCATACAAACGACATACTTTAGCACAGCAATACAACACTCGTTCAGTCCACATAGACAGAGAATCGGTCATGTTCTGTTCATGCCGTACTAGAGCAGTCTACATAAAAAGACACCTGAGGGAAATCAGCGTGACCAGATAGTGACTTAGTGTGGCATTATGTTTTTATGTCTCACTGATGTTGATAGCATTCAGTCCACATGTTGTTTTCAGCAAGGGCAATGGATAGAGAAAAAGAGATGCTTGCTTCCTCTGGGAAATAAGAGTTCATGGTTAGTAGCCCTACCATGGAATGTTTTAATGAAAAGCAACACAAAAAATATATATTATAAGAAGAATAGCCTCTCAACGTTTAACAATATTAAAACCACTACCAACCGATTTTTCAATAACCACATTAGCAATAGACATCCTTTAAATTAGAATATGTGTAATAAAGAATCATAAGGGAAGGAGATGGTTCTGAGTAGAGGGAGACCAGTGGTCTGTGAATAACCTATTGGGGATTCATCAACAGCTCCATGTCCTCCCGTTGACCCTAGTCTCCATCCCCAATCCAAATCCAATCCAGAAGTGGTTTAACAGCATAATTAATAATTTGTTCCACTGAATACCGAACCCCTGATTATGCGCCAGAGAGCACCAATCAAGAGCTAACGCCACGGTAACCACTACAACTTAAGCAGAGGGAGTTTTTATTACCGGCAGGACATCATGTATGTGAGCCCAAATGGCATTTTCCCTATATAGTGCACTACTTTTGGGGCCCATAGGGCTCTGGTCTAAAGTAGTGCACTATATAGGGAATAGGGTGCCATTTGGGACGTATTCCATTCCCACATGGACTTATCTATAACTTAACATATTGAGGCGATACAGCAAAATAAAAGAGAGAAAAAAATGAAGGTTCACCCAAGAGGTTTATTAAAATGTAAAAGTGGAGTGGAGTATTTGGCCTGGTCTGAACGCTGGAGAGGTTTAAAGGAGATGGAGGCAATGTCACTTTTAACGACCGATGCTCAGAGTGGTTGGTTTTAATTGAAAATGTACCCTATTTCTAAAAGAGGCCACAGTGGACAAGACCTTCTGTGTTACTCCAATGATGAGAGGGTACTCTGAATGTGTGTGTATGAGTCAGGAGAGGCGCTGGCATCGTTTAAAGAGAGAGTTGCTGCATGTTGTTTGGGTTATAATGGGTTTGTTATGTGTTGGGTGTTTTCTGGAGAGGTGGACAGACAGAGAGAGAGAGAGAGAGAGAGAGCGAGAGAGAGAGAGAGAGCGAGAGGGAGAGAGACCGAGAGAGAGAGAGAGAGATAGAGGACATAGCTATGTTGTGTTAGTCACTTTAGCGTGTTCCGTAATTAGCCACCAACTGTTTGATCTCATAAAGATGCTGTTGCTGATCTGATTTGTATTGTCTTTGAGCTGATGAGCAGAGAGATTATTGACAGATTCTTTATTTTCTCTTATTCACACAGTTCTTCCCTGCCTGGATCAGTGTTTTCCGTAAGGAAAATGTGTCGCTGGACATTTGACCGGCAGCATTTTAATTTACCGGACACCTGAGAAATTTACCGGACCCATATGCATTGGGTGCATAACCTGATTAGGTTTTCCACCCAAGGTGCTCAGAATGACAGAAATCAAATGCAGAATATAGTAATTCATATTAACAGAACATGTAAGTCGAGGATGCAATGATTTGCGGTCCTTCTTACCAAATTCTGATGTGCACTTTGAACACGTTAGAATAACTGTCCACATTTACTTTTCCTCAGCCCACAAGACAACAAACGGAAAAAATCACTAGCCTATGACAATTCATTATCCCCCATAGTATAAAAGTGTACCTAATATATTGTTCAACTTATCGAGAAAGAAACAGACTATTCCAAACAGACTCTGGGATATTAAAAAGTCTGAAAGAAACAGACTCTGGGACGTTAAGTCTGATGGAATAGATCAGAACATTTAGCTTAAAATGTTAGTAAAATATTATTTATTCACATTATAAGCACAGCAATGTGCACAAGGCAGTAGGTTATGCAGGAATGTTCGTTCCATAATGCAATTAGTGGGAAAACACCATAGTCAAAAGGGCACTACACATGCGAGCAGTTTCATGTGACAGAGATTAAAATATCCGTAAAAAAAAAATGAAAGAGGAGAGAACTAATATGCAACAACTAGCATGGGTTGTTAATATGACTACACTTGTTCCTTTGGCTACTGGACAATGAAAGAAAGCTGATATCAAATAATTGCCACTACTGATATGCTCTGATTTTGGCTAGGCTACTTTGAAGCAAGGTAAGACATGCCTCATAATATTTAGTAAAACGTTCAGGTTTCAAACAATTAAGTATATATTTTTAAAATGCATCCTGCCTCCAGCTCATTGCAAAGTGGTGTGTGATGAGCTGATGAAGCCTTGCATCTGTTGCCTATACATTTGCTGTTTGAGATGCTGTAGCAGCAGCTCTCGCTCTGTCTGACAGATTTCCCGCCCAAATGCTCTTTATCTGTATGATGTATGCGTGTGATAAATAAAGATACATAACGAATATACTGTACAAACGCACCAATTTGATTCCATTAAATTATGCAAATGTGCCCTATAACCATGACCAGTCAAATGTATTTCCATCAACTGGTATTTCCACCAATGAAGAGGCTATAAAGCATTGGGATGGTTGGGATTGTTTCTTCTTCTCTTGGACAATTGACCGCCGTCAATTTTATTTATTGTCCTTTCAATTTTTTTTATCCGTCAAAAGCCGGCTATTACCAGCTAACAGAAACCCAGGTGTGTGTGTGTGTGTGTGTGTGTGTGTGTGTGTGTGTGTGTGTGTGTGTGTGTGTGTGTGTGTGTGTGTGTGTGTGTGTGTGTGTGTGTGTGTGTGTGTGTGTGGCTACACGGATATGGAAGAAACTCTAATTTTGCCCCGAGCACTTGTTATGCACGTCATCAGTGGGTGGGGAGATGTAGATTCAGCCATGTTGTCCCTCTGCCATCAGTTTTTTTTATTTTTTTTATTTCTTTATTTTGTTTTAACTGCATTCAACAGAATGGAAGCATATGTCTATCCATATGTATGTAATATATATATATATATATTTAAAGAGAGAGAGAGAGGAAGAAGGAAAAATACTGAGAAAGATTAACACACAGACACACAGATAGATGCAGAGAGAGACCCACACAGACACACAGACACACAGAAAGAAAAGAGGGAGAAAGAGAGAGATCCTCCAAAGATATATAGAGAGATAGAATTTAAATGATTGAATGTTAAATCGTGCTCAGGGACGTAAAGGGCTCTTGTTGCCCTCCTGCCCTCCTATTTAGAGTTAGTCATGTTGAGGTGGAGGAATGTCAAGGGTCATACTGAAGACAATGCTCCCATATATCCTGGAACGTTTATCATTGTGAGACAGTTTTACTGAGGATGATAACCTTAGTTAGCCAGCTACCCTCGACAGTTTCATAGTTTTATAGAGGTTTTGCATGCAATGCATTCATTCAGAGCTAAATTTACAAAACAGCACATCACACAGCATTTAATGCAAAAATAATGTAATATTTATCTAAATGCTTTTCATGTCATTAAAAACTTCTACTCCACTCAATGGAAAATAGCTCTTACTATTGACTGTACGTACACACAGACACACACACACATACAATCTTTGATGTGCTCATGGAGTAAAGCATGATGTTGTCCTTTCCAGAAGCCCTCAGACAGAGAGAGAAAGAGACAGAGAGAAAGAGAGAGAGAGAGAGGTCGACCGATTATGATTTTTCAACGCCGATACCGATACCGATTATTGGTGGACCAAAAACCCGATACCGATTAAATATATATATTTGTAATAATGGCAATTACAATAATACTGAATGAGCACTTTTATTTTAACTTAATATAATACATCAATAAAATCTATTTAGCCTCAAATAAATAATGAAACATGTTCAATTTGGTTTAAATAATGCAAAAACAAAGTGTTGGGAGAAGAAAGTAAAAGTGCAATATGTGCCATGTAAGAAAGCTAACGTTTAAGTTCCTTGCTCAGAACATGAGAACATATGAAAGCTGGTGGTTCCTTTTAACATGAGTCTTCAATATTCCCAGGTAAGAAGTTTTTGGTAGTTATTATAGGAATTATAGGACTATTTCTCTCTATACCATTTGTATTTCATATACCTTTGACTATTGGATGTTCTTATAGGCACTTTAGTATTGCCAGTGTAACAGTATAGCTTCCATCCCTCTCCTCGCCCCTACCTGGGCTCGAACCAGGAACACATCAACAACAGCCACCCTCGAAGCATCGTTACACATGGCTCCACAAAAGCCACAGCCCTTGCAGAGCAAGGGAACAACTACTTCAAGGTCTCAGAGCGAGTGACGTCACCGATTGAAACGCTATTAGCGCGCACCCCGCTAACTAGCTAGACATTTCACATTGGTTACACCAGCCTAATCTCGGGAGTTGATAGGCTTGAAGTCATAAACAGCTCAATGCTTGAAGCACAGCGAAGAGCTGCTGGCAAACGCATGAAAGTGCTGTTTGAATGAATGCTTACGAGCCTGCTGCTGCCTACCACCGCTCAGTCAGACTGCTCTATCAAAAATCAAATCATAGACTTAATTATAACATAATAACACACAGAAATACGAGCTTTAGGTCATTAATATGGTCAAATCCGAAACTATCATTTCGAAAACAAAACGTTTATTCTTTCAGTGAAATACGGAACCGTTCCGTATTTTATCTAACGGGTGGCATCCATAAGTCTAAATATTCCTGTTACATTGCACAACCTTCAATGTTATGTCTCAATTACGTAAAATTCTGGCAAATCAAAGACTTGAATTATGTTCCCCTACCATAATTATGTTCCACTACCCTAACTATGTTCTGTGGGATACTAACTATCCCTTTTGCTAAAGAGAGACTTATGTGGGACACTAAATATCCCTTTAGCTAAAGAGATACTTTTGTGGGACACTAAATATCTGAAGAGAGACTTCTGTGGGACACTAACTATCCCTTTAGCTAAAGAGAGACTTATGTGGGACACTAAATATCCCTTTAGCTAAAGAGAGACTTATTTGGGACACTAAATATCTGAAGAGAGACTTCTGTGGGACACTAACTATCCCTTTAGCTAAAGAGAGACTTATGTGGGACACTAAATATCCCTTTAGCTAAAGAGAGACTTATGTGGGACACTAAATATCCCTTTAGCTAAAGAGAGACTTCTGTGGGACAGTAAATATCCCTTTAGCTGAAGAGAGACTTCTGGGGGACACTAAATATCTGAAAAGAGACTTCTGTGGGACACTAACTATCCCTTTAGCTGATGAGACTTCTGTGGGACACTAAATATCTGAAAAGAGACTTCTGTGGGACACTAAATATCCCTCTAGCTGAAGAGAGATATAGAGAGACACTGATAGATGGGGTGGATCCAGCGGCGATGTTCCATTTATTACTGACATCCACTAAGAATTCCCTCATCAGCATTATCCAGCCTCTGTCCTGCTTCCAAGCTCCCAAGCATCCCTCTAGCAAAACTCTCCCACACCAGAGGTACCACTTTACTATACTTCAGTTTACTTTCCCAAGCCCTGTGGACAGGAGGGAAATCATTCTCAGAGTGTTTAGGGAAAAGGTTCTCCATATCTTGCTCGGCTCGCTTCCAAGTCCTTCATGAATAATCATAGTCTGTCCCGTAGCTTTAGTCAGGCATCGGGAGCTTAAGTCTCTAAAAGTGATATAACAGCCACTGATCCTTGTGAGAAGCCATAAAGAGCCAAGCTGCCCACTGGGCACAGTTCAACGTCTAGTTTGATTTACATTTGGTTGAGTTGTCAACTAATGCGAATTCGATGTGAAATCAACAAAACATTTCACCATGTTATTGGATTTATGTTAAAAGTTGGGTGAAAAAAATACAAAATACCCTGAAGTTTATGATTTTTAGCAAATCCAATCAGTTGATTCAACGTCATCACATGACATTTTTTTTGTTGAAATGACGTGGAAACAATGTTGATTTAACCAGTTTTTGCCCATTGGGTGCACTCTTTGGAGATTTATTGATTTGTGACATGAACATGCTATCAGATCCTAGGTGCAAGCTGCCGCCTGGCCGGGGCCAAAATGGAAAAATACATTATTTCATAAAGGGAGATTGGGTTTAGATGCTGTAAATCTATAGTGTCGTCTTTCTCGGAAACTCTAACGTTATCATATATATTTGTAGCTTTAGTTATGGCACAATTATGTACAGTACCTAAGGTTTTACAGAAATGTAAACTTCCTGTGAAGGCTAGAGGACACCATACTGGTGATAATGTACGAATTTGAAACCTTCCCCTTTTAGTGAACAAGTACAATACAAATCATGGGAACAATACGACACAACCATGTGTATTTTTCTGTCAGTGTCTCAAGGCCTAAGCGTCTCCTATACTTGAAATATGCGCAAGCTGACATTTATTGTCATGAGTCTTGTCCTGGAGGCAGAACTAAGCGATTGAGGGTTTAAATGTGGAAGACACATTTCGGTTCAATGCATCCAGTTGTGCAACTGACTAGGTATCTTCTTTCGCTTTCCCTTTCCCTTAGATAGACCAGCTGCAAAGTAAAAATTGGCTATATTGTTATTGAATATGATTTTCTTTGTTTCTTTGTTTTTGGTCTTAATTTAAAGTTAGCTTTAGGTTAGCAGTGTGGTTAAGGTTAGCTTTAGGGTTAGCAGCGTGGTTAAGGTTAGCTTTAGGCATTAGGGTTAGCAGTGTGGTTAAGGTTAGCTTTAGGCATTAGGGTTAGCAGTGTGGTTAAGGTTACGGTTAAAGTTAGGGTTAGCTTTAAAGTCTGATTTTGTGACTTTGTGGCTGTGCTAGGTAGTGACCACTCTGCCTCCAGAAAAAGATTCACGAGGAAAAACGCTAACATGCACTACACTTAATTAGCTAGCAGAATTAATGGAGTCAACATTTTTTGCCTGAATCTTAATGGGAGCACAAGTGGATTAACTGTCACTGCTGCCATGTTAACCCATAAAGAGAGGAGGTTTACTAACTAGGCCTGGTCCTGGACCGCTGATTTGGTAAGAGCGTTGTGCCAACAACTCCAGGGTATGACCTCGCTGTACAATAAGTCTCTATTCATAAAATATTCTGCTAAATGGCAAATATCATTATATTAACTCTGGGTGTTGCATGATGAAACATGGGGAAATAGGCCCATGACTTCTCCCAATTTATCAGACAGAGCTTCAGCCAATCCAGCATGTCTACACAGATCCACTGAAGAGCTTTCTCCCTTTGGGGAAGCCATGAAAGGGAAGGAAAGGGAGGAGAGACGGTAGGAGGTCCAAGACCACTGCCAGAGACCAGAAAGTATCTGATGGAGGACCAAAGGAATTCTGAATGACAGGGGCTGTGTGCGAAAGGGCACCTTATTCCCTTTATAGTGGAGTACTTTTGATCCTAGATAGCAAGCCGTCATTGGTCAAAACATATACTCAATGGTTGCTAAAATGGGAAGAGATCTGTCCATGATAAGGCATTGCTCTGCAGCCAGGCAGGTCCTACAGGCTCTAGATTTGTCACACCTGGACTACTGCCCAGTTGTGAAGTCATGTGCGGCAAAGAAGGACAGTTGGTCCAGAACGGATCAGCACGTTTTAAACTTAGATGTACACAGAGGGCGAATTTCAATGACATGCATGTCAGTCTCTCCTGGCTCAAAGTTGAGGAGAGATTGAATGCATCACTATTGGTCTTTGTGCGAGGTGTCGATGTGTTGAAGGTTACAAACTGTCTGTTCAAGCAGTTGGCACACAGTTCGAACACCCATTGGTATCACATAAGACATTCAACCAGAGGTCTCTTCACAGTCCCCAGGTCCAGAACAGAGACTGGGAAACGCACAGTATTAAATAGAGCCATAACTGATCGATGCACACGCCCACACACACACTACATGTTCATGTTACTAAATGTATGTAAACTGTAAAGTCTTTTGTCTGTAATGTATTTTTCAATATGTGTCGGACCTCAGTAAAACTAGCTGTCGCCATTGGTGTCGGCTAATGGGGATCCTAATTAATGAAAAAAATTATAATCAAAAAGCCATGACTACATGGAACTCTCAGCCACCCCAGGTAACTCAAGCTAGCAATAAAACCAGATTCAAAAAGCAGATAAAAGAACCTTTACGGCATGACAGGGACACACATTTTATATATTATGTATTGTAGTATGTAGTGTATTATAGGCTGTCATTGTAAATAAGAATTTGTTCTTAACTGACTTGCCTAGTTAAATATTTTTTTGAAGTATTATGTATTGTATTACGTAGTGTTATGTATATTATATATTTGATGGATTTTATTTGTTGTGTTTTGTTTCCTGTTTGGAACCCAGGAAGAGTAGCTGCTGCCTTGGCAACAGCTAATTGGGAATCCTAATAAAATACTAAATACTAAACTCAAAAACTGAGTCTCACTGGGAGTTGACCCCAACTACAGTAGCAGTGATGTCAGTTAAAAGACATGAGAGCATGTGGTAAAGGCATGGTTTGGAGTCAAATCAGTTAGGATGTGAATGTAGTTAATCAATTGGAAATCTCCCATTGGTTCAAATGGAAAGAGCGAAACTGAGGGTATGGTTAACTAGGCCCTGAGAAAACAGCTGTCGTGGTGATGGAATGACAAGAACCGAGGGTATGGTTAGCTAGGCCCAGAGAAAACAGCTGTCATGGTGATGGAACAAGAAGAACCAAGGGTATGGTTAACTTGGCCCAGAGAAAACAGCTGTCGTGGTGATGGAACGAGAAGAACCGAGGGTATGGTTAGCTAGGCCCAGAGAAAACAGCTGTCATGGTGATGGAACAAGAAGAACCAAGGGTATGGTTAGCTAGGCCCAGAGAAAACAGCTGTTGTGGTGACAGCTACTGTGAGTAAATGGCTATTCCATATGCAGTGAACTACTTTTTACCAGGGCCAAAAGAGAATGCACTATGTAGGGAATAGGGTGCCATTTGGAATGCAGACAAAGAGCCAGTAAAGCCGGAGATCTAAGATATTTTTCTGAGGTCTGCTGAGATACGCAACAATCAAAACCCTCCAGGCCTCAGGGACTTAGATTTGTCATAATATTATGGCTCACATTGCAGATCAATACAGAGCAAACATTATAAATAGCACATTTGTTTCAATAGAGTAGCCAACATCTCTTTACTTTATTTAGGTCATCTGTCATCTGACGGTCTCAGTTCAACTAGAGAGCAGAGATGGTGAAGAGGGAGCTGTGACCTCTAACAGGGGTCATTGGTGACACTGAATGAGGCTTAATCAGTTCCCCCTCTCTCTTCTCTTCTCCTCTTCTCTCTCCCGCTGTCTCTCTTGTCTTATCTCGCTCTCTCTTCACCCTCTCTCTCTCTCTCTCTCTCTCTCGCTCTCTCGCTTCTCATATATTTCTCACTCTCACACACACACACATACTTTCTTAGAGACACTGCCCTGTTTTCATTCCATATGTGTTATTTCATAGTTTTGATGTCTTCATTATTATTCTACAATGTAGAATAAAGTAAAAGAAAAAAAAACTCTGGAATGAGTAGGTTTGTCCAAACTTTTGACTGGTACAGTATTTCTTTTACTGTTATGGTGGGGAGAACTTATTATACACACCCCCACACAGAGCCATCTCACTGTATTCACAGCACCAAACACCTGGTGAGACCTGCAGTAAACCTCAAAAGCATGACTAACCTCCTCCTCCTCCACCTCTCCTCATCTACTTCTCCTTTACCTCTCCTCCTTTACCTCTCCTCCCTAGCCAATCGCTTCTGTCACAAAGCAAAAAGAGAGCAACAAGCACGGAGGGCAGTGCAGGTCACCTGCCACGTACATGAGAGTTGCTGCTAATACACACAGCATGGTCAGGAGAGGAGAGAGAAGAGAGAGGGGGCTGTTGAAGTGTGCACAAGCAAAACAGAGATGCTCAAGATAACCCAGTCAGTTACACAACCTAGTAAAACTGCTTAATGTGGTGAATCAACAGACCTGCTACCGGCCAGAATAAAATAGAAAAATAATTATATGGCTGTGACAATCTTTCCATATTTATGATGTGACTACTATCATGTTAATTGATGTGTGAAACACGCACAAATGTACACACACACACACACACACACACACACACACACACACACACACACACACACACACACACACACACACACACACACACACACACACAGACATTGACTGTCTGCTACATATGGAGATCAGTGGTGGAGAACATGTATCAGCCTAGTCAGGTCAGGTCAGGTCAGGTCAGTTCTGGTCAGGTCTGGTCTGGTCAGGTCAGGTCAGGTCTGCTCTGGTCAGGTCTGCTCTGGTCTGGTCAGGTCTGGTCTGCTCTGGTCAGGTCAGGTCTGCTCTGGTCTGGTCAGGTCTGGTCAGGTCTGCTCTGGTCTGGTCAGGTCTGCTCTGGTCTGATCTGGTCAGGTCTGCTCTGCTCTGCTCTGCTCTGGTCAGGTCTGCTCTGGTCTGGTCAGGTCTGGTCTGGTCAGGTCAGGTCTGCTCTGGTCAGGTCTGCTCTGGTCTGCTCTGGTCTAGTCTGGTCTGGTCTGGTCAGGTCTGGTCAGGTCTGGTCAGGTCTGCTCTGGTCTGGTCAGGTCTGCTCTGGTCAGGTCAGGTCTGCTCTGGTCTGCTCTGGTCTAGTCTGGTCTGGTCTGGTCAGGTCTGGTCAGGTCTGGTCAGGTCTGCTCTGGTCTGCTCTGGTCAGGTCTGGCCTGGTCAGGTCAGGTCTGGTCTGGTCAGGTCAGGTCTGCTCTGGTCTGGTCTAGTCTGGTCTGGTCTGCTCTGGTCTGGTCTAGTCTGGTCTGGTCTAGTCTGCTCTGGTCTGGTCTAGTCTGGTCTGGTCTGCTCTGGTCTAGTCTGCTCTGGTCAGGTCTGCTCTGGTCTAGTCTGGTCTAGTCAGGTCAGGTCAGGTCTGCTCTGGTCTGGTCAGGTCTGCTCTGGTCTGGTCAGGTCTGCTCTGGTCTGGTCTGGTCAGGTCTGGTCTAGTCTGGTCTGGTCTGGTCAGGTCTGGTCAGGTCAAGTCTGCTCTGGTCTGGTCTGGTCTGGTCTGGTCAGGTCAGGTCTGCTCTGCTCTGGTCAGGTCTGCTCTGGTCTGGTCAGATCTGCTCTGGTCTGGTCAGATCTGCTCTGGTGTAGTCTGGTCTGGTCTGGTCTGGTGTAGTCTGGTCTGCTCTGGTCTGGTCTAGTCTGGTCAGGTCTGCTCTGGTCTGGTCACGTCTGCTCTGGTCTGATGTTGTCTGCTCTGGTCTGGTGTAGTCTGGTCTGCTCTGGTGTAGTCTGGTCTGCTCTGCTCTGGTCTGCTCTGCTCTGGTCATGTCAGGTCTGCTCTGGTCTGGTCTGCTCTGCTCTGGTCTGGTGTAGTCTGGTCTGCTCTGGTCTGGTCTGCTCTGCTCTGGTCTGCTCTGCTCTGGTCAGGTCAGGTCTGCTCTGGTCTGGTGTTATCTGCTCTGGTCTGGTGTAGTCTGGTCTGCTCTGCTCTGGTCTGCTCTGCTCTGGTCAGGTCAGGTCTGCTCTGGTCTGGTGTTATCTGCTCTGGTCTGGTGTAGTCTGGTCTGCTCTGGTCTGGTCTGCTCTGGTCAGGTCTGCTCTGCTCTGGTCAGGTCTGCTCCGGTCTGGCCATTAGATGCATGGCAATATGTTATTAGCCATGTGCTTGACCATCACCATCCATCCATCTGTCAGTATACTGTATACAGTATATATACTCTATACTGTATATATTTATATGTACATATTCTAATTCATTCCTTTACACTTGTGTGTATAAGGTAGTTGTTGTGACATTGTTAGATTACTTGTTAGATATTACTGCATGGTCGGAACTAGAAGCACAAGCATTTTGCTACACTCGCATTAACATCTGCTAACCATGTGTATGTGACCAATAAAAATGTGACTTGATTTATACAGTTGATACAGGTCAATACATTCTGCATTCGGCTCATAGCCCATTATAAATGCTGTTGCTTACAGACACTATAGTTAGGAAACAGCCCACTGATCACTTCTACTGTACGCTACTCACTACCTGACAAAAAAGGAAGTATGTTGTAGTTTCTATTTATCTGGGGTTATTATTCGAGTAACTGCCTTGTTCAGGGGCAGTTTCAAATACAGTATTTGAGAGAGAGAGAGAGAGAGAGAGAGAGAGAGAGAGAGAGAGAGAGAGAGAGATGAATAATACTGTTCCATCTCTTCCTCCTCTCAGCTCAGAGAAAGCCATATTGAAAGGAAACAATCCAACTGAAATACAATAGAGGCCAAACCAAACACAATACACTTTGAAACAAAGCACAGATTAACAGTTAAAAAAAAAATATATATATATATATCTGTGTAAATTAGTCTATTGGATAGCGGTACCTCTTCATGCATTTTAATCATTTTGAAGCTCTTTGTTCTTATCCATTAACTCTACACTACTGCTTACTCATTATGCCACGATTACATTATGCCAAGATGACATGAGTTGGGGTCGTGTGTGTGTGTGTGTGTGTGTGTGTGTGTGTGTGTGTGTGTGTGTGTGTGTGTGTGTGTGTGTGTGAGAGAGAGAGAGAGAGAGAGATAGAGAGAAAAAAGAAGCTGTGAATGTCAGACAGAGCCAGGACAGAGTCAGCTAGCTGTTAGATTTTGGACACACTGACCTTAAAGCCCCAGCTGGTCAAGACAACCCCCTGGGATAGGTATTACTCAGACATGAGCGGACATAACAAAGGAGTGCTGCTGAGCAACACAAACTGCTGAAGCGTTACGTGGCATCTCCTGATGAGTATGTAGCTCATGTAACTGTTGTACTGGATCTGTACAACTGGATTCTGACCTAGCAAGAAAGCACGAAGAATTCAGTATGGCTTCCAGAATAGTGTTGAAGTATTTTGAGCTAGCTAGGTAGCACGAAGAATTCAGTATGGCTTCCAGAATAGTGTTGAAGGATTCTGAGCTAGCTAGGTAGCACAAAGAATTCATTATGGCTTCCAGAATAGTGTTGAAGGATTCTGAGCTAGCTAGGTAGCACGAAGAATTCATTATGGCTTCCAGAATAGTGTTGAAGTATTCTGAGCTAGCTAGGTAGCACGAAGAATTCATTGTGGCTTCCAGAATAGTGTTGAAGGATTCTGACCTAGCTCGGTAGCACGAAGAATTCATTATGACTTCCAGAATAGTGTTGAAGGATTCTGACCTAGCTAGGTAGCACGAAGAATTCATTATGACTTCCAGAATAGTGTTGAAGGATTCTGACCTAGCTAGGTAGCACGAAGAATTCATTATGACTTCCAGAATAGTGTTGAAGGATTCTGACCTAGCTCGGTAGCACGAAGAATTCATTATGGCTTCCAGAATAGTGTTGAACGATTTTCAGCTAGCTAGGTAGCACGAAGAATTCATTATGGCTTCCAGAATAGTGTTGAAGTATTTTGAGCTAGCTAGGTAGTACGAAGAATTCATTATGGCTTCCAGAATAGTGTTGAAGTATTTTCAGCTAGCTAGGTAGCACGAAGAATCCATTATGGCTTCTAGAATAGTGTTGAAGGATTCTGAGCTAGCTAGGTAGCACGAAGAATTCATTGTGGCTTCCAGAATAGTGTTGCCGGATTTTTCAGTCAAACATGCACGGACATTTGAAAGGTATGGGCGAACTGAGCACACAGTGTGACCATGAGTGTGTGGAAGACATTTACATTTTTTACATTTTAGTTATTTAGCAGACGCTCTTATCCAGAGCGACTTACAGTAGTGAATGCATACATTTCATTTAATTAAAAAAAAAAGTTTTATTTTTTTTGTACTGGCCCCCTGTGGGAATTGAACCCACAACCCTGGCGATGCACACTCCATGCTGGCGTTGCAAACAACATGCTCTACCAACTGAGCCACAGGGAAGCCAAGACACTTGGTCGTTGTGCTGACTGTGTAGCCCTGACTGTTGCAGTAGTACACTGTGAAACACCGCTGACTGTGTAGCCCTGACTGTTGCAGTAGTACACTGTGAAACATCGCTGACTGTGTAGCCCTGACTGTTGCAGTAGTACACTGTGAAACACCGCTGACTGTGTAGCCCTGACTGTTGCAGTAGTACACTGTGAAACACCGCTGACTGTGTAGCCCTGACTGTTGCAGTAGTACACTGTGAAACACCGCTGACTGTGTAGCCCTGACACCTTGGACACAAAAAAATAGGGTTAATTCACACCCAGAAGGTAGAAAAGATTTCAAACAGGGGGACTTTCAAAGAAAGGAGAAGAGAGGAAAGACAGAATGAGAGGATAAGTATAGTAGTGCATCAATTATACAGTACATCATATATATAAATAGATAATAAACCTAGGTTTGATTAATATAGTAGTGAAATTGCATTGAGCAATGCATAGCCTACAATGCGGTAACAACAGCACAGTGGTTTAAAGTACTTAAGTAAAAATACTTGAAAGTACTACTTAAGTAGTTTTTTTGGGTATCTGTACTTTACTTTACTATTTATATTTTTGACAACTTTTACTTTTACTCCACTGCATTCCTAAAGAAAATACTGTACTTTTTACTCCATACATTTTCCCTGACACCCAAAAGTGCTCGTTACATTTAAAATGCCCAGGCAGGACAGCAATATGGTCCAATTCATGCACCTATCAGCATAACAGGTTGTCATCCCTACTCTATCTGATGTGGCGGATTCATTAAACATAAATACTGGTGTTTTTGAAAATGATGTCTGATTGTTGGAGTGTGCCCCTGGCTGACCCTAAATGTAAAAAACAAGAACATTGTGCCGTCTGGATTGCTTAATATCAGGAATTAGATGTATATAATTTACTTTAACTATAATTAACTTTAACTAACATTTACTCAAGTATGACAATTGAGTACTTTTTCCATCACTGTACTTAAGTACATTTAAAACCCGATACTTTTAGACTTGTACTCAAGTAGTATTTTACTGGGTAACTTTCACTTTTACTTGAGTCATTTTCCATGAAGGTATCTTTACTTTTACTCAAGTATGACAACGGGGTACTTTTTCTACCACTGCAACAGCATATCTATATAAAGGCCAACAATTTAGGTTAGGATCAAGCTGTGACAACCAAGGGTTTAGACTGGAATTGAACAACACTCCAAAAGCTTGAATCAATGTTTTTCAAGTGTTCATTTCTAAAAACTATACTGATTGAATATAGAGTAGCTTGTTACTGTAATGTATAGTGAGTACCAAGTACCTCTGTGTTCATAAAAATGCATTATTTTATTTTGCTAGAGATCACTGTAGCCTACATTCCAGAGAGAATAGCAATAATAGTGTGTGGATAATCAAGCAACATATTCTACTTTAAAATCCTTTCTAAAAACGTCAATAACGCAAATAAGCTACTAATCCTGTCAATATTATATATGCTACGCATCCACATTTCTTGTAGTACAGCACCACTGAAAATATAGGGAAAGAATGGCATGATCGTCAAAGCTGAGCCTGTGACTATATGCAGGCTCACGCCCATACCGTCTTGTTAGTTACATCGCGCTGTCGTGTTTAATTACTGTTTACTATTTATTCATGTCCAGATAAGAGCTGGCATTTGTATGTGTTAGAAATAGTGCTTCTTCACATTCATGCTTAGACTCGAGACATTATGTTGTTTATTTAGCCTAAAAACCATTGTTTAGCTTGTAACATTTCTGCCGCAACTTACCACCTTGAGAGTCTTATGACATGTTGAAATGTCAGTGAGGTAACATAACATTTTGTGCTAATTAAAATGCATTTTACGGTACAATTTCCAATTACAATTACATGTGTTGATGTAAAATAAATGCGTATTTTATCTCGTTTTGAGGTGTCTGTGTGGATCGTTGGTACCGGAACTCCTATAAGATCATTTCCGGTTGACTTTGCATTGTGTTTGTCCTGTCTTTTGTCAATTGAAAGCTTTTTGAACACCATCTATTTTGCCTTAGAATTCTGGACTGTACATGTTTTACACTGTGACCCTACAACTGTAAATAAAACCCTCATTATTTATACCACTAGTCCATCTGTTGTCCAACTGTGTGCTCCAACCAACTAACTAGGCCAGGGATAGGCAACTCCAGTCCTCAGGGACCTGATAGTGACACACTTTTGCCCCAGTCCCTGTACCACACCTGACTCCAATTATCAACTAATCATTGTCTTCAGTTTAGAAAGCAGTTAGTTTAATCAGGTGTATTAGTTATAGGGCTGAGGGGGAAGAGTGACAACAATCAGGAGTTGCCCATCCCTGAACTAGGCTGTTGGGTCTGTTATTCATAACAAAAGTGATTCCAACCAAACCCTCATACCCACGATACTCTGTGTCTGTGGATTCCCATACAGTACCTGTCTGCTGACAGGGCAGAATCAGTGGGCATTGCTTGGCTGGTGCTCCAAACACAAAGGCGTGCATATTTTCATTAATCAGATTACACAGAGAGAGGCAGGCAGGGAGGCCAGGCTGGACCTCACAGTCCCAAGTCTCAGATAACAGAGAGAGGCAGGCAGGGGGACTAGGCTGAACCTCTCACAGTCCCAGGTCTCAGATAACAGAGAGAGGCAGGCAGGGGGACTAGGCTGGGCCTCTCACAGTCCCAGGTCTCAGAAAACAGAGAGAGACAGGCAGGGAGACCAGGCTGGACCTCACAGTCCCAGGTCTCAGATAACAGAGAGAGGCAGGCAGGGGGACTAGGCTGAACCTCTCACAGTCCCAGGTCTCAGATAACAGAGAGAGACAGGCAGGGAGACCAGGCTGGACCTCACAGTCCCAGGTCTCAGATAACAGAGAGAGGCAGGCAGGCTGCACCTTACAGTCCCAGGTTCCTAAACTAGGCCAACTGCGCTGTAGTCTTCTGCACTGCTGTTTTTCAGCACCAAGGAGAGCGGCACAGGGAGAAGCTGCTTAGAGGCTTACTAACAGGTCATATAATGCAGGGTTATCCCCCCCCCGTAAAGCATTGTTTAAAGTATTCATACAGTAGCCAGTTTGTCAATGAGCATCCTAACCATTGTTAACAGTGTTCAGACAGTAACCAGTTTGTCATCCTAACCATTGTTAACAGTGTTCAGACAGTAGCCAGTTTGTCATCCTAACCATTGTTAACAGTGTTCAGACAGTAGCCAGTTTGTCATCCTAACCATTGTTAACAGTGTTCAGACAGTAGCCAGTTTGTCATCCTAACCATTGTTAACAGTTTTCAGACAGTAGCCAGTTTGTCATCCTAACCATTGTTAACAGTGTTCAGACAGTAGCCAGTTTGTCATCCTAACCATTGTTAACAGTGTTCAGACAGTAGCCAGTTTGTCATCCTAACCATTGTTAACAGTGTTCAGACAGTAACCAGTTTGTCATCCTAACCATTGTTAACCGTGTTCAGACAGTAACCAGTTTGTCATCCTAACCATTATTAACATTGTTCAGACAGTAGCCAGTTTGTCATCCTAACCATTGTTAACAGTGTTCAGGCAGTAACCAGTTTGTCATCCTAACCATTGTTAACAGTGTTCAGACAGTAACCAGTTTGTCATCCTAACCATTGTTAACCGTGTTCAGACAGTAACCAGTTTGTCATCCTAACCATTATTAACATTGTTCAGACAGTAGCCAGTTTGTCATCCTAACCATTGTTAACAGTGTTCAGGCAGTAACCAGTTTGTCATCCTAACCATTGTTAACAGTGTTCAGACAGTAACCAGTTTGTCATCCTAACCATTGTTAACAGTGTTCAGACAGTAACCAGTTTGTCATCCTAACCATTGTTAACAGTGTTCAGACAGTAGCCAGTTTGTCATCCTAACCATTGTTAACAGTGTTCAGGCAGTAGCCAGTTTGTCATCCTAACCATTGTTAACAGTGTTCAGACAGTAGCCAGTTTGTCATCCTAACCATTGTTAACAGTGTTCAGACAGTAGCCAGTTTGTCATCCTAACCATCTCACTAAAGAGGGATAATCATCATATGTGAGAGAAGCCTAATGTTTCACACTAGCAGGTTTTCTACTCTAACTGTTGGAGGGTAAGTGACTGTGTCTCATCCTGCGGTGAACTGCACCCACATTAAGGCTTATCCCACTAATTATAGTTCTCACTGTTGTCTGCAATAATGCTAAATGGGATATTTTATGCTGATGGACCATATAACCAAGCCAAGCTGGAACAAGCTGGTCTAATGCAAGTGAAGCGCCTTACCGAGTTTGAGTTTTTCACATTGAGAGTGTGCCAATTTCTGTACTGTAGGGCCTGCAGGGCTTCCTAGCAGAAGCGATGATCTGATCTGCACTGCTGGAAAAAAACGAAGCGCAGAGTACCGCAGAAGAAGAAGCGATGTACTACCAAAGAAGAAAATCATTGCTCTAGCTCTTATTGCCTCCTCATCATTAGCATCTTTATTCATTTATCAAGAGCGGATCCACAACAGCAGAGGCATTTCTTATTCACTTATTTCTTTTTTAACTGTCTGAGAGAGAAATGTCTGTACTGACATAGTAACCTTGGAGCTTAACCACAAAACTGTTGTGTTGACGCCGCTTTGGGTTCACCACCTCGTCTCAGCGAGACCCTGTGCAACCAGATGTGGCACCTCAAATAACTTTCCATTTAGACTTTAAAATTTAAACTTTTATTGCTGAGCAGGACTAGAAAGTCCCATATGGCTTGAGATGTGAGAGACTGTGCTTCTTTTCAAATCCTCTTTAAATAATAAGTACTACCTGGCCCACAGCTATACAACTACAAAAGGCTATAACATCTGTTGCTGCTTAAAGGACCAGTGCAGTCAAAATTCAGGTTTTTCTGTATTTTTCATCATATTGTACAACAGCTGATGTACACCGTAAAAGTGCAAAAAAATGTAATCAGTGTTATTTCCTGATAGTTGCTGGTTGAATATACAATCTACAAAGGGCCTTCTTAGCAGCAGGTTCGCATGGGCGGGAGATTCGGCATTCCATGGTGACATCACTATGCGGTAAGTTGGTTAATAGACTAATTCAAAGAGTTCCAAAGATCTCTGACAATAACAGCTAGTTTTCTGTTTTTCCCTCCCCACTAACACCACTCCCAGACAGTCCTAGCAAAAGTCTTGCTTGAGAAATAGTGTTTTGCTAAAAAACTTTTTTAGCACATTTTAATGGAAATCTATTACAGTAAGGTAGGCCTACTTAATTGTAAATTATTTGGTATTGATATAAACACATCTGCATTGGGCATTTAAACAAAGTTCCTTATAAATAATGGCCACTGTAATGAGATGAACAAATTATAATAGATAATAAATACAAGTCCTTTGAAAAAGAAACAAGACATGTACTTTCAATACTTAAACTGTTACTTGGGAGTTATTAGATACAAAGTGACAATATCACAGGAATGTCTCCACTTTTATCACAATAAAGGGAGGTACTATGAATAGCTAATGAGGATTCCCATCGCATTGCCGCTAATCTACATTTTCATGTGAGATTTTTAAAGAAACCACTACTGTGTGTGAGACTGGTAACTAACACGGATAAACATTTCAGAAGAAAAGAGTACAGCTAGTGAAAACAAGAACACAACATCCATGGAAATTACACATAACAAAGGATGCAGTAGTTATCCTTAACAGTTATCAAATAAAATAAATAAAAAATTGTCACATGTGCCGAATACAACAGTAGTCTTTTGACTTGTGGGTAGAAGCTGTTAAGAAGCTTTTTGGACCTAGACTTGACGCTCCGGTACCGCTTGCCGTGCGGCAGTGGAGAGTCTATGACTAGGGTGGCTTGAGTCTTTGACCATTTTTAGAGCCTTCCTCTGACACCGCCTGGTATAGAGGTCCTGGATGGCAGGAAGCTTGGTCACAGTGATGCACTGGGCCGTACGCACTACCCTCTGTAGTGCCTTGTGGTCGGAGGCCGAGCAGTTGCCATACCAGACGGTGATGCAACCAGTCAGGATGCTCTCAATGGTGCAGCTGTATAACTTTTTGAGGATCGGAGGACCCATGCCAAATCTTTTCAGTCTCCTGAGGGGGAATAGGCTTTGTTGTGCCCTCTTTATGACAGTCTTGGTGTGTTTGGACCATAATAGTTTGTTGTTGATGTGGACACCAAGGAACTTGAAGCTCTCAACTTGCTCCACTACAGCCCCGTCACTGAAAATGGAGGCGTGCTCAGCCCTCCTTTTCCTGGAGTCAATAATCATCTCTTTTGTCTTGATCACGTTGAGGGAGAGGTTGTTTTCCTGGCACCACACTGCCAGGTCTCTGACCTCCTCCCTATAGGCTGTCTCATCGTTGTCGTGATCAGGCCTACCACCGTTGTGTCGTCGGCAAACTTACTGATGGTGATGGAGTCGTGCTTGGTCACACAGTCATGGGCGAACAGAGAGTACAGGAGGGGACTGAGCATGCACCCTGAGGGGCCCCCTTGTTGAGGATCAGCGTGGCGGATTTGTTGATACCTACCCTTACCACCTGGAGGCAGCCCGTCAGGAAGTCCAGGATCCAGTTGCACCGGGAGGAGTTTAGTCCCATGGTCCATAGCTTAGTGATGAGCTTTGAGGGCACTATGGTGTTGAACACTGAGCTGTAGTCAATGAACAGCAGTCTCACGTAGGTGTTCCTTTTGTCCAGGTGGGAAAGGGCAGTGTGGAGTGCAATAGAGATTGCATCATCTGTAGATCTGTATGCAAATTGGGTGGGACTAGGGTTTCTGTGATGATGGTGTTGATGTGAACCATGACCAGCCTTTCAAAGCACTTCATGGCTACCGACGTGAGTGCTACGGGTCGATAGTCATTTAGACAGGTTACCTTAGTGTTCTTGGGCACAGGGACTATGGTGGTCTGCTTGAAACATGTAGGTATTACAGACTCGGCCAGAGAGAGGTTGAAAATTTCACTGAAGTCACTTGTCAGTTGGTCAGCCCATGCTCAGAGTACACGTCCTGGTAATCCGTCTGGCCCTGCAGCCTTGTGAATGTTGATCTGTTTAAAGGTCTTACATCGGCTACGGAGAGTCTATTAAGTTCTCTAAGCATATCAAAAATCTGTGGTAAAAATGCCTGAGGTCAAAATCAAAAGAACTCATTATGCCAAGTCCAAACACTCATTACATTGAATTAAGGTACATCTCAGTATGGAAAAACACAGTTTAAAAATGCCTGTGTAAGTAACGATGAAAGCAAATAACAAATGAACAACTCTTCAATGAAACTCAAAAATTCCAGCATGTCCACAGCAACAGGCATGCTTGATGAGAGGAAGGGAGAAGAAATTAGCAGAAAGGAGGGGGAGAATGAAAATAACAAAAGCTTATCACTAAACTGCAGGACATTTCAGATGTAACTGGGGAGTGGGGACTGGAGGGAGGGGAGTTATTGAGACAAAGTGACAATGGCCATTTTAGTATCCATACAAGTCCAGTGGATAGAAAAGCATATTGATGGGGCGATAGATAGCTTAGTGGTTAAGAGTGATGGGCCAAGAACCGAAAGGTCACTAGTTCAAATCCCGCAGCTGACTTTGTGAAAAATGCGTTGATGTTCCCTTGAGCAAGGCACTTAACCCTAATTCTAAATTGCTCTGGATAAGAACATCTGTTAAATGACTAAGATGTAGATTACGCCTCTGACAGCGGTCTAGTCTCACAGCCAGTATCAACCATGCTGACTGTGGTCTAGTCTCACAGCCAGTATCAACCATGCTGACTGTGGTCTAGTCTCAGTCAGTATCAACCATGCTTTTTTGCAGGCCATATTTCAGTCACTATTCCAGGACTATTATTTTAAATGCATGGGTTACGAGACAGAATGTAATGTACCTGATCATGAAAGCAAAAGGAAAGGTGATACAGAGTTCTACATTGTAAGTACAAGTGCTGTTTTATATAACAGTTTTCATGATGTCTCATTCAGTGGGCTATGATGCAGTGATATATACTCTGAGCATCAACATATGAAAATATAGACTCTGAAGTAGGCTTACTGTTAGCCGCAGTCATGCATTTATTCAATTTAAAATTCACCAAATCGAATGTTCTTCACTTCCAGGCTACCTTTTAGAAGTCGTTCCGTCTTTTAAAATCATGTCTCCATCTGGAAGCATACAAAGGGGCGGATCCTCTTAAGGATTTTTTTTCCATTTTCGCCTAAAATGACATACCCAAATCTAACTGCCTGTAGCTCAGGCCCTGAAGAAAAGATATGCATAATTTTGGTACTATTTGAAAGGAAACACTTTGAAGTTTGTGGAAATTAGAAAGGAATGTAGGAGAATATAACACAATAGATCTGGTAAAAGATAATACAAAGAAAAAACCAACCGTTCTATTGCATTTTTTTGTACCATCACATTTGAAATGCAAGAGAAAGGCCATAATGTATTATTCCATAGCAGGTGCAAATCTGATTTTGGCCACTAGATGGCAGCAGTGTATGTGCAACGTTTTAGACTGATCCATTTCTGCATTTCTTTTCAAAAGACTGCCCAAATCAATTTGTTTATTAAAAACTTTTGAAGATCAAAACTGTGCAGTCTCCTCAAACAAAATCATGGTATTCTTTCGGTGTAATAGCTACTGTATATTTTTTGTTTTACTATGCCATTTTTTAAGTCTTGCCCCGCTTCATCCTTGACTTTTCTTAAATAAGCCTATATAGCACACTACCTGTGTTAGAATCTTAATATCACAAACAGAACTGGAGTTATAACCAGTTTTACGAGGGCATGTCATTTTTAGGGGAATGTTTTTCCCCTGTTGCCCCTCCTTCTCCTAAAAGTTGAAAGTGCAGTGCCCAGCTGTTAATCACCCCAACAATTGCCTCGAAACGGAACCTAAACCATACCGAAACTAATTTAGAACATATAACAGATTAAACAAATGGCGAGAAAGGGGGAGAATGGGTGAGATAATGAGCGAGGAAGTGATAATTATGTCATCCCCAATTGTGTTCCATTATCCATTTTAATTCTAATCTCAGAATGGTATGTACCCTATATCATTCCACTGAATCACAGCAGTCTTATCAGTCTACTCTGACCTACTTGGAGTAGGCTACACAGTGAGAGTGTGCGTAATTGTACATGTGGAACTGATTCATTCATCATTCCATAAGTCTGTGCACCAAACAAGCCATATCAACGATACAGCCCCACTTTCAACAATCCCTCTATTATAACAACCATATTGTGCGGTACATACTTTTTATATCCAACACAGGGCTGTCTTGAACAACATAGGCCTGTATTTCCAACACAGGGCTGTCTTGAACAACATAGGCCTGTCTTATCCAACATAGGCCTGTATATCCAACACAAGCCTGTATATCCAACACAGGCCTGTGTTATCCAACATAGGCCTGGTACTACTACAGCCAAAGCTTCATTGACAGACTACTAATTGGCCTGATAAGGTGCTTAAGTGCAGCTCTTTATATTATGTCGAGATTGTGTTCATGAGGAGAGGACTTTAAGAAGGAGGAAGGGAGGGAGGGAGTATCCTAATAGCCAGACTGGAGGTTATAGTGTCTGTCTGGTCAGAACAATCGACTCTCTGACGATCTGGTCTTATCTGCCCAACGACGAGCCTTGGTTGGACGATCGAAGCAAAGCAGAACAATTAAGAGACACTGCTGTCGCAAAGACAACAAGGTCATCTGGGCGAATGAACATTAGATTAAAGATTATACACAATTCTAGGATGACATTTACAGACATTGGCACTGTGTCTTGGGTACAACTTTGTGAGAATGATATACAGAAAAAAATCTTGAAAAAAAAGAGAGTGGTACTCAGTGAGGTACTCAGTGAGGTACTCAGTGATGTGTTGTGTTGGATTTGCACCAATCATAACGCTTTCTAAAAGTTAATTTCTTTGCCAAATGTTTTCAAATCAAATCAAATTTGCAATATTTCCTTATTGCAAACAGAATGCATGTTTAGGAATATTTGTATTCTATACAGGCTTCCTTCTTTACACTCCTGTCATTTAGGTTAGTATTGTGGAGTAACTACAATGTTGTTGATCCTAGGGCTGAGGCGTCATAAAATTTTGTCAGCCGTTGATTGCCAAGCAAATAATTGCCGGTCTTACAGTAATTGACTGTTAATTAACATAAACACATTTAGCATCTCCTGGCTTCCACACATAGCCTACAAGCCACCGATGCAGACCTTTGTAACGTCTACATTTTAAAGTCTAATAAATACACGTAATATATCCTACACCCTCACAATAAATCCATTATTTATTTTAGACAGGTCTAAAGAAAAATATGAAGAAAATGTAGTCTATTTCAGAAGAACAAAATAGTATACTCTGAGTTGTCCTTATGTTAGGCCCTGATCTGACTATGCCATATGGCAGTGGGCTACAATAGTTCATTTAGCAGACAAGATTTGCTTAGAATTCTGTGGCATTATTTTATATTATAGTATGAAGAATACAATTGAACATAGCTGAATGAAATAGAAAGGCACATTTTTTTCCCAAACGATTTGAGGGAGTGCGCACATGTGGCTATTCTGTGTTGAGCTGTTAACAAAGAGATAGGTATTCCTATATGCTTAATTTAGAGTTATTTATGTGACTTTAGTTGTTCTACAAAGGTTGGGCTGTATGTTTAGATTTTTAATACATTCTAAGCCTGCAAGATGCGACTGTAATGATGAAAAAGTTGCATGTAACGCATGAGCTTTGCTTTGTTATTTTGCACAGGCTGTACACACTTCATTAGTCGCTCATTCACAATTTGACAAGTACTTGATAATGCATCAAACTTCCCGGCTGCATCCCCTTTGTGTGGCCGTAATGCGCCCTAAAAAATCCATGCTTTTTGTGGCTAGTGGCCTTGTGCCCTTGGGTTAACTATACGAATTATATTTCCCTTCTCCCCACTGCGTGCTGAAGCACCTCTCACACATGGCTCTCCATCACGTAATCTGGTCTTTCTCACAGGCTACAAGTGAAGACAGACACATCCGGGATGCAACTGCATGCGTTCTTATCCAATTCCAAGGAGCATATGGAAGATATTGGAAGAATTGTCCACATTTCCTTTTTGTCAGCCAACAAGATGAGTAGGCCTAATGAACAGCAAAGCACTAGCACATGCCAATCTACTTTCCCCCATAGTACAAAAGTTTACCTATTCTATTCTGTGCAAGAAATAAATATTCCAAACATAGTTTGGGACAGTTGTGGGATGCGATAGATCCCAAATGAATACAATCACTAGCATCAAAAAAGCCTGCTTTAAGCAATGAGCCTGACGAAACAGATGAGAATGCTTAGCTTAAAATGTTGATAAACTGTTAGGCTATTTCTTCAGATTATAAGCACAGCAAAGATCACACGGCAGTAGGCTATAAGCGCAAATGTTCCATTAACGGGAAAACACCATTCTCAAAAGCAACCATACATGTAACTATGCATGAAATGCTTTTATAATAAAGGTGGATTTTAATGGCGAAAATTATCTTCCCCAAACTTGAAACTCACACGCTGTGCATAGTATGCCGGTTAGGCTCTACAACCCTCTGAAAAGCAGATGAATGTGCTTTGTTTATTTGGCCCCTTTAGTTGTGATACAAACCTTATCAAAACATATTTGGCTATGGGCTAGGCTACATGTGGGAGGTGTGGGACTGTGATTGAAAACAAATCACACAAAAAAACATGCACTATTTCTTGCGTTAAGCTGGGCATCATTCACAAGTGATAGGCTAATATTTTCACCATCACACTGTTCTTGAATTAACCTTCTTTACATCTATTAAATAATATATGTGAATGGACCATTATCATGCACCTGTCTCGAAAAACAGGGGCAGTGTAAAAAAAAAACAATCGCATCTATGCACTTAAATAGTAAATGTAGAACGCTTTTCCCATGGTTCATTTTCATCCTAGCCAGGTAGGCTACACTGCTGTTGTAAAGAGAAGCAATGTGCTTAATATTAGGAAAGTTGAGAAATAAATATAGTAGGCCTTGCCTATAGAAAGCTGATGGGATCCTCCTCTTTTTAATAGAGGCCATCACTCTGTTTCCTCAAGCAATTGCATAGCCTATAGAAATGTTGCGCAACAGGAGCTTATGCTCTCATGAAGTGTTTTATTCGATTTTCAATTACATTTGCATTGATGTCAGAATGATTAGAGGGACAATACAGTGCTGAGTACCAGACAGTTAGCAAGTTTGGTAGGCTACTAATAAGTATCAGCAGCATCAGAGCTTGGAGAAGCCTAATTACCGTGACTAAAGGAATTTAGTCTGCTAAATTCCTGTCATGACTTGTGGCCGTCGGTGTGACGGTAATACGGTCACCGTACCAGCCCTAGTTGATCCATCCTCAGGTTTCTTATATCACAACCATTAAACTCTACAACTGTTTTAAAGTCGCCACTGGCCTCATGGTGAAATCCCTGAGCCGTTTTCTTCCTTCCCGGCAACTGAGTTAGGAAGGATGCCTGCCTCTGTAGTAACTGGGTAAATTGATACATCATCCAAAGCCTAATTAATAACTTTACCACACTCAAAGGGATATTCAGCATCTGCTTTTTATTTTTACACATCTACCAATCAGTGCCCTTCTTTGTGAGGCATTGAAAAACCTCCCAGTTCTTTGTGATTGAATCTGTGCTTGAAATTCACTACCCGATTGAGGGACCTTACAGATAATTGTATGTGCGTAATGAGTGAGTCCATGCAACTTATTATGCGATTTGTTCAGCACATTTTTACTCTTGAACTTATTTAGGCTCTGTCACAACATCTACAGAAGGTGGCGCCTCTCCCCGTTCGGGCGGCGCTCGGCGGTCGTCGTCGCCGGCCTACTAGCTGCCACCGATCTCCTTTTCTTTTTAATTTAGTGATGTCTGTTTAGGTTAGCACCTGTTTTGTGAAAGTTCATTAGTGGGGGGGTATTTAGTCTGTCTGTTTTTGGTTTGTTTTTGTGCAGGATTATTTTATGTCGTCTATTCGTAGGTTGGGGATTTGATTTTCTTCTGTCGTTCTGTGTTTAGGCATTAGGGTTTGCTGGGCTGCGTCCCGACTCATTTAGGGTTTTGCCTGTCGCTTGAATTTTGTACCCTGCCTTGTTTTCACGGCACCTTTGGACTTTATTCATTTAACGTGTGTTTCACGTACCCTCATCTCCTGCGCCTGACTTCACCCCTCCTGCATATTAGAGTCATTCTGACAGGCTTGCCATAACAACAGGATTGAATACTTATTGATTTAAGAGATTTCAGCTTAAATTTCTACAAACAAAATTCCACTTTGACATTATGGAGTATTGTGTGTAGATCAGTGACAAAACATATTAATTTAATCAATTTTAAATTCAGGCTGTAACACAACAAAAGGTAGAAGGGGTGAATACTTTCTGAAGGCACACACATATACAGTATATAGAAGCTGAGAGAGAGAGAGAGATGTCTATTCGACATCCACGTCTTCGGCGCCCGGGGAACAGCGGGTTAACTGATTTGCTCAGGGGCAGAACGACAGATTTTTACCTTGTCAGCTTGGGGATTCGATCCAGAATGTGCATGTGTGTTATTCAGACGGTGAATGGGCAAGACAAAATATTTAAGTGCCTTTGAACAGGATATGGTAGAAGGTGCCAGGCGCACCGGTTTGAGTGTGTCAAGAACTGCTACGCTGCTGGGTTTTTTACACTCAACAGTTCACCACCCAATTAGGAAACTAGGCGTATGTCGCACATCACTATTTCACAGGAGAGGCATTTGAACATAAACATTTATTTTTTATAAAAATGTATGCCATCTGTAACTACGAAAAAATGAATAATTACAACCCGCTAGCAATGATTGAATGATATAATGGATGGTCTGGACATGATGAGAGATGAATTCGGATTGCTCTGCCATGTAGCATATTTCTGTCTATAACATGAGCTGCTCAGTATGTGTAGGTAATCCTTTCTAACGTTGCCTTTTTGAAAGAGGTCACGAAGTGTTGCTAATGCTCTCCACTTTCTGGAGGACGATTATCCCATGCTGACTCTCTCTCTGACTCTGAAAATGAATCAGACGATGAGGAAATCCCTGATTTAGGTAAAAACATTTTCAATGAAACAGACATTGCAGAATCTTCTGAAACGGCAATCAACAGTGTTGTTGTCACGGAAAAAGTTGCCCGAGTTTTGAAAACAGTGGATTGCCCGGTGGAATCAGAGTATGATAGCTAATGAGATGGAGAAAATTCTGGCGATTGATTACAAATATTAGGAGGGAGTCAAAAAGAAAACACACAGAAGGCTGTTGTGTAAAACACCTGTCTAGCTAGCTACAAAGAGAGTCTAGCTAGCTACATTTTTAGATATTCTACATTTCTAAATTTGTCAAAAAGTTGTTTTCATTGCAAATTATAGAATACTGTTAGCTAGCTAGCTAACCTTAGCTGGCTGGCTCACTAACTAACATTACGTGTATGATCTGTGTAGTAATATTATTTGTATCTCAGAAAGCCATTTGCATTGTAGTTATAGCCTAATGTTAGCTAGCTAGCTAACAATGAACCTAGTCGGTTAGCTTTAGCTACCTGCAGATTCATACATGATAGTAATGTTATGAATTGGGATTATGGTTCATTGTTTAGCTAGCTACCAACATGTTTAAACAAAATACTCCACTATGCAAGTAGCCATTTCACTGTACCATTGATGCCTTCTGTATCCTGTCCATGACAAATAAACTTAGATTTTATTTGATATAGTGTGTGTTTTACCAGAGACGGTAATGTGACGAACAACATGATCTGCACCAAAGTCAAATTAGGATATAACGTTAGGCTAAAAAGACAGTGTCCAAGTTCTAAAATTCTCTGGTAGAATGCCCTGCTTTTATTTCATCACACTCAAAACCGTAAGCTATTTTCTGTAATTAGCTTGCCATTAACTTATAAATAACGATCTTGTTGAAAGTTTATTTTCCTGTTATAATGAATACACATTCGCTAAAGTTAAGATGTTGTCAACTATGATATGGCCATTAGTTGAACTGGCTAGCCAGCTAACTTAACATTAGCTAGCTAGCTAACGAGCTACAAATTAACCAAAACATTGATATGGCCATTAGTTGAACTGGCTAGCCAGCTAACTTAACATTAGCTAGCTAGCTAACGAGCTACAAATTAACCAAAACATTGTTTAGAAAGTTGCTCTTAGTTGCCTGGTTTGCTAGATTGACATACAGTGCATTTGGAAAGTTTTCAGACCCCTTGACTTTTTCCCCAAAAAAATTACGTTACAGCCTTATTCTAAAAAGAAAAAAAAGAAGTCCTCATCCATCTACACACAATACCCCATAATGACAAAGCATAGATATTTTTGCAATTGTATCACAAATAAAAAACTGAAATATCACATTTACCTAAGTATTCAGACCCTTTACGCAGTACTTTGTTGAATCACCTTTGGCAGCGATTACAGCCTGAAGTCTTTTTGGGTATGACACTAAAAGCTTGGCACACCTGTATTTGAGTTTCTCCCATTCTCCTCTGCAAGATCCTCTCAAGCTCTGTCAGGTTGGATGCTCCCCATCCAACCTAAGCCACACAAGGACATTCAGAGACCCGAAGCCACTCCTGCATTGTCTTGGCTGTGTGCTTAGGGTCGTTGTCCTGTTGGAAGGTGAACCTTCACCCCAGTGTGAGGTCCGGAGCGCTCTGGAGCAGGTTTTCATCAAGAATCTCTCTGTAAATTTCTCAGTTCATCTTTCCCTCGATCCTTATTAATCTCCCAGTCTCTGCCGCTGAAAAACATCCCCACAGCATGATGTTGCCACCACCATGGTTCATCGTAGGGATGGTATTGGCCAGGTGATGAGCGGTGCCTGGTTTCCTCCAAACGTGACGCTTGGCATTCAGGCCAAAGAGTTCAATCTTGGTTTCATCAGAACAGAGAATATTGTTTCTCATGGTCTGAGAGGCCTTTAGGTGCCTTTTGGCAAACTCCAAGTGGGCTGTCATGTGCCTTTTACTGAGGAGTGGCTTCCGTCTGGTGACTCTACCATGGAGGCCTGACTGGTGGAGTGCTGTAGAGATAGTTATACTTCTGGAAGGTTCTCCCATCTCCACAAAGGAACGCTGGAGCTCTGTCAGTGGCCATTGGGTTCTTGGTCACATCCCTGCCAAGGCCCTTCTCCCCCGATTGCTCAATTTGGCCAGGCGGGCCAGCTCCAGGAAAGAGTCTTGTTAGTTCCAAACTTCTTCCATTTAAGATTGATGGAGGCCACCGTGTTCTTGGGGACCTTCAATGCTGCAGAAATGTATTAGTACCCTTCCCCAGATCTGTGCCTTAACATAATCCTGTCTCGGAGCTCTACGGACAATTCCTTCGACCTCATAGCTTGGTTTTTGCTCTGACATGCTCTGTCAACTGTGGGACTTATATAGACAGGTGTGTGCCTTTCCAAATCCTGTCCAATCAATTGAATTTACCACAGGTGGACTCCAATCAAGATGTAGAAATAGCTCAAGGATGATCAATGGAAACAAGATGCACCTGAGCTCAATATTTTTATTCTTTTTTTATTTCACCTTTATTTAACCAGGTAGGCTAGTTGAGAACAAGTTCTCATTTGCAACTGCGACCAATGTCAAGTCTTATAGCAAAGGGTCTGAATACTTCTGTAAATAAGGTATTTTAATTGTGCAATTATGGGGTATTATGTGTAGGTTGATGAGGATTTATTTTTTATTTCATCCCTTTTTAGAATAAGGCTGAAACGTAACAAAATGTGGAAAAGGTGAAGGAGTCTGAATACTTTCCCGAATGCACTGTATATTATTACGACGACTATACATTTAAATACTTAAAAAGCTCTGTTTCTGGGAGACAGTGCTGAGATTTGTCTACAGATGTTGATTCCCCTGGTGTACCCAGTGGAGCATCTGGACTTTAACTGATAATTGACTGTGGGTATCAGGCGCACAGCTGGAAGCATATCGATCACCAGGCACTGAATTGGAGGGCCATTAAGTTGTGGCTAAACATCATTGAACAATTGTGAGATGGACAGCTATGCCTGTGTACTTCCTCCATGCCTAGCCAGCTCCTCTTTCCTCTTGGGATCTAACGATTGCACGTCGGCCAGATCACACGAAAATCTCCACACACACACACATACACGTGCGTGCACACACTCACGCACACACACAGACGTACACATAGGGTTGCAAAGCTACTGGAAATTTCGTTTCTTCAGTCATTTTGATAATTAACAGAACATCTATTGCAATCTATTGTAATTTTGGTCATTTATAATTGAATAATTTTTTATAAAAATATTCATATATATAGTCTTCATTTTTTATATCTGTGTCCATATTGTCCTTCCAATTGGCTCATTCATCTCCCCTCCTCTCATCCTGTATCGATTCCCCAGGTCGTTGCTGTAAATGAGAATGTGTTCTCAGTCAACTTACCTGGTAAAATAAGGGTTAAATAAAATAAAATAAAAAGTCCATGAGTTTCTAGTACATAAACCATATTGTTAAAGCCTAATTAATAGCCTAATTAATCAAAACTAAGCATCTATTCAACGATGGCATTACTTCTGCAACTATTTACTGTTTTCACAACTACCACCAGTTTAACGCCAAAACATTGACAAAAAAAAAGACATATTAATGTAGTAAACTAAATAAAAGTGTGTAAAAATAATAAATAAAGGATATTTCATGCTGAAACTTTTATATTAAACAACAAATGGTATTCACTAAGTTGAAGGCTTATGTGTAAATCATCTTATTTAATTATTGCATATATTTTACATGTGATAAGGCCAGAGAGAGGGCCAGAGATAATTACAGACACGTGATAATCTGAAGTACCCAAAAGAGCCAGTAGATGTCTTGTGACAGATTACATAAAACCCTTGAATGATACCCAAATTCGGGTAGTTTACTGGTAAACTTAGATTAATATACCCTCTTTTTGAAACCCTACGCACACACATATGGGCAAACGTTTCTGTAATGCTCTTTGGATGGAGAAGCAAGTGAGTTGTACTAAACTAGGGGGATCTGGCACCATTATAAAACTGAAATCACTTGTCGCTTGTCATCGCCCCCCAATCTGCCCATTACACATTCATCGCTGCTCGTGAATAAAACATGAGGACATATCTAACTGAACAGAGGAACAGTCTAACATTAGGACATATCTAACTGAACAGAGGAACAGTCTAACATTAGGACATATCTAACTGAACAGAGGAACAGTCTAACATTAGGACATATCTAACTGAACAGAGGAACAGTCTAACATTAGGACATATCTAACTGAACAGAGGAACAGTCTAACATTAGGACATATCTAACTGAACAGAGGAACAGTCTAACATTAGGACATATCTAACTGAACAGAGGAACAGTCTAACATTAGGACATATCTAACTGAACAGAGGAACAGTCTAACATTAGGACATATCTAACTGAACAGTCTAACATTAGGACATATCTAACTGAACAGTCTAACATTAGGACATATCTAACTGAACAGTCTAACATTAGGACATATCTAACTGAACAGAGGAACAGTCTAACATTAGGACACATCTAACTTAACAGGAGGAAAAGTATTTTTGGCATCTGAGCTGTTACAAAGCGATTGCATTATGGAGCAATGTATGACTTAAGCTTTGAAAGGGCATTGAGGAGGATAAGAAGAATACCTGTTATGGTGCTACTTGGTTGAGATAACGGCTGTCCTTCTGTTACGCTGCACTGACACTGTACTTGAAAAGGACACCCCTTAAAGAATGAGTTCATTTGTGCTTTGGGAGAGAGGGGGGCGAAAAGGGAGCAGACATTTTGACAGGGCCCACTGAAGGTTAATGAAGTGCAAAAAGCATGTGTTGTCTGACACGAAAGCAGTGCAGCATAACACAGTGATTATACCAGCAACATGGATCAATACCAGCCAGACCACACTGGAACTGCCCAGGCATGCAGAACAACTGGAGAAGAAAGCTGCTTCAGGAAACAGAGGTAAAGTAACGGAATTGACATACAATCCTATATAATTCCTACAAGTTATAATATGGAAGAGAGAGGTTAAAAGAGGGCGAGGGGGAGAGAGGGAAAGAGGGGAGAGAGGGAGAGAGGGAGAGGGAGAGAAGGGGAGAAAGAAAGAACAGGGTTGTAGTGGGAATGGTGACGATGCTTCAGAAGGGCAAAGCACTGCTTCTCCAGTAGGAACACTTGACATCTTAAACAGAGTTTGAAAATCCCCCCAGAAGCGTAACATTACATTTGTAGTAGGGGCCAGAAGAAAACACACCATGAATCAGACTTTAGTGTGCTGACGCTGTAGGAATGACATTTAGGTTCAAAGAGCTCAGTGTTCCTCATGCTCAGAAGGGTTCTCCCCCCTAACACTGAGCTCAGTATTCCTCATGCTCAGAACGGTTCTCCCCCCTAACACTGTCTGATACTGTAACCAGGCTTGATCGAGGTGAGTGGATTTACTGTATTCAATCAAAGATGAATGGATTAATTAATGGATGGATGAATTAATTAACGAATAAATGGATGAATTGATTAATGAATGAATGAATGAATGAATGAATGTATGGATGAATGAATGAACAAACAAATAAATGGATGAATGAATGAATGAATGAATGAATGAATGAATGAATGAATGAATGAATGAATGAATGAATGAATGAATGAATGAAGAGGACAGTATCTACACAAAGGGACATTATTTTCTTAGTAGTGGATAGCTGTTCACTTCTGGGGCTTTTTGAGAGCAGCTAGCCTCACTGTAAAACTGTAGGAGTCATGAAAAGCTGAATAAGAGACCCGGTATTTATCCACTGGGTACGCACTGGTGGAATCAACGTTGTTCCCACATAATTTCAATGAAATTACGTTGATCCACTGTGGAATAAACGTTTAATTGACGTCTGTGTCGTGGGTAGAAACTTAAACATTTACACTTCTGTTTATTGGAATTAATAGCAGGGTAAATTCATAAAAATACCAAATGTCTGTGAAGGTTAATTCAGCAAACTGTTTCTAATGTGGGCTTGTGAGCTCTTAAATGAAATGTAAGTTTGTCCCTTTCAAGAAAACCAATAGCAGCTCAGTCCCTAACACAACTCAGCAAACAAGATAATTACACTCAGGCAACCTGTGGGACACCCCAAAATGTCAGAGCCTCTGTAATTACATGGGATATGCAACCCACCTCCGTCTCATGCAAACCAAAGCAAGATTCAAAACTGTTGTCCTCTGTACCCTCTCTGACACACATTCACTAAAGCCGTAATGCTCGCTAATGGTTTATTAAGATGTGCAAGTAAGACAATGTTCCTATGTAGCTCAACATTGACATTCACTGAGGGGAATTAACAAAGTCCATTGGAGTGTTTACCCTCCAGTCCACTGCTGTGACTATTACCTTATCTAAAACAGCCATCTCCCTCCAATCCCCTGCTGATTTGACATTTATTGGCGCCTCCGTAGGCAAAACCCTTTGGAGTCAAACTGATTGTTGTCCCCGATGTGGCCCAGAGCCACAGTGGATTGCTGGAGGGGAAACAAGGACCTTATTTAACATTTCAGCCCCCTACTGCTTCCTTCTCAATTTCTGTCACTTCCTGATTTCACCCCCCTACTGCTCCTATCTCAATTACTGTAACTTCCTGATATCCCCCCCTACTGCTCTCATTTCAATTCCTGTCACTTCCTGATTTCAGCCCCCTACTTCTTCCATCTCAATTACTGTCACCTTCTGATTTCAGCCCCCTACTGCTTCCATCTCAATTACTGTCACTTCATAATTTCAGCCTCCTAATGCTCCCATCTCAATTACAGTCACTTCCTGATTTCAGCCCCCTACTGCTCCTATCTCAATTACTGTCACTTCCTGATTTCAGTCCCCTAATGCTCCCATCTCAATTACAGTCACTTCCTGATGTTAGTCCCCTACTGATCCTATCTCAATTACTGTCACTTCCTGATTTCAGCCCCCTACTGCTCCTATCTCAATTACTGTCACTTCCTGATTTCAGTCCCCTAATGCTCCCATCTCAATTACAGTCACTTCCTGATGTTAGCCCCCTACTGCTCCTACCTCAATTACTGTCACTTCCTGACATCAGCCACCTACTACTTCCAGCTAAATTACTGTCACTTCCTAATTTCAGCCCCCTGCTGCTCCAATCTCAATTACAGTCACTTCCTGATATCCCCCCCCCCCCCCCCCCCCCCACTGCTCCCATCTCAATTACTATCACTTCCTGATGTTAGCCCCCTACTGCTCCTATCTCAATTACTGTCACTTCCTGATTTCAGCACCTTACTAATTCCATCTGAATTACTGTCAATTACAGTCACTTCCTGATGTTAGCCCCCTACTGCTCCTACCTAAATTACTGTCACTTCCTGACATCAGCCACCTACTACTTCCAGCTAAATTACTGTCACTTCCTAATTTCAGCCCCCTGCTGCTCCCATCTCAATTACAGTCACTTCCTGATATCCCCCCCCCCCCCCACTTCTCCCATCTCAATTACTATAACTTCCTGATGTTAGCCCCCTACTGCTCCTATCTCAATTACTGTCACTTCCTGATTTCAGCCCCCTAATACTACCATCTCAATTACAGTCACTTCCTGATTTCAGCCCCCTACTGCTTCCATCTCAATTACTGTCACTTCCTGATTTCAGCCCCCTACTGCTTCCATCTCAATTACTGTCACTTCCTGATTTCAGCCCCCTACTGCTTCCATCTCAATTACTGTCACTACCTGATTTCAGCCCCCTAATACTACCAGCTAAATTACTGTCACTACCTGATTTCAGCCCCCTAATACTAACATCTCAATTACAGACACCTCTTGATTTCAGCCCCCTACTGCTCCCGTCTCAATTACTGTCACCTCCTGATTTCACTCCCCTGCTGCTCCCATCTCAATTACTGTCACTTCCTGATTGCAGCCACTACTAATCCCATCTCAATTACTGTCACTTTCTGAGTTCAGCCCTCTACTGCTCTACTCCCAAAATCCCCAGGGGTACCAGAAATCCCAGTTAGAATGTTAGCAGAATGTTGCCACCCTACCAGTCTGCGTATTACAGTAAAACCCTGATCCGACTCCATCCTTCTCTTTCCTCTATACAGGTACAAAAGCAAGCACAAAACACCCTGTAGAGAAAGTAATTTAGCATTCAAAGGAATGACACAGAGGTTGACGAATTTACGGCCAGGTTCATAGTGACCATGGAGCCGGCAGCTGTGCTCACTGTCAACGCAGGAGACACCGGCACACATGGTCAAAGGCCACCCTTGTACAGAGCACAGCCCAGCTGAGGCTCATAAAGAAACAGTCGCCTTTGTACGGGATGCTAAGGTTTTTTTTACTTATCAATGCGAGCAGAAACAATAACAATCGTATGGAAAGGAGAGTAGAGTAAATTAGCTGAGTTTATTAATCACATGCACGGTGGGGCAGATGTCATAGCAGGATACAGTGAAATTCTGCTATGTACAAGGAGAGTAGAAATTGAAAAGGAGAGTGGAGATTGAAAAGGAGAGTAGAGATTGAAAAGGAGAGTGGAGATTGAAAAGGAGAGTGGAGATTGAAAAGGAGAGTGGAGATTGAAAAGGAGAGTGGAGATTAAAAAGGAGAGTAGAGATTGAAAAGGAGAGTAGAGATTGAAAAGGAGAGTGGAGATTGAAAAGGAGAGTAGAGATTTGAGCTGTTATGCTACACCTTTATTCAGTGCTAGTGTTACAGAATGGTTCCATGCTATATATATATATATATTTCAGAAACAAATAAATATCAAAGAAAAAAAGGGAAACAAGCTCTGCCTGTAACTGGGTCCTCCGAACACCCGCGTGTGAGACAGGTGTGATTTGAGAGTGCACAGATTCCCTTGACACGAGCTTCTGCTCAAATGAGGCTGACAGCAGGCACAGCGGTTGAGAACAAGAGGCTCCATGTGAAGAAAATGAATAAGGAAATACATCACCCAACAACTGCACTCAACGGTTTTTTTTCTCCCAATAATTACAGAGGCAAAGTCAGGACCAAACCCCTGATGGAAATGTCCCCCTCCCAGGCCAGAGGTCAACGCTGTATTCTTTCCTCCCTCTCGGTTGTCTGCATTCGTTGGCAGGCTCCGATGGGTGATGATGAAGCATCTCTCTCTCTCACACAGACCATTGCTCTCTCCTTGAAGTACCCTGGCGTCAGATGCTACTAGACCTATAAAGAGCATTACCCTCTTTATGAAAGAAAGTCACAGGGAGGTACCAAGAGCAGTGGTTCAGAGGACCAGAGCCAAGGAAGGGGCACCGGACTGTAAATTGAGTAGGACTGGCATTTTAGAAAGCACACAGACCCACAGCAACCCTCCATACATCATCCTGGAAGTAATTTATCAACAACATAAACAGCATGAAGGGACTTGATGATACCACAGTTAGTTAATGGGTGCCTAATTGGAAAACCAACTGGCTGTAATAAAAAGACAAGCCATTTACTGTAGGGGTAAATACAATAGGAAAGTTCCTAATGTGTCTATGGTCTCATAATTAACATGGTCAGAGAATTAACATGGTCAGTATAATTAACATGGTCAGTATAATTAACATGGTCCGTCATAAATAACATGGTGAGTATAATTAACATAGTCAGTATAATTAACATGGTCAGTATAATTAACATGGTCAGTATAATTAACATGGTCAGTATGATTAACATAGTCCATAGAATTAACATGGTCAGTATAATTAACATGGTCAGTATAATTAACATGGTCAGTATGATTAACATAGTCCATAGAATTAACATGGTCAATATAATTAACATGGTCAGTATAATTAACATGCTCAGTATAATTAACATGCTCAGTATAATTAACATGGTCAGTATAATTAACATGCTCAGTATAATTAACATGGTCAGTATAATTAACATGGTCAGTATAATTAACATGCTCAGTATAATTAACATGGTCAGTATGATTAACATGGTCCGTAGAATTAACATGGTCAGTATAATTAACATGGTCAGTATAATTAACATGCTCAGTATGATTAACATGGTCCGTAGAATTAACATGGTCAGTATAATTAACATGGTTAGTATGATTAACATGGTCAGTATAATTAACATGGTCAGTATGATTAACATGGTCAGTATGATTAACATGGTCAGTATAATTAACATGGGCAGTAAAAATGTACATGGAATGTATAATGAACATGGTCACAGTGCCCAAAGAAAAACTGATTGTAGCTTTAATGACCTACATGACCAAAAGGGAGAATGGAAAGCGCAGATGTGATTTGAAGCTAAAACTTCAGCAGATGTTCATTGAACAAAACAATGCGAAATGTGACTTCATTATATGCTCTGAATAACAGTAGGGTTGAAGAAAATCAGGCTGGATGAAGTCCTCCACCAGCCTGGGTAAGATTCTCATGAAGACAGTCAGACGTCTAGACCAGAGAGACAGTGTTATAGGTTTGTGCCCGAGTCGTTTAGCGAGGTATGAACCTTTGACCAAACAGTCTCCAGCACCAACTGTCAAACTCTCCACACAACACCTCCCTACAGTATGTGTGAGGTCAGCCCACGACAAAGAAAGAGTTCACTGGTGTCTCACAATCTACCAAACTGACCACATGCAGTCCCTTCAGATCAGTGTTGCTGGTATAACTCCACTGTGGATGTCCACTCACACAACATAATATCCAGGTTGTACTGTATGGTTACTCATTAGGTGACTCACCATACAAAAGCTCTGAGATGGTGAATTCTAGAGAAATCCATTGAATCTTAGAGAATAATCAGACCGTAATCTTATAGAATTCGAGAAAATCCTTAAGTTTTCTAAAGAATCCTTGAGAATGTATAAAGAATCCTTGAGAATGTATAAAGAATCCTTGAGAATGTATACAGAATCCTTGAGAATGTATAAAGAATCCTTGAGAACTGAAAGTCTTCTGAAATAAACCAGCTACAGTACATAGACTCGTGTAAAGTACATACTCGTTATTAACAGACTTGATCAAAAATCCACAATAACCTTGCGTTTTCAGATAATAATTTGTTGAGATGGTCTATTACATTGTAACTACTATAGATCCATCCACTAGACAACCTCGTGTGCCTCTCCATCACTGCCTCAAGGGGACAATGTCAAAAGCAGAAGACTGATTTCCCAGAAGAGACATTGACCGAGAGTGATCAACGATGATTCATGTTGACTAAGTGCAAAGTAATGCCCTCCCAAATGGACACCAGGTTAGTAATCTGCAGTCTCTTTTCATGGTCAATCAGGGCCTGTATTCACAAAGCGTCTAACAGTAGAAGTCCTGGCCTGGGAACAGTATTCCTTTTTAAATCATAACAAATAGGATTACATGGACAGGGTAAGACCTGATCCTAGATCAGTAATCCTACTTGGAGAGGCTTTATGAATACAGGTCCTGCTCTAATTTACAGACAGATACCATTGAAGCAAACATCCAGTAATGTACAAGTATTGATTTGGCTCTCTTCCCTGTCAAAAGTATTACTTAATAATAGGTGAGTTCATAATTAAGTGGCGTTTTGTGTCCTGCTACAAGAATTGAAATCCATATATCTGGTCCCTTGAAATACGATGCAGCATTAGGTACTTCTTTTTGTCCATAATATCAAGATGAAAAAGATACAGCTAAAAAGAAAATGGTCATTGCTGGGAAGCAATCTTCCACACTGTGAAGATTGTGCAACATCTCTTGAGGCTCACTGTGCAATGTACCATCCATTAATCAGTTGATACGCCATGTTTACAATAGGCTATTCTGCAGGCATGCTAAAATGCTTGTATACGCTCCTGGTGCAAACACCTAACACCACCTACTCACGTTGGGGCCAACAGACACACACACACACGGACACACGCACCACACACACACACACACACACAAACACACACACACACACACACACATGCACACAGATACACACACACACGCACACACGCACACAGACACAGACACAGACACAGACACACACACACACACACGCACACACACGCACACAGACACACACTAACGCACACACGCGCACACACACACACACACACAGACACACACACGCACACACGCACACACGCACACACGCAAACACGCACACACGCACACACGCACACACACACACACACATACACACACACACACACACACACACACACACACACGCACACGCACACACACGTTTCCCCTTCCCAATGTCACAACACTGTGGGATATCTAAGTGAATGCAGACTGGGGACTGTAACGACTGCACTCTGCACCTGCCTGTGCCATGACAACAAACTGGGCTCTTTCATGTGCAGGGAGAGCAATCAGCACAATGGGATGTTTTACAAAGAAATAAAGAGAGAGAGAGAGAGTGTGTGTGTAACACAGTACTAATCACAGGCATAATCCTGCTCTGTTTTATTAATCACCTGCTCCGTTTTATTAATCAATCCTTCTAGGTTCCACCTGGGGAACTCATAATATACTATATATTGAACACGACCATGTCTTGTCTATTAGCCAGCCTGTGTGAGTCCAACCATGCTAATATTCACAGATAATAACACTGTGGGACAATGGGGTCTGGCTGGGCACGACTGGGAGAATGTATCTCATTCTATGGCTCAGACTTCATGGAAAGCTAAGTGATTTAATCCAATGTAGAATGGAACTGCTGTACTACATGGACGGCTAGCGACAAGTAGACTAACTGTGTGGGTACACATACTAGTCTGTGATAGGCTATTACAGCGTACGCTGTAGTGATATAATGACATATATTCAAAGGTAAACCCTTATACGTTGATGAAGATGAAACTGTCTGTCGAAACGTTGGTTTAAACAGGTGTGCGTTTCTTTCGCCTACAACGTTTGTTTTGCATGGCATAGAAATTGAGACTCAAGTATTCGATTTGGACCTTGAGCCTACATTTACACACAAAAGACCTCTGACTGTTTTCATAGGAACTGAACCAACACAATACATTTTGCCTTGATAATTATTCAATGTGAGTATCAAAATCATCCAGTGTTGATAGGGAGAGGGAAGGTGTGTGCTGCTGGAAAGCATTCATTATCGTCCAGATCTCATCACACTGCCACCGTGCATCACTTCATAATCCAGCCATAGCACCAAGGACTGCAACTTACATTTTCCCCCAAAAATCCTCACTGTCTAGCGGTAACGACGTTGTCCTCTGGAGATGTGTTACGGTAACGACGTTGTTCTCTGGAGATGTGTTACGGTAACGACGTTGTCCTCTGGAGATGTGTTACGGTAACGACGTTGTCCTCTGGAGATGTGTTACGGTAACGACGTTGTCCTCTGGAGATGTTTTACGGTAACGACGTTGTCCTCTGGAGATGTGTTACGGTAACGACGTTGTCCTCCAGAGATGTTTTACGGTAACGACGTTGTCCTCCAGAGATGTGTTACGGTAACGACGTTGTTCTCTGGAGATGTGTTACGGTAACAACGTTGTCCTCTGGAGATGTGTTACGGTAACGACGTTGTCCTCCAGAGATGTGTTACGGTAACGACGTTGTCCTCCGGAGATGTGTTACGGTAACGACGTTGTCCTCTGGAGATGTGTTACGGTAACGACGTTGTCCTCTGGAGATGTGTTACGGTAACGACGTTGTCCTCCGGAGATGTGTTACGGTAACGACGTTGTCCTCCGGAGATGTGTTACGGTAACGACGTTGTTCTCTGGAGATGTGTTACGGTAACGACGTTGTCCTCTGGAGATGTGTTACGGTAACGACGTTGTCCTCTGGAGATGTGTTACGGTAACGACGTTGTCCTCCGGAGATGTGTTACGGTAACGACGTTGTCCTCCGGAGATGTGTTACGGTAACGACGTTGTTCTCTGGAGATGTTTTACGGTAACGACGTTGTCCTCTGGAGATGTTTTACGGTAACGACGTGTTCCTCTGGAGATGTGTTACGGTAACGACGTTGTCCTCCAGAGATGTGTTACGGTAACGACGTTGTCCTCCGGAGATGTGTTACGGTAACGACGTTGTCCTCTGGAGATGTGTTACGGTAACGACGTTGTCCTCCAGAGATGTGTTACGGTAATGACGTTGTCCTCTGGAGATGTGTTACGGTAACGACGTTGTCCTCTGGAGATGTTTTACGGACTGGCAGTTCATTTTTTTTCCTGAACTGTCATAATAAATGCTGTTTACAGAGGCCTTAGGGTGACCAGGATGCAAAGTGCGCAGTAGCATATTAATCAGACTTTGAGCAAAGAACACTGAGTGGGTATCAACAGTCAAATTGTCTTGCTGATCTGAAAAGAGATGATGACAAGACGACCATACAGCCTATATGATTGCTGTCGTGTGCCTACGAGGGATGGGCATCTGGTGTCAATAGCATTAGATCAAGGAAGTGGTATAGGCTATGCAAATTGAACTGCGGCATGTAATGTTGACATGCAGAGGTCGACACCAGATGTAGGCTACCCCAGGGCCGGCTCCAGGGGGCCCTTGACCCCAAGTATTATTATAATTGTATTTTTAACTCAGTCGGGGTCTCAACATGCTTTTGAGAAAAGTGGAATACCGAATTACCGACGGGGCATGAAGGTTACGTGCCCAGGGGCCCAGACCTCCAGGGGGCCCCCACTGATTTTATTAGCCACTCTCACTTAAATATCAATGGCATAATTCATGGCAAAATGTGTAGAATTTCACGCTGGCATTTCTTGTCATGAATCTTGCCCTAAAGGCAGCTCTGCAGACTGGTCACTAACTGGCACAGCCACAAAGTCATAAAATCAGATTTTAAACCTTAACCCTAACCTTAACCACACTGCCAATCCTAATGTCTAACTCTAACCTTAAATTTAGACCAAAAATATATTTTTGTGTTCATAAATTTTTCCGATTTTGCCAATTTTGACTTTTTAGCTGGCCCATGTAGTGGAAATCGCTCAGTTGTGCCCACAAGGCAAGATTCCTAATAATAAATGTCAACCTGCTTGAATTTCAGGAATGTGATTTATATCTGCAAAAATGTCTCTCCACCTGATGGAAAAATGTGTAGAATTGCAACCAAATATTGCATAGTGCCCCAAAAAGGCTAGATTTTTATGCAATTATACACATTTTGCCATCGAGACATTTTTGCGGGCAGAGCTGAGCAATTTCTCCTAGATGGGCCAGCTGCAAAGTCCAAATTGGCTAAATCTAAAACAATTGGTCTTCTAAGTACCATGTTCAGGGTCCATGTAGCATGTTCAGGGTCCACCCTAAATCAGTGTAACCAATACTGCTCATACCAACACATGCAGCAAACACAGTATTGTCCAAATCACTTCTAAGAACTTGAATCATTAATATATTGTCTCAGGTGCAATGTATTGTCTCAGCGTGATTCGAGACATAAAACCTTCCCAAATAATAGAGTCCTAAAACCGTTTTCAACATTGTACTATAAGAAACCATGAAGATTACAATGGGTTTCAAATAATCAATCCAATGGTTTGCCAATTAATGATGTATCTGCGTGCTGTGTTTGGTGCCGACCCACTGGGCACAGACGTCAATTTAACTTCTATTCCACGTTGGTTCAACCTAATTTCTTTGAAATGACGTGAAAACAACGTTGATTCAACCAGTGTGTGCCGATGTGGAGCGCGCAACAGTTAAATCACAGCCCACCAAAGCCTACAGTCTATTGGCTGAGGGAAGGCTTGTCTATCAGTTTAGGCAAAGGTATATTAAAAAGGGTGTTGTGAGGTTTTAAGTCAAGACATCGTTTTGTTTGGAGTTCTAGGCGTAACACTCGCCCACAATGATGTAACCTTTGAGGAAGAGGAATAGTCTTGTAGATTAAATAGATGCCAATTTCCATCCCTATATGTCCCTTTGGGCTATATATTCTCTCCTTCAAACCCGAGGTAATCAGATAGATGAGGAATATGTCTGTAACCTTCTCTGTAGTCTCCTACATTGTAACTAACGCGCCTTACACGAAATTATAAACAAGAGGCGCTTGCACCTTTCATCATTTACCATTCTCCTATTTTAAAACAAATGTAGTTTCAGTATAACGATTTACAGAAATCCTATTTTTAATAAAATAGGTGGATGACGAGTTTGAAATGGGTCTACGGTAACCGAGAAAATATGCATATAGAGGTGCGTAATCTCCCCTGAACAATCCACCGGCTAATAGGCATAGGCAACTCACGTATTCGCTTGAGCATACGGCAAGAATATTTATTGAGCTCTCGCTCAATGCCTGCATTGAACGGGAAGCCTGGCAAGTAAATGCGTCCCCTTAGCGCTAGCCTATTTTCATGCCTTTTTACTGCACAGCCGAATCTTTCCGTACAAAAAGACACCACCCTCCAAAAAAAAATGTTTTTAAAAGTATTAAGACATAATTACTGCATAAGACATCAAAGGATTGTTCCTTACCTCGCGCACACGTGACCATCATAAAAAATACGAGATTCCAAAATATAACTCCAGTTTTAATCCTCATTTTTTTAGCTTGGAAAAAGTCCACTGGACCACATTTAATACATCCTCTCTTGAAAAGCTTTAAGAAGTCCATCGACCTGATTCGATATCCCTCTATGTCATCTGTTATCATGTTATTCTCTTCTCAATCTCCTCCGTTTCTTGAGCCGGTAGCAGTGTGTCTTCCGTGGTGGCTGGTGCGCGGTCACAGATCGAAGTGAACGGCGTTGCTGGGATGCTACAGCAACCTTGACGAGGACTCAACCATCTCACCAACAGGGGCAAAACTCTCAGCTCGATTCCTCGCGAGCTGGTAGGTTGTTTAAATTCAAGTTTTTTATCTAGTGTTTTCTGTCAAAATATCTCACCACATGAGCAGAGATAGTGACATAGCCATCAAATAAAAACAATCCTGAACCACACTAGTCAAGTGCATTCCACGAAAATACGCCGAACGAAAATATAAACGCAACATGTAAAGTGCTGGTCCCATGTTTCATGAGCAGAAATAAAATATCCCTGACATTTTCCATACTGCGCAAAAATATTATTTATCTCAAATGTTGTGCACAACTTTGTGTATGTCCCTGTTAGTGAGCATTGTATCCTTTGTCAATATAATCCATACACCTGACATAAACTGATTAATAAACTGATTAAACAGCGCGATCATTACACAGGTGCACCTTGTGCTGGGGACAATTAAAGGTGCTGAGGAGCATTTCTGTCTGTAAAAAAAGCCCTTTTATAAGGGAAAACTCATTCTGATTGGCTTGGCCTGGCTCCCCGCCCTGACTCCCAAGTTGCTGGGCCTATGACCTCCCAGGCCCACCTATTGCAGTGCCCCTGTGAAATCTATAGATTAGGGCCTTATGCATTTATTTCAATTGACTGATTTACTTATATGAACTGTAATGCAGAAAAATCTTTAAAATTGTTGCATGTTGCGTTTATATTTTTGTTCAGTGGAAATACATATATCAGATCTTCTCGGTGCCGATTCTAGGCTATGGTAGGCTAATCTTTAACCATTAAAAAAATATAGATATTTTCTTTAACAAAATCCTAAATTGAATGTATAGTTGTTGTTGCCATGTAGACGTACTTGTTGACAACACTTTTAATTAGAAAATGATACCAAACTTAATAATAAGTGAGTTCCGTTTGGTAAAGGAATGATGATTCAAGAAAATCTCTCCTTTCCATTGTAATGGTGGCATTCGTAGTTGAATTGTAATGGATGAATGGATGTAACCTATGTCTACTTTAACTAATTGCAGTTATTTAATCGTAATTTCGTGAAATTACCCTGGCATAAACCATCCTCTCAAATACTGGTGACACCATTCCGATGTAAACCAGCTGCATAATTCTACCGCATTTGAATCAGAAGATACATTGCATCTTCCCGGATTCAATTTCCCTTTTCAACTCTAAAGTTGAGTTATTTCCAGGACTAAGTAGCAGTGTAGAAGGCCACTCCTGCCATCTACAGGCTATGTGCCCCGTCAAATTCTTTCCTCAATGACAACACGGAATCGCTCTCTCTCTTTTTTCTCCGTTCTGTCTTCTCTCTCGTTCTCCCTCCCTCCCTCCCTCACACACACACACACACACACACACACACACACACACACACACGGCCTACGTCTTTTTCAGTTCGGACCATTTGAATATGTGTGCCATCTAGCAGCTATGTGTCTGTGTTTTCACATCCAACACGCTTTACCATCTACTGTTCATTACTGGAGCTTTAATGTACAAATTATACATACAAAAAAACACATTTTGGTGTCTATTTTGCCATTATTGCGCACTATAGGCTACTGTTTGTGTCTTTTTGAATCGCCCTGCATAATTACGAAGGGCTCGTGAAGTCAAACGCTTGAAGGCGCGAGGCTCTTGGAACTCTCCAAGGTGCTGAAGTCTGCATTCTACAAATCAGTATTTCGAACATTTTGTTTCAAGAGACGGAGATCGAGTAAGGCAATCCGCTCAGTCTTTGTGTGCAGATAGACGTTGACTTCGCACTTGCATTTTAATGAACCCAAGGCCACATGACATACATAGCGTTGGGCTCCCGAGTGGCGCAGCGGTCTAAGGCACTATAGACCCTGGTTCGATTCCAGACTCTAGCACAACCGGCTGTGATTGGGAGTCCCGTAGGGTGGCGCACAATTGACTTTCCTTAGTTATAAAAAACAAAAGTAGGAGCATCCCAGGTTTCTGCAGACAGGCTTGCTTCATCCTACAGGCTAGGGCTACTTGCGTTGAGATGTATGTTCACTCGAATACAACTCTTGCCCCCCAAAAAATCATAATGCACATTCTTCAAGGCCCGTGCACACACATTTTTGAAATAAGCATTGTGTCTTTTTGGGGGGGCAAGAATTGTATGACCAGACCCATCTGCAAGCGAAGGATTCACCCGAGAGAGGGTGCCATAATAGAATCAAATCCGTTACATGAGAGCAGTGGCGATTTTATCACATACATTTTGGAGGGAAAACAAAAATGGTGGTATACATGACAACAAAGCCCCTACACAACACAACACTAAACAATACATTAATTAATTATACCACTGCTAAACGTGGCTATTAGCGGAGCCTTGTCTGGCAGCGAAACAGTTCATTCAGCCTCATTTACTGCCTTTAAAAAAACATAGATGATATGGCTGACTTGCTTAAACAAGTGTGGTTTCTACTGACAATTGAGATGTACACACTATGGCTTAAGGGGATGACAATCAGATAAGAGGCAAACCGTAATTGCGATTAAGACATTAATGAGCGAGCTAGGACGGACGTAGTCAATATAACTATTTGTTCAGCACTTTTGAAATGTACATCGACAGAATTCAGAACATGGGCCATTATTACAGTGTTCTCCCTGTACACCAAGTCAGAATCGTAGGATAAATAAAGGGGGTATATGAGCAGACAATGAAAGCTCTAACAATATTTGATGATTACATTTCTCAAAAACAGGTTATAGGCTACATGTGCACCACCAAATCAGAACAGTAGGCAAAATTAAGAGGTGAAAATAGACCAAATTATTAGGGTGAGGCACATGGGCTACTAACAGCTTACTACACAACATACACTTAGTATTCATTTCTTAGCTACAGTATACACATCTCCCTGGCATATTACATAATTTATGCAGCAGCATACAATACATTTTTGGATCACTTGAAAAAGAAGGTGGCGCGGTGGTCCTTCGTGGGCAAATTTTGTCATCAAACTTTGTCATCAAAGTCTGGCATTCTCAGGATGTATGGTGCTTTTAAGACAATGGGGAACTAAAAAAAGGGAGAATCATGATGACGTCAGTGATCTTCAGATTGTAGCTCTAAAAAGAGGCCCGAGTTCCCAATTTACAATTCCAATTTGGATGAAAGTTCAAAACGTATTTTCCCAGTCGTAGCTCTATTTCCCGAGTTCCCAGTTGTCTTGAACTCACTAAAGTCAGATTTTGCAGTTCCGAGTTAACAGTTGTTTTGAGCGAGGCACAAATCATGCTTCATTGACAGCATGGCCAATGTTGAATGTTTATAATTTTAAACTAGGAAAAGAACCCTTAATCTTAGACTTGGGACCACACATCCGATACACTGAATAGTAGGCTAATGGTTGCTTTACAATGCTTGGAGTTAGACACTGATTCCTTCCTAACAACTCATTGTTGAATTTGCAATTTACAACTTGTTGTGTAATGTTTATGTCCAATGGCCGCTGAGCACCAATATGTCTTATCTATACTTTCTCTTCATTATTTCTCTTCCATATGACAATGATTAAAAATGATTTGCCAGTAGATTGTCGACTTGATTCATGATGATGACTGCTAGCTAAGATTTTGAAAGTGTGATGTTGACATGATCAGTCCAATCAAAGCTACTGTAGATATAACGTGATTTGACTTCATTTTACCTACATTTTGGAACTGCCTTACTCAAGAAAACAAAAAAGAGACCATGTTTGTATGCGGCTTTATTAACTCAATGATATATATTTTGACATTGTTTGCACTGACATGTGACATGTATTTATGCCAAAATAACGTGCAAAACTAAACAAATATTTGTATTATTAGAAAAGGTTTAGAAAAAAATGTGAAGCTGAAAATGACGGGTCACCACTGCCTGACAGAGAGAGTGCCATAATAGAATCAAATCCATCACCTGAGAGAGGGTGTCATGATAGAATCAAATACATCACCTGAGAGAGAGGGAACCATAATAGAATACATCACCTGAGAGAGAGGGAACCATAATAGAATCAAATACGTCACCTGAGAGAGAGGGAACCATAATAGAATACATCACCTGAGAGAGAGGGAACCATAATAGAATCAAATACGTCACCTGAGAGAGAGGGAACCATAATAGAATCCATCACCTGAGAGAGAGGGAACCATAATAGAATCAAATACGTCACCTGAGAGAGAGGGAACCATAATAGAATACATCACCTGAGAGAGAGGGAACCATAATATAATCAAATCCATCACCTGAGAGAGAGGGAACCATAATATAATCAAATACGTCACCTGAGAGAGAGGGAACCATAATATAATCAAATACGTCACCTGAGAGAGAGGGAACCATAATATAATCAAATACGTCACCTGAGAGAGAGGGAACCATAATAGAATACATCACCTGAGAGAGAGGGAACCATAACAGAATACATCACCTGAGAGAGAGGGAACCATAATATAATACATCACCTGAGAGAGAGGGAACCATAATATAATACATCACCTGAGAGAGAGGGAACCATAATAGAATACATCACCTGAGAGAGAGGGAACCATAATAGAATACATCACCTGAGAGAGAGGGAACCATAACAGAATACATCACCTGAGAGAGAGGGAACCATAATAGAATACATCACCTGAGAGAGAGGGAACCATAATAGAATACATCACCTGAGAGAGAGGGAACCATAATAGAATACATCACCTGAGAGAGAGGGAACCATAATAGAATACATCACCTGAGAGAGAGGGAACCATAATAGAATCAAATACGTCACCTGAGAGAGAGGGTGCCATAATAGAATCAAATCCGTCACCTGAGGGGGAGGGTGCCATAAATCTTCTTCTTGTCAATCTCAATAATTGTTTTTTCTCTCTCCAGTGTCATGACGTGGCCCTGTTGGGGATGTTTATGACCCCCATAAATACCTTTCCCCCTTTTCTCTTTCTCTTTCTACTCTACAGACTGCACTCTTGGAAAGCCCTTTGTTAACATAGAGTATGGTAACATCAAAAGGTTGGGAACGGAACAATATTTTGGTAATTCAACCAGGTGAAAGTATCCGTTGGTACCTCTTGGGGCAGTATTTTCATGGCCGGATGAAAAATGTACCCAATTTAAACTGGTCACTACTCTTGCCCAGGAAATAGAATATGCATATTATTAGTAGATTTGGATAGAAAACACTCTGAAGTTTCTAAAAGTGTTTGAATGGTGTCTGTGAGTATAACAGAACTCATATGGCAGGCAAAAACCTGAGACAATTTCAACCAGGAAGTGTAAGGTCTGAAAACTGTAGTTCTACTTTTGAATCCCTAGAGAAACTACAAATACTTAGGGGTCACGTTGCAATTCCTAAGGCTTCCATTGGCTGTCAAAAGCCCTCCGAAAGTTGTTTCATACGTATCCAGTAACCGGGCAGAATATAGGAGCTCAGTTACTGAGTGGACTGCTGGAGGACAAAGAGATTGGAAATGCGCAGTCACATGAGCGCGCCTTTCCTTATTTTTCTTCTGAAATGAATACGGTATTGTCCGGTTGGAATATTATCGCTTTTCTACGAGAAAAATACCATAAAGATTGATTTTAAACAGTATTTGACATGCTTCTAAGTACGGTAATGGAACATTTTGACTTTTCGTCTCTGGTTCCGCGCTCGCGCGTTATTCCTTTGGATAGTGCTCTGAACGCACTAACAAAACGGAGGTATTTGGACATAAATATGGATTATTTGGAACAAAAACAACATTTCTTGTGGAAGTAGCAGTCCTGGGAGTGCATTCTGACGAAGATCAGCAAAGGTAATACAATATTTCTAATAATAATTCTGAGTTTAGGTTGCCCCGAACTTGGCGGGTGTCTGAATAGCTAGCCGTGATGGCTGAGCTATGTACTCAGAATATTGAAAAATGTGCTTTTGCCGAAAAGCTATTTTAAAATGTGACACAGCGTTTGCATCCAGGAGTAGTCTATCTATAATTCTTAAAATAATTGTTATATATTTTGTCAACGTTTATGATGAGTATCTCTGTAATGTGTGTGCTCATTGTGCTCATTCACCGGTAGTTCTGGAGGCTAAACATTTTCTGACATTTTCTGAACGTCACGCGCCAATGTAAAATGCTGTTTTTGGATATAAATATGAACTTTATCTAACAAAACATACATGTATTGTGTAACATAATGTCCTAGGAGTGTCATCTGATGAAGATCATCAAAGGTTAGTCCTTCATTTAGCTGTGTTTTGGGTTTTATTGACATATATGCTTGCTTAGAAAATGGCTGTGTGATTATTTTTGTCTATGTACTCTCCTAACATAATCTAATGTTTTGCTTTCGCCGTAAAGCCTTTTTGAAATCGGACAATGTGGTTACATCAAGGAGAAGTGTATCTTTAAAATGGTGTAAAATAGTCGTATGTTTGAGAAATTGAAATTATTCGATTTTTGCTGTTTTGAATTTCGCGCCATGCTATCTTGTCAAGCAATCCCGTTAACGGGATCCTATCTCAAATGGGTCCCCAACAGGTTAAAGAACATGATGTCAGATCTGTTGTTGTCTGGGAGATTGTATCTGATGATAGGACGACATAAACTGTATCTTGGAAAGTCTACACATTCTAGTTATCAGATTCACATGGAATTGTTGTGCAATTTAAATATTTAAATGTGAAACTATTTGTGAAAAGATTAAATGTAATTTCAGTTATTTAAAATGAGAGAATTGTTTTCATAAGCAAAATATTCTCACTCAGTGGCCACGCCCATGTGAATAGGCATTGGTTGGAAATGATGAACCATCCCCTGTTCTACATTTCTATAAGAACCCCCGTGACCCAGTTCAGGACGGACTAAGCTAATGGTTGAACAACTACAACCTAACGAAATTAACATTGTGTTCCTGATGATGTGGGGACTGATGTCCATACGTTTAGAAGGGCTAATTTCAACGTGGAAGTGACGATCGCCACGCTGGAAGGATGTATTTTGACTACACCAGCCAGAATATAGCATGAGCTTAGTATGGCAACTTGGTATGAACTTTGAACTCTTCTTCACTGAAGAAGTGATACATCCTAGATGTTGAGTTATTAGTAGCAGCTGTAAATGGGCGTGGCCTAGGAAAGGATGGACAATCTCTTCAGAACGACAGGGTACTACAACGTATCTGTTCTACCACACAACGACAGGGTACTACAACGCATCCATTCTATCACACAACAACAGACTACAACGTATCTATTCTACCACATGACGACAGACTACAATGTATCCGCCCAAAAATATTCTTCAAAGGACAAGGGAGATCTCTGCTGGGAAACCCAGCCTTCCATTATCGACCAATCTATCGAAGCGCAGCTCAGAGTAAATATATTTCTTGCATTTTCCTTTTCCGAATGGGCGGTTATTTAGTATGCATAAGATTCTGTATTTACGATAGCATAGCTTCATAAGGTCCGATAGAGACCCAATCCTTTTGTTCCTCAGTCTTTCCGCTCTTTCATTCAAACCCAACCCCCTTTCTTTGTGTATCCAGCCGTCATATCGGTTTCGTCCGCTAGGGACGTTTTCTTTTATGACATAATTAGTAATCAATGTATGATCCATCCTGTGTATATGTAATTCTGTGTGATTATCTAGGTATTTAGTTGTCAGTGTCCGTGTATAGGTGATGAGGAAAGGAGTCAATCGCAGGACACCGAACTGAGTAAAAAATAAGTAATTTACTCAAATAAAAATTCAGAATACAAAATCCACGCAGGGAAAACAAGAACTACAAACACAACGAACAAAACCAACAGTAAAACATTAACGCACAAAACATCATGATGACCAGAGGGTTTAAATAGGAAAGTAATCATAACCAAATGGGAACCAGGTGTGAACAATCAAGACATAACCAATTGACAAAGAAACCTGGATCGGTGGCAGCTAGAAAGCCGGTGACGATGACCGCTGAACGCCGCCCCAACAAGGAGAGGCACCAACTTCGGCGGAATTCGTGACATTAGTAAATAAATAATTAAACCAAATTTTGTATTGCTGATTCAACTTGTTAGACAGGGTTCGTGAAGATAACCAATAATTTTATGACGTTCAGATGAGACTGAATAAGGTGACGATTAATAATTGACTGCTATTGATTTAAAAGGTGACCAGGTCTTTAAGAGTTTATTCGGAAGACAACAGCTCTATAAACATTCTTCCGTGGTGCCCCGATTTCTTAGTTAATTACATTTACATGATTACTTTAATCAGGTAATATTAATTACAAAGAATTGATTTGATAAAATAGCATGTCATATATAATTTAATCCATAGTAAAGACACAACATCATGACACCCCGTGTGAGGAATCTAAAATAGGATGACGCTTTCATTTTGATTAAGCCTATATAAAATTGAAAATCAGATTGCACAATACACCCAGGTTATTATACACATTATTGGAGTTGTAGACAGGAGTTGGTGAGCTGTGTGTGTGTCTGTTTTGGAGGCTGCCTCCGTGCTGTTCTCTGATGTAGCCAGTGGGTAGAGTTAGCTATACATTTCTAGTACAAGGACACGATCCAGCTACTTATAGAAATTTGAGAAATAGAGCGTTTGGCCAAACATAGTGCTATTTCTGCCTCCCGTGTTTCAGAACCAGGTAGACTCAGTCATTATTAATTTCTCGAGCTAGGTCACAGGGCCAGCGGACAGAAATTTGAGAAGATATTAGCTTGACCAGCAATAATTATCTCTCTGTCCCTCACGTTCTCAGTATCGTGAGTAGACCAACGGTGTATGTCTTTGTTTAAATTTGCTTGTGCAAAGCTCAGTAAACAACCCAGTACTGAAGGGAGTCCCACCTCCAGCAGGAATCCCATGTGGCTTCGGCCTTAGGGAGAAGTGAACCTAGTGGTGAATGTACCCTAAAATTTGAACTACTGTTTACACTTATGATAATCTAGACAATCTCCCTTGATTGGATATCATCGTCTTATTCAATTTAATAAGTTAAATTGTCGAACATACCTTAAGGTTCTTCCAATCAAATGAGACACTTTTAAACTTCCCATATTAACCTAGATGAACCAACTTCTCAGGTTAATTAAAGTTTAATTCCTAGATACCCTATCCAGGTATGATTAATCATTATCATTGATTAATTAATACAATTTTCTTTTGCAAATTCATTCACGTCCAACTCCCACATTACTGGTACAGTACTGATGGTTCATTAACATCTATAAATAGATGAAATTCTTTGCAGCTTAAAAAAATTCCACACCCAAACTTTATTTTATTATTATTTTTTTAAATAATGTGCAAGCTATCAGAGGGGGTGGTCACCACTCCTCTGCTAATTAGTGAACCTCCCCCCATAAAAGGATTTATATCTGACCTCAGCAGCAATACCAATCCTAATTATGCCCTTAGCAAAAAATCTGCCAAAATTGCGAACAACGCTCTCCAAAATCAACCAATTGAACACAGGTTTTATAACAGTTCTCTCCAGTTTAACCCTTATGTATCTCCATCAAAGATTGGCATCGGTCCAATACCACAGTGCACAGCTGAAGCACGTGCAAGACATGGCTAACATGAGGGGACAGGTGGAGAGAACCAAGCAACTATTGACAAAAGTAGGAAAGCATGTCATATATTATTAAATCCATAGTAAAGACACGCCACCAGCAAGATGTTTATAGTTTAAATTCATGTTTATGCTGCTATGTTTATAGCCCTGTTTATAGCTGTGTTATTATAGTGTAATTGTATTGCTATTCGTTCTTCTGTATATGTATTATAACGCTTTACTAATACTGTTAACATGTGTGCATGTCTTTGCCTTATAGAACCACATCAAGTAGGATTCCAGATACCATTGTAAATACCTGAAGTGTGTGCCTAATGTCTGGTGGTGATCCTGAATAGAGAAGCATGCAACTTGGATAAGCATCCACCTTGTTCTTACCGGACATCCTTTAGGGGGCTCAGAAGCCAACCACTCAGACGAGATCCAGCTAGCAGTTTTTACAATAGTTAACACACTACGACAGGCCTGCGTGTTGTTTTTACAATAGTTAACACACTACGACAGGCCTGCATGTTGTTTTACACCAGTTAACACACTACGACAGGCCTGCATGTTGTTTTACACCAGTTAACACACTACGACAGGCCTGCATGTTGTTTTTACAATAGTTAACACACTACGACAGGCCTGCATGTTGTTTTACACCAGTTAACACACTACGACAGGCCTGCATGTTGTTTTTACAATAGTTAACACACTACGACAGGCCTGCGTGTTGTTTTACACCAGTTAACACACTACGACAGGCCTGCGTGTTGTTTTTACAATAGTTAACACACTACGACAGGCCTGCATGTTGTTTTTACACCAGTTAACACACTACGACAGGCCTGCATGTTGTTTTACACCAGTTAACACACTACGACAGGCCTGCGTGTTGTTTTTACACCAGTTAACACACTACGACAGGCCTGCATGTTGTTTTTACAACAGTTAACACACTACGACAGGCCTGCATGTTGTTTTACACCAGTTAACACACTACGACAGGCCTGCATGTTGTTTTACACCAGTTAACACACTACGACAGGCCTGCATGTTGTTTTTACAATAGTTAACACACTACGACAGGCCTGCATGTTGTTTTACACCAGTTAACACACTACGACAGGCCTGCATGTTGTTTTACACCAGTTAACACACTACGACAGGCCTGCATGTTGTTTTAACAACAGTTAACACACTACGACAGGCCTACATGTTGTTCGTAATAGGTCTATCTGCTGCTGCTGCAAAACTCTCCTCCCTCCCAACCGCTCCCCCTTCCTCCATGTCCAAACCAAGTGATTCAAATTCCTCATCGGCCCCATGTCCGCAGATTAATGCTGTGGTCCCATGCCCCCCGAACAATGAAAAGGGCAGCAAAATAAAATCCAGCCATGAGCATAATGACCTTTCAGCATGGCGACTCCCTCCGTCACTGAGCATAGCAAAGCAGAGCCTGTGTCGAGCAGAGCACAGGGGAACAATCAGCAGAGGATGAATCCCTTCTTCTTTTTATCAGGAACATTCATGTGTTGAAAATTCCACATTGTTTGCATAGTCAATTTACGCACAGCTCTGAAACACACACTTACCCCACCAGACATGCCACCAGGGGTCTTTTCATAGTCCCCAAATCCAGAACAAATTCAAGAAAGCGTACAATATTTTATAGAGCCATTATTGCATGGAACTCCCATCTCATATTGCTCAAATTAACAGCAAACCTGGTTTAAAAAAACAGATACAGCAGCACCTCACGGCACAACACCTCTCCGCTATTTGATCTAGATAGTTTGTGTGTATGTATTGACATGTAGGCTATGTGTGCCATTTTAAAATTGATGTAGTTCTGTCCTTGAGCTGTTATTGTCTATTAATGGTCTGTATTATGTCATGTTTCATGTTCTGTGTTCTGTGTGCACCCTAGAAAGTGTAGCTGCTGCTTTCGCAACAGCTAATGGGGATCCTAATGAAATACCAAAAAAAATAATCTTGACTACACCTCATCAAACTCAGATTCCTCCTCACTGAGGGTTGGTGCACAGAAGTGTGACCTCCACACCCCTCCAAGTCCCTGGCTTAGTGCTTTCTCATTGGCTAAACTGGGCTGATAATTCAAATATATTATTCATATTAAAAACTTCTTTGGGATAGGTGGGACGGTAGCGTTCCACCTGGCCAACATTCAATGAAATGGCAGAGCAGCAAATTCAAATTAAATTACTATAAATATTAAACTTTCATGAAATCACAAGTGCAATACATCACAATACAGCTTAACTTGTTGTTAATCCAGCCAAGGTGTCAGATTTGAAAAAGGCTTTACGGCGAAAGCAAACCATGCGATTATCTGAGGACAGCGTCCCTCACACAAATGCATAACAAATCATTTACAACCAGGGAGTTGCGACACGAAAGTCAGAAATAGCGATATAATATATGCCTTACCTTTGAAGATCTTCTTCTGTTGGCACTCCAAAAGGTCTCAGTTACATTACAAATGGTCCTTTTGTTCCATTCATTTCTTCTTTATAGCCATAAAAACTCAGTTTAGCTGGTGGGCTTCAGTCAATAATCCACTCGGTTTACATCGGTCAAAATGCATACAAAATGAATCCCAAACGTTACCAATAAACTTATCCAAACAAGTCAATCAATGTTTATAATGTCACAAACTTCATCGTCTGAAGAGGAGAAATCATCAGACCAATATGCAGCGGTTAGAATGCTCATCTTCTTTTTATTAGAAGGGAAAAAATACTCATACAAAAACAAACGACGAAAACAGTCCCGTAAGGTGCTCAGACTATACAAGGAAACAACCACCCACAAACACAAGTGAAAACACACACAACTAAATATGGCCTCCAATCAGAGATAACAACAAACAGCTGCCTCTGATTGGAGGTCATTGACAAAACTAACATAGACATAGAAAAACTAGAAAACCCTCATAGAAATACAAAACATAGAACATCAACCAAAAACCCTGAAACACACAAAACAAACACCCCCTGCCACGCCCTGACCATACTATAATAATAAACAACCCCTTTTACTGGTCAGGACGTGACATATAATCAATCCTTAGGTACCCTAATGCACAAATAAACAATACAATTTAAGACGGAGAATCGATATTGCCTTTACTGGAGATAAACAAAAAGGACGCTCTATCTCGGCCATGCGCATGGAAACACTACAGCCAAAATGGGAGCCCTTAGAAAAATGACTTCTTATCCCTCTTTTTTCCAAAAACCAGCCTGAAACTCTTTCTAAAGACTGTTGACATCTAGTGGAAGCCCTAGGAACTGCAATCGGGCACGATTTCGGCCTATTATAAAAGTGCCAGCCATTGAAATCAGTGGTAGGATTCATTCTTTTTGGGGGGGGATGGTTTGCCCTTGGGTTTTTGCCTGCCATTTCAGTTCTGTTATACTCACAGACATTATTTTAACAGTTTTAGAAACTTTAGAGTGTTTTCCATCCAAATCTACCAATTATATGCATAACCTAGCTTCTGGGCCTGAGTAGCAGGCAGTTTACTTTGGGCACGCTTTTCATCCAGACGTCAAAATACCGCCCCCTATCCAAAATAAGTTTTAATGGATCCCATAATTTAATAATAATATGTTTATTATTAAGGTACTTGAATGTTCACATGTTCAAGAAGGTATTTCTGAAGAAAAAATTTACGAAAAATGATCGGCACTACTGGGTAGTAGGAACCAGCGTCAAACGCCTCAGACTGGTCACATTTCATATTTTTTCCCTCACAACTTTTAACCTAAATGGTGACATTTTTTGTTGATTTCATGTTGAATTCATTTTAGTTGACACCAGCAAATGTAAATCAAATCTATACGTTGAAATGACGTCTGTGCCCAGTGTTTATGGATATGCTCACCTGAGTGCGCAGATACAGACAACCGCATGGGGAAAGAAAGAAGTGTTACAGGTAAGAAATGCATTTCTTGAATACTGGAAATAATAACTCAAATGACTCAAAGGCAGGGAAATACCGACAACAATTTTTCTTTAATGAGTCACAGGGGATGTGGTGTTGAGGCATAAATAGGTTATGTTGCCAAATCTCGGTCTGTTCGGACAGGAGTCCTTATATGACCATTTGCAAATGTCGTTTGAAAAGTCAATGCGACATGTAATCAACTAGGCCAACTAGACAGTAGCAGCAACAAATGCTGCAAAACACTCAAAGTACACCGATTTATTGTCATAATACAAGTATCTTTAGCAACGTGAGAGAGTTTGTACTTTGTAGGTCTATGTAGGGGAAATGGCTTCAGGCCCAGTGTGATGATGGCCATCGCTGGGCTCACCATCACAGAGAGATAGTGGCACAGAGAGATAGAGAGAGAGGAATAGAGACAGGGAGAGAGAGACAGAAAGACAGAAAGAGAGAGAGAGAGAGACAGAAAGAGAGAGAATATCCCGGGGGAAAATATAAAAGACAGCAGAGGGATAAGATAAATCATCTCGGTCCATAAGTGATGGATATATTACTTCATTCCCTCAGGGCACTAAGGGTTTATAAACAGCATGTGCACTGTACAATGCAGCACGGAGGATGCCGTCGTGACGTGACTATCATTAATGTGATGACTGTTATTCATTGAATAATTACACAATATGTTTAATTGTTATTAGAGTAAAATAATCATGTAACAATTAATTCATTAGGAATTTGGGGCACCACGGGAAAAGTTTAAGGAGTTACCATCTCCCGAATTAACGCAAGAGTATATAGATATCATAACAGTCACTAATGAATACTTTCCTCATATCAGTCTCATTCTGAACGTTGCAGACTTCGTGAATCTGCACAAACCCGAGTCTTACTAATCATTTCGTACAACACAAATGTATTTGATTATTTATTTACTAACAAACTAAATGATAACATAGGATACACATACACACGCTATAGGTTATTGATTAGAAACTTAATACGATGACAACAAGTCCCTAGTGGACTCACACAAGATGACACCTGTTACACAAGATGGAGAGTTGAAGAGAGAGAGAAAGAGAAGCAAAACTTGGATACATTTGGGAACTACAATAACCCTAATACCTTGGCCCGAACTGCCGCTCTTATGGGTAAGAAGTAATGAATGTATTTAACCTGTTGGGGCTAGGGGGCAGTATTTTCACGGCTGGATAAAAAAAGTACGCGATTTAATCTGGTTACTAATCCTACCCAGTAACTAGAATATGCATATACTTATTATATATGGATAGAAAACACCCTAAAGTTTCTAAAACTGTTTGAATGGTGTCTGTGAGTATAACAGAACTCATTTGGCAGGCAAAACCCTGAGACATTTTCTGACAGGAAGTGGATACCTGATGTGTTGAATTACCTTTAAGCCTATGCCATTGAAACACACAGGGGTTGATTAATGTTTTGGCACTTCCTATTGCTTCCACTAGATGTCACCAGCCTTTACAAAGTGTTTTGAGTCTTTTACTGTGAGATCTGACCAAACAAGAGCCTTGGAACGGTGATGGCCGATTAGACTCTGGCGCGCGAGTTCATGTTGGGTACCCTCGTTCCAATACGTTATAAAAGAGAATGCATTCGTCCACCTTGAATATTATTCATGTTCTGGTTAAAAAAGGCACTAATGATTTATGCTATACAACGTTTGACATGTTTGAACGAACGTAAATATTTTTTTTCCCCTCGTTCATGACGAGAAGTCCGGCTGGCTTAGATCATGTGCTAACAACACGGAGCTTTTTGGACATAAATGATGAGCTTTTTTGAACAAAACTACATTCGTTATGGACCTGGGATTCCTGGAAGTGACATCTGATGAAGAGAATCAAAGGTAATGGATTATTTACATAGTATTTTCGATTTTAGATCTCTCCAACATGGCCGTTTGTCTGTATAGCAAAGCGTATTTTTCTGGGCGCAGTGCTCAGATTATTGCAAAGTGTGATTTCCCAGTAAGGTTATTTTTAAATCTGACAAGTTGATTGCGTTCAAGAGATGTAAATCTATAATTCTTTAAATGACAATATAATATTTTACCAATGTTTTCTAATTTTAATTATTTAATTTGTGGTGCTGACTTGACTGCCGGTTATTGGAGGGAAACGATTTCCTGAACATCAACGCCATAGTAAACCGCTGTTTTTGGATATAAATATGAACTTGATAGAACTAAAAATGCATTTATTGTCTAACATAATGTCCTAGGAGTGTCATCTGATGGAGATTGTTAAAGGTTAGTGCATCATTTTAGCTGGTTTTATGGTTTTGGTGACGCCTGTCTTTGAATTGACAAAACATTACACACAGCTATTGTCAATGTACTCTCCTAACATAATCTAACTTTATGCTTTCGCCGTAAAACCTTTTTGAAATCGGACAACGTGGTTAGATTAAGGAGATGTTTATCTTTCAAAGGGTGTAAGATAGTTGTATGTTTGAAAAATTTGAATTTTGACATTTATTTGGTTTCAAATTTGCCGCTCTTGAAATGCACCTGCTGTTGATAGGGTGCACCACGGGTGGCACGCTAGCGTCCCACATAGCCCCAAGAAGTTAAGTGTTGAAGATCTTCGTCGGGAATCTCTGTTGGGCCTAGGCCTTCATGGGCAGGGTTCCGCTTGGTGAGGAGGTTTCGATTGGGCCTTCTTATTTCGGATGGCCTTCTCCTTTGTTCTCAGGTGTAAGTCTCTCATTGTCCACAAGAGGTCACAATGTCCTTCTTCTTAGTTATCTGTTTACTTGCACTCGTTCTGGAAGAGTGGTCTCCTGACGATGACTAATCAGCCGTGTCGATGATCCCAGAGTGGTGATGAAAGCAGATTAGGCAACGATGATTTGAAAAGAATAACCGGATGGTCCTACTCACCTTCTTAAATACAGTACTTAGAACAGCTACTCAACGTTAGCATTGGATTGTTAGAGGTTCCTTTGTCTTTTTCATCCTCATGCTGCGTTCCGGGGTCGTGTCTATTGTAGACCTCGCTGCAGCGTGTGATCCTTCTAGTCTAATATGTCAATTCTTAACTCAAACTTTTTATACCCTCGGGTAAAAAGGGGCGTTTACATCATAATGACACGCTCTCTGGGCTCCCTGGGGCGTGGCTAGTTACGAGGCAAGGTATCATCATTTACTATGATCTCGTTAGAGAACTAAAATCACAATCTTATCATCACAAAAACATTCTCTTTATCCTTGATATTTTCTACACATTGTAAAGGATGTAAACCAGAAGTACAGTGTAAAAGCTCTTCAAGTTACATTGTTTTCATTATAATGTCTTTATAACAATTTTAATGACATCACAAAGTAGACATTCATTTTCCATATTCCATCTCTCATCATTCCCAACATTCGAATGCTGAAATATATTTTCCCAGTGTTCATAGTTTGATGTTGAAGTTTTGGGCAGCCAACTCTTCTGTAACAAAGAGACATTCCTTTCGCCCAAACTAGACCCCAAAAGGAGTCGTCTGCTGCCTACAATTTACATGTAGATCTCCGACCGTTAGCCTCTCTAGGGGGTGTGGGACGCTACCGTCCCTCTTGGTCAACATCCAGTGAAATTGCAGAGCGACAAATTCAAAAACAGAAATACTCATTATAAAAATTCATAAAACATATGTGTTATACTCAAATTAAAGATTAACTTCTTGTTAATCCAACCACAGTTTCAGATTTCAAAAAGGCTTTACGGTGAAAGCATACCATGCGATTATCTGAGAACAGCGCCCAGCAGACAGACAAATCATTACAAACAGTTACTTGCCAAGTAGAGGAGTTACACAAGTCAGAAATAGTGATAAAATGAATCACTTACCTTTGATGAACTTCATATGGTTGCACTCACAAGACTCCCATTTACTCAATAAATGTTTGTTTTGTTCGATAAAGTCCCTCTTTATATCCAAAAACCTCAGTTTTGTTCGCGTGTTTTGTTCAGTAATCCACAGGCTCAAAGGCAGTCACAACAGACAGACGAAAAATCCGAAAAGTATCAGTAAAGTTCGTAGAAACATGTCAAACGATGTTTATACTCAATCCTCAGGTTGTTTTTAGTCATAATAATCAATAACATTTCAACTGGACAAAAGCTTTGTCAATATAAAAGGAAAACTAGAAAGCTCTCGGTTGCGGGGATGAAAAACCTCTGGGACACTGCAGGGTCCACTCATTCAGACTGGTCTTACTCCCTAATTTTTCAGAATACAAGCCTGAAACAATTTCTAAAGACTGTTGACATCTAGTAGAAGCCATAGGAAGTGCAATTTGAGTCCTAAGTCAATGGATACTGTAATGGAATTCAATAGAAACCTACAAACATAAAAAAATCTGACTTCCTGGATGGATTTTTCTCCGATTTTCGCCTGCCATATCAGTTCTGTTATACTCACAGACATTATTGTAACAGTTTTGGAAACTTTAAAGTGTTTTCTATCCAAATCTACCAATTATATGCATATCCTAGCTTCTGGGCCTGAGTAGCAGGCAGTTTACTTTGGGCACGCTTTTCATCCAGAGGGGAAAATAGTGCTCCTACCCTAGTGAAGTTAAACAAGACCTCATGCATCAAGGGCTATAGATCTCCCACCATTAACCTCTTGGGGCTAGGTGGGACGCTAGCGTGCCACCTGTGGTGCACTCCATCAACAGCAGGTGCATTTCAAGAGCGGCAAATTTGAATCCAAATAAATGTCAAAATTCAAATTTTTCAAAAATACAACTATGTTACACCATTTGAAAGATAAACATCTCCTTAATCTAACCACGTTTTACGATTTCAAAAAGGTTTTACGGCGAAAGCATAAATTTAGAGTATGTTAGGACAGTACATTTACAAGAGTTGTGTGTAATGTTTTGTCAAGTCAAAGACAGGGTCACCAAAACCATAAAACCAGCTAAAATGATACACTAACCTTTTACAATCTCCATCAGATGACACTCCTAGGACATTATGTTAGACAATGCATGCATTTTTAGTTCTATCAAGTTCATATTTATATACAAAAACAGCGTTTTACTATGGCATTGATGTTGAGGAAATCGTTTCCCTCCAATAACCGGCAGTCAAGTCAGCGTCACAAATTAAATAATTAAAATTAGAAAACATTGGTAAAATATTATATTGTCATTTAAAGAATTATAGATTTACATCTTTTGAACGCAATCAACTTGCCAGATTTAAAAATAACCTTACTGGGAAATCACACTTTGCAATAATCTGAGCACTGTGCCCAGAAAAATACGCGTTGCGATACAGACTAGACGTCATGTTGGGGAGATCTAAAATCGAAAATACTATGTAAATAATCCATTACCTTTGATTCTCTTCATCAGATGTCACTTCCAGGTATCACAGGTCCATAACGAATGTAGTTTTGTTCAAAAAAGCTCATCATTTATGTCCAAAAATCTCCGTCTCGTTAGCACATGATGTAAGCCAGCCGGACTTCTCGTCATGAACGAGGGGAAAAAATATATTTCCGTTCGTTCAAACATGTCAAACGTTGTATAGCATAAATCATTAGGGCCTTTTTTAACCAGAACATGAATAATATTCAAGGTGGACGAATGCATAGCCTTTTATAACGTATTGGAACGAGGGTACCCAACATGAAGTAGCGCGCCAGGTGTCTAATGGGACATCACCGTTCCATGGCTCTTGTTCGGTCAGATCTCCCTCCAGAAGACTCAAAACACTTTGTAAAGGCTGGTGACATCTAGTGGAAGCAATAGGAAGTGCCAAAATATTCCTAAACCCCTGTGTTTTTCAATGGGATAGGTTTAAAATCAATACAACACATCAGGTATCCACTTCCTGTCAGAAAATGTCTCAGGGTTTTGCCTGCCAAATGAGTTCTGTTATACTCACAGACACCATTCAAACAGTTTTGGAAACTTTAGAGTGTTTTCTATCCATATATAATAAGTATATGCATATTCTAGTTACTGGGTAGGATTAGTAACCAGATTAAATCGGGTACATTTTTTTTATCCAGACGTGCAAATGCTGCCCCCTAGACCCAACAGGTTAAACAAGACCTCTCACGCATCAAGGTCTATAGATCTCCTACTGTTAACCCCTGTGCGGCCTCGACATCCAGCGAAAAATCATATCGCCATTAGCATAACAAAATGTAATAATTTTTTTTTTTTAATTTTTTTTCAAATTATATCGTTTTATAGATACACCTCTCCTGAATCTAACCACGTTGTCTGATTTCAAAAAGGCTTTACAGCAAAAGCAAAACATTAGATTATGTTAGAGGAGTATATCGTAAAAGTAGCCACATAGCCATTTTCCGACCAACCACATGCATCACAAATAACCAAAAAACAGCTAAATGCAGCACTAACCTTTGACAATCTTCATCAGATGACAGACCTAGGACATCATGTTACACAATACATGCATTCTTTTGTTCGATAAAGTTCATATTTATATATAAAAACAGCATTTTACATCGGTGCGTAACGTTGACTAACTATTTTCCCTCAAATGCATCCGATGAAACAGAGCTACAATTTACTAAATTACTATTCGAAAACATTTTAAAAATGTAATATTTATAGATGAATATCTCTTGAAAGCACCTGTAATGCCAGATTTAAAATGAACTTTACTGGGTAATCATACTTTGCGATGAAAGGGGATGCGATACTCTGAAAAATAGGCTAACGTTACAGGTCAGCGCCATCTTGGAACAATCGCATATCACATCTAGTCTTGTATACTATTGTCAATAATCCCTTACCTTTGGTTGTCTTCATCAGAAAGCACTTCCAGGGATCCCAGGTCCACAACAAATGTATTTTCGTTCGAAAAAATTACTCCTTTATGTTCCAAGAGCTTGTTCTTGTTAGCGCGTCTGAAGGCTCATCCAAATGCTCCGTCAGCCGCGGGACAGCCATTTCGAGAAAATGCATTTTTTTCCATTTAGGTTCGTTCAAAGATGTCAAACGTTGTATAACATAAATCTTCAGGGCGTTTTTCAACAAGAGAGCCAATAATATTCGAGGGGGACGATTGCATTGTGTTTCAAAACGTTTCGAAAGGGGAGGGTAACCAGGGGCGCCGGCGTCATAATGGTGATGGCCCTCTCCGTGTGACCACGTTCCACAGCGTCTCATTCATTCAGTTTTAACAGTAGGAGACTCAAACCACTTTGTAAAGACTGGGGACATCTAGTGGAAGCAATAGGAAGTGCTCAATGAACCATAGCTCACGGTGTGATTAATAGGCAACGTGATGAAGTTGAGTTCGCAATTCAGAATTCCACTTCCTGTTTCCATCTGTCTCGGGGTTTTGACTGCCATATGAGTTCTGTTATACTCACAGACACCATTCAAACAGTTGTAGAAACTTTAGGGTGTTTTCTATCCACAAGTATTAATTATATGCATATCCTAGCTTCTGAGTTTGAGTAGTAGGCCGTTTAAAATGGGCACGAATTTTTTTCAAAATGCGCTGTGGCGCCCCCTATCCTAGGCGACCGTCAAGAGGTTAAACAAGACCTCTCATTCATCAAGGGCTATAGATCTCCCACCGTTCAAACCCCTGTAGGTCCTTATATCACAATACACACTAAGCTAACATATGGAATTGTTTTAAGATGGTCATAAAATGTATAATTTAGCCATTTAATTTGGGATTTTAGTACCCCTCTAGGTAAAATAAAATGTATTATTATTATTATTTGATGAAACATTGAATTTGGCCTTTACTGATATAGCCCATAGAAACAAATTAAATAACACATTCAAAAATTGCAAACCAGAAACTCAAAACTGAAATCATAAGGAACAAGATTTTGAAGTGTCTGTCCTATATCTAGGAGATATAAGAAAACTTATACTCATGTTTGGTCACGTTATTTTTGGCACATTTGACCCCCTATGGACATTTAGCTATTTCTACAACGTGGTACTGGCTTACCTTCAGGTGACTCCCCTGAAGTTTATGGGTCGTAGAGCAGAACAATCAACACCTTCATGTTCATGAGTCTCTCCTTTCGGTGACCTGTGAGAGAAAAATGACGTATTTGCATGATTTGTTTGGTATTGGTAGTTGACAATTATGTGCTTGGCAATAGCATTACATTTCTGTTCTACCAATGCTGTGCTTCTGAGAAAGGTTGGTTCCTCTCTTCCACGTTCACTCATCGCAGCTGGTCTAGCCGTGTAGTCAAGTGCATGGGTTAGAGAAAAACTTGAGGAACAGAATAAACCTTTACTGTTTCCAAACATCTTTGCTTCTAGTAACTTGGTCACATGGCATAAGACAAAGAGCCTCTGAGAGTGACCACAGTTCTTCAGTCCATCCTGTTCTTTTACTATCTTCCAAGGGCACAGCTGTGTGGAGATATGAGGAGAACAGAGGCTGGCTTGGTAGAGAAAGGAGTAACAGAACTGCGGAACCTATCACTTGTTTGTGCTCTATGACCTCACACATAGCCACAAGAAGAAAACAAGATAGCTTATGATGCCCCGATCTGCCAGGGAGGGGTGGAACCAACCATGACTAAGCAGTTTTTGGTTTTCTATATAAACCCCTTGCGTTCTCTGTATTGGCGGGCTCTCAGCGATCACCTACGGGCGGTCATTGACCAGCTCCATTATTGCGATAATTAATCGACATTAAAAGTTGATCTTTGGAAGAAATTGAAAGTCTCTTCTCCCTTACTTGATTAGAATTTCCACAACACATGTCTAATTCTGGATGCTGATTAGTTAAAACCGCATTCCAGACGGTGTCTATTCCACAAGTTACCACCGCCTATGACATTAAAATGCTTATTTACTCTGTTCCATCTGGCTGTGCAATCCACTGTCTCATCAGTCCCGCCAGGCAATTTAGAAACTTGATCTCCACTGTGAAAAAGCATCTAGACATTATCTCCCATTTATTTGAGACTTACATTTGGTTTTCAACAGCACAGATTTGTATAAACCTTGCTGTCTGTCTCTCCGACATTTACAACATTGTTTTGAATTTTGAAATTCAATTTCCAGCTGTCCCATAGTAATGAATGCGTCGGGAGTCGGTACGAGACAGAGTCTGACAGATTTTCTCAGCTAGTCAAATGAATCAGCATAATTTCTATGGATAAATACAAAGAAATGCCAATAGTGTCAGATCTGCTCCTGCTATGCCCTCTAATGTTCATCCGGTGTCTTCTTAACCTGCAGTTACTCCCCCTTTACACTCTCTCTCTCTCCCTCTCCCTCTCTGTGTGATTGTGTGGTTGGAGACAGGTGTGCTGGAGTCAGAGCAAATCCCTTCCAGCTGCAACTCGTTCCATAATCAAGACCTCTACAAATACTCAGTCCTGCCACTTCCACTCTGCCAGATTGTAATCTCTGATCAGTCAGTTATTAGTCTAGCCATTTATGATTACGCAAGATCTTGTTACTCTGTTGTGCCTGTTTCCCTGCCTGACACTGTTTAGCATCACATTGCAGTTACCTCTCTGGCTCCTGTTCCATATCTCACCACCCAACTACCTTGCTCTGGATTTTACTCACCACCACTACCTTGGATTCCCCTCAGGGCCTGTTTACCCTGTTCTACTCAGCTAACTCCAACCTCAGTCTCCACATCTGGTTTTTCTGCAACTCATCTGAGCTTTCTCGGATCTGCACTCCATATCTCTCTGTGTAACAATAAATATTTTGGTTCATTCATCCCTGTTTCCTCATCTGAGTCATCTGAGTCTGCTCTTGGGTTCCCCTGTGTCGCTCCGCTTAACAAATAGAAAAATATGCAATGCAGTTTGCTGTCATTCCTGCTCCAGTTTGAAATGATTATGTTAGTTGTGTAGTTGGCTAGCTCCTCTGAACAACAGTGTCCTGGCAAGAGAGTAAATGTTCTATGCAAGGAGAAATTGCACATCATCAGCTCATTGTTATGGATGTATCCCCCCCAAAATCACTAGAAAACAGCTTAAACGCAAATGGACCTAGTTTTCTGTTATTCTGGGTGCACTGTTTGACGTGACTGTGTTAGCCGAAGTTGGCTAGCAAGCAAACAAGGGATAACAATGTTGCCAGCCATCATGGCAGCAGAACATTTAGAATGAATGACTTGGTCAGGTTCGTAGATGTAGAACAAAAATACTTAACTGGGGCTCGTCTCTGGCAAGCGAACTGATAAAACAACCAACCAGACGGCTTGGGTAGGTAGCAACCCTAGATTTGTGTTGGGAATATTTCTTATGGAAGGATGAAATGAAATAGCATAAAAATGAAGTTTTTAATTAAATGTCAGTCACTTGTAAACAGTTGTATAAAGTGATAACACCATCTAAGCCAGTGTTTGGAGGATATGTCACGATTCGCCGGCCCCAGACAATATATCCTCCAAACACCGGCTTCACAGGCATTATCACTTAAGTAGCTCCAACGGTTTGGTCTGGACAGTCGGTTTTGTGAGAAGACCTCTTCGAAATGACGTCTATGACAAAGAGTTCAGACGACTACTGTAAAGCTTGTGGATGTCGTAGAACCAAACTGTTGTGTGTGTGAGAGTCTCCCCTTTCAATATTGGTGACATATTAGTTTGTAGCTCACACGGGTTTTGGGTTTTAGAGACGATTTCTTGAAGATGTTCTTGTCCGGATCCTCTCGTGTAGAAAAAATACCACTTTTCACAAGCCACATGTCATGGAATAGGTGCTAACTTTATATTGGAGGAAAGAGGGGATTGAGCTGCAGCCACTACAAGAAAGCGTAAGTCTCTATCATAAACACACAGCGAGATATTCAATATTCAAAATGAGGTCACAGTGTGACGCACGGGTGTGTCAATCTACTCCACAAGTCCTCTCGTGCATCAAGGAATGAGGAAGGAATGAAGATACATCTGTTTGATTCTTTTTACACTGAATGACATTGATGTTTTTCAGTTTTATTATGTTGTCTTAGTTGGAGGAGCCTCATACATCATATTTATCATGTTTGACCCTGGCATTAAACTTGGATACAGACTGGGATAAAAACAAATGTGTGCACAACTTCCATTCAAAGTTAAGTTCTGAAGTCTTGCAAATGGATGCTGTTTGGAGAAACCCAAAGGCTCCAGTGATTATAATGAGTGATGATTATGATGGGCGAACATGGTTTGAATGACTAGGCTATGTGAGAGCCACCGAGTCTCTCTTTTCCAAATCCAGTGAGGAGGCAAGTGTGTTCCCATTAGATTTTCCACTTTTGCGAGAAGGGGCTTAATAAATCATTCTAGGTTTTTAATCTATCATTTATTTAAAAAAATATATATTGCATAAAATCAGACCTAAGTAACCATGCATAGAAGGGCAGCTGGAGGAGAGCCAAATATACTGTACCATAGCCATGGGGAGACTGTCAGATGAATTTAATAATCATACCATGTGGAGAAATAGGGATGTCCCCTAACCTAAAACGACCAACACCAGCTCCCCTCTCTGACCGAGGTCCATACATGTTAGATTTCCAGTAGGAGAGAAGAGTTGAGTTCTGCCAATGGAATTCCGTTTATTGAAATTACATCCAACTACATCCAAGTCGTCGATATTTGATTAGCTATATATGTTGCCTAGAAAAGGTAACATTTTTAACAGCATGTTCAACTGAAGCATGAAAGAGAACAAATAAGCAATGCGTTAGTTAGGCATATTTGTGTTAGTAGGGATCAAACTAATGTACACAACATCTGTTGCCTACAATAGCAGGTTTTGTGAAGCATTTGCATTCAACAGTTGTAGGGTAGATCAGGGTAGTATTTAGCATAGTAGTATCATAAACAGTAGCATGACATTTTAAACTGTAAAAAAAAAAGAGAATTTATTGATCAACCTCAAGTAGTACTTTCTACCTCGTCAGTTTAACTCTGTTTCAAAACATTTTCCTCTGTTTCTTGCCTACTAACAAACATATCCCAGGACTTTCCCTCTGTTAACATTTTGTTTGACATCCTCTGGGTTATGACGTTGAGAGGCCACATTAGGCAGTAGCCACCAAACATGTCCCTAAGCCTGCAGTGGTAGAATTAGACAAGCTTACCACTACAGGATGCAGCTTGGTGATGGAGCAGTCACCAGTCTGTTGACTGATTCATGTGTCTAAACTCACTCTTGCCTTCAGCTATGCAAATGACAGATCAGATTAGTGAAATATTAGGCTGTACAGTGTTGTCCATACGTTTGTTCATTTGTTCGCTCCGGAGGGAGGACGGCAATGAGAAAGGGAGATGGGGGTAAATGGATTGGAATCCAACTGTGGAAAAAGCCAGACTGAATTCCTACGCAGAGGTAATTATGTGTAAGAACTTACTACAAATTGAATTCTGTATCAATGATTGAATATGGGGTCAACTCTGAAAGCATGTTGATAAGGACAGACCTTTATACGTTGCAATACTGTATTTTGAGAAAAAGCAAAATACCAGCTTTGAAAACATGCATAGGCTTACGGTACAATAGGTCATATTTAGACCATACAATATTTCTACTGTCAGATTTTCAGTGAGACACGAGATGTATTATCTATATGACAATTTGTATAAAAAAAAATTACCCTCTTTTTATTCCCCAATTTCATGATATCCAATTGCGATCTTGTCTCATCGCTGCAACTCCCCTACAGGCTCAGGAGAGGTGAAGGTCAAGTCACGTGTCCTCTGAAACATGACCCACCAAACTGCACTTCTTAACACCTGCCCGCTTAACCCAGAAGCCAGCCGCTCCAATGCGTCGGAGGAAACACCGTCCAACTGACGACAGCCTGCAGGTGCTTGGCCAGCCACAAAGAGTCACTAGAGAGTGATGAGCCAAGTAAAGCCCCCCCAGCCAAAACCTCCACCTACCCAAACGACGCTGGGCCAATAGCGCGCCACCCAATGGGACTCACAATCACAGCCGGTAGTGACACAGCCCAGGATCGAACCCAGGTCTGTAGCAACACCTCAAGCACTGCAGTGCCTTAGACCGCTGTGCCACACGGGTGGCCTATCTATATCACTTTTTAATGGATAACATATCAAGCTGTTATAAGACATGTGTGAGATTGTGCGTTTACATCTCGTTTGAAGAATCCCCAAGTCTGAATTCAATAAGACCTCAGTGCCATTTATGATAGAAAAAAAAACTGCTAAACTATATGAAGTGCAATTGATTTGGAGTCTGGAGTCGGATGTCCGCGGGACACTGTGGAGACGTGCAACCTTAGCAGAAAGCAGGTCAGTTGGAGTGTTTGTGTGACAGCCCCCTTTTTGAATATATGATGCTTTGTTGTATTTTCTACATTGTAGAATAATAGTGAAGACATCAAAACTATGAAATAACACATATGGAATCATGTAGTAACAAAAAAAAGTGTTTAACAAATCTAAATATATTTTATATTCTTTAAAGTGGCCACCCTTTGCCTTTGATGACAGCTCTGCACACTCTTGGCATTCTCTTAACCAGCTTCAACTGGAATACTTTTCCAACAGTCTTGAAGAAGTTCCCACATATGCTGAGCACTTGCTGGCTGCTTGTCCTTCACTCTGCGGTCCAACTCATCCCAAACCATCTCAATTGGGTTGAGGTCGGGTGATTGTGGAGGCCAGGTCATCTGATGCGGCACTCCATCACTCTCCTTCTTGGTCAAATAGCCCTTACACAGCCTGGATGTGTGTTGGGTCATTGTCCTGTTGAAAAACAGCAAGTGCCACTAAGTGCAAACCAGGTGGGATGGCGTATCGCTGTAGAATGTGATTATCACCACAGCAAGCAAGGTACTTGGAGTCAAACAGACCGGCCTTGATGAGATCTTTAAGGTCAGGGCCCTCCGCAAGGCTCACAGAATCATTTTAGACCCAAGCTACCCCCTGTACCCGGACTTTGAACTACTCCCCTCTGGGCACAGGTTTAGGGCACCCCTCAGCAGGAAAAACAGACCTAGACAATAATTTGTGCCAGGTGTGATATCCCTCCTAAATAGCTCGGGCTAATGTTCCTATCCACCCAGTTAGGCCAGCAGGCTAATGTTCCTATCCACCCAGTTAGGCCAGCAGGCTAATGTTCCTATCCACCCAGTAAGGCCAGCAGGCTAATGTTCCTATCCACCCAGTAAGTCCAGCAGGCTAATGTTCCTATCCACCCAGTAAGGCCAGCAGGCTAATGTTCCTATCCACCCAGTAAGGCCAGCAGGCTAATGTTCCTATCCACCCAGTAAGGCCAGCAGGCTAATGTTCCTATCCACCCAGTAAGGCCAGCAGGTGAATCTCTTTTTATTGGTATGTAACTGTTCTGAAAGTTGTATTGTCAATTTGTTTTTGTATTTAATTGGCACTTTAAATGTGTACATGACACTGCAACAACATTTCCTCATGGGGACAAGGTCAGTAAAGTAAAGTATGTTTTCAAGAAAGAGCACTTTCAATACAGAGCAACAATGTTTATGATGATGCCTTTTTGAGTGAACTCCTGAGAGACAGGCTTGTGAATCATTAAGTTGCACTGAGAGTACGTGGAAATGTTCCATCTTCTCCGTAGTCAAATGTGTTTTTATCTCATTACTGTCTTATTGGACACAGCCACATGCCACCTGTATTCTGTCTGAAACAATCATATATTATTAACTTGCTTTGATTGATAAGCTGTGTGCTGAGCTTTTACAGCATTCAAATATTTTTCTTTCAAATATTTCAGCTGTGATTGATTGACCTTGATTGAGCTTAATAGATCAGATTGGGTCTTCCTCTGTCTTAGAAATAAACAGAATAAACCATGGTGACAATATGACAATTTCCCCCATAGCAATTAGGCACTGTCAAGTTAACTGTGTGAAATGCTATTACTTTTTATATCAACATCTACAAGCTTTAACCCAGACCTGCACAGGCTTTTTCTGAAAAGCCAAATTATTTCACAAGACATATGTAAAGTTTTGGTTTATTTGTAAACAACCTCGTCTCCTGCCGGCGGTGATGGTTACCTGGGGGCACTTGTTATGTTGTTGTACTCCGTGCTTATAATGTCATTGGAATGCAGTGCTAGACGTGCGAGTTCCCAACCACCAGCACCTCCACCTCCACCTCTACCTCTACCTCCACCTCCACCGCCTCAACCTCCTCCACCTCCACCTCCACCTCTACCTCCACCTCCACCTCCACCTCCACCTCCACCTCCACCGCCACCACCTCCACCTCCACCTCTACCTCTACCGCCACCACCTCTACCTCAACCTCCACCACCTCCTCCACCACCCCCCTCCACCACCATCTCCTCCACCACCCCCCTCCACCTACACCATCTCCACCACCACAAAAACTGCCTCCGCCGCCTCCGCAACAGCCTCTGTTACCTCCACCACCTCCACCTCCATCACCACCTCCATCATCAGCAGCAGCAGTCCTGTGGTCCTCTGCATGGGTTCTCCCTGCTCAGTGGGGATGGACAATAAGAGAGAGACAGGTGTTTCTCCCTGCTCAGTGGGGATGGACAATAAGAGAGAGACAGGTGTTTCTCCCTGCTCAGTGGGGATGGACATTAAGAGAGAGACAGGTGTTTCTCCTTGCTCAGTGGGGATGGACAATAAGAGAGAGACAGGTGTTTCTCCCTGCTCAGTGGGGATGGACAATAAGACACACACACAGACACTCTACCGCCACTACAGTTCTCTATGCACGGTCAGGAGGTGTCATATATAACATGTCTGGAGGCAATAATATCAGAACATCAGAACATCAGAGGACTAGACTTCCCTTTCCTCTCTGTGTGTGGGAATGTGAGCGGAATGAGACATCTCAGTCCAACGTAGCCGAACACTGTGTGGATTCCTCACTATGACATTCAGTGAACCGGCCAAGCTTTGCAATCTGTTAAACAACTTGGCTTTGTCCTCCCGGCTTAGTGGAAGTGAGTGTCGTCGCCCGTGGGCAGCATCGAGCCAAGAAAGGGTGTTGGAATATTCATTAGAAAAGCCATTATGAAACTGGCCTGGCCCCTAACAAACCAATCACATCTAATGAATGTGATGCGCAAAGCGTCAATCATTAAGAGTCTTAACACTGTGGGGGAGTTGCCTATTAGCTAAAGAGATCAGAAGAGGGAGAGAGAGAGAGAGAGAGAGAGAGAGAGAGAGAGAGAGAGAGAGAGAGAGAGAGAGAGGAGGGTGGATTGCTGGCAGAGGGAAAATTCTGTTCTATTGTCAGGCCAACCAAGGTAATCACAATATTTCACATGAAAAATAGCTCTACCATAGGTTTAATGTGATGTTTAATCTAACACAAATGTGTCATTGTAGCCTTATGTCCCAATGGTATTGAAGATGATCAAGTAATTAACACCTGTATATCAAACATGGGTAATTCATAACACAGAAATACCCCAATTTAGGGAAGGGAAAGGGGTAAAACCTAGTCAGTTGTACAACTGAATGCATTCAACTGAAATGTGTCTTCTACATTTAACCCAACCCCTCTGAATCAGAGAGGTGTGGAGGGCTGCTTTAACCCAACCCTTCTGAATCAGAGAGGTGTGGAGGGCTGCTTTAACCCAACCCTTCTGAATCAGAGAGGTGTGGAGGGCTGCTTTAACCCAACCCTTCTGAATCAGAGAGGTGTGGAGGGCTGCTTTAACCCAACCCTTCTGAATCAGAGAGGTGTGGAGGGCTGCTTTAACCCAACCCTTCTGAATCAGAGAGGTGTGGAGGGCTGCTTTAACCCAACCCTTCTGAATCAGAGAGGTGTGGAGGGCTGCTTTAACCCAACCCCTCTGAATCAGAGAGCTGTGGAGGGCTGCTTTAACCCAACCCCTCTGAATCAGAGAGGTGTGGAGGGCTGCTTTAACCCAACCCTTCTGAATCAGAGAGGTGTGGAGGGCTGCTTTAACCCAACCCCTCTAAATCAGAGAGGTGTGGAGGGCTGCTTTAACCCAACCCCTCTGAATCAGAGAGGTGTGGAGGGCTGCTTTAACCCAACCCCTCTGAATCAGAGAGGTGTGGAGGGCTGCTTTAACCCAACCCCTCTGAATCAGAGAGGTGTGGAGGGCTGCTTTAACCCAACCCCTCTGAATCAGAGAGGTGTGGAGGGCTGCTTTAACCCAACCCTTCTGAATCAGAGAGGTGTGGAGGTGTCACGACACCTACGGAAGGTGGCGCCCCTCCTCGCCCGGGCGGCGCTCGGAGGTCGTCGTCGCCGGCCTACTAGCTGCCATCGATTTATGTTTCACGTTCTGTTAGTTAGGCCTAGGTTAGTTGCGCACCTGTTTTGTGTTAGTTGTTAGTGGGGAGGGGTATTTAGGCTAGTTAGTTAGGTTTGTTGTTTGTGTGGGATTGTTCGTTTGTCAGGGTGTGTTTCATGTGGTTCTGTATATTGTGGAGTTACGCTATTCCTTTTGGGCTGCGTCCCTGGTTACGTTCTTTTAAGGGTGGTGCGTTACTTTTGCACACCTTGCACTCCATACCTTGCATATTTTCCGTGTGGATATTTTTATTAAATTCATTAACGGAATCTTTCTGTCTCCTGCGCCTGACTCTTCGGAATCCACAAGCCACCCATTGTGACAGGAGGGCTGCTTTAACCGACATCCACGTCTTCGGCTCCCGGGGAACAGTGGGTTAACTGCCTTGCTCAGGGGCAGAATGACAGATTTTTACCTTGTCACCTCGTGGATTCGATCCAGCAACCTTTCGGTTACTTGGCACAACGCTCTAAACACTAGGCTACTTTCATTTCTGAAGCATTATGGGGAATAGAAGTGTGAGAACATCTTAAAAGAATAGAGGACACATAGTATCAAAGAGCACAAGAAAATAACAGTCAGGGTAGCCAGACAGACATCATCAAGCTGTCTTGAACATCTGAACAGCTCTCAGGGAACCTGTTGATCGAGGTCGATAGGTCTACCTCTTTACCATCCTGCCAGGAAGTGTAATTGTCATACAGCCCTCAGCACAGACTTCATCCCTATCAATCTCTCTTGTGTAGAGAAGGACTTTGACCATCTATTCTTTGTATAGCCGGATGCTACTATACTATAAGTGTCTGTACATGTATATAATGAACTACTGTATAGCCTATGGGCAGAATAGAGATGTCATAAGGTGTGAACTGTATGAAGCTATGGGTTAATATTAGAAGGATATTTATTTGTTGAAGGTTCAGCTTTCTATATGACAGGCTGAATGTATGATATTTACTCGCAGTATGTTAAGTCCCAGTCACCTCTCAATGTGTTCTTATTAGTCGTGGAATTTCAGCAAATGTCAAGTTAATTCCAATCATGACCTTTAATCTTGTCTTCATGCTTTCAGCCATTTATAATAATAGGTGTGGATGTATTTATGAAGTAAGTCAATCTGTCTTCAAATAGTACAGGTGTAGGATCTTTGATTACTTTAATTTTGCTGCGGAAAATGTTCCTACACAGCAGGAATTGCAAACTTGTAGTGTATTTCAGATTTTAAAAAGGCTTTTAAAGTTTGTAATTTCCGCTTTGAAAATTCAGACTTGATTTGCCCTAATGAAAGATTAATAAGCCATCAATCATCCATTAATTATAATCCACATAAGAATTCACATGTTCCTGCTATAGCAAACTGGCTCAAATTAAGATCCTATATACAGTGGGGAGAACAAGTATTTGATACACTGCCGATTTTGCAGGTTTTCCTACTTACAAAGCATGTAGAGGTCTGTAATTTTTATCATAGGTACACTTCAACTGTGAGAGACAGAATCTAAAACAAAAATCCAGAAAATCACATTGTATGATTTTTAAGTAATTCATTTGCATTTTATTGCATGACATAAGTATTTGATCACCTACCAACCAGTAAGAATTCCGGCTCACACAGACCTGTTAGTTTTTCTTTAAGAAGCCCTCCTGTTCTCCACTCATTACCTGTATTAACTGCACCTATTTGAACACGTTACCTGTATAAAAGACACCTGTCCACACACTCAATCAAACAGACTCCAACCTCTCCACAATGGCCAAGACCAGAGAGCTGTGTAAGGACATCAGGGATAAAATTGTAGACCTGCACAAGGCTGGGATGGGCTACAGGACAATAGGCAAGCAGCTTGGTGAGAAGGCAATAACTGTTGGCGCAATTATAAAAAAATTGAAGAAGTTCAAGATGACGGTCAATCACCCTCGGTCTGGGGCTCCATGCAAGATCTCACCTAGTGGGGCATCAATGATCATGAGGAAGGTGAGGAATCAGCCCAGAACTACACGGCAGGACCTGGTCAATGACCTGAAGAGAGATGGGACCACAGTCTCAAAGAAAACCATTAGTAACACACTACGCCGTTATGGATTAAAATCCTGCAGTGCACGCAAGGTCCCCCTGCTCAAGCCAGCGCATGTCCAGGCCCGTCTGAAGTTTGCCAATGACCATCTGGATGATCCAGAGGAGGAATGGGAGAAGGTCATGTGGTCTGATGAGACAAAAATCTAGCTTTTTGGTCTAAACTCCACTCGCCGTGTTTGGAGGAAGAAGAAGGATGAGTACAACCCCAAGAACACCATCCCAACCGTGAAGCATGGAGGTGGAAACATCATTCTTTGGGGATGCTTTTCTGCAAAGGGGACAGGACGACTGCACCGTATTGAGGGGAGGATGGATGGGGCCATGTATCGCGAGATCTTGGCCAACAACCTCCTTCCCTCAGTAAGAGCATTGAAGATGGGTCGTGGCTGGGTCTTCCAGCATGACAACGATCCGAAACACACAGCCAGGGCAACTAAGGAGTGGCTCCGTAAGAAGCATCTCAAGGTCCTGGAGTGGCCTAGCCAGTCTCCAGACCTGAACTCAATAGAAAATCTTTGGAGGGAGCCGAAAGTCCGTATTGCTCAGCGACAGCCCCGAAACCTGAAGGATCTGGAGAAGGTCTGTATGGAGGAGTGGGCCAAAATCCCTGCTGCAGTGTGTGCAAACCTGGTCAAGAACTACAGGAAACGTATGATCTCTGTAATTGCAAACAAAGGTTTCTGTACCAAATATTAAGTTCTGCTTTTCTGATGTATCAAATTCTTATGTCATGCAATAAAATGCAAATGAATTACTTAAAAATCATACAATGTGATTTTCTGGATTTTTGTTTTAGATTCCGCCTCTCACAGTTGAAGTGTACCTATGGTAAAAACTACAGACCTCTACATGCTTTGTAAGTAGGAAAACCTGCAAAATCGGCAGTGTATCAAATACTTGTTCTCCCCACTGTATGTATATCCCCCATAGAGACCATTTTTTATGTGTGCCCACGTATGGAGGTAAGCGATAGCTACATTAGGCCTACTATAATATTTTCACGAAAATTACTGGTCTCATTCTCTTTATTTGAAATACACGAAACACAGTATATTCCGAGCACAGACTGGTTCACTTCAGAGGGGCAGATCCAGTGAGACATTTTAGCTGTATGATTGGTTATCTTAAAGCAGCATGCATCTATGCATGCCTGGAGGAACCAATGGGAAAACTGATAGAAAGAGAGTAGTGGTGTCAGTTCTAAAGTGAAATCCATCTTCCATTTTACCAATCCACTGTTCTGTTGCGGAGCGTCCATCCATCCACTGTTCTGTTGTGGAGCTTCCATCCGTACAGTCCTCTGTCCCATAGCTTCCATGTCAACTCTTCTGTCCCATAGCTTCCATGTCAACTTTTCTGTCCCATAGCTTCCATGTCAACTCTTCTGTCCCATAGCTTCCATGTCAACTCTTCTGTCCCATAGCTTCCATGTCAACTCTTCTGTCCCATAGCTTCCATGTCAACTCCTCGGTCTTATAGCTTACATGTCGACTCCTCGGTCTTATAGCTTCCATGTCAACTCCTCGATCTTGTAGCTTCCATGTCAACTCCTCGGTCTTGTAGCTTCCATGTCAACTCCTCGGTCTTGTAGCTTCCATGTCAACTCCTCGGTCTTATAGCTTCCATGTCGACTCCTCGGTCTTGTAGCTTCCATGTCAACTCCTCGGTCTTGTAGCTTCCATGTCAACTCCTCGGTCTTATAGCTGCCATGTCAACTCCTCGGTCTTACAGCTTCCATGTCAACTCTTCGGTCTTGTAGCTTCCATGTCAACTCCTCGGTCTTATAGCTTCCATGTCGACTCCTCGGTCTTGTAGCTTCCATGTCAACTCCTCGGTCTTGTAGCTTCCCTGTCAGCTCCTCTGTCTTATAGCTTCCATGTCGACTCCTCTGTCTTATAGCTTCCATGTCAACTCAAATGCTGCCAGGAGGACATACTGAGAATCCATTTGTATGAGTAGAGGGAATACATGAGATTCAATCTGAGAGGGAGGGAAGGAGGGATAGTGAAAAAGAGATATTCAGAAAGAGAGGCAAGAGAGGGAGGGAGGGAAGGAGGGTGCTAGAGAGAACATAGTGAAAGGGAGATAAAGTTATATAACGTAGGAATATCCCACAGAAGTACTTGTGTCATGCTCTTTGCTTTGAGAAACGAGAGGGGACAGAAAGAGCATGCCCTGTCTACAAGCTCACAATGCTGATGTGATTTACCATGACTGAGCTAAATGTGAGCAGGTGTCAGAAAGAAGCTCTGTCCTGGCGATGCCGACGGTGTGTCACATAAAATGTCTTCCCCTTGACACCCATAATTCTCATCAGATGAGGCAAGTTTTCTGGGAACATTTGACAAATGTGTCACCACAGAAGGATGTCAATGTCAACGGATGGACAATGCCTCTAGGTACTCACAAGTCCAGATCATGGGACGAGAGAGACGGATACTATGATCCACTATGAGCCATGATCCTCTGTAGCTCAGTTGGTAGAGCATGGTTCTTGCAACGCCAGGATAGTGGGATTGATTCCCGAGACCACCCGTGAGATATAATGTATGCATACATGACTGAAAGTTGTTTTGCTTAAAAGCATCTGTATTACTATATTATGACAGAGTGGACACATCCAAAAGGAAGGAAAGGGGGATACCTAGTCAGTTGCACAACTGAATGCATTCAACTGAAATGTGTCTTCCACATTTAACCCAACCCCTCTGAATCAGAGAGGTGAAGAATGAGCGGCCACGGCTTTCTATTCAGTGTACTTTATAGAGGCTATGAAAGTTCACAATATTTCTTCACAGATCCATCACATTCAATCTGTAAGGAATGTGGAACTACTAATCCTGAAAAGTCCAAAACGAGAGGCCCTGGCTTTCAAAACACATATTTACTTTATAGAGGTAGTACAATGACTGAGGTTTGCAGCATTTCTGTCCATATTCAACTATGTATTAGTCATCCTGTGGTGCTCGAACCACTCAGGAAATGAAGAGGCAGCATTTCATCCATCCTCTCTGTTGCTGAGTCACACAAAACAAATACATGCTGCTGTTGATCAGACAAATACTAAAGATAGCTCCGTCCCCATCCCTGTTCCAGCTGCTCTGCTCCCATCACCATCCCTGTTAACATCACCATCCACATTAACATCACCATTCTGTTAATATCACCATCCTGTTAACATCACCATCCTGTTAACATCACCATCCTGTTAACATCACCATCCTGTTAACATCACCATCCTGTTAACATCACCATCCCTGTAAACATCACCATCCAGTTAACATCACCATCCCTGTAAACATCACCATCCTGTTAACATCACCATCCTGTTAACATCACCATCCTGTTAACATCACCATCCACATTAACATCACCATCCACATTAACATCACCATCCTCATTAACATCACCATCCTCGTTAACATCACCATCCCTGTTAACATCACCATCCTGTTAACATCACCATCCTGTTAACATCACCATCCCTGTTAACATCACCATCCTGTAAACATCACCATCCTGTTAACATCACCATCCTGTTAACATCACCATCCTGTAAACATCACCATCCTGTTAATAACGTCACCATCCAAATTAACATCACCATCCTGTTAACATCACCATCCCTGTTAACATCACCATCCTGTAAACATCACCATCCTGTAAACATCACCATCCTGTTAACATCACCATCACTGTTAACATCACCATCCTGTTAACATCACCATCCCTGTTAACATCACCATCCTGTTAACATCACCATCCTGTTAACATCACCATCCCTGTTAACATCACCATCCTGTTAACATCACCATTCTGTTAACATCACCATCCACATTAACATCACCATCCACATTAACATCACCATCCTTTTAACATCACCATCAACATTAACATCACCATCCTCATTAACATCACCATCCCTGTTAACATCACCATCCCTGTTAACATCACCATCCCTGTTAACATCACCATCCTGTTAACATCACCATCCTGTTAACATCACCATCCCTGTTAACATCACCATCCTGTTAACATCACCATTCTGTTAACATCACCATCCACATTAACATCACCATCCACATTAACATCACCATCCCTGTTAACATCACCATCCCTGTTAACATCACCATCCTGTTAACATCACCATCCTGTTAACATCACCATCCCTGTTAACATCACCATCCTGTTAACATCACCATCCTGTTAACATCACCATCCTGTTAACATCACCATCCTGTTAACATCACCATCCTGTTAATAACATCACCATCCTGTTAATAACATCACCATCCTGTTAACATCACCATCCTGTTAACATCACCATCCACATTAACATCACCATCCACATTAACATCACCATCCTGTTAACATCACCATCCACATTAACATCACCATCCACATTAACATCACCATCCACATTAACATCACCATCCACATTAACATCACCATCCTGTTAACATCACCATCCTGTTAACATCACCATCCACATTAACATCACCATCCCTGTTAACATCACCATCCTGTTAACATCACTACCCCTGTTAACATCACCATCCACATTAACATCACCATCCACATTAACATCACCATCCTGTTAACATCACCATCCTGTTAACATCACCATCCACATTAACATCACCATCCTGTTAACATCACCATCCTGTTAACATCACCATCCACATTAACATCACCATCCCTGTTAACATCACCATCCCTGTTAACATCACCATCCACATTAACATCACCATCCTGTTAACATCACCATCCTGTTAACATCACCATCCACATTAACATCACCATCCTGTTAACATCACCATCCACATTAACATCACCATCCACATTAACATCACCATCCTGTTAACATCACCATCCTGTTAACATCACCATCCACATTAACATCACCATCCCTGTTAACATCACCATCCTGTTAACATCACTACCCCTGTTAACATCACCATCCACATTAACATCACCATCCACATTAACATCACCATCCTGTTAACATCACCTTCCTGTTAACATCACCAACCACATTAACATCACCATCCCTGTTAACATCACCATCCCTGTTAACATCACCATCCACATTAACATCACCATCCTGTTAACATCACCATCCTGTTAACATCACCATCCACATTAACATCACCATCCACATTAACATCACCATCCACATTAACATCACCATCCACATTAACATCACCATCCCTGTTAACATCACCATCCTGTTAACATCACCATCCTGTTAACATCACCATCCTGTTAACATCACCATCCACATTAACATCACCATCCTGTTAACATCACCATCCACATTAACATCACCATCCACATTAACATCACCATCCTGTTAACATCACCATCCTGTTAACATCACCATCCTGTTAACATCACCATCCTGTTAACATCACCATCCCTGTTAACATCACCATCCTGTTAACATCACCATCCTGTAAACATCACCATCCTGTTAACATCACCATCCTGTTAACATCACCATCCTGTAAACATCACCATCCTGTTAATAACGTCACCATCCAAATTATCATCACCATCCTGTTAACATCACCATCCTGTTAACATCACCATCCCTGTTAACATCACCATCCTGTTAACATCACCATCCACATTAACATCACCATCCACATTAACATCACCATCCTGTTAACATCACTATCCACATTAACATCACCATCCTTTTAACATCACCATCAACATTAACATCACCATCCTGTTAACATCACCATCCACATTAACATCACCATCCACATTAACATCACCATCCACATTAACATCACCATCCCTTTAACATCACCATCCCTGTTAACATCACCATCCTGTTAACATCACCATCAACATTAACATCACCATCCACATTAACATCACCATCCTCATTAACATCACCATCCCTGTTAACATCACCATCCTGTTAACATCACCATCCTGTTAACATCACCATCCTGTTAACATCACCATTCTGTTAACATCACCATCCACATTAACATCACCATCCACATTAACATCACCATCCACATTAACATCACCATCCCTGTTAACATCACCATCCTGTTAACATCACCATCCACATTAACATCACCATCCCTGTTAACATCACCATCCTGTTAACATCACCATCCTGTTAACATCACCATCCTGTTAACATCACCATCCTGTAAACATCACCATCCTGTAAACATCACCATCCTGTTAATAACATCACCATCCAAATTAACATCATCATCCACATTAACATCACCATCCACATTAACATCACCATCCTGTTAACATCACCATCCTGTTAACATCACCATCCTGTTAACATCACCATCCACATTAACATCACCATCCACATTAACATCACCATCCTGTTAACATCACCATCCACGTTAACATCACCATCCTGTTAACATCACCATCCACATTAACATCACCATCCTATTAACATCACCATCCTGTTAACATCACCATCCACATTAACATCACCATCCACATTAACATCACCATCCCTGTTAACATCACCATCCTGTTAACATCACCATCCCTGTTAACATCACCATCCACATTAACATCACCATCCACGTTAACATCACCATCCACATTAACATCACCATCCACATTAACATCACCATCCTGTTAACATCACCATCCTGTTAACATCACCATCCTGTTAACATCACCATCCACATTAACATCACCATCCTGTTAACATCACCATCCTGTTAACATCACCATCCACATTAACATCACCATCCACATTAACATCACCATCCTGTTAACATCACCATCCTGTTAACATCACCATCCACATTAACATCACCATCCACATTAACATCACCATCCACATTAACATCACCATCCCTGTTAACATCACCATCCTGTTAACATCACCATCCACATTAACATCACCATCCTGTTAACATCACCATCCTGTTAACATCACCATCCACATTAACATCACCATCCACGTTAACATCACCATCCTCGTTAACATCACCATCCCTGTTAACATCACCATCCTGTTAACATCACCATCCTGTTAACATCACCATCCTGTTAACATCACCATCCTGTTAACATCACCATCCTGTAAACATCACCATCCTGTTAATAACGTCACCATCCAAATTATCATCACCATCCTGTTAACATCACCATCCCTGTTAACATCACCATCCTGTAAACATCACCATCCTGTTAAAAATCACCATCCCTGTTAACATCACCATCCTGTTAACATCACCATCACTGTTAACATCACCATCCTGTTAACATCACCATCCTGTAAACATCACCATCCTGTTAACATCACTAACCTGTTAACATCACCATCCTGTAAACATCACCATCCTGTTAATAACGTCGCCATCCAAATTATCATCACCATCCTGTTAACATCACCATCCCTGTTAACATCACCATCCTGTAAACATCACCATCCTGTGAAAAATCACCATCCCTGTTAACATCACCATCCTGTTAACATCACCATCCTGTAAACATCACCATGCTGTTAACATCACCATCCTGTTAACATCACCATCCACATTAACATCACAATCCACATTAACATCACCATCCTGTTAACATCACTATCCACATTAACATCACCATCCTTTTAACATCACCATCAACATTAACATCACCATCCTTTTAACATCACCATCCTGTTAACATCACCATCAACATTAACATCACCATCCACATTAACATCACCAAACTCATTAACATCACCATCCCTGTTAACATCACCATCCTGTTAACATCACATCCTGTTAACATCACCATCCTGTTAACATCACCATCCTGTTAACATCACCATCCTGTTAACATCACCATTCTGTGAACATCACCATCCACATTAACATCACCATCCACATTAACATCACCATCCACATTAACATCACCATCCCTGTTAACATCACCATCCTGTTAACATCACCATCCACATTAACATCACCATCCCTGTTAACATCACCATTCTGTGAACATCACCATCCACATTAACATCACCATCCACATTAACATCACCATCCACATTAACATCACCATCCCTGTTAACATCACCATCCTGTTAACATCACCATCCACATTAACATCACCATCCCTGTTAACATCACCATCCTGTTAACATCACATCCTGTTAACATCACCATCCTGTTAACATCACATCCTGTTAACATCACCATCCCTGTTAACATCACCATCCTGTTAACATCACCATCCTGTAAACATCACCATCCTGTTAACATCACCATCCTGTTAACATCACCATCCTGTAAACATCACCATCCTGTTAATAACATCACCATCCAAATTAACATCACCATCCTGTTAACATCACCATCCTGTTAACATCACCATCCACATTAACATCACCATCCACATTAACATCACCATCCTGTTAACATCACCATCCACATTAACATCACCATCCTGTTAACATCACCATCCTGTTAACATCACCATCCACATTAACATCACCATACACATTAACATCACCATCCCTGTTAACATCACCATCCTGTTAACATCACTACCCCTGTTAACATCACCATCCACATTAACATCACCATCCACATTAACATCACCATCCTGTTAACATCACCATCCTGTTAACATCACCATCCACATTAACATCACCAACCACATTAACATCACCATCCCTGTTAACATCACCATCCCTGTTAACATCACCATCCACATTAACATCACCATCCTGTTAACATCACCATCCCTGTTAACATCACCATCCTGTAAACATCACCATCCTGTTAAAAATCACCATCCCTGTTAACATCACCATCCTGTTAACATCACCATCACTGTTAACATCACCATCCTGTTAACATCACCATCCTGTAAACATCACCATCCTGTTAACATCACTAACCTGTTAATAACGTCACCATCCACATTAACATCACAATCCACATTAACATCACCATCCTGTTAACATCACCATCCACATTAACATCACAATCCACATTAACATCACCATCCTGTTAACATCACTATCCACGTTAACATCACCATCCTTTTAACATCACCATCAACATTAACATCACCATCCTTTTAACATCACCATCCTGTTAACATCACCATCAACATTAACATCACCATCCACATTAACATCACCAAACTCATTAACATCACCATCCCTGTTAACATCACCATCCCTGTTAACATCACCATCCTGTTAACATCACCATCCTGTTAACATCACCATCCTGTTAACATCACCATCCTGTTAACATCACCATTCTGTGAACATCACCATCCACATTAACATCACCATCCACATTAACATCACCATCCACATTAACATCACCATCCCTGTTAACATCACCATCCTGTTAACATCACCATCCACATTAACATCACCATCCCTGTTAACATCACCATCCTGTTAACATCACATCCTGTTAACATCACCATCCTGTTAACATCACATCCTGTTAACATCACCATCCCTGTTAACATCACCATCCTGTTAACATCACCATCCTGTAAACATCACCATCCTGTTAACATCACCATCCTGTTAACATCACCATCCTGTAAACATCACCATCCTGTTAATAACATCACCATCCAAATTAACATCACCATCCTGTTAACATCACCATCCACATTAACATCACCATCCACATTAACATCACCATCCTGTTAACATCACCATCCACATTAACATCACCATCCACATTAACATCACCATCCTGTTAACATCACCATCCACATTAACATCACCATCCTGTTAACATCACCATCCTGTTAACATCACCATCCACATTAACATCACCATCCACATTAACATCACCATCCCTGTTAACATCACCATCCTGTTAACATCACTACCCCTGTTAACATCACCATCCACATTAACATCACCATCCACATTAACATCACCATCCTGTTAACATCACCATCCTGTTAACATCACCATCCACATTAACATCACCATCCACATTAACATCACCATCCCTGTTAACATCACCATCCCTGTTAACATCACCATCCACATTAACATCACCATCCACATTAACATCACCATCCTGTTAACATCACTATCTACATTAACATCACCATCCTTTTAACATCACCATCAACATTAACATCACCATCCTGTTAACATCACCATCCTGTTAACATCACCATCAACATTAACATCACCATCCACATTAACATCACCATCCTCGTTAACATCACCATCCTGTTAACATCACCATCCTGTTAACATCACCATCCTGTTAACATCACCATCCTGTTAACATCACCATCCTGTTAACATCACCATCCTGTTAACATCACCATCCTGTTAACATCACCATCCTGTTAACATCACCATCCTGTTAAACATCACCATCCTGTTAACATCACCATCCTGTTAACATCACCATCCTGTTAACATCACCATCCTGTTAACATCACCATCCTGTTAACATCACCATCCTCGTTAACATCACCATCCACGTTAACATCACCATCCTGTTAACATCACTATCCACATTAACATCACCATCCTGTTAACATCACTCATCACACATTAACATCACCATCCTGTTAACATCACCATCCTTAACATCACCATACACTACATTAACATCACCATCCCTGTTAACATCACCATCCCTGTTAACATCACCATCCTGTTAACATCACCATCCTGTTAACATCACCATCCTGTTAACATCACCATTCTGTGAACATCACCATCCACATTAACATCACCATCCACATTAACATCACCATCCACATTAACATCACCATCCCTGTTAACATCACCATCCTGTTAACATCACCATCCACATTAACATCACCATCCCTGTTAACATCACCATCCTGTTAACATCACCATCCTGTTAACATCACCATCCTGTTAACATCACATCCTGTTAACATCACCATCGCTGTTAACATCACCATCCTGTTAACATCACCATCCTGTTAACATCACCATCCTGTAAACATCACCATCCTGTTAACATCACCATCCTGTTAACATCACCATCCTGTAAACATCACCATCCTGTTAATAACATCACCATCCAAATTAACATCACCATCCTGTTAACATCACCATCCACATTAACATCACCATCCACATTAACATCACCATCCTGTTAACATCACCATCCACATTAACATCACCATCCACATTAACATCACCATCCTGTTAACATCACCATCCACATTAACATCACCATCCTGTTAACATCACCATCCTGTTATCATCACCATCCACATTAACATCACCATCCACATTAACATCACCATCCGTGTTAACATCACCATCCAGTTAACATCACTACCCCTGTTAACATCACCATCCACATTAACATCACCATCCACATTAACATCACCATCCTGTTAACATCACCATCCTGTTAACATCACCATCCACATTAACATCACCAACCACATTAACATCACCATCCCTGTTAACATCACCATCCCTGTTAACATCACCATCCACATTAACATCACCATCCACATTAACATCACCATCCTGTTAACATCACCATCCACTGTTAACATCACCATCCACATTAACATCACCATCCTTTTAACATCACCATCCTGTTAACATCACCATCAAAATTAACATCACCATCCACATTAAAATCACCATCCTCATTAACATCACCATCCCTGTTAACATCACCATCCCTGTTAACATCACCATCCTGTTAACATCACCATCCTGTTAACATCACCATCCTGTTAACATCACCATCCTGTTAACATCACCATCCTGTTAACATCACCATCCACATTAACATCACCATCCTGTTAACATCACCATCCTGTTAACATCACCATCCACATTAACATCACCATCCACATTAACATCACCATCCCTGTTAACATCACCATCCTGTTAACATCACCATCCACGTTAACATCACCATCCCTGTTAACATCACCATCCTGTTAACATCACCATCCTGTTAACATCACCATCCCTGTTAACATCACCATCCTGTTAACATCACCATCCTGTAAACATCACCATCCTGTTAACATCACCATCCTGTTAACATCACCATCCTGTAAACATCACCATCCTGTTAATAACATCACCATCCAAATTAACATCACCATCCTGTTAACATCACCATCCACATTAACATCACCATCCACATTAACATCACCATCCTGTTAACATCACCATCCTGTTAACATCACCATCCACATTAACATCACCATCCTGTTAACATCACCATCCTGTTAACATCACCATCCACATTAACATCACCATCCACTTAACATCACCATCCGTTAACATCACCATCCTGTTAACATCACCATCCTGTTAACATCACCATCCACATTAACATCACCATCCACATTAACATCACCATCCCTGTTAACATCACCATCCACATTAACATCACCATCCTGTTAACATCACCATCCACATTAACATCACCATCCACATTAACATCACCATCCTGTTAACATCACCATCCTGTTAACATCACCATCCACGTTAACATCACCATCCACATTAACATCACCATCCCTGTTAACATCACCATCCCTGTTAACATCACCATCCTGTTAACATCACCATCCTGTTAACATCACCATCCTGTTAACATCACCATCCACGTTAACATCACCATCCTGTTAACATCACCATCCTCGTTAACATCACCATCCTGTTAACATCACCATCCTGTTAACATCACCATCCTGTTAACATCACCATCCTGTTAACATCACCATCCTGTTAACATCACCATCCACGTTAACATCACCATCCTGTTAACATCACCATCCTGTTAACATCACCATCCCTGTTAACATCACCATCCTGTTAACATCACCATCCTGTAAACATCACCATCCTGTTAACATCACCATCCTGTTAACATCACCATCCTGTTAACATCACCATCCCGTTAACATCACCATCCTGTTAACATCACCATCCCTGTTAACATCACCATCCTGTTAACATCACCATCCTGTAAACATCACCATCCTGTTAACATCACCATCCTGTTAACATCACCATCCACGTTAACATCACCATCCTGTTAACATCACCATCCTGTTAACATCACCATCCCTGTTAACATCACCATCCTGTTAACATCACCATCCTGTTAACATCACCATCCTGTTAACATCACCATCCTGTTAACATCACCATCCTGTTAACATCACCATCCTGTTAACATCACCATCCTGTTAACATCACCATCCTGTAAACATCACCATCCTGTTAACATCACCATCCTGTTAACATCACCATCCACATTAACATCACCATCCACATTAACATCACCATCCTGTTAACATCACTATCCACATTAACATCACCATCCTGTTAACATCACCATCCTGTTAACATCACCATCCTGTTAACATCACCATCCTGTTAACATCACCATCCACATTAACATCACCATCCACATTAACATCACCATCCTCATTAACATCACCATCCCTGTTAACATCACCATCCCTGTTAACATCACCATCCTGTTAACATCACCATCCACATTAACATCACCATCCACATTAACATCACCATCCTGTTAACATCACCATCCACATTAACATCACCATCCACATTAACATCACCATCCTGTTAACACCACCATCCACATTAACATCACCATCCTGTTAACATCACCATCCACATTAACATCACCATCCTGTTAACATCACCATCCTGTTAACATCACCATCCACATTAACATCACCATCCACATTAACATCACCATCCTGTTAACATCACCATCCTGTTAACATCACCATCCACATTAACATCACCATCCACATTAACATCACCATCCACATTAACATCACCATCCTGTTAACATCACCATCCACATTAACATCACCATCCTGTTAACATCACCATCCACATTAACATCACCATCCACGTTAACATCACCATCCACATTAACATCACCATCCACATTAACATCACCATCCTGTTAACATCACCATCCTGTTAACATCACCATCCTGCAAACATCACCATGCTGTTAACATCACCATCCTGTTAACATCACCATCCACATTAACATCACCATCCACATTAACATCACCATCCTGTTAACATCACTATCCACATTAACATCACCATCCTTTTAACATCACCATCAACATTAACATCACCATCCTTTTAACATCACCATCCTGTTAACATCACCATCCACATTAACATCACCATCCACGTTAACATCACCATCCACATTAACATCACCATCCACATTAACATCACCATCCTGTTAACATCACCATCCTGTTAACATCACCATCCACATTAACATCACCATCCACATTAACATCACCATCCACATTAACATCACCATCCACATTAACACCACCATCCTGTTAACACCACCATCCACATTAACATCACCATCCTGTTAACATCACCATCCACATTAACATCACCATCCACGTTAACATCACCATCCACATTAACATCACCATCCATGTTAACATCACCATCCTGTTAACATCACCATCCTGTTAACATCACCATCCTGCAAACATCACCATGCTGTTAACATCACCATCCTGTTAACATCACCATCCACATTAACATCACCATCCACATTAACATCACCATCCTGTTAACATCACTATCCACATTAACATCACCATCCTTTTAACATCACCATCAACATTAACATCACCATCCTTTTAACATCACCATCCTGTTAACATCACCATCAACATTAACATCACCATCCACATTAACATCACCATCCTCATTAACATCACCATCCCTGTTAACATCACCATCCCTGTTAACATCACCATCCTGTTAACATCACCATCCACATTAACATCACCATCCACATTAACATCACCATCCTGTTAACATCACCATCCACATTAACATCACCATCCACATTAACATCACCATCCACATTAACACCACCATCCTGTTAACACCACCATCCACATTAACATCACCATCCTGTTAACATCACCATCCACATTAACATCACCATCCACGTTAACATCACCATCCACATTAACATCACCATCCACATTAACATCACCATCCTGTTAACATCACCATCCACATTAACATCACCATCCACGTTAACATCACCATCCTCGTTAACATCACCATCCTCGTTAACATCACCATCCACATTAACATCACCATCCACATTAACATCACCATCCTGTTATCATCACCATCCTGTAAACATCACCATCCTGTTAACATCACCATCCTGTTAACATCACCATCCTGTAAACATCACCATCATGTTAATAACGTCACCATCCAAATTATCATCACCATCCTGTTAACATCACCATCCCTGTTAACATCACCATCCTGTAAACATCACCATCCTGTTAAAAATCACCATCCCTCTTAACATCACCATCCTGTTAACATCACCATCCCTGTTAACATCACCATCCTGTCAACATCACCATCCTGTAAACATCACCATCCTGTTAACATCACCATCCTGTTAACATCACCATCCTGTAAACATCACCATCCTGTTAATAACGTCACCATCCAAATTATCATCACCATCCTGTTAACATCACCATCCCTGTTAACATCACCATCCTGTAAACATCACCATCCTGTTAAAAATCACCATCCCTGTTAACATCACCATCCTGTTAACATCACCATCCTGCAAACATCACCATGCTGTTAACATCACCATCCTGTTAACATCACCATCCACATTAACATCACCATCCACATTAACATCACCATCCACATTAACATCACCATCCTGTTAACATCACTATCCACATTAACATCACCATCCTTTTAACATCACCATCAACATTAACATCACCATCCTTTTAACATCACCATCCTGTTAACATCACCATCAACATTAACATCACCATCCACATTAACATCACCATCCTCATTAACATCACCATCCCTGTTAACATCACCATCCCTGTTAACATCACCATCCTGTTAACATCACCATCCACATTAACATCACCATCCACATTAACATCACCATCCACGTTAACATCACCATCCACGTTAACATCACCATCCACATTAACATCACCATCCACATTAACATCACCATCCTGTTAACATCACTATCCACATTAACATCACCATCCTTTTAACATCACCATCAACATTAACATCACCATCCTTTTAACATCACCATCCTGTTAACATCACCATCCACATTAACATCACCATCCACATTAACATCACCATCCACATTAACATCACCATCCCTGTTAACATCACCATCCCTGTTAACATCACCATCCTGTTAACATCACCATCCACATTAACATCACCATCCACATTAACATCACCATCCTGTTAACATCACCATCCACATTAACATCACCATCCACATTAACATCACCATCCACATTAACATCACCATCCTGTTAACATCACCATCCTGTTAACATCACCATCCACATTAACATCACCATCCTGTTAACATCACCATCCACATTAACATCACCATCCACGTTAACATCACCATCCACATTAACATCACCATCCACATTAACATCACCATCCTGTTAACATCACCATCCTGTTAACATCACCATCCACATTAACATCACCATCCACATTAACATCACCATCCACATTAACATCACCATCCTGTTAACATCAACATCCACATTAACATCACCATCCTGTTAACATCACCATCCTGTTAACATCACTACCCCTGTTAACATCACCATCCACATTAACATCACCATCCTGTTAACATCACCATCCTGTTAACATCACCATCCACATTAACATCACCAACCACATTAACATCACCATCCACATTAACATCACCAACCACATTAACATCACCATCCCTGTTAACATCACCATCCCTGTTAACATCACCATCCACATTAACATCACCATCCTGTTAACATCACCATCCTGTTAACATCACCATCCTGTTAACATCACCATCCACATTAACATCACCATCCTGTTACCATCACCATCCTGTTAACATCACCATCCTGTTAACATCACCATCCTCTAAACATCACCATCCTGTTAATAACGTCACCATCCAAATTATCATCACCATCCCTGTTAACATCACCATCCTGTAAACATCACCATCCTGTTAAAAATCACCATCCCTGTTAAAAATCACCATCCTGTTAACATCACCATCCTGTAAATATCACCATCCTGTTAACATCACCATCCTGTTAACATCACCATCCACATTAACATCACCATCCACATTAACATCACCATCCTGTTAACATCACTATCCACATTAACATCACCATCCTTTTAACATCACCATCAACATTAACATCACCATCCTTTTAACATCACCATCCTGTTAACATCACCATCAACATTAACATCACCATCCACATTAACATCACCATCCTCATTAACATCACCATCCCTGTTAACATCACCATCCCTGTTAACATTACCATCCCTGTTAACATCACCATCCTGTTAACATCACCATCCTGTTAACATCACCATTCTGTTAACATCACCATCTATCACCATCCTGTTAACATCACCATTGCCTTTGGATCCCGATCTAAAGTAGTGCACTAAATATGAAATATGGTACCTGTTAAAGTAGTGCACTAAATAGGGAATAGGTTACCTGTTAAAGTAGTGCACTAAATAGGGAATATGTTACCTGTTAAAGTAGTGCACTAAATAGGGAATAGGTTACCTGTTAAAGTAGTGCACTAAATAGGGAATAGGTTACCTGTTAAAGTAGTGCACTAAATAGGGAATAGGTTACCTGTTAAAATAGTGCACTAAATAGGGAATAGTGTCGTGGAATTTCTAATCAAGTGAGAGAGACTTGTATAATTCTTCAGACAATCAATCTTTATTTGATATTGATTAATAATTGCAACAATGAAGCTGGTCGACAAACCGCCCGGAAGAGCTCTGAAATACAGAAACAAACCGAGGTCTTATATAGCAGACCTATAAATGCTTAGTCATGTCTGGTTCCACCACAACCGTCTCAATGTGTCCAACCAACACATATCTACTGGATGAGGTGACCAAATATTCAGAGTCCTCTGTGTTCTCATGTGAGTACTAAGAACTGTTTGTTCTTAGAATAGAGATGAGGAGAGACTTTGTTCGGGAACAGACAAGTTTCAGAGGACAGAGGGTGGGGGTAAGAACAGGAAATATGCACAGCTGTGGTGGTTTAGGGTACAGAGTTATGTGAAAACAACAATTTACACAACCAGAGTAACAGGATTGTACATACCTATCAATTAAAGTCATGAAAATAATACATTTTCCCCCACAATAGGGACGCACGCAGCCAAGGATGCCAGTCCCCTGATGATGGACGCAGCCAAGGATGGCAGTCTCCTGATGATGGACGCAGCCAAGGATGGCAGTCTCCTGATGATGGACGCAGCCATGGATAGCAGCCTCCTGATGATGGACGCAGCCAAGGATGGCAGTCTCCTGATGATGGACGCAGCCATGGATAGCAGCCTCCTGATGATGTACATGGGCAGACACACCCAGGTGATAGTGGGGACGGCAGTATTCCAGGTGGACTGTCCTTCTGGGGCACGGCAGCAGGGGATAGTGGGGACGGCAGTATTCCAGGTGGACTGTCCTTCTGGGGCACGGCAGCAGGTGATAGTGGGGACGGCAGTATTCCAGGTGGACTGTCCTTCTGGAGGACGGCAGCAGGGGATAGTGAGGACGGCAGTATTCCAGGTGGACTGTCCTTCTGGGGCACGGCAGCAGGTGATAGTGGGGACGGCAGTATTCCAGGTGGACTGTCCTTCTGGGGGACGGCAGCAGGGGATAGTGAGGACGGCAGTATTCCAGGTGGACTGTCCTTCTGGGGCACGGCAGCAGGGGATAGTGGGGACGGCAGTATTCCAGGTGGACTGTCCTTCTGGGGCATGGCAGCAGGGGATAGTGAGGACGGCAGTATTCCAGGTGGGCTGTCCTTCTGGGGCACGGCAGCAGGTGATAGTGGGGACGGCAGTATTCCAGGTGTCTCACTTACTCAGATGAGTGAGTGGATAAACGCCAACACCTGTGTACTGATTGGAGAGCTGTCTCCGTGTGTGTACGGTGTGCGTGTGTGGGTTGGGGGGAGGAGGTAGGGGGAGGTGTGTGTGTGTGTGTGTGTGTGTGTGTGTGTGTGTGTGTGTGTGTGTGTGTGTGTGTGTGTGTGGAGGAGAGGAAATGAGATGAAACAGAGGAGAGCACTACTCTCCCTAGAGTTACTCTGGAGGGGTTAATCACGTCAAACATAAGGGAAAATAATGCTCTAAATTAATGGATTAGAATCCTACATGAGACACAATACACTGTTTAAAATAGAATATGAATTGGTCAAATGAAAACGTATGTTTGTCTTCCATAACGTATGTTCTCTTCATAACATGTGTTCTCTTCCATAACGTATGTTCTCTTCCGTAACGTATGTTCTCTTCCATAACGTATGTTCTCTTCCATAACGTATGTTCTCTTCCGTAACGTATGTTCTCTTCCATAATGTATGTTCTCTTCCGTAACAAATGTTCTCTTCATAATGTGTGTTCTCTTCCATAACATATGTTCTCTTCCATAACGTATGTTCTCTTCCATAACGTATGTTCTCTTCATAATGTATGTTCTCTTCATAATGTATGTTCTCTTCCATAACGTATGTTCTCTTCCATAACATATGTTCTCTTCATAATGTGTGTTCTCTTCCATAACATATGTTCTCTTCCATAACGTATGTTCTCTTCCATAACGTATGTTCTCTTCATAATGTATGTTCTCTTCATAATGTATGTTCTCTTCCATAACGTATGTTCTCTTCCATAACATATGTTCTCTTCATAACGTATGTTCTCTTCCATAACGTATGTTCTCTTCATAATGTATGTTCTCTTCATAATGTATGTTCTCTTCCATAACGTATGTTCTCTTCCATAACATATGTTCTCTTCATAATGTATGTTCTCTTCCATAACGTATGTTCTCTTCCATAACATATGTTCTCTTCATAATGTATGTTCTCTTCCATAACGTATGTACATGTAGGTATGGTTAAAGTGACTATGCATATATGATGAACAGAGAGTAGCAGTAGCGCAAAAAGAGGGGTTGGCGGGTGGTGGGACACAATGCAGATAGCCCGGTTAGCCAATGTGCGGGAGCACTGGTTGGTCGGGCCAATTGAGGTGGTATGTACATGAACATATAGTTAAAGTGACTATGCATATAAGATAAACAGAGAGTATCAGCAGCGTAAAAGAGGGGTGGGGGGGGGGGCACACAATGCAAATAGTAAGGGTAACCTTTTGGTTACCTGTTCAGGAGTCTTATGGCTTGGGGGTAAAAACTGTTGAGAAGCCTTTTTGTCCTAGACTCCAGTACCACTTGCCATACGGTAGTAGAGAGAACAGTCCATGACTGGGGTGGCTTGGGTCTTTGACAATTTTTATGGCCTTCCTCTGGCACCGCCTGGTGTAGAGGTCCTGGATGGCAGGCAGCTTTGCCCCAGTGATGTACTGGGCCGTACGCACTACCCTCTGAAGTGCCTTGCGGTCAGAGGCCGAGCAATTGCCGTACCAGGCAGTGATGCAACCAGTCAGGATGCTCTCGATGTTGCAGCTGTAGAACCTTTTGAGAACCTCAGGACCCATGCCAAATCTTTTTAGTTTCCTGAGGGGGAATAGGCTTTGTCATGCCCTCTTCACGACTGTCTTGGTGTGTTTGGACCATTCTAGTTTGTTGTTGATGTGGACACCAAGGAACTTGAAGCTCTCAACCTGCTCCACTACAGCCCCGTCGATGAGAATGGGGGCGTGCTCGGTGCTCCTTTTCCTGTAGTCCACAATCATTTCCTTAGTCTTGGTTACGTTGAGGGATAGGTTGTTTTTCTGGCACCACCCGGCCAGGTCTCTGACCTCCTCCCTATAGGCTGTCTCGTCGTTGTCAGTGATCAGGCCTACCACTGTTGTGTCGTCTGCAAACTTAATAATGGTGTTGGAGTCGTGCCTGGCCATGCAGTCGTGGGTGAACAGGGAGTAGAGGAGGGGACTGAGCACGCACCCTTGGGGAGCTCCAGTGTTGAGGATCAGCATGGCAGATGTGTCGCTACCTACCCTCACCACCTGGGGGCAGCCCGTCAGGAAGTCCAGGATCCAGTTGCAGAGGGAGGGGTTTAGTCCCAGGTTCCTTAGCTTAGTGATGAGCTTTGAGGGTACTATATTTTTTAACGCTGAGCTGTAGTCAATGAATAGCATTCTCACATAGGTGTTCCTTTTGTCCAGTTGGGAAAGGGCAGTGTGGAGTGCAATAGAGATTGCATCATCTGTGGATCTGTTTGGGCGGTATGCAAATTGGAGTGGGTCTAGTGTTTCTGGGATAATGGTGTTGATGTGAGCCATTACCACCCTTTCAAAGCACTTCATGGCAATGGACGTGAGTGCTACGTGTCTGTAGTCATTTAGGCAGGTTGCCTTTGTGTTCTTGGGCACAGGGACTATGGTGGTCTGCTTGAAACATGTTGGTATTACAGACTCAATCAGGGACATGTTGAAAATGTCAGTGAAGACACCTGCCAGTTGGTCAGCACATGCCCGGAGCACACATCCTGGTAATCTGTCTGGCTCCGCAGACTTTGTGTATGTTGACATGTTTAAAGGTCTTACTCACGTCGGCTAGGGAGAGCGTGATCTTCCATAACGTATGTTCTCTTCCATAACGTATGTTCTCTTCATAACGCATGTTCTCTTCCATAACGTATGTTCTCTTCCATAACAGATGTTCTCTTCCGTAATGTATGTTCTCTTCCATAACGTAATTTCTCTTCATAACGTATGTTCTCATAACGTATGTCTCTCGGTTCTCCCGTAACGTATGTTCTCTTCCATAAAGTATGTTCTCTTCCATAACATATGTTCTCTTCCATAACGTATGTTCTCTTCCATAACAGATGTTCTCTTCCATAACGTATGTTCTCTTCCATAACGTATGTTCTCTTCCATAACGTATGTTCTTTTCCATAACGTATGTTCTCTTCCATAACAGATGTTCTCTTCCATAACGTATGTTCTCTTCCATAACATATGTTCTCTTCCATAACGTATGTTCTCTTCCATAACAGATGTTCTCTTCCATAACGTATGTTCTCTTCCATAACATATGTTCTCTTCCATAACGTATGTTCTCTTCCGTAACGTATGTTCTCTTCCATAATGTATGTTCTCCATAACGGATTACCAGGACGTGTGCTCCGGGCATGTGCTGACCAACTGGCAAGTGTCTTCACTGACATTTTCAACATGTCCCTGACTGAGTCTCCATAACATATGTTCTGTAACGTATGTTCTCTTCTGTAACGTATGTTCTCTTCCATAACATATGTTCTCTTCCATGTAATGTTGAGACCAGAAGTGTTACACCATAGCTGCGGTACGTACCTAGATGGATTTTGGAATATCTGGTATAGGCCTTGCAATGCCGAGGCGGATGTAGTGTGTCCATTTTATCTGGAAGCCTCTCCATGCAAGGTTACTGAGAGCATAATTGATCAAATTCACTAATCCCTCATATCTGTTTGCCTCAGGACTGGAGGACTGGATGGATAACCAGGCTTTAGCTAGGGTGCACGAACTGGAAACCAAAGTGTATTCCCTACCCAACCAAATGGCACCCTATTCCCCATATAGTGCACTACTTTTGACTATCCCTTAGAGCCCTGGTCAAAAGTAGTGCACTATGAAGGGAATAGGGTGCCGTTTGGGAACACCCACCACGTTTCATTCTCTAACACTCCTAATCCTGCACTTGAAACCTCTTTTATAAGATCATTCACTACCGTGCTAAATACATTTATTTATGATTCTCAACAGCAGCAGCCCAGAGAAAGACAGACAGAATCAAACAATATGCAAACTAGTACATTGAAACGTAAGGCAAGATCATACTGTTTTGTATGACAGGAAATTGGAACTGTGTATATCATTTGCTTGTACTATTTTCCGATAAAGCAACGATGTAAAGACACTAAACTTCCACGTAGTGTGTCAGACACCATTGATTGTAATTGTGAAAAGGCAGGACATACTCTCTATATAAAATGTGACATTATTTTATAGATTCCTTACCTCTTTCCAGTAACGCCATAAGCTATTTTCTAACACAACACGAGCGACCTTAATGATGTCAAAAAATGTATAACGATCTGGTCTTTTGCTTTATCGATCGCTCAGCCTAGTTATCCAGAACATAAGTTTATGAGTAGAATTATTAATAATTCAATTGGAAAGAGACTGAACACACAATCTCTAAGATAATATGATTGATACTAATCAGAGATCTGAGAAATGGAGCTGTTATCGAGCCACATGGCCTGCCTGCCTGCCTGCCTGCCTGCCTGCCTGCCCTGCCTGCCAGCCTGCCAGCCAGGGATTGCAGCTGGATGATAGATTAACCAAAATGGTCACATCTATGGAAGGCTACAGCTTCCAGGGTGGTCAATCACTCCATTTAGTCTCCTGGGGAGATTCCACAGCACACAGCCCTCCACCTGAAGACTACATCAACTCCGCAATACTGACTATAGACATGACTGGCCGTAGACATGACTGGCCGTAGACATGACTGGCCGTAGACATGACTGGCCGGAGACATGACTGGCCGTAGACATGACTGTAGAGAATGCTCAGCCTCAGAGTTTGGCTCCCTTCAGTTGAAATCACTGCCCTTTAAAGGCCAAACGCCATCCACAGTATCATTGAACCCTGTCTGTCAGTACCAGTGTCACCCCCCTCTCATATGAGCAGTAGTGGAAGGAGTCACATTTATCTGGTTGACATGCTGTTTTAATTCTTCCTTGCCAGTGGAAATGAGAATATTTTTCTTGTTTACAGTTCAGCCATGATTATATTTTGATGAATGGTGACATAAAAATTAAAAATACAATTTAAAATACATTTCTCCGGGGAGGGGGGGGGGTCAAGGAAAACACAGCAAAACAATTCTCCATGGCCATTTTATTCTACATAATAACTCCAAACCCAAATCAAATCCCCTGTGCCTGATTGCCTTGGGATCAGAAATAATATGTCCACGATTGAAAGGTAACACTTAAAGTGGTGGGCTACAGTATGAACCTACAGTGCGAGAACTGTTCTTAGTGACAAGGGAGAATGAAGAGGAGGTTATGGCAAAATAACAGTTATTAAGTCATCAAACCTTAAATTACAGTTGAAACATATTGACCAAACTATTTTTGAATGACAATTTCCATCTATGCTTTCTGTCCTATTAAGTGATTCTGTGTGATTCTATATAGGAAGTGTAGTTATTGGACTGTATAGTAGTGTGGGTCAATATGAAGAACTTATTTCCAAAATGCCGTCTCCCCCAATCATTCACCTTTTATTTTCATCAGAAATGTTTGCTTATGGGTACCTTCGTGTGTGTAAAATCATACTGTTCTCAATTCTTTTTATTAATAGATTTAAGATATGTTTGAAAATTGTTTTTTTTCTTTGCAAAATGTTGTACATCCGTTGTTTAACTGGAATGAGATATTCATATTCTGTATATTTGACTGTGATATGTGGTTGTCTCACCTAGCTATCTTAAGATGAATGCACTTACTGTAAGTCTCTCTGGATAAGAGCATCTGGTAAATGACTAAAATATCAAATATAAATGTTTTACATACAGATCTCATATTACTATATTGAATTATATATTTTTTTAAATATTGATGTTACAAATGTATCATTTTTAGAGTTTTTATAAAAAATGTAGTTACTTGTTGCGTTTGACTGTATAAAACGTAGCAGTACTACTTATTTCTCTGAGCATTTTGAAAAAAAGCATGATTACTTTTCGATTACTTTTGTCTCTCTGAAATGAAACCATCAAGTGATAGATTTCAAACAAAACCATGTCTGTCATTTAACAACCCCATGACATGATTAGATAGTGAAAAAACCCAACAGTCTCTTTCGTAATTTCTAGAAATAATAAAAGCTAATTTACCAACATTTCTGAAAATGGATATCAAACAATAGGAACACCTTCCTAATATTGAGTTGCACCCCCTTCACAACAGCTTCAATTCGTCGGGGCATGGACTCTACAAAGTGTCAAAAGCGTTCCACAGGGATGCTGGCCCATGTTGACTCCAATGCTTCCCACAGTCCTTTGGGTGGTGGACTATTCTTGATTCAGACGGGAAACTGTTGAGCGTGAAAAACCCAGCGGCGTTGCAGTTCTTGGCACAATCTGTGTCTCAATTGTCTCAAGGCTTAAAAATCCTTCTTTAACCTGTCTCCTCCCCTTCATCTACACTGATTGAAGTGGATTTAACAAGTGACATCAGTAAGAGATCATGGCTTTCACCTGGATTCACCTGGTCAGTCTATGTCATGGAAAGAGCAGGTGTTCTTAATGTTTTGTACACTTGGTGTATAGCATTTCGGGAATTCAACTCTTCATATCATCAAGCTATAAGTCTAACACCACCTCAGTGTCCGTACCAGGGCACATAGCATCCACAGACACTCTAGCTCTGGAGGGCTCTCTTGTGCTCATTAAATCATGTATGCTCTGCTGGCTATAGGAGATTCACAAGCTATTTCCTACATGACAGATGGTGAAAATACTCAGCATTTCAGAGAAGGCATGTGTATAATTTTGGTGCAATTACCTCGGCTTCTGTTCCATCATTGAGGCATGTAACATATTCCACTGTTAAAGCCAGACGTACGATAGACGGCATCTGTGTTCAGAAAATAAAGCCCAAAAGTCTGCCTTTCTGTTCTAAAAGCAGAATTTCTCAAAAGTCTATATCATTTGATAATGGTTTTATTCCTAAGTAAATCTTTGTCCTTTTTCCTATTGAGAGGATAAAATTATACTGAGTGGTTTATCAAGTGTGACTGGGAGTCTTCGGATGATTGGGTTCTCTTTGCAGAGCTCACTAACCAGCATGCTGGGCCGACCATGTGGACTGAAATGGGTTTAGGCATACACGGTGTTAGTCGAAAATGGATGGATGTATATGTTAATTAACTTTTAATGCGTAATTGATAATACATTTTTAAAGGATCGTTCAATAGAAAACATTTCAGAATGTCCAGACTTAGTGATAACTTTATTCTGCAGTTTGATTTACATTCACAATGAAATGGCTGTTACTGTAGAAACATATTTACAATGTCATACTTATTAAGTACCTCAAATCAAATCAAAATCAAATCAAATGTTATTTGTCACAAGTGCCGAATACAACAGGTGTAGACCATACAGTGAAATGCTTACTTACAAGTCCTTAACCAACAATGCTTTAAGGGGGTAGTGTGTACGGCCCAGTACATCACTGGGGCTAAGCTGCCTGCCATCCAGGAACTCTACACCAGGCGGTGTCAGAGGAAGGCCCTAAAAATGGTCAAAGACCCCAGCCACCTCAGTTATAGACTGTTCTCTCTACTACCGCATGGCAAGCGGTATCGGAGTACCAAGTCTAGGACAGAAAGGCTTGTCAAAAGTTTTTACCCCCAAGCTATAAGACTCCTGAACAGGTAATCAAATGGCTACCTGGACTATTTGCATTGTGTGCCCCTCCCCCCCACCCCTCTTTTACGCTGCTGCTACTCTCTGTTTATCATATATGCATAGTCACTTTAACTATACATTCATGTACATACTACCTCAATTGGGCAGACCAACCAGTGCTCCCGCACAGTGGCTAACCGGGCTATCTGCATTGTGTCCTGCCGCCCACCACCCGCCAACCCCTCTTTTACACTACTGCTACTCTCTGTTCATCATATATGCATAGTCACTTTAACCATATCTACATGTACATACTACCTCAATCAGCCGGACTAACCGGTGCCTGCATATAGCCTCGCTACTGTTATAGCCTCGCTACTGTTATTTTCCACTGTCGTTTTTTACTGTTGTTTTTATTTCTTTACAATCCTGTTGTATTCGGCGCACGTGACAAATAAACTTTGATTTGATTTGATTTTAAGAAGTTAAGAAGAAAAACGTGTTAAGTAAAAAATACATAAGTAAAAAAAGATTGAGAACAAATGTAACAAATTATTAAACAGCAGCAGTAAAATAACAATAGCAATATCGAGGCAATATACAGGGGGTTCCGGTACAGAGTCAATGTGCAGGGGCACCAGTTAGTCAAGGTAATTGAGGTAACATGTACATGTAGGTAGAGTTAAAATGACCATGCATAGATAATAAACAAAGAGTAGCAGCAGTGTAAAAGAGAGGTCTGGGTAGCCCTTTGATTAGCTGTTCAGGCTTATGGCTTGGGTGTAGACGCTGTTAAGAAGCCTTTTGTATCTAGACTTGGCGCTCCAGTACCGCTTGAAGTGTGGTAGCAGAAAGAACAGTCTATGACTAGGGTGGCTGGAGTCTTTGACCATTTTTAGGGCCTTTCTCTGACACCGCCTGCTACAGAGGTCCTGGATGGCGGGACGCTTGGCCCCAGTGATGTACTGGGCCGTACACACTACCCTCTGTAGTGCCTTGCGGTCGGAGGAAGGCCCTAAAAATTGCGGGTGTTGTGTCATCGGCAAACTTGATGATGGTGTTGGTGTTGTGCCTGGCCATGCAGTCATGAGTGAACAGAGAGGACAGGAGGGGACTGAGCACGCACCCCTGAGGGGCCCCCGTGTTGAGGATCAGCGTGGCGGATGTGCTGTTATCTACCCTCACCACCTGGGGGGCGGCCCGTCAGGAAGTCCAAGATCCAGTTGGTCATAACATCTGCAAACAAAATGTGCTTATTTTCACGAAGGCAATAACATAAACAAACTGCTACCACTATTCTCAAAATACTTTTTCACAGTGCAGAGATGAAGTTGTGGTAACTATTGGCAACCAACTACCATATCAGGAAACATTCTCCAGTCACCAGAGGACAGTAAACAGACAAGGAATGCCTTACAATTATACTGTATTACAATGATTGTCTTCACAGTGTTAGCAGAAGTAATGTTGTTCTAGTATCTAAGTTAATTAACAGAGGAAAACTGAAAACTGTTCCTATGTTGATCAGGCAATGATGTTGGTAACAGACAGTTTTGTCTCAGGGGGTTTGATATTATGAGGTGTTGCCTGTCAATTAAAGCCCTCCATAAAGAGATGCAGTATGGCCACCCTGCTTACAGTGACATACTGGAAATGATCCAGACGATCTCCACATGAACTAAAAGGGATACAGTACTGGAAATGATCCAGATGATCTCCACACAAACTAAAAGGGATACAGTACTGGAAATGATCCAGACGATCTCCACACAAACTTAAAGGGATAGCGATGTCAAGATGTCTTCTGTGTCAAGACGTGTGGCAAAGTCTTGCTATGGTCTGTATCGGCCCTGGACTCATTACGGACACTCATTGAAATGCTGTGTCAGAATGTGCGTCAAGATGTGTCCGTTCTTGATGCAGATGTATTTTGCACTATGTAGGTGACAAGTTCTCTCGCCTAGGTCTACTGTGAGTCATGAAGAAGACCGGGAGGAATATTTGCGATTTCACACAATGATGTCTATGTATTTGAAGGGTACACTCAATGCATACATATCCAATTTGCACATCTTGGCATAAGCATTTATTCAATTATGATATACTGTTTATGAATGTGAAATGTATGGGTTATGAATGTGTTATGTATGGGTTATGAATGTGTTATGAAGTCCTTATGTAGTTACCCTTCAAAGAAAGTGTTACCAAATCAACACATAATTGTTTTCTTCTTCGTCTGTATTCCACAGAGTCCCGTGACATCACTACACTCTATATTAGCAAATCAGAAATGGTAAATCTTCTTGACATTAAAATGACAAGTTCTTTGCTTTTTGAAGTCTGCCTTGCATGTGACATTTGGAAAAATGTGTGATCAGGGGAATAATTCTGAACAGTTAAATACTACTGTGATCAATATTCCCAGAGCTGTATTGTTTCTAATTCACAAGAAGTCGTGACCGTGTCATGTCAATGTCCACACTTCCTTAAAGTGTTAGTGGTGGGGCTTGAAAAGTGTGTTAGCGGTGGGCCAAGGGAAGCGTGTTAGCGGTGGGCCAAGGGAAGTGTGTTAGCGGTGGGGCTTGGGAAGTGTGTTAGCGGTGGGGCTAGGGAAGTGTGTTAGCGGTGGGGCTAGGGAAGTGTGTTAGTGGTGGGGCTTGGAAAGTGTGTTAGCGGTGGGGCTTGGGAAGTGTGTTAGCGGTGGGGCTAGGGAAGTGTGTTAGCGGTGGGGCTTGGGAAGTGTGTTAGCGGTGGGGCTAGGGAAGTGTGTTAGTGGTGGGGCTTGGAGAGTGTGTTAGCGGTGGGCCAAGGGAAGCGTGTTAGCGGTGGGCCAAGGGAAGCGTGTTAGCGGTGGGCCAAGGGAAGCGTGTTAGCGGTGGGCCAAGGGATGTGTGTTAGCGGTGGGGCTAGGGAAGTGTGTTAGCGGTGGGCTAGGGAAGTGTGTTAGCGGTGGGGCTAGGGAAGTGTGTTAGAGGTGGGGCTAGGTAAGTGTAATGGCTATGGGGTGGAATTCCAAAGGGGGAGTTTTCTGTGTCACACTCCTTGATCTTAGCGACCATGTACCAAGTACATCACACTCTGACCCTGATTAATCAAATGTGCTAAATGCTCATAATTGGGAAAATGGTAGAAATAAGTAATCACTCCATCATTTTGTTGATGTTTGACTACAGAGCCTGTGGGTAATGGTTTGATCGTGGTGATTGTACTTTACATACCACTGTACTCTACTCAGGGAGTTGTATGGAATTATAGAGGTGCTCTCCACAAGCTATTTTTTGACCCCCTGTTCCACTGATCTGTGCTATGATGATTAGCTTACCATTAATTAGTGGTAGTGATGTGGTATGTTAGAGGAAGATATGGACGGAGGCCCCCAGGTGTGGAGGTGCCTTCTATTCTGACCCTGAGAGAGAACCACCAGAAGTACCAGAGACACATTGCTACTTGGTTGACTGTCTAATGAACTGCTGGGTTGACAAACTGGGATTCATTTTCTACTTGGTTGACAAACTGGGATTCATTTTCTACTTGGTTGACTGTCTAATGAATTGCTGGGTTGACAAACTGGGATTCATTTCTACTTGGTTGACTGTCTAATGAATTTCTGGGTTGACAAACTGGGATTCATTTTCTACTTGGTTGACTGTCTAATGAACTGCTGGGTTGACAAACTGGGATTCATTTTCTACTTGGTTGACTGTCTAATGAATTGCTGGGTTGACAAACTGGGATTCATTTTCTACTTGGTTGACTGTCTAATGAATTTCTGGGTTGACAAACTGGGATTCATTTTCTACTTTGTTGACTGTCTAATGAATTGCTGGGTTGACAAACTGGGATTCATTTTCTACTTGGTTGACAAACTGGGATTCATTTTTTCTACTTGGTTGACTGTCTAATGAATTGCTGGGTTGACAAACTGGGATTCATTTTCTACTTGGTTGACAAACTGGGATTCATTTTCTACTTGGTTGACTGTCTAATGAATTGCTGGGTTGACAAACTGGGATTCATTTTCTACTTGGTTGACTGTCTAATGAATTGCTGGGTTGACAAACTGGGATTCATTTTCTACTTGGTTGACTGTCTAATGAATTTCTGGGTTGACAAACTGGGATTCATTTTCTACTTTGTTGACTGTCTAATGAATTGCTGGGTTGACAAACTGGGACTCTATTGAAGCACAGCTTTTTGCTGCATCTTGTGTGTGGCGGTGTCTTGTTAGAAGATGAAGTGAATGTGATGCCGCTGTGACTGAGGCAGTGGTGGTGGAAGCCACAGAAGAGAACATCTCATGGGCTTAAACAGAACAATGCCTCATGCTTTTTTATAACGGTACAAAACTTCAGCACCGGAGCACTGAGAAGAAGCAAAGCTTAAATCAAACCTGCTGAGAGAGCAGAAGGAACAATCAGCTCTATTGTGTTGAATTGGTACTTCTTTACTTGTTACTTTTGAATGAGAAGCATGGCTATATAACTGAACAGTTGTATCTGCACTCTGTGGCTCTCTACTTTGTTCTACTCTACCTCTTCCCTCTGTTCTATTGTAAGAAATAAGAGAAATAAAGATGTAAGCCACTCTTCCTGGGCAGAGCTCTGGCCACAACAGACCCCAATATGTCCCTCTAGATGATTTGGGGCTCCCGAGTGGTGCAGCGGTCTAAGTCACTGCATCTCAGTGCTAGAGGCATCACTACAGACTCTGGTTCAATTCCAGGTTGTATCACAACCAGCCGTGATTGGGGGTCCCAATTGGCCCTGTGTCATCCAGGTTAGGGTTTGGCCGGGGTAGGCAGTCATTGTAACTACAAATTTGTTCTTAACTGATTTGCCTAGTTAATAAAGGTTAAACAATTTTAATAATGAAAGAGCCGACGACAGGCTTTAGTTGATGCCCCACCTCTGAGGGTAGCTACTGTACCAGCTCTGGTTCTGTTGGAGGCTCGGAAGGGAGAAATGTCACAAAAAACATCCTCAGGCTATGATACAGATGGTTTTTGGCAAGCCGACTTGACACTGTCAAAATGTTTTTGTTCTGTGTCAAATAGGGATACTGACAATAAGCCACTGTTGTACAATAAAACATACTGTCCAAGTTTCCACGATTTCCCTTTTAGAGATTCTGAGGATAACTTAGATCTATATCTAATGACGTATTGATTTTTCACCTTGAGTTAGAGAAGCATCAAAACATTTTCTTCTCAAAGTTCAGTTCAATCATGTGACCGTGCCCTGTTCCCAGTGGCAGTCGTCCAAAACATGCATGTCCTCCAGTCCCAGTCTCTCTCTGTCATCACTTATTAAGTCATTCATTTGACTAATTCATGTATTGGTGCCATCTGCCCTTCTTCTGTCCTTCTTCCACAGAGACAGAGAGACACCAGGGGAGACATTCCAGTCACTCACTCTGATTTCATCCCTCTGCCCATGACAAACCACCAATCAACTGAAGGGAAGGTTAGATCCCAGAAGATGGATCCAGAACCATACAACATCCTAATTGTGCCAGCGTCAGTATTCCTGAAAAGGTCAGGAATGTCACCCTGTTCCGGTTACCTTCCCCCCCGCCCCCCGATCTCTGACCACTTCCTCCTCCTCTATCCCTGAACCTTTTTATTTATTGTTTATTTCACCTTTATTTAACCAGGTAGGCCAGATGAGAACAAGTACTCATTTACAACTGCGACCTGACCAAGATTAGGCAAAGCAGTGCGACACAAACAACACAGAGTTACACATGGAATAAACAAATTTACGGTCAATAACACAATAGAAAAATCTATATAAAGTGTGTGCAAATGTAGTAAGATTAGGGAGGTAAGGCAATAAATAGGCCATAGTGGTGAAATAACTACAATTTAGCATTAACACTGGAGTGATAGGTGTGCAGAAGATGATGTGCAAGTAGAGATACTGGGGTGCAAAGGACAAAAAATAAATAACAATATGGGGATGAGGTAGTTGGGTGGGCTATTTACAGATGGGCTGTGTACAGGTGCAATGATCGGTAAGCTGCTCTGACAGCTGGTGTTTAAAGTTAGTGAGGGATATATAAGACTCCAGCTTCAGTGATTTTTGCAGTTCGTTTCAGTCATTGGCAGCAGAGAACTGGAAGGAAAGGCGGCCAAAGTAGGAGCTGGCTTTGTGGATGACCAGTGAAATATACCTGCTGGAGCGCGTGTTATGGGCGGGTGCTGCTATGGTGACCAGTGAGCTGAGAAAAGGCGGGGCTTTACCTAGCAAAGACTTATAGATGACCTGGAGCCAGTGGGTTTGGCGACAAATATGAAGTGAGGGCCAGCCAACGAGACCATACAGGTCGCAGTAGTGGATAGTATATGGGGCTTTGGTGACAAAACGGATGGCACTGTGACAGACTACATCCAATTTTCTGAGTAGAGAGTTGGAGGCTATTTTGTAAATGACATCGCCGAAGTCAAGGATCGGTAGGATGGTCAGTTTTACAAGGGTATGTTTGGCTGCGTGAGTGAAGGATGCTTTGTGGTGAATAGGAAGCCGATTCTAGATTTAACTTTGTATTGGAGATGCCTAATGTTAGTCTGGATGGAGAGTTTACAGACTAACCAGACAACTAGGTATGTGTAGTTGTCCACATATTCTAAGTCAGAACCGTCCAGAGTAGTGATGCTAAATGGGCGGACGGGTGCAGGCAGCGATTGGTTGAAGAGCATGCATTTGATTTACTAGCATTTAAGAGCAGTTAGAGGCCACGGAAGGAGTGTTGTATGGCATTGAAGCTCATCTGGAGGTTTGTTAACTTCTATGGGTCCCACCTGCGGGACACAGCCAGTGAAATATCAGGGCGGCAAATCAAAATCAACAAAATGTCATAATTCAACTTCTCAAACATACAACTATTTTACACCATTTTAAAGGTACACTTCTCCTAGATGTAACCACATTGTCCGATTTCAAAAAGGCTTTACAGCGAAAGCAAAACATTAGATTATGTTAGGAGAGTACATAGACAAAAATAATCACACAGCCATTTTCCAAACAAGGACATGTGTCAATAAAACCCAAAACACAGCTAAATGAAGCACTAACCTTTGACGATCTTCATCAGATGACACTCCTAGGACATTATGTTACACAATACATGTATGTTTTGTTCGATAAAGTTCATATTTATATCCAAAAACAGCATTTTACATTGGTGCGTGATGTTCAGAAAATGTATTCCCACCAAAACTTTCGGTGAATGTGCACATCAATTTACAAAAATACTCATCATAAACGTTGACAAAATATATAATAATTATTTAAAGAATTATAGATCGACTACCCCTGGATGCAACCGCTGTGTCAGATTTTAAAATAGCTTTATGGAGAAAGCACATTTTTCAATATTCTGAGTACATAGCTCAGCCATCACGGTGAGCTATTCAGACACCCGCCAAGTTCGAGGCAACCTAAACTCAGAATTAGTATTAGAAATATGCTCTTACCTTTGCTGATCTTCGTCAGAATGCACTCCCAGGACTGCTACTTCCACAAGAAATGTTGTTTTTGTTCAAAATAATCCATATTTATGTACAAATACCTCAGTTTTGTTCGTGCGTACAGATCACTTATCCAAAGGCATAACGCGCGAGCGCGGAACGAGAGACGAAAAGTCAAAATGTTCCATTACTGTACTTAGAAGCATGTCAAACGCTGTTTAAAATCAATCTTTATGGTATTTTTAACGTAAAATTGCGATAATTTTCCAACCGGACAATAGCATATTCATTCAAGAAAAAAAAGAAGGAACGGCGTGCTCGCGTGACTGCGCATATCCAATCCCTTTGTTGCCAGGCAGACCACTTAGTAACTGAGCTCCTATACTCTGCCCAGTGACAGGAGAAGGCTCAAACCACTTTCTGAAGGCTTTAGACAGCCAATGGAAGCCTTGGGATGTGCCCCACAGACACTGTAGTTTCGATAGAGAATCAAAAGAAGAACTACAATTCTCAGACTTTTCACTTCCTGCTTGGACATTTCTCAGGTTTTTGCCTGCCATATGAGTTCAGTAATACTCACAGACACCATTCAAACAGTTTTAGAAACTTCTGAGTTTTTTCTATCCACATCTACTAATAATATGCATATTCTAGTTTCTGGGCCAGAGTAGTAACCTGTTTAAATTGAGTACGTTTTTCATCCGGCCGTGAAAATACTGCCCCCTAGCCCAGACAGATTTTAACACAGTGTCCAAAGAAGGCCAGAAGTATACAGAATTGTGTCGTCTGCGTAGAGGTGGATCAAAGAATCACCAGCAGCAAGAGCGACATCATTGATGTATGCAGGGAAAAGAGTCGGCCCGAGAATTTAACCCTGTGGCACCCCCATAGAGACTGCCAGAGGTCCGGACAACAGGCCCTCCAATTTGACACACTGAACTCTATCTGAGAAGTAGTTGGTGAACCAGGCGAGGCAGTCATTTGAGAAACCAAGGCTGTTGAGTCTGCCAATAAGAATGCTTTGATTGACAGAGTCGAATGCCTTGGCCAGGTTGATGAAGACGGCTGCACAGCATTGTCTTTTATTGATGGCGGTTATGATATCGTTTAGGACATTGAGCGTGGCTGAGGTGCACCCATGACCCGCTCGGAAACCAGATTGCATAGCAGAGAAGGTACGGTGGGATTTGAAATGGTTGGTGATCTGTTTGTTAACTTGAATTTCAAATACTTTAGAAAGGCAGGGTAGGATAGATATAGGTCTGTAACAGTTTGGGTCTAGACTGTCTCCCCCTTTGAAGAGGGGGATGACCGTGGCAGCTTTCCAATCTTTAGGGATCTCAGATGATACGAAAGAGAGGTTGAACAGGCTAGTAATAGGGATTGCAGCAATTTCGGCGGATAATTTTAGAAAGAGAGGGTCCAGATTGTCTAGCCTGGCTGATTTGTAGGGGTCCAGATTTTGCAGCGCTTTCAGAACATCTGTTGTCTGGATTTGGGTGAAGGAGAAATGGGGGAGGCTTGGGCAAGTTGCTGTGGTGGGTACAGAGCTGTTGACCGGGGTTGGGGTAGCCAGGTGGAAAGCATGGCCACCCGTAGAAAAATGCTTATTGAAATTCTCGATTATCGTAGATTTATCCATGGTGACAGTGTTTCCTAGCCTCAGTGCAGTGGGCAGCAGGGGGCAGCAGTGCTCTTGTTCTCCATGGACTTTACAGTGTCCCAGAACTTTTTAGAGTTTGTGCTACAGGATGCAAATTTCTGTTTTGAAAAAGCTAGTCTTTGCTTTCCTAACTTCCCTGAAAAGTTTCATATCGCGGGGACTATTCGATGCTAATGCAGTACACCACAGGATGTTTTTGTGCTGGTCAAGGGCAGTCAAGTCTGGAGTGAACCAAGGGCTATATCTGTTCTTAGTTCAAATATCTTTGAATGGGGCATGCTTATTTAAGATGGTGAGGAAAGCACTTAAAGAATAACCAGGCATCCTGTACTGACGGAATGAGGTCAATATCCTTCCAGGATACCCAGGCCAGGTCGTTTAGAAAGGCCTGCTCGCTGAAGTGTTTTAGGGAGCGTTTGACAGTGATGAGGGGGTGGTCGTTTGATCGCGGACCCATTACGGACGCAGGCAATGAGGCAGTGATTGCTGAGATCCTGGTTGAAGACAGCAGAGGTGTGTTTAGAGGGCAGGTTGGTCAGGATGATATCTATGAGGGTGCCAATGTTTACGGATAAGGGTTGTACCTGGTAGGTTCCTTGATAATTTGTTTGAGATTGAGGGCATCTAGCTTAGATTGTAGGATGGCCGGGGTGATAAGCATATCCCAGTTTAGGCCACCTAACAGTACACTCTGAAGATAAAGGAGGGGCAATTAATTCTCATATGGTGTCCAGATCACAGCTGGGGGCTGAGGGGGGTCTATAACAAGCGGCAACAGTGAGAGACTTATTTCTGGAAAGGTGGATTTTTAAAAGTAGAAGCTCAAACTGTTTGGGCACAGACCTGGATAACATGGTAGAACTCTGCAGGCTATCTCTGCAGTAGATTGCAACTCCACCCTCTTTGGCAGGAAAACGTTGTAGTTGGGGATGGAATTTTTTGAATTTTTGGTGGCATTTCTCAGATAGGATTCAGACATGTCTAGGACATCAGGGTTGGCTGAGTGTGCTAAAGCAGTGAACAAAACAAACTTAGGAAGAGGTTTCTGATGTTAACTTGCATGAAACCAAGGCTTTTACGGTCACAGAAGTCAACAAATGATAGTACCTCCCCTCCTTGTCTTCCTCATCCCCCTCCTCCTCTTTGTCCTCATTCCCTTCCTCATTCCCCTCCTTGTCTTCCTCATTCCCCTCCTCCTCATCCTCCTCATTCCCCTCCTCCTTCTATTCCTCCTCATTCCCCTCCTCATTCCCCTCCTCATTCCCCTCCTTGTCTTCCTCATTCCCCTCCTCCTCATCCTCCTCATTCCCCTCCTCCTTCTATTCCTCCTCATTCCCCTCCTCATTCCCTTCCTCATTCCCCTCCTTGTCTGCCTCATTCACCTCCTCCTCTTTGTCCTCATTCTCCTCCTTCTCTTCCTCCTCATTCTCCTCCTTCTCATTCCCCTCATTCCCCCCCCTCTTTCTCCTCATTCCCCTCGTCCTCTTCCTTCTCATTCTCCTCCTCCTCCTCCTCCTCCCTCCTCCTTTTTCTCCTCATTCCCCTCCTCCTCTTCCTTCTCATTCCCCTTGTCCTCTTCCTCCTCATTCCCCTCCTCCTCCTCTTCCTCCTCCTCCTCATCATTCCTCTCCTCCTCTTCCTCCTCATTCCCCTCCTCATTCCCCTCCTTGTCTTCCTCATTCCCCTCCTCCTCTTTCTCTTCATTCCCTTCCTCATTCCCCTCCTTGTCTTCCTCATTCCCCTCCTCCTCTTTGTCCTCATTCTCCTCCTTTGCTTCCTCCTCATTCTCCTCCTCCTCTTCTTGTCATTCCCCTCCTCCACCTCCTCCTCCTTCTCATTCCTATCCTCCTCTTCCTCCTCATTCCCCTCCTTCTCTTCCTCCTCATTCCCCTCCTTCTCTTCCTCCTCATTCCCCTCCTTCTCTTCCTCCTCATTCCCCTCCTCTTCCTCCTCATTCCCCTCCTCCTCTTTCTCCTCATTCCCTTCCTCCTCTTTCTCCTCATTCCCCTCCTTCTCTTCCTCCTTCTCCTCATTCCCCTCCTCTTCCTCCTCATTCCCCTCCTCATTCTCTTCCTCCTCATTCCCCTCCTCTTCCTCCTCATTCCCTTCCTCCTCTTTCTCCTCATTCCCCTTCTTCTTTTCCTCCTCCTCCTCATTCCCCTCCTCTTCCTCCTCATTCCCCTCCTCCTCTTCCTCCTCATTCCCCTCCTCATTCTCCTCCTCCTCTTCCTCCTCATTCCCCTCCTCCTCTTCCTCCTCCTCCTCATTCCCCTCCTCTTCCTCCTCATTCCCCTCCTCATTCTCTTCCTCCTCATTCCCCTCCTCTTCCTCCTCATTCCCTTCCTCCTCTTTCTCCTCATTCCCCTCCTTCTCTTCCTCCTCCTCCTCCTCATTCCCCTCCTCTTCCTCCTCCTCTTCCTCCTCATTCCCCTCCTCATTCTCCTCCTCCTCTTCCTCCTCATTCCCCTCCTCCTCTTCCTCCTCATTCCCCTCCTTCTCTTCCTCCCCCTCCTCCTCCTCCTTCCAAGCCTATTTGACAGTTTGTTATTTCATATCTACTAATGTGAAATGTGAGTGTTTGCCAGCTTGTCAGTCATTTGTCCAACTGTCCAGATATACAAACAGAATGGTTGTTAAAGGGTACCTATCCCTCCCAACCCCAAACCTCCTCAACCACTGTTACGCAAACATTATACAGAATCTATACAAAACAAACATTTCTCAAATATTCCAAAATCCATAATAATTATGTTATGCTTTGCATTGAGCCGCGATTTCAAGTAATCACGACTTAAGCTGATATGAGCAGTATCCTTCAAGAGTGAACGTTTATGGGGAATCATCTTAGGTCCATTCTGTGATTTTGTAAATATATGGACAGTTAATAGAAACAAAGGCAGGCAGTTATGCAATCATTTAACTCTCTTTCAAACCTGCAATGAAGGAAGCCCCATGTGACTAACTGGAAAAACAAGCATGGTAACTCAAATCAAATGTGACTGAACATTGCTCATCTCAGCAACTATGTCATTAATATGAATTAACATTGCTTGTCACAACAACAAAAAATAAAAAATATGTCCCCCTCTAATCATATTATTGAGAGTGTTTTAGGTAGCAATTATATTTTGCACCTGACCATTAAATTGACCCATAATCATTCAGATGAGAATTTCTTTCTGCTTCTGTTGTGAGCTCCAACATGCTAATTTACACATAGCCCAGTAACCACATGCGGTTGAATGGGAGGGTTGGACACTCATGATAAATTAACATGAACAGACGCACTCTCTAGGGTGTCGTTCCTTTACCACGCAATAGTTTATGACCATTACTCTTGACGCTGTCACACCCCCCCCCCCACACACACACACACACCTATGTATACATACACACACACACACACCACACACACATACACACATACACACAAGTTGAAAGAGAGAGATTTTGCTACTATGCTTCCACTCTCTTTAAATTTTCATCACCCTCCCCAGCCTTTGTTAATTCAACACAATGCCAGGGGCTGCCTGTGTTCTACAGTGGTAGTGTTTAGTGGGTGACAGGGGAAGACCAGGGGCCTACATGCCTGTCCTGGGTCACTCTCAAGCTCTCATTTGCGTCCCAACTGGCACCCTGTTCCCTATGCAGTGCACTACTTTGGACCAGGGCTCCATATCCAGGTTTACATTGCCCAAAAGTAGTGCACTACATAGGGTGTCTAGGGTGCCATTTGGGATGCAGTACACCAGTGGAGAGAGGACCACAGAAACAATTACTGAGATTGAATCATCATGTGTGAATTGGAAGTGTTTCCATATCTCAGTTCTTCCTGAGACACCCTCCAAAGTACAATCCCCACATTAGGCTAACCTTTTTTTAATTTAGAGGAAATAATAAGTAAATTCATTCAGGGGCAAAATGAAATTCAGCTTTAGAGCAGATAAAAAGTTAAATTAATCCTTAATTAAATGCATTGTTATTATTATGGTGCTTCATTTGCATTTGCAATAACAAAAATAAATAGTTTGAAATAAAAATAATTAATTTATTTAAAATAAGTATTACGCAAAATAGTGTTTATTAGCATTCTAATGTTCACTCAATTATATTCACATAGGGCAAAGGTAAAGAAAATACGATTATTGACCGTATTATGTTTACCACCTCATACACTAATGATCCTGTTAAGGTGTCCAATGTCTCTCCAAGGTCTGGATGTCACACCAGTTCCAACAAGTGACCTTAGGTAATGATGATGAACTCCCTCCATGGTCCTCCATCTGTATAGTATAGGGAAGGCTATAGCCAGCCAACTGAGATTGTTACGCCTGATTAGCCATGATGGATACCCCACACAGAATGTGATTGTCAGAGTAGTGGAGAGCTGATTGATACTGGTTGTTAAGATCTGATAGATTTGACTGGACTTTGTTAAACTTTGGTCCCTGAGCATCGCTGAGACTTCCTCTGGGGCAGCAATCATATCAATGTTCAATGTGTGTGTGTGCGTGTGTGTGTGTGTCTGGGGCTAGAGAAAAGACCCTGAGACAGTGTTGCGGCTGTCGAAAGGAGGGGACCAAAGCGCAGCGTGGTGAGTGTTCATTATATTTATTTAGACAATGAAAACACTATAACAAAGAAACAAACTGAAAACAGCCTAACAGTTCCGTCAGGTCACAGAATAACAAAACAGAAAATACCTACCCACAAAAACCAGGTGGGAAAAGGCTGCCTAAGTATGGCTCCCAATGAGAGACAACAATAGACAGCTGCCTCTGATTGGAAACCATACCCGGCCAAAACATAGAAATAAAATACATAGAAGGCCCACCCCATATCACACCCTGACCTAACTAAACAGAGAAAAACGGCTCTCTCAGGTCAGGGCGTGACAGACAGTGACTGAGAGGCTTCGTCTTATAGGGATCAAGTTATATTTCAGGCGCAAGAAAAAAGACAGGTTAGTTCATTGGTTGTATAAGATGTAGTTTTACGAAGGTTCAATCAGGAAGGCTTGTCTAAACGCTTGTTTATCTTCATCCAGTAAGCATAACATAAATCAATTTGTTTCATATTCTACATGCTTCGTGAGAATGACTACAAATGTATCATTGATGTGTCCTTGAGCAAGTGGCTCTGGATAAGAGCATCTGCTAAATTACTAAAATGTAAAATGTATCATCATGAGCACAGCGTCTTGTTTCTACTCCTCTTTCCTATTAGCCATGTGTTGAATGTCATTCACCTATTGACCTTATAGCCTATAAGCACGGCACAATAATGCACGTTCCTCACTCTTGCTCTTTAACCTCTTGGGGATAGCCTAGGATAGGGGGCGCCACAGCGCATTTTGAAAATAATTCGTTCCCATTTTCAACGGCCTACTAATCAAACTCAGAAGCTAGGACATGCATATACTTATTATATATGGATAGAAAACACCCTAAAGTTTCTAAAACTGTTTGAATGGTGTCTGTGAGTATAACAGAACTCATATGGCAGTCAAAACCCTGAGACCGATTGAAACAGGAAGTGTAATTCTGAATTGTGGACTCGACTTCATCACTTTGCCTATTAATCACACCGTGAGCAATGGTTCACTGAGCACTTCCTATTGCTTCCACTAGATGTCCCCAGTCTTTTCACAGTGGTTTGAGCCTTATACAGTCGAAACTCAGTGAATGAGACGCATTGGAAATTGGTCACAGGGGATGGGCCATCACCATTATGACGTCGGCGGCCCTGTCTACCCCCACCTTTGGAAATGTTTCAAAACACTCTGCAATCGTCCCCGTCGAATCTTATTGGCTCTCTTGGTGTTACAGGCCCTGAAGATTAATGTTTTACAACGTTTGACATGTTTGAACGAACCTAGAGGAGGGGAAAAGTACATTTTCCTAAACTTCTGTCCCGCGCACGTCGGAAGATTTGGAGATAGCCCTAGGACACGCTACCAACAGCAGGCTAATGGAACATGAATTATAGACTTTTTCGACCGAAAATACATCTGTTGTGGACCTGGGATTCCTGGAAGTGCTTTCTGATGAAGACAACTAAAGGTAGGCGATTATTGACAATATTATACAAGATGAGATGTGACATGCGATTGTTCCAAGATGGCGCGGCGCTAGTATTCCAGGCTCATTTTCTGAGTATCGCATCTCCTTTTATCGCAAAGTGTGATTACCCAGTAAAGTTAATTTAAAATCTGGTATGACAGGTGTTCAAGAGATATTCATCTATAAATGTTAGATTGACAATATAATTTTAAAAATTGTTTTCGAATAGTAATAAATGGAATTATGCGCTGTTTCCCGGGACGCATTTGAGGGGAAAATAGTTAGTCAACTCAGACGCCGATGTAAAATGCTGTTTTTATATATAAATATGCCCTTTATTGAACAAAAGAATGCATGCTGTGTGTAACATGATGTCCTAGGTGTGTCATCTGATGAAGTTTGTAAAAGGTTAGTGCTGCATTTAGCTGTCTTCTGGGTTTATGTGACATTATATGCTAGCTTGAAAAATGGGTGTCTGATTATTTCTGGCTTGGTACTCTGCTGACATTATCTAATGTTTTGCTTTCGCTGTAAAGCCTTTTTGAAATCGGACAACGTGGTTAGATTAAGGAGATGTTTATCTTTCAAAGAGTGTATGTTTGAAAAATTTGAATTTTGACATTTATTTGGTTTCAAATTTGCCGCTCTTGAAATGCACCTGCTGTTGATAGGGTGCACCACGGGTGGCACGCTAACGTCCCACATAGCCCAAGTTAACTTATGGGCTTACTTTCACAAATATCACCTTCATCTCTCAACCAATGGGCGTAAATTTTGTTGTTTAGGTCATGTCAGACGCCGAAACCTCCCCTGAGGTAGAGGATATGTCCCTTGTTCCAGCGATCGATCTACACCCACTCCCAGGTTCCAGGCGATTCCTCCACGACTAGGATTTACCCGAGAATAAGTGAGAGAATTGCCATTAGGCAAGTGGGCCCATTTTCCAATGTTCAACTTCTGGGAATCCTACCTGAAAAGGGCAACACTGTGGTTCCAGGCATTACCAGCTATGAGCTCCTCCAAAAGACTTTGAATGTTCTCAGCTCATCACTGCAACTCCCAGACGATGGCATCCCTTTCTCGGGAAAAGAGGTATTTCTCCCAGAGGGAAGAAAAGGCTCCAGAAATCGGCTTCACCAGCAAAGGGGAAAATTCCTAGTACACGAGGTCTCCGACCAGGCTGGTCCTTCTTCCTTAGCTCCCTACATCGCTGCTGCGATCACTTCCACCACCTCCACACGGGCCCCTCTCGCTGCTGCCATTACTATTCAGCCGTCTTTAAAACCTCTAATCCGAGCCTTTTCATCTTGAGTTTGTGGTAGCCTTTAGTATTTGCTACAATGTTTTTGCTCCATGTTTACCCCCAAGAGAAGAGAGCTTAAAAATGTTGCCTACATCTCTAAGATTTGTGGCAATGGTTAGCCATCATTCCCTGTTGATGTAAGATATTATTCTCTTCAGCTATCAAATCTGGTTAGATTTATCGTAAATGCTCCTTTTACACATACTGTAGTCTCTCAAGGCTATTCATGGGGAACACCCAACCATATGGGCTGTCTAAATATTTACTAATACTGTTTGCTAAAACAACATGTTGTCTTGTGTCTTAAACTTTATTTATGTCATGAACTTTAATTAAAACGATGCTTTTAGTTTTTGAGATATTTAGCATCAACCTATTGCTAGTTACTAAAACTGACTGGAGCTGTATGTTAAGGGTGTCAGTTATTTATTTTACTGGCATAGCTGATGTGTATATGGTTGTGTCGTCAACGTACATAGACACACAGGCTTTATTCAAGGTCAGTGGAAGGTCATTAGTAAAACAGAAAACAATAATAGCCCTAGCCAGCTGCTCTGCGGTACACCACACTCAACCCGAATTTGCATTAGAGAGGCTTCTATTAAAGAAAACCTTCTGTGTTCTATTAGATACAGTGGCAAGAAAAAGTATGTGAACCCTTTGGAATTACCTGGAGTTCTGCAAAAATTGGTCATATAACTTGTCACAACAATAGACAATAGACAACAATAGACGAACACAGTCTGCTTAAACTAATAAACTAATAACACACGAACAATTATAGGTTTTCATGTCTTTATTGAACACACAGTGTAAACATTCACAGTGCCTGGTGGAAAAAGTATGTGAACCCTTAGATTTAATAACTGGTTGACCTTCCTTTGGCAGCAATAACCACAACCAAACATTTTCTGTAGTTGCGGTTCAGACCTGCGCAAAGGTCATGAGGAATTTTGGACCATTCCTCTTTACAAAACTGTTTCAGTTCAGCAATATTCTTGGGATGTCTGGTGTGAACCGCTCTCTTGAGGTCATGCCACAGCATCTCTATTGGGTTGAGGTCAGAACTCTGACTGGGACACTCCAGAACGTGTATTTTCTTCAGTTGAAGCATTTCTGTTGTTGATTTACTTCTGTGTTTTGGGTTGTTGTCCTTTTGCATCACCCAACTTATTTTGAGCTTCAATTGGCGGATAGATAGCCTTACATTCTCCAGAAAAATGTCTTGATGAACTTGGGAATTCATTTTTCCGTCGATGATAGCAAGCTGTCCAGACCCTGAGGCAGCAAAGCAGCCCCAAACCATGATGCTCCCTCCACCGTATTTTACAGTTGGGATGAGGTTTTGATGTTGGTGTGCTGTGCATTTTTCTCTCCACACATAGTGTTGTGTGTTCCTTCCAAAAACCTCAACTTTATTTGAATCTGTCCATAGAATATTTTGCCAGTAGCGCTGTTAAACATCCAGGTGCTCTTTTGCGAACTTCAGACGTGCAGCAATGTTTTATTTGGACAGCAGTGTCTTCTTCCGTGGTGTCCTCCCATGAACACTATTCTTGTTTAGTGTTTTATGAATCGTAAACTCGTCAACAGAGATGTTAGCACGTTCCAGAGATTTCTGTAAGTCTTTAGCTGAGACTCTAGGATTCTTCTTAACCTCATTGAGCATTCTGCACTGTGCTCTTGCAGTCATCTTTGCAGGACGACCACTCCTAGGGAGACAAGCAACAGTGCTGAACTTTCTCCATTTATAGACAATATGTCTTACCATTGATGGATGAACATAAACGCTTTTAGAGATACTTTTGTAACCCTTTCCAGCTTTATGCAAGTCAACAATTGGTAATCTTAGGTGTTCTGATATCTCTTTTGTTCGAGACATGGGTCACATCAGGCAATGGTTCTCAATTTTTGTGAGTGTTTTTTATAGGACAGGGCAGCTCTAACTTTTATGGGCTACGTGGGATGCTAGCGTCCCACCTGCGGGACACAGCCAGTGAAATATCAGGGCGGCAAATTCAAAAACAACAAAATGTCATAATTCAACTTCTCAAACATACAACTATTTTACACTTTTTTAAAGGTACACTTCTCCTTGATGTAACCACATTGTCCGATTTCAAAAAGGCTTTACAGCGAAAGCAAAACATTAGGAGAGTTAGGAGAGTACATAGACAAAAATAATCACACAGCCATTTTCCAAACAAGGACATGTGTCAATAAAACCCAAAACACAGCTAAATGAAGCACTAACCTTTGACGATCTTCATCAGATGACACTCCTAGGACATTATGTTACACAATACATGCATGTTTTGTTCGATAAAGTTCATATTTATATCCAAAAACAGCATTTTACATTGGCACGTGATGTTCAGAAAATTTATTCCCACCAAAACCACCGGTGAATGTGCACATCCATTTGCAAAAATACTCATCATAAACGTTGACAAAATATATAACAATTATTTAAAGAATTATAGATAGACTACTCCTGGATGCAACCGCTCTGTCAGATTTTAAAATAGCTTTACGGAGAAAGCACATTTTTCAAAATTCGGAGTACATAGCTCAGCCATCACAGAAAGCTATACAGACACCCGCCAAGTTCGGGGCAACCTAAACTCAGAATTAGTATTAGAAATATTCTCTTACCTTTGCTGATCTTTGTCAGAATGCACTCCCAGGACTGCTACTTCCACAAGAAATGTTGTTTCTGTTCCAAATCCATATTTATGTACAAATACCTCCATTTTGTTCATGCGTACAGATCACTTATCCAAAGGCATAATGTGCGAGCGCGGAACCAGAGACGGAAAGTCAAAATGTTCCATTACCGTACTTAGAAGCATGTCAAACGCTGTTTAAAATCAATCTTTATGGTATTTTTAACGTAAAATTGCGATAATATTCCAACCGGACAATAGCATATTCATTCAAGAAGAAAAATAAGGAATGGCGCGCTCGCGTGACTGCGCATATCCAATCCCTTTGTTGCCAGGCAGACCACTCAGTAACTGAGCTCCTATACTCTGCCCAGTGACAGGAGAATGCTCAAACCACTTTCTGAAGGCTGTTGACAGCCAATGGAAGCCTTAGGAAGTGCAACATCACCCCATAGACACTGTAGTTTCGATAGAGAATCAAAAGAAGAATTACAATTCTCAGACTTTCCACTTCCTGCTTGGATTTTTCTCAGGTTTTTGCCTGATATATGAGTTCTGTAATACTCACAGACACCATTCAAACAGTTTTAGAAACTTCTGAGTGTTTTCTATCCACATCTACTAATTATATGTATATTCTAGTTTCTGGGCCAGAGTAGTAACCTGTTTAAATTGGGTACGTTTTTCATCCGGCCGTGAAAATACTGCCCCCTAACCCAGACAGGCTAACCAACATCTCCAATCTCGTCTCATTGATTGGACTCCAGGTTAGCTTACTCCTGGCTCTAATTCGCTTTGGAGAAGTCATTAGCCTAGGGGTTCACATATTTTTTCTACATTGTGAATGTTTAAATTATGTATTCAATATGGACAAGAAAAATACAATAATTGGTGCATTATTAGTTTAAGCACACTGTGTTTGTCAATTGTTGTGACTTAGATGATCAAATCACATTTTATGACCGATTTAAGCAGAAAACCAGGTAATTCCAAAGGGTTCATATACTTTTTCTTGCCACTGTACTGGGTGGTGTCAGAGGAAGGCCCAAAAATGTGTCAACATCTCCAGTCACCCAAGTCATAGACTGTTCTCTCTGCTATGGCATGGCAAGTGGTACTGGAGCGCCAAGCCTTGGTCCAAAAAGCTCCTTAACAGCTTCTACTCCCAAGCCATAGGACTGCTGAACAATTAATCAAATGGCTTCCCGGTCTATTTGCATTTACCCCCCCCCCCCCAACTGCTGCTACTCGTGTGTTTATTATTACATGTACAAATGACTTCTACTAACCTGTACACCCGCACATTGACTTGGTACCGGTATCCCTGTATATAGCCCAAAAAATGTATTTTATTGTGTTACCTTTTTTTTTTTTTTAACATATTTTCTTAACTCTATTTTCTTAAAACTGCATTGTTGGTTAAGGGCTTGTAAGTAAGCATTTCACAATAAGATTCTACACCTGTTGTATTCGGCGCATGCGACAAATACAATTTGATTTGATTTGATTTTAATCGTACCCTATTTCACAGGTGTTGCTTTGCAAATCACAGTAATTTCATCAATTGATTCTCCAGTGACAAAACAAATTAATATGTAATTGATACTTGATGAGCTCAGTAAACATAATACTGCCTTTAACTCTTTTCACTCTGGGCATTTTCTTTTAATTTGTATTTAATCTCGTCATAAACAAACTGTATTCTGCAATAACGTTATATGTTGAGTCCTTGCAGTCAGTTCCATCTCTAATAAATGGTTATATTCTCCAGCCTCCCAGCAGCAAACCATGTCGCAGGGTGGCCATCGACAGTAATATCTCAATTAACAACTGTGGCTTTCAGCTTCAGTTATGTTGCCTGGAGCCTATTAATGCTAATGTCATGGTTTTTGCCATCATTCTAACATTTTTTCCATTGTTACAGGTTGTTATCTTGCCTGAACTGATTCAGGGAAATGCTTCTCTATGCAAGCTTCCTCCAACATGCTCTCGAATGGCGCAGCAGTCTAAGGCATTGCATCTTAGTGTGAGGTGTCACTACAGTCCCTGGTTTGAATCAAGGCTGTATCACAACTGGCCGTGATTGGGAGTCCTATAGGGCGGCGCACAAATGGCCCAGTGTTGTCTGGGTTTGGCCAGGGTAGGCTGTCATTGTAAATAAGAATTTGTTATTAACTGACTTGCCTATTTAAGTAAAGGTTCAATTTAAAAAATCCTAACTAACAACAGTTGGTCCCACAGTCACCACCTTCTGTTTACAAATGAAAGCTACCCAGCAATGGGTTCCACCATGTTGATTCTCTTACTGCTAGTGTGCAAGGTTCATCTGGCCACTGCACATCCTTGGTTAGCACTCAGTTTTTCACAACACCTTTACTCAAGTGCCTTTTCATGGTTACAGTTTCTATGGTCATGTTGCAACAGTGCCTAATGATCTCAAGATCTCATTATATGTTAGACAGTTGGCCTCTGAGTACAAGTTTTACTACGGATGCCTATTCTACAGCATATTCTCGCAGCCCTCTAACAAGATGGTTTCCCTCCGCAATGCCTTCTATCACTTTTATTCCTTCACGTGATCTAGGTTTTTCCTGATCTGGTCGTTTCACCCTAATCACTATAGTCTCACCCTTAACCATTCTAAATCGTGTTCCTGGGGTATTATCAGTTTATGATAATATATCTTCACGCTCGACCCTGCTCTGCTCCTCATCATACTCTTTCATCTGTTTCACTTCTCTGCTTTCTTAAGTGATATAAAGGTGTTATCTTTCACCTCAACGCTACACTGGTCACTCGTTCAGAACTGGAGTTGCAACCAGAGCAGCCACCCTAGGTATAATTATTTTATTTAACCAGGCAAGTCAGTTGAGGACCAAATTCTTATTTACAATGACAGCTTACCCCCGCCAAACCCGGAGGACGCTGGGCCAATTGTGCGCCGCCCTATAGGACTCCCAATCACGGCTGGATGTGAGACAGCCTGGATTCGAAACAGGGACTGTAGAGATGCCTCTTGCACTGAGATGCAGTGTCTTAGATCACTGCACCACCCCCTTACTCTCCAGAAACTAGGTCATTGGTCATGCTCTGCTCAGACCTCATAAATTAGGCCCAATCTGTTGGTCATCCCTTCAGCAATGGTCCGTTTACCATAGCTATCAATAGCTACATTAGTTGGCGAGTATCCAATTCCAATAAAAAGCATGAGCTGGCGCATACCTCAAAAAGTTGGTAGAGGTGCTGACTAACGGCGAGTAAACTGTAGGCTATGAAAATAAATGATTTGGTAAACCACCCAGTCTCCAATTATACTTAAGGCACAGTGGGGTGTGGTATATAGCCAATATACTACAGCTAAGAGCTGTTCTTAATCACGACGCAACATGGAGTGCCTGGATATAGTCCTTAGCCGTAGTATATTGGGCATATACCACAAACCCCCATAGGTGCCTTATTTCTTTTATAAACTGGTTACCAATAAAAGTAAAAATAAATGTTTTGTCATATCCATGGCATACGGTCTGATATACCACGGCTGTCAGCCAATTAGCATTCAGAACTGGAACCACCCAGTTTATACTCATGCATATAGCAGTGTCCGACATTTATTAGTGCACCTTCTCATATGTAACATGCGAGGCACTCAGCAGGCCAACACTGGGTCAGACACTCTTTGGTATGTGTCCCTATTGTTTCGTATTACTGCATGAATGACTGGGTTCGACGCAAAGCAAACTCTCATTATATCATACAAATTGCATTACCGCATGCGTGGTTGGGTTCTACGTACAAGCATATGTAGCGTTTCATCTAAACACAGCAGCAGAATTTCATATAATACTTTCCACTACAGCATAATCTCATTTTTGTTATATTCCTTGTATGCAACTCTCTTTTAATTATATATATTGTTTACCCCCTTTTTCTCCCCAATTTCATGATATCCAATTGATTGTTATGATCATAGCTGCAACTCCCCAACGAACTCGGGAGGGGAAGGCCAAGATTCATGTGTCCTCCGAAACATGACCTGCCAAGCCACACTGCTTCTTATTAACACACTGCTCGCTTAACCCGGAAGCCAGACGCACCAATGTGTTGGAGGAAACACAGTCCAACTGACAACCGAATTCAGCTTTCCAACAGTCCCGGCCTACCTGCCATCACATCATCTGACTTTGAGGATCTTCCTCAGCGATAAGGCCACTTCCAACTCGGGAGTTCTGCGTTCCAGAAGATTGTGTTAGCCCCCCTGAGATAAGGCCTAGTCATCAGCTCAGAGAGATATGCCATTGAATAACTAACTGAGCATACCAAACCTTTATTTGCACAAATTATTAAATGTTTAACAATGGTTGTGCTATACTCTCAGGGGAGTGTCTCAAAATGTCATAGGTGAGGTTTCATGACCAAAACACCATTACAACTGCTCTAGGTCAATTCCCTCACACACAAAAAATGCATTTCAACAAATGCATAGTTTATTTGATTCTCCATGGTCTATTGATGAGATTGGCAGATGTGTGCGTTAACTGTTGGTGCTTTGATTTTAATACAACCCTCTAATTACATCATGGGATATCTTAATTAGCACCATTTGTTCCCCCAGCTCTGAACAGGCCCATTACCCTGCTGGACCTCGCTGGCACGCCATTGGATAACAGCCCTGGAATTCTGATCACAAACCAATGGGCTTATACAGAACTATGGAAACAAATGGAATCAAAAGAAAAATTGGAACAAAGTTAAAGGTTGTTTCTATAGGGCACAAAGAAAATACTGAAGTGAGAAAAGTGAGGAATCCATACTGTATTCAGTAGGGGTGAATTCAATAGCTGTATGGACTTTAATTAGCTAACACAGGTATACCTAGCAACTTTATCCATGTCTGATTATTGCCATTACAGGTCTTATTAATGAAATAATTATGTACATAATTATTTCTGTTTCTATAGGAATGGTAATAAAGTCAAGCGAGACAGTACTCTATGGCTAATTATAACTAGATGGAAAAATGTCATTTCAAGAGCTGTCTCTGGAAATGTGCTTTGCAAACAGGTAAGGTACTTTACGTCTTGTTCCTTGGAAATGTGGATGTATTCTCAGAGGAGAAAGAACTGGCATGACAAGGAGCCTTGAGAAAAAAGGCACAGCTACTGAAATTCAAAAGGGTTTGTTTCTAAGGTCTTTATTGCGCAGTGAACATGCCAAACCTTAGAGAGATTTTTTAAATATTTTTTTTGTATCCTTTAAAAAAAATCCCCTTTCAGTGAGAATAGGATGACCTGTTAAGATGTGACATAGGAGACATGCTAAATTCAGACACGCAATGCCGATGAAAGTATAGTCTGTCAGTCTCTCTCTGTCTGTCTGCCGGCCTGTCTGTCTGCCGGCCTGTCTGTTTGTCTGCATGTCTGTCAGCTAGCTCACTGCGGTGAAGAGCTGGATAGGAAAATATTTACTGTAAAACTCCACAATTACTCTTTCTAAGGAGGCACAGCATGCACGGCTGTGAACTGAGAATCCAAGCTGTTTGAAGAACAAGGACGCGGCATACTCTTAAAACTTGTAACTGAGATTTAAACCTAATTACCAGTGTTTTATTGTGGCACCCGTTTGTTCAGGCAATTACAGGGCTGAGACAAACAGACGGAATGCGATGGGAATTCACTGTGCTTTGTTTCCATGTCAACTGATGCTGACGTACAGATGTATGATCTTAATTTGACCAGTTTCTCACAGAAGGAAAATAATCCTGAAGCAACAGGAAATGTGGATTACAATTAATGGACATTTTTGTCAGGGTTGATACATGTTTAGTTAGGTCAAATCAAGTCTTACATTGAAAAGTGTAAATTACAAACTTAATAAGAAGCTATGTTAAACCTTGAAAACACTACAAGTTTGCATTTCTTGCTGTGCAGAACATTTCCTGCAACAACAAGGTGACCAAATTAAGATTCTACATCTGTAAAAGGACACTTCACTGAACATGTGGTGCTGCTGATGGGGCTGATGGCACCACCATGCCAATATGCTCTGTTCACTGAGCTAAACTGGTTATTTAGAGCCTCACTTATTTATTTATTTACAACCTGGTTCATTTCCAACTATTGAGGCTATTGTACATCCCATAATGTATACTCTGTAAATCTGTAAAAACACAATTTATGTAATTTGACATACAAATAGCATGTACAGTATTTACTATTTCTACCATTTCTGCACCAGGCTTTGGATGCCAAATCTAAACAATCTTTGTTCACTTTCTGAATTAATTTTCAGAGTTGATGCATCCTACAATATGGTGCGGCCAAACAAGAAATAATTGATTGTCAAATTTGATAAACAACAGTTGAGTATGATTGGCTGAGTCTGGCCTTCAGACAGATACTTCTGCTCTATTCGGTAATGTAATTGCTTGCAGTCCATTCATCTTATCTTATCTCCCCTTGTAGTCAGCATGACAAAAATTCTTCAACAATTAAAAATGAGATGAATTGATTGAGTGGTTAATACCTAGATATCCCATCCGTAACAACTATGTTCATCTCGCTACCTGTTATTCTACAGTATTTCTTCAAAAAGATGCTGAACAGAACTGAATTTCAGACAGCACGACATACATATAGTATACCAGTATTCTTCCTATGTTATGGTCCTCTGTAGCTCAGTTGGTAGAGCATGGCACGTGTAACACCAGGGTAGTGGGTTCTATTCTCAGGACCACCCATTCTTCAAATGTAAGCACACACGCTTTGGATAAAAGCGTCTGCTAAATTGCATATATATATATATATTGAAGATATGTGTTTGTCCAGTGAGAGTAACAATTAAAGCAACAGTAAATCCATCCTCTCAAAGAAAGATGTCTTCCTGTTAGACAGATAGTGGACAGCCTTTCTCTGAGAAGAGCAGAGTCAGAGGTTTCATGTCCAGCAACACAGGCATTAAAGCCCTGCAAATCTCTGACAACACAATTCCCTTGGCCCCAATGCAGCATGACTTAGGACCTCTGATGGACATCAGTGTGAGAGAGTGGAGTGGAGTGGAGTGGAGGGGATGTCGGGAGGGAAAGGGAAAAGGCCAACTGCATGACAGCAGTACTCCTGGTTGTGAGCAAAGTGCTGTATGACATGACATGCGTGGGTAGTTGAAGAGCAAGAGCTGCACCTGTTTGTCTCCCTCAAATGAATGGGGTGGAGGGAGAAAAAACATATCTTAAACTCACATTGAACAAGACAAACCACTGTGATGAGCTAATAAACGGTGTGTTGATAAGGAATGAGGTCAATCAATGCTTATGCTTCCGCCCACAATTTGTATTTCAATGTGCATGATGATGACAGATCTGGAGTGGTTCACAGCAGGTGCAGCCCTGTGAAGTGACATTACCATCCCAAAATATTTTCCTGTGAAATTAGTTTTCTTTTGATCTCAGAGGCAAGCGATTATTGTCTAACAATCTGTTTGGTAGACTATGGAATATGGAAGGCTAAGTGTAGAATTCAGTGTTTTCTCACATAAGCAAATAAAAAATATGTGCTATACAAAATGTGTGGATGCCTGGTGTGTTTATTTGATGACATCCATAAAGACATTTATGTTATTGATGTTTGTGCACAATCGTAACCCTATGACCATGGCAACTGAGCAATCATCAGTCAATTTTATATTAATGTTATACGAGTCAAAATGAGAAACACATATATCTCCCTATATCTGTCAATAAACAATCTAAATGGCCCTAAAATGGTACTGGCGATTAAGCAGTATCACACAATTTTCATTTTCTGATGGTGCTCCTCCCATGGTTTCCAACTCCATGCTCATCCAACAGAACCAATGGGGTCCACTTCATCCTTGGTAATCTGAAAATGACTTTGCAAAATAGCCACACTTAAACATAGCACTACAGGTAATACGTTTTCCTGGTCAGTGATCCTGACAAAGTAATCAAAGCCTGACATTTGCTTTGAGTGCATTAACTTCTCAATTCCCTTTCTTGACGGATTACCCCACTCCAAAAGAACTACGATTCCCCTTCTGTACAGTTCTCAATGGACTACACCATAGATACAAGGATGAAGGACATTGGGCAAAACACCCTATACCAGTTAGTGCTAAAACTTGCCTCCCTGGTTACTACAGCATTTGTTTACACAAGTGTCTCTGTGGGTGAAATTGATATGGAGATCAGCCTATCAGTCTCATGTCTAGTTGTTTTGCCTCTCTTGCTCTGACACCAAACAAACCTGTTTTGAGGAGAGACAACATTTTTTGGGAGTAATAGGCCTGAAAAAGAGAAACCCTTTCTCATAATGAGTCATTGGAGCTGCTACAGCACCAGAAGGCAATCTTCTGTCACCACTTTCTCTGCCAGCATGGTGGTCTCTCTTTCTCTGTCTTTCTCTGTCTCTCTCTCTCTCTGTCTTTATCTCTCTCCCCCTCTCTCGGTCTCTCTCTGTCTTTATCTCTCTCTCTGTCTCTCTGTCTTTCTCTCTCTCTGTCTCAATCTGTGTCTCTCTGCTGATGCAGCTGGCCTCTCTCTGTGTCTGCCGCTCCTCCAGCTGTCCTTCTGTAGTTTAGCACCTGACTGCTGCTCACTCTATGACAGGGTGCAGATTAGCACCAGTGTGGTGCTGCTCTCAGGTTATTCTGTGTGACAACAGCAGAGAAAGCTTGCTCCATGCTCTGCCCAAATCTAAACGGCTCTGTAAATGGAATTTCCATAGGCAATTAATTGCCGATTGTTTTACAAAAAACAACGTGTGTGTTTCCATCTCCAAGGCCTGGCTCCAGTGAGTCACTGGGCCATGGCCTCTGCAAACATACAGACTAAATTGGAACCAGTGCTGAAGCAAGATCTATCTCTGTCTCTTTCACTTTCTGTTTCACTCTCTCTCTCTCTCTCTCTCTCTCTCCCTACCCCTTTCTCTATCTAGGGTTAACCAAGGTTTTAATATGAGTTCATCAGCACTGATTGATCCCTCTTGCAAGCGGTTGTAATCAGAATAATACTGTTTTAAATATGCAGCATCTACTCTGGCAGTGTTGTATAGCATCGTTCACTCCACTTAAAGGCTTGCATATATTAGAATATCTTCTGAACTTCAAGAAGATTCCAGTGGAACACAATGCTTTAACAATGTCTTTTTTTTCGGCTTTTTCAGCATTTTATTGTTGGACCGACCAGGAATATTATTCGGAATTTCAGTTCAGTGTTAGACAAGCATTTATTAACGATTTTAATATTTAGCAGTGATTTGAATTGTGTATACAACAACACCATAATCACTCTATTCATGAGTAGTGTGTAATACACTAACTTACTTTATCGTTTGTAATTTATTTTTACTTTCTGGTGTAGTTGTAACGGGCGTCGTAAGGATTGGACCAAGGTGCAGCGGGAACGTGTATACTCATCTTCTTTATTTATTATAAAAGAAGGAAAAACAAACAAAACACGTATACAAAAACAACACCACCAGTCCTATCATGTGCTCAGACACTAAACAGGAGACAACTACCCACAAATCCCATAGAACAAACACCCCTCTTAAATAAGACCTTCAATTAGAAGCAACGAGGAGCAGCTGCTTCCAATTGAAGGTCAACCCCATTAACTAAACATAGACATAGAAAGACTAGAACTAACATAGCCCAAAAACCCCGGAACACTCTAAACAAACACCCCTCTTACATAATAACATAACCCAACAAACCCCGAACCACATAAAACAAACACCCCCTGCCACGTCCTGACCAAACTACAATAACAAATAACCCCGTTACTGGTCAGAACGTGACAGTAGTTGTGTTATGTAACTACATCACAAATTGACCACTTAGTCCCATTGGCTCATTTCACTTGGGGATGAACACTTTATCACATGCAGATGTCATCTTTTCTCTGCCAGGTATATGATTGTCTGTCAATGAGACTTTCAGTAAAACAGCCCTCAGGTCTATCTGTGTGTAATAAAGTGCAAACCTGGGGGTATGTATTTAATTCCCACCTGCGTCTGCGCCTCTGCAGTCATCAGCCAGATTGACAGAGAAATAACCCACATGTGACTCTTCTAGACAATGCAAAGAAGCACAGGGCAATGTCATTCACCCTGGGTATGAATATAGATAAGTCAAAGTGGGTCTGCCGTGAAGTGGCAGCTAACTGTGATTTGATTTTTCCCCTAACAGGTCATTACAAATTCATCTCCTTTTTCATTTTCAGCATTTCTGTGTGACCCATGAATGTCACAGCGCTAATGTATGGAATATTGTCCCTGCAATGCAGATATAATTGAATATCTTGGCATGACATATCAGTTTTGGTCACATCTGCCAGCTGGTCACTAATATTAACTTCCTGGTTTGACCTCAGTGCCGTTTGAGTGATGTAAATGGATTTGGAAACTTCCCCAAACTGTTTTTTTTTTAAATCAAAGATGAATGGGCCACAGATGATTAAGCTATGGTATATATTTCCTCTGGATGCCAGAGATACTAGTTTGATCCAGCAAAATATTTATTTACGCCCTGAAACATAGGTGCTTTGCACTGGCTAAATTTCACATATCTGCTAACTTCATTCATTATTTAAGATATAGGTTGTGATCTGACAGATTAACCCTTTATCACCTCGAAGTAAATGTGTATGGATGCATTTATGAACATCAGAAAAATTGGCTCCATTTAGAGAGAAATAAATATAGAACAAGAGAGAAATAGAGAAACAGAGAGAGCGAGAGAGAGCAAGAAAGAGGGAGAAAGAAAGAAAGAGAGGAGAGAGAAAGAAAGAAAGAAAGAGAGAGAAATAAAGAGAGTGTGAGAGAGAGGGAGAGGGAGAGAGAAAGAAGAACAAGAACAAGAATGAGTGTCCACAAGAGTGAAACAAATGCCATTCACAGCCTCCCAAATTCAATAATTGTGGATAGAGAGAGTTAATTAGTGGAGCAAACTGGCTAATTAAGGAATGATGAATAGTGTCAGCAGTCTCCTGGGACGCCCCTGCAAGAGCAGCTGTTAAGCCTCCCCAGACAGAGAGAGAGAGAGAGGAGAGAGAGAGAGAGAGAGAGAGAGAGAGAGAGAGAGAGAGAGAGAGAGAGAGAGAGAGAGAGAGAGAGAGAGAGAGAGAGAGAGAGGCAGTGAGAGAGGGGAAGGCGTCTTTAACCAATAAATAAATTCCCAGTGACAGGTCTGTCAGTGAGGTTGTCAGGATAGCGCTGGCTGCCTGGACACCTGGAGGCTAGAGCGTGACAACGAACCCAACGGAGGAACACAGCCTCGGGTTAAATCTCTCTTTCTCTAAAGGCATCTATCCCTCTCCCCTTTCACACTGTTCAAAGGAATAATTTAATATTGAAGTTGTGCTGTGAAAGTGGTGTTAAAAACATATGGGAGGCTTCTGTTGTCATATGCATCTTTTCTACTATTACAAAATGCACTGTAAAAAAATATTCAGGAGGTTAGTAAATATTACCCAAAAACATGTATGATTTTCACATAAAAATGCAGGTGACTAGTTTTTCTTCAAAACTTCAAAATTTCAATTTTTCTGAGTTCAAAAAGCATGATAATCCAAAATGTAAAGGCACTTCAATATATTCCAAAATCTAAATGATTTTTTCTGAATATAACCAACAACAAAAAAATGTATGTAAGCTGTACATGCTGCATCTGTCTCACATCTGTCCGGACATGACATCTGTCTCACATCTGATGAGACAGATGACTGGAACGAACTGCAAAAATCTCTGAAGCTGGAGACTCATATCTCCCTCACTAACTTTAAGTACCAGCTGTCAGAGAAGCTCACAGATCACTGCACCTGTACATAGCCCATCTGTAAACAGCCCATCTATCTACCTACCTCATCCCCATACTGTATTTATTGTTTTATCTTGCTCCTTTGCACCCCAGTATCTCTACTTGCACATTCATCTTCTGCACATCTACCATTCCAGTGTTTAATTGCTATATTGTAATTACTTCGCCACCATGGCCTATTAATTGCCTTAACTTACCTCATTTGCACTCACTGTATATAGACTTTTTGTTTTCTTTTGTTCTACTGTATTATTGACTGTATGTTTTGTTTATTCCATGCGTAACTCTGTGTTGTTGTATGTGTCGAATTGCTACGCTTTATCTTGGCCAGGTCGCAGTTGCAAATGAGAACTTGTTCTCAACTAGCCTACCTGGTTAAATAAAGGTGAAATAAAATAAAAAATAAAAATCTGTCCAGACATGACATCTGTCTCACAGCCGTCCGGGGAAATGACAGCTGTCTCACAGCCGTCCGGGAAATGACAGCTGTCTCACATCCGTCCGGGAAATGACAGCTGTCTCACAGCCGTCCGGGAAATGACAGCTGTCTCACATCCGTCCGGGAAATGACAGCTGTCTCACAGCCGTCCGGGAAATGACAGCTGTCTCACAGCCGTCCGGGAAATGACAGCTGTCTCACATCCGAAAAATGGAAGTGAATGAGGGCAAATTATCAGAGGTAGCAGGTGTGTTAAAGTCTTTGGAGCCCGAGGCTTGCACAGATGAGTCTGTGAAATCTTTGGAGAAAGTGGAACTCTGCCTTTTGGCTGATCCATTTGTGGTTGCAGGGTGGGTGAAAAAGGAGTTGGATTCTGTGGAATCCGTGAAGTTAACCAGAAGTGTTCTTTGAATAATGTTTGTGTTTCTGCTGGTCAGAGGGAGCAGGTGCTTTAAACCAAACTAATTGGGACAAGAGATGTGACTTGTTTTGCTCTCAAGACTATGAGTGATTACTGGGGTGGGGGTAAATGTGAAAGTGGACCAACTGAAGGGAAACATTCCCGGTGTTTGTGATGCTCGTGGTTTGGTGCGACACAGACAGGGTGGTGTGAATGGTGAAACAGAAAAGTCATTGTCTGTTCTTTTGAGTTTTGATGTTGAGTCTCTGCCCAACAAAGTTATACTGTACAAGCTTATATGCTGAATACATTACGTTGTTATAGGTGTCAAGCTTATGGGCATGTGGCAGCAGTGTGTAGGAGGGAGGTTTCCTAGGTGTGAGAAGTGTGCAGAAAAGCATGAGAGAAAGGAATGTGTAGCATTGGGGAAAGAATCGGGATGTGTTAATTGTTGGAGTGTCCATGAGGTTGGGGATCAGAAATGTCCGGTGCGAGAGAGACAGGTGGAGGTTACCAGGGTTAGAGCAGAGGGTGTCGTATGCTGAGGCAGTGAAAACAGTTGAGGAAGATAGGTCAAAGGGGAGGGATCCTGAGAGGATTCGTGTGAGTAGTAGATCTGTGTCAGCACAGAGGGATAGCCCAACGAGTGATCTGTGCTTCAGCAAGATTGGAAGCAAAAATAGTTGTTGGTGAACCATCGTGGCAGATGATATTGGACCTCAAAGATATTGTTGAACTTGTGGTTGCCCCACTTCACACAGAGGAGACTATTTGGTACCTTGACACAAAGATATCTGAGCACAGGCTTAGATTCTTGAAGGTTTCCCCTCAGGAAAGACTTCCCACAAAGTATCATTTCATTGAACACTACCCGCAACTGATAAAGGCATTTGAACCTCTTATAGCTTTGTGGACTATGCGCTTCAAAGCTAAACACAGCTTTTTTTAAGCAAATTGTTTAACAGATCAACAGCTTTCAAACATTTTACTGTCTCTTGCAGCTAAGCATCAACTAATGTTTGCGTACTATCTGTATGGCACAGATGTTGTCAAACCTGTCCTCTCTGTCACAAAGCTGTCCACAGTGACTTTAGAAGTGTTAAAGGATAATATAAAATAACATTCCCCAGATGAGACGTGTTCAGTTGGCAAACACAATTTCCTGCAATGGTAGCAATTACTCTGTCAGAATGATCTTGATCACGGGTACACTGGAGTACTACCGGACTTTGTAGAAATAGTTGTAATTAACTTTGTTCATTGCAAATGTGCTTTTATTGTCAAGTGTCAGAATGCGTGAGACAATGAGCACCTCAGTGGTTTTCAACTGGAATCCATAGGGAAGGTTAAAGTCCTTGAGCAAAAGGGCATTGGCAGACATCTACCCATTAGCAGCATTCGCTGTTCGGCAAAAGCACATGGTCACCCTGATGCTCACATATGTCTACCGTATTAGGTAACTTTACTTAAATATGAACTTACATGATTTGAATGTGTTCATTTTATAAGGCATGCATTTAAACTTTTGATATTATCCTGAAGGTCTGTTCCACCCAATATGCAACACCTTGTTGGCTCCTTCCTATGTGGCAACTGCAATCACCGTCATCACATTGTAAAAACAAATACGTTCAGGGACACTTGTGGACCTTGAACCTACCAAGTGCAATCGTTTGTCAACTGAAACACGACCTACATGGTGTGCAGGTTGGAGTGCCCATGTGGCTGTTTTTACATAGGACAGACTCAGTGGCAATTTTAGCATGTAAATCTTAGTGAGGCAAAAAGAAGAAGAAGAATGCATGCCAGCCACTACACAACACAACACTAAACAATACATTATTTGCACTATAACGGCGACAAACGGTGCCCACAAACTGTTAGGGCCTACATAAAGATGTCCCAACATCAGAGCTTTCTTTTCAGTACCATGGGGTGAATCCTTACCACTGCTACACCTGGCTATCAGCGGAGCCTTGTCTTGCAGGAAAAAAAACATAGCTGATATGGCTGACTTGCTTCAACAAATGTGGTTTCTACTGACAATTGAGATGTACAAACTATTACATAATGGAAGGATGAGTGAATAAGAGGCAATCACTTCAGCACTTTTGAAATGTACAGCAAAAGGAATTCAGAACATGGGCCATTATTACAGTATTCTCCGTGTACACCAAGTCAGAACCTTGGGATAAATAAAGGGGGCATATAAGCAGATAAAACAAGCTCTTACAATATTCAATGATTATATTTCTCTAAAACAGGCTATAGGCTACAAGTGCACCACCAACTCAGAACAGTAGGCTAAGTTATGAGGAGGAAAGGGACAAAATTATTAGGGTGTGGAACATAGGGTACTTACAGTTTACTACACAACATACACTAGTATTCATTTCTTAGCTACAGTACACTATACATACAGTTGAAGTCGGAAGTTTACATACTCTTAGGTTGGAGTCATTCGAACTCGTTTTTCAACCACTCCACAAATTTCTTGTTTACAAACTATAGTTTTGGCAAGTCGGTTAGGACATCTACTTTCTGCATGGCACAAGTCATTTTTCCAACAATGTTTACACACAGATTATTTAACTTATAATTCACTGTATCACTATTCCAGTGGGTCAGAAGTTTACATACACTAAGTTGACTGTGCCTTTAAACAGCTTGGAAAATTTAAGAAAAAGATGTCATGGCTTTAGAAGCTTCTGATAGGCTAATTGACATCATTTGAGTCAATTGGAGGTGTACCTATGGATGTATTTCAAGGCCAACATTCAAACACAGTGCCTCTTTGCTTGACATCATGGGGAAATCAAAAGAAAATCAGCCAAGACCTCAGAAAAACAATTGTAGACCTCTACAAGTCTGGTTCATCCTTGGGAGCAATTTCCAAATGCCGGAAGGTACCACATTCATCTGTACAAACAATAGTACGCAGGTATAAACACCATGGGACCACGCAGCCGTCATACCGCTCAGGAAGGAGACGCGTTCTGTCAGCTAGAGAGGAACGTACTTTGGTGCGAAAAGTGCACATCAATCCCAAAACAACAGCAAAGGACCTTGTGAAGATGCTGGAGGAAACAGGTAAAAAAATATCTATATCCACAGTAAAACAAGTCCTATATCGACATAACCTGAAAGGTCGCTCAGCAAGGAAGAAGCCACTGCTCCAAAACCACCATAAAAAAAGCCAGACTACGGTTTGCAACTGCACATGGGGACAAAGAAAGTACTTTTTGGAGAAATGTCCTCTGGTCTGATGAAACAAAAAATAGAACTGTTTGGCAATAATGACCATCGTTATGTTTGGAGGAAAAGGGAGATGCTTGCAAGCCGAAGAACACCATCCCAAACGTGAAGCATGGGGGTGGCAGCATCATGTTGTGGGGGTGCTTTGCTGCAGGAGAGACTGGTGCACTTCACAAAATAGATGACATCATGACAATGGAAAATTATGTGGAATATATTGAAGCAACATCTCAAGACATCAGTCAGGAAGTTAAAGCTTGGTCTCAAATGGGTCTTCCAAATGGACAATGATCCCAAGCGCACTTCCAAAGTTGTGGCAAAATGGCTTAAGGACAACAAAGACAAGGTATTTGAGTGGCCATCACAAAGCCCTGACCGCAATCCTTTAGAAAATTTGTGGGCAGACCTGAAAAGGCATGTGGGAGCAAGGAGGCCTTTAAACCTGACTCAGTTACACCAGCTCTGTCAGGAGGAATGTGCCAATATTCTTAACCTTAAAATTCACCCAACTTATTGTGGGAAGCTTGTTGAAGGCTACCCAAAACGTTTGACCCAAGTTAAACAATTTAAAGGCAATGATACCAAATACTAATTGAGTGTATGTAAACTTCTGACCCACTAGGAATGTGATGAAAGAAATAAAAGCTGAAATAAATCATTCTCTCTAGTATTATTTTGACATTTCACATTCTTAAAATAAAGTGGTGATCCTAAAACAGGGAATTTTTTCTAGGATTAAATGTCATGAATTATGAAAAACTGAGTTTAAATGTATTTGGCTAAGGTGTATGTAAACTTCCGACTTCAACTGTATCTCCCTGGCATATTACATAATTTATGCAGCAGCATACAAGAGATTTTTGGACTCACCTTGTGTTGTGTTCACTTGAACAGGAAGGTGACTCGGCTGTCCTTCTTGTGGACACATTTTGTCATCAAACTTTGTCATCAAAGTCTGTCATTCTCTGGATTTATAGTGCTTTCAAGACAACTGTGAACTCGAAAAACAACAACAATGTGGAATCATGACATCAGTGAGCTTCAGGTCGGAGCTCTAGAAAGAGGTCAGAGGTCCCGACTTGGAATTCTGCTTATGTTGGTTTAAAATCACATGATGAACATATTGTAAAATCAGTTTCCAGTTTCATTCAAAACACTTTTTTTTTACTATAAAACATGACATTTTCACATATGTTGATGTTTGGGAGCTGCTAGAGGACAACTATGAGGTTGGAAAGTGATGAAATGTCCCTTTTGTTGACTTTGCATTGAAACGTAATTATTTTGCCAGTTGTTTTCTCTTGCAGAAACACATTGCACTTAAAATAAAAACTATTTCAAATCATAGGAACCTAATTTAAATATATTTGACAAACCTGATAACCATAAGTAACTAATCAGTAGATCCAGCTTACAGTAACTGTTCTGTAAATCATACAATTAAGTTAGATTTGTAAGTTGATACTGTAAGTTGTTTGCACTTAATATACTATTGTTTGTGAAACGCTAAAAGCAAAGTATATTCTACATACAAACACCTAATGTTTGAAATTCTCAAAAACATTATGCATATAGCTGCCTCAACTTGTTTTGAAATAGAACAAGCACATTGTTTTTTGCAGTGTGTATTCATTTAGCTAGGCGACATACTGTATTTCTCAACCATTACCATCAATGTTATACCCATCCATCAGAATGGGATGATACATTTGATAAGCCACACACTCACACCATTTGAATGAGGTTGGTATCATTGACAGCAAAGTGGAGAAGATCAAAGCATTACAGTGCAGAGAGCAGCGTTTGCGTTCTACTCTACTCTTTCAATTATCCCAGGCTTTGAATATACAGTAAAAACTACAAATGAATACCTGTTGTTGCTAGGGTAACACTTTCTCTCTTTTTCCTGTTCTTCAACAGCACTGATGTATGCCATTTAAAATCTACTGATGTCAAAACATGACAGGTTTTTGACAGAAGTTAGCTTGATTTAAAAGTTAGTGTGATGTTAGATATTCATTTGACATTCGCATCAATTACAAACATAAATTCATAACAAACACTCCACCTGTTGTAGACTAGCATCGGGAAGAAGTTAAATTGTGGGTTGTTATAGCAACAAATAAGGGGGGGTTGTTCAAGTTTTGGACACGTTTTATGTCTAAAAAGAGAGGGTGAAAGAGAGGGTAAAGGAGGGGGTAAAAGAGAGGTTAAAAGAGGGGTAATGTTTTTAGAAAGTAAGTTAAACAAGTATTTATAGGCACCCGCCAAACTCTTGAGATCAGTCTGATTCAACTTTAGAGGCACATGAGCTACAGTACGAAGCACAGATTGAGTGCAGGTGGATCGAATCTCTTAAAAAATGTATGACTGCATACATAAAAAAAAACACATTATGAAAAATGCAGATGCGCTAATGTTTTAATTATGAATATGTTTTATGAGCGAAAGCCAGACTAGTATGCTCTCCTCTAGGAGTGTGTGGTGACCAAGCTTCAATCTTATGCAATTTGTTGGGTTGACCTTAGCGGGAATTCAAGTGTTACTGTTACATGTCTCTTGGGACTATGCCTGTTATCACAATGAGCTAACAACCACTCAGATACCCTATAAATTAAATGGCAGACCATATTTTAATCAGAAGTACGCTGTTATGCAAACACATGAGAAAACCACCCCCACCACAATGGTAGTTTGATGCCTCTTTCTGTATCCACGTCCTTCATAGGCTTCCTGGTTCATGTAAGACTATGACCCGACCATAAGGGCAACATGACAGATGGTATTAAAATCACTGCCTGGCTTTCCATATGCTAAATAAGTCAGTCCTGTGTAACTTCAAACCATTGAAATGTATTCCTTCATCGATATTAAAATGAACCGGAGTGGAAAATGGCTTTCTGAAGAAATGGAAAAGAGATGGGAAGCCGCACAGTAACCATAGAAATGCCTCTTGCTGAGTGTTGACTGGACGTACCTGTTAAACCCTTCCCTGCATCATCATGGTCTTTTCTCCACATCTCCATGTCTTTCTCTTATCTTCTGTACACCATCTCCATGTCTTTCTCCTATCTTCTGTACACCATTGTCACAAGTATCTTCGTCTTCTGACGATAATGCGAAATCGTCATCAGAAAAGGTAGACCAATACGCAGCAGGTGTGCAGTTGTTCATTTTGAACATTTAATTAAATCAACACGAATACAAAAACAACAAACAAGAAAACGAACGATAAACTGACAGTCTGGCTAGCATAGGCTCAACACAGAACAATCACCCACAAATCACACACACAAACACACCCTAATATATGGGACTCTCAATCAAAGGCAGATAGACAACACCTGCCTTCAACTGAGAGTCCCAACCCCAATTAACCAAACATAGAAACACACACACCAGACTAACCATAGAATACAAACACATAGACCATCAACCAAAAACCCGGAAATACTAAATCAAACACCCTTTACACAAACACACCACCCCGAACCACATAAAACAAATACCCTCTGCCACGTCCTGACCAAACTACAAAACAATTAACCTTATACTGGCCAGGACGTGACAGTACCCCCCCCTTAAAGGTGCTACCCCAGAAGCACCTTAACAAAAAATAACCCCAAGCAACACCAAAAAAAAATCCCCTTTTCTAAAGGGAGGGAAGGGAGGGTGGCTGCCGTCAACGACGGAACTGTGCTACACCCCCCCTCCCCAACCCACCTATTTCTGGAGGTGGCTCCGGCTCAGGCCGTTCCAGGCTGTCGGGGCAGTCTGGCAGCTCGGGACAGTCTGGGCAGTCTGGCAGCTCGGGACAGTCTGGCAACTCGGGGCAGTCTGGCAACTTGGGGCAGTCTGGGCAGTCTGGCAACTCGGGACAGTCTGGGCAGTCTGGCAACTCGGGACAGTCTGGGCAGTCTGGCAACTCGGGACAGTCTGGCAACTCGGGACAGTCTGGGCAGTCTGGCAACTCGGGACAGTCTGGGCAGTCTGGCAACTCCGGCAGTTCAGGGCAGTCTGGCCACTCCGGCAGTTCAGGGCAGTCTGGCCACTCCGGCAGTTCAGGGCAGTCTGGCCACTCCGGCAGTTCAGCGCAGTCTGGCCACTCCGGCAGTTCAGCGCAGTCTGGCCACTCCGGCAGTTCAGCGCAGTCTGGCCACTCCGGCAGTTCAGCGCAGTCTGGCCACTCCGGCAGTTCAGCGCAGTCTGGCCACTCCGGCAGTTCAGCGCAGTCTGACCTCTCTGGCGACTGTTGACTGGCGGGCAGCTCTGACGACTGTTGACTGGCGGGCAGCTCTGACGACTGTTGACTGGCGGGCAGCTCTGATGACTGTTGACTGGCGGGCAGCTCTGACGACTGTTGACTGGCGGGCAGCTCTGGTGACGACTGTTGACTGGCGGGCAGCTCTGGTGACGACTGTTGACTGGCGGGCAGCTCTGGTGACGACTGTTGACTGGCGGGCAGCTCTGGTGACGACTGTTGACTGGCGGGCAGCTCTGGTGACGACTGTTGACTGGCGGGCAGCTCTGGTGACGACTGTTGACTGGCGGGCAGCTCTGGTGACGACTGTTGACTGGCGGGCAGCTCTGGTGACTGTTGACTGGCGTGGCTGGGTTGACGCACTTGTAGCCTGGTGCGTGGTGCTGGTACTGGGCTTACCAGATTATGTACACGCACCTCCAGGCTAGTGCGGGGAGCGGGAACAGGACGAGTCGGACTGGGTTGACGCACTTCCGGGTCCGCACGAGAGACAGGAGCTGGAAACCCAGGGCTATGGAGGCGCACAGTCGGTCTCGATCTTACCTCCTGCACAACCCGTCTTGGCTGGATTGAACTAGTAGCCCTGTACGAGCGGGGTGCTCGTACAGGGCAGACTGGGCTGTGCAGGGGCCTGATGGTAGCCGTGCGTAGAGCGGGAGTTGGGTAGCCTGGTCCTCGGAGGCGTACCGGCGACCAGATGCGCTGCGCAGGCATCCTCCTACCAGGGTGGATGCCCGCTCTAGCACGGCACCTGCGAGGGGCTGGAATAACGCGCACCGGACTGTGCCTGCGTATGGGTGAAATAGTGCGCTCCTCAGCGAAACATAGCGCTCTCCACCCCATACGCTCCTCCATATAACCACGGGTAGCTGGCTTCCGGCTCTTCTTACGCCTAGCCAAACTACCCGTGTGCCCCCCCAAAAAATGTTCTTGGGGGTGCCTCTCGTGCTTCTCCCTCAGCGCGTACTTGGCCTCGTACCTCCGCCTCTCTGCCTTGGCTGCCTCAATTTCCCACTGCGGGCGGCGATAATCCTCAGCCTGGTGCCAAGGTCCGGCCCCGTCCAGAACTTCCTCCCAGGTCCACTTCTCCCGCCAGTCCAACTCGAATTCCCTCTGCACCTTCTTCTGCTGCTTGGTCCTTGAGTGGTGGGTGATTCTGTCACAAGTATCTTCGTCTTCTGACGATAATGCGAAATCGTCATCAGAAAAGGTAGACCAATACGCAGCAGGTGTGCAGTTGTTCATTTTGAACATTTCATTAAATCAACACGAATACAAAAACAACAAACAAGAAAACGAACGATAAACTGACAGTCTGCAAAGCATAGGCTCAACACAGAACAATCACCCACAAATCACACACACAAACACACCCTAATATATGGGACTCTCAATCAAAGGCAGATAGACAACACCTGCCTTCAATTGAGAGTCCCAACCCCAATTAACCAAACATAGAAACACACACACCAGACTAACCATAGAATACAAACACATAGACCATCAACCAAAAACCCGGAAATACTAAATCAAACACCCTTTACACAAACACACCACCCCGAACCACATAAAACAAATACCCTCTGCCACGTCCTGACCAAACTACAAAACAATTAACCTTATACTGGCCAGGACGTGACAACCATCTCCATGTCTTTCTCCTATCTGCTGTACACCATCTCCATGTCTTTCTCCTATCTCCTGTACACCATCTCCATGTCTTTCTCCTATCTCCTGTACACCATCTCCATGTCTTTCTCCTATCTTCTCTACACCATCTCCATGTCTTTCTCCTATCTTCTCTACACCATCTCTGGATACACAGAACAGTCTGGAGATTGGTGCGATGTATTTCTTTAGCAATGAGTGAAAGTGAGTATTTGCTGTTTAAAATGATATCAATAAAATGACTTTAGTAACCCTGTACGGTTCCTTTAACAATTCTTCTCTATCCTTCCCTTCTATCTCCTCAATAAAGTATCCTGTTAATAAACTCCTAGTTTCTGGAGGGTAGCTGTACTCACTGCTTTGTAATTTGTATGGTTTTGGGGCAACAGCCTCAAAAAATGTTAACACACCAATCGGAATTGCTGGATCAATAAATAGGGCCTAGAAGCATGTCCATGTGCTTTGGAACAATGGATCCGAACAATGCCGAAGTTGCAAGACAACAGAGAGGACGAGGACAACAACAACAACAAAGACAAGTAATCTCAGATGAAATCCGTGCCACCCTACTGTAGTTCATCATCTGCTCATACATGGGAGGACTATGAGAGAAGCTGGACAGCAACCCAACCTAAGCTGTTACACGGTTGCATCCATTGTCAGTACTTTCAGAAGGGAAAACAGGTCATTTGCCTTGTTGTTACTGTGATTCATGTAATGTTGTAGTCCATAAATACTGAATCTCCACTTTGTTCTGAGTGTAGTTTTTACCACAGTAATGGATGACCATAGGTCAGTAATGGCCAAATTAAATTTTTGCAGAACTGAGAGGTGGCCATCTATTGGAGGAAGGCGGAGACTTCTCACAGCTGAGCAGGAGACTGCCCTGGTGAATATGGTGATTGCCAATAATGCCATCCGTTTGAGGGAAATTCAAACCCAAATAATTGAAGACCAGGTAGTCTTCCAAGGAATTGACACCATCAGCATTTCCACCATTGACCGGATCGTTCAGAAGAACCACATAAGGTCAAAGCAGCTGTACTGTGTGCCTTTTGAAAGGAATTCAAACAAAGTTAAGGCGCAACGATTACAATATGTGCAGGTAATTGCTATAATTGTCACGGCCCCTCTGCAGTGCAGGGGCGGTTCCTCCTGCAGGCAGAGGAGGGTCGTTAGTGATTGGAGCCACCTGGGCTCAGCGTATAAGCTGCTTCACTAACCACTCTCTCTCTCTCTCTCTCTCTCTCTCCCTGCTCCTCCAGGTATGATCCTGTTTTGTTTGTTCCTTTTGTAGGTTTACTTAGTTTCCACTCAGTCATGTTCCTACACACAGAATAATGCATCTATGCACCTTACATACACCCTACATTATGACATTTCCACACCTCATTCCTTTTTCTTTGTTTAAAGTTAATCGTTTTTGTTTACAATAAAGAACCTTTCGATTGGCCTATACCTGTTGTTGATGTCCCCTCATTTTTGCCACAGGCTATGAGCCGGCCTGTGACAATGTATAGAATTTTTACAGTATGTACAGTATGGCCCATCTCTCCAGCATATCAATACAGTGCTACATGGTAATGTGTTACAGTAACTTCAGTACAGTCTTTCATTCCAGTACAGTAGTACACTACAGTACTGTATTTGTAGTACAGTAAAATGTGTTTTTTACTTCTGGAGAGAATCTTTGAGCTGGATGCCATGGCTGACCCACAGGAGTACATCTTCATCGACAAAGCAGGGTTAAACTTAACAGAGGCGCAAAAGGGGGAGCAACATCATTGGTCACTGTGCCATCAGACAAGTTCCTGGCCAGAGGGGAGGCAACGTCACCCTATGTGCAGCAATCGTGGCATCCTCCACCGCCATTTCAAAGTGGGTCCATACAACACGGCACAACTCCTTCAACTTCTAGATCAGCTGCACAATAACATTATTCAACAGGAAGGGGAGCCAGGGCAACCAGAGAAAGCCCAATATGTTGTCATTTGGTATAATGTGAGTTTCCATTGGGCTGCTCTGGTTCGCGCCTGGTTCAATGACCACCCCAGGGTCACCATTCTTTTTTTGCCAGCATTTTCCCCAATTCTGAATCTGATTGAATATTTTTTCTCAGCATGGCGGTGGAGAGTATGACAGCAACCCCTACGCACAGCAAAACCTCCTGGAGGCAATTTAAATGTATTTATTTATTTAACCAGGTAGGCCAGTTGAGAACAAGTTCTCATTTGCAACTGCGACCTGGCCAAGATAAAGCAAAGCAGTTTGACACATACAACAGTTACACATGGAATGAACAAACATACAATCAATAATACAGAAAAATCTATATACAGCATGTGCAAATGAGGTAGGATAAGAGCGGTAAGGCAATAAATAGGCCACGGTGGCGAAGTAATTACAATAAAGCAATTAAACACTGGAATGGTAGGATGTGCAGAAGATGAATGTGCAAGTAGAGATACTGGAGTTCAAAGGAGCAAGATAAATAAATAAATACAGTATAGGGATGAGGTAGATTGGATGGGCTATTTACAGATGAGCTATGTACAAGTGCAGTGATCTGTGAGCTGCTCTGACAGCTGGTGCTTAAAGTTAGTGAGGGAGGTAAGAGTCTCCAGCTTCAGAGATTTTTGCAGTTTGTTCCAGTCATTGGCAGCAGAGAACTGGAAGGAGAGGCGGCCAAAGGAAGAATTGGCTTTGAGGGTGACCAGTGAGATATACCTGCTGGAGCGTGTGCTACGGGTGGGTGCTGCTATGGTGACCAGTGGGCTGACATAAGGCGGGGCTTTACCAAGCAGAGACTTGTAGATCTGGAGCCAGTGGGTTTGGCAAAGAGTATGAAGCGAGGACCAGCCAACGAGAGCATACAGGTCGCAGTGGTTTGTAGTATATGGGGCTTTGGTGACAAAACGGATGGCACTGTGATAGACTGCATCCAGTTTGTTGAGTAGGGTGTTGGAGGCTATTTTGTAAATGACATCGCCAAAGTCGAGGATCGGTAGGATGGTCAGTTTTACGAGGGTATGTTTGACAGCATGAGTGAAGGATGCTTTGTTGCGAAATAGGAAGCCGATTCTAGTTTTAATTTTGGACTGGAGATGTTTAATGTGAGTCTGGAAGGAGAGTTTAGTCTAACCAGACACCTAGGTAATTGTAGTTGTCCACATATTCTAAGTCAGAACCGTCCAGAGTAGTGATGTTGGACGGGTGGGCAGGTGCCGGCAGCGATTGGTTGAAGAGCATGCATTTAGTTTTACTTGCATTTAAGAGCAGTTGGAGGCCACGGAAGGAGAGTTGTATGGCATTTAAGCTCATCTGGAGGTTAGTTAACACAGTGTCCAAAGAAGTGCCAGAGGTATACAGAATGGTGTCGTCTGCGTAGAGGTGGATCAAAGAATCACCAGCAGCGAGAGCGACATCATTGATGTATACAGAGAAGAGAGTCGGCCCGAGAATTGAACCCTGTGGCACCCTCATAGAGACTGCCTGAGGTCCGGACAACAGGCCCTCCGATTTGACATACTGAACTCTATCAGAGAAGTAGTTGGTGAACCAGGCGAGGCAATCATTTGAGAAACCAAGGTTGCTGAGTCTGCCAATAAGAATGTTGTGATTGACAGAGTCGAAAGCCTTAGCCAGGTCGACGAATACGGCTGCACAGTAATGCCTCTTATCGATGGCGGTTATGATATCGTTTAGGACCTTGAGTGTGGCTGAGGTGCACCCATGACCAGCTCTGAAACCAGATTGCAAAGCGAAGGTACGGTGAGATTCAAAATGGTCGGTAATCTGTTTGTTAACTTGGCTTTCAAAGACTTTAGAAAGGCAGGGTAGAATAGATATAGGTCTGTAGCAGTTTGGGTCTAGAGTGTCTCCCCCTTTGAAGAGGGGGATGACTGTGGCAGCTTTCCAATCTATGGGAATCTCAGACGATATGAAAGAGAGGTTGAACAGGCTAGTAATAGGGGTTGCAACAATTTCGGCAGATAATTTTAGAAAGAGAGGGTCCAGATTGTCTAGCCCGGCTGATTTGTAGGGGTCCAGATTTTGCAGCTCTTTCAGAACATCAGCTATCTGGATTTGGGTGAAGGGGAAGTGCGGGAGGTTTGGGCGAGCTGCTGTGGGGAGCGCAGGGCTGTTGACCAGGGTAGGGCTAGCCAGGTGGAAAGCATGGCCAGCCATAGAAAAATGATTATTGAATTTCTCAATTATTGTGGATTTATTGGTGGTAACAGTGTTTCCTATCCTCAGTGCAGTGGGCAGCTGGGAGGAGGTGCTCTTATTCTCTATGGACTTTAGTGTCCCAGAACGTTTTTGAGTTTGTGCTACAGGATGCAAATTTCTGCTTGAAAAAGCTAACCTTAGCTTTCCCAACTGCCTGTGTGTATTTGTTCCTAACTTCCCTGAGACGTTGCATATCACGGGGGCTGTTCGATGCTAATGCAGAACGCCACAGGATGTTTTTGTGCTGGTCAAGGGCAGTCAGGTCTGGAGAGAACCAAGGGAACCAATCTGTTCCTGGTTCTACATTTTTTGAGTGGGGCATGCTTATTTAAGATGGGGGACGCCTGTGGTGCTGTGTCTGGAGTCTATCCAGGGTTTAAGGCACACAAGGGCATTTTCCCACGCTGCCTGGCAAGAGCAAACATAATGTGTGACGTTGATGAGGTATTATGGCCTGACCCAGACGTGAGATGAGATGATGAGAACGCTGATGCTGAGTAACCTGTAATTTTGCTGCATTTGGAGATAAAGCTTTTGGAAATTGGGTATTTTACTGTGCATGGACTCTTCCTTACATGTTTTGTCAGTGTGACATTTCAAAGATCAGGTTTTTTACACCAAAACATCTTACAGTAGTATTCCCTTATCCACTAATGTAAGAGGTATTTATTACAGTAGTGTTTTGAATGTCTCTCGCCAGGGTGTTCCTGAAAGAGTTATCTGGATAGTCAGTGCTGTGATTTTACAAAGTTCCAAATTATTTATCTGAAAACCTATTCTAAATATTTTGGTAGCAGTGTTTTGAATTAATCCATCCAGTCTGTAACAAACAGTCGTGTAGTCTGTGCTTTTGACAGCTTGGGTGTGTTGTCTGAGGGCAGAGTTTGAAATAGGACCCAGAAGTTAGATGTTTGTACCGTTGGGTGTGAGTTTTTTTTTTAATTGTGTGTGAAGATTTGAGAAAATTGTGATTTGTTCCAGGAACTGTGTCTAAGCAATTGACAAAAACTAACATTCTCTAAACTGTAAATGCAATTGTCACAACTGTTTTATGGGACATCACAACTCTATTGCAGTCTGCAAAATGTAGTAACTCAACCAAAACATTTAATTAATGCTTCAAAACCTTGTTATCGAAACTTGTTTTTGTCATCGTGTGAGCTGTACTGGTCAAAGTGTTTAGACGTTTTTTTCACCATGGCAGTCAACCCTGGAAATGTTTTATATACAAATTTCAGTTTTATTCTACTTTTTTGTTGACACTGACTGCTAATTGTACTATACAAGTCAATACTGTAGTACACAGAAAAAGGATATGCACATGTGTATGTATACAGTCAATTTATTTTTGTAGCAATGTGTTCCATATAAACAGAAAAAGAGAATTCACATCTGCATGTCCATTTTTACATATTTCTTACATGTAAAGTCATATATAGTGAACAGAATTTGCCACAATGACATCCATGCAACAACAAAAAAACGCAACAATGAGAGAACCTGCGGTAGTTCTGTAAAAAACAATAAATTGTACCTCACAGTATGTAACACTACAAGTTCCTATCTTCTTGGTGGACATCCTGTCGCTCTTGTTGATGTGGCCAGAGATTTTTGTCAACATGACTTCTGATGTTTTCCCTTGCGATGCACCGGGGGGAAAATCTCCTTGTGTTCCGCAACCATCCCTTGCAGTGATCGCCTGTGATGTCCTCACAAGCAGCATTCATGGCATCTAACAGAGACATCTGATCTTGGGCCCGATAGTCATATACTTTCCACCTTCATGCTGAAAAAAACCTCTTCTATCGGATTCAGGAATGGGGAGGATGGTGGAAGGAACTCCATTGTTATCCTTTCATGCGCGGCAAACCATTCCCTAACAATGTTGGTTCGATGGAAGCTGACATTATCCCACATAATTACATAATTTGGCAAATCTGGTCTAACTTAACCTCTTTGGTGTTCTGGTATTAGGTTTCTGTAAAGTGTATTTAGGAAGGCCAGAAGTTGAGTGTTTATAGGGCCCAATGTGTGGAATATGTGTGCTCACACTATTCTCAGAAATGGTAGCACACATTGTAATATTGCTCCAACGTTGGCCTGGTGTGCCAGTTGTGGCTCGGTGTCCAATGAGTTCTCGGCCACGTCCCCTTCCTTTGACCAGATTAAACCCAGCCGCATCCACAAAAACAAGAATGTGAGTCATTTCATGTCCTTCCAGCTCCATTATTCTCTATATAGTAACATAGAAACAAAATATAAAGTTAGTTTACATAGCCTATTCTACAATCAGACAGTTTAGTATAGTATAAATGTTTACTGTTCTTATGGGTATCTGCAACTTCAAGAAGTATATACAGGCATCATTGAAGTACAGTAAAACTCCCTGTACAATATACCATGTGCACACCAATGGTTTACCTGGACATACTGGTACCGCAGCTCCTACCTGGACATACTGGTACTGCAGGTCCTACCTAGACATACTGGTACCGCAGCTCCTTCACTCTGTCACTATTCCTCTCAAATGGCACCTTGTACAGTTGTTTCATAGTCATTTAGATTTTTTTTAAATTCTGTCTATAGTGGAAAAGCTGACAGAATTGATATTTGCGAAGATATTGTTGTCATTTACGATTGCACTTTGGCCTGATGGAATTGTTGGCTATGTGTAATGCGTCTGTGTGTAGCTGGTGCAGATGAGTCAGGCACAGGACAGCAGATATGAGTAATGTACGCAATTTACTCAACAATCATCACAATACACGTCAAATAAATACAAGGCCACAATAACGGACCGCAATACAATAAACAATCACTCACAAACAAACATGGGGGAACAGAGGGTTAAATAATGAACAAGTAATTGGGGGATTGAAACCAGGTGTGTAAGACAAGGACAAAACAAATGGAAAATTAAAAGTGGATCGGCGATGGCTAGAAGGCCGGTGACGTCGACCCCCGAACGCCGCCCGAACAAGGAGAGGGACCGACTTCGGCGGAAGTCGTGACACTATGACCATGTTGCAAATGTCTTGTTCTTGCTCATGGCTGAATACTCCTGCTCTGCCATCAGCATGAGGTTGTTGTGCAGTCCTATATATGACATGTAGAATTCACAAATAGATCATGTTAGTATGTTGTATTCAAAATGTGCTGTATTACTGTATTTTTGTCAAACATATCTTATGGTACATTGTGATTTTCAGACTTGCATTTACCTTTACAATAGTTTCTGTATTGTTGTGAATGAAATGCTGTAACAAAAGTAAAGGACATATTTACCTGTTTTCCCTACGGAATGTTTGCACAATTGATGACACTGTGGACCTGTTTACAGGCTGTACTCTCCAACTAGCCTCTTCCATTGTAAGACCATGGTTTATGACAGTCCACAATTGTGGCTCTGATTTCATCAGGGACTCTTATTCTTTGCCTTCTACCTCTTCCTCTATTATGTTTTCCCTTAACACCACCACCACACATTCTTACACATCTTATTGCTCTCCCATGAGCATGTAGCTGCTGTTCAGTGTTGTGATGTTCCTCCATGTTCAAAAATGGTGGTGATTGTGCTGTGGGCAAGCTCCATATATATGCTTCCAAACTTGATTGGTAAGATTGTGATTCCTATTTCATTACCATGTCACCTGGCAGGTCATTTGCCAATTTAGCAGACATCATAAACCTTCCATGTCATAGATATTTATGGAATATACATGTATATCTGACTGATTTTGATAATTGAATGGATAATTTTGCATGTGATGGCTCACACGATGAAAGAATGTTTAGAAGTTGTGAAGTGTATGATAATTTCACTGAGAATCAACTCATCAATTTTGATCAGCTGTGTGCATGTAGTTATTGTGCAAATTGTAGACAATTGTACTTCCTTTTTGGCTCACATGTGACAAAATACGTGCAATTTGCTTAAATGAATAAGAAATTCAAATCTGGTGTGAACAAGAAACTAATTGTTCAGAGATTTGAACTTATTGTTAAAAAAAAAAAAATCTAATTTGAGAATTGAGCCAAAGCAAAAAACTGTAATACTACTAGCCTCTTATACGCTAACTCGTGGGATTCATGGGAAACACAATTTCCAATTCCGAAAAACCTTGAGCGTTCCTCAGGCAGTCTGAAATTGATATCATTTTTCCACATTATTGAAAGGTGCCAATGGGATCCAACCTCCCTGAGACACTCATTCTAAAACTACGGATGTCTTATCTCTGAACAGATGCTTGTTAGTGTGGCTGACCCTTCCAATATGGTGTTTAATTACTATGTGTCCTGTGTTAATGAAATAGCCTTCCTTGCTTCAATAAGGGCCGGTCCCATAGGAACAGGCAATGTGTTGGAATGAACCTTTCAACCTGATGCCTTTCAAACATATCAAAGGCTCTATTCTTCTCCATGGTGTATTGGACATGGTTATATTGGGAGAAAATGACCTAGGAATGTTTAAACAGTGTTTTGATTTGGAGAATATGACTTGTGAATGTGAAAACAGTGTTTTGATTTGGAGAAAATGACTTGTGAATGTGAAAACAGTTGTCATTTGAGTGTTAGAGACAATTCATGAGCACTTGCACAAAACATGTAGAAGACGTTTTTGTAAATGTTTGTTTTATTTTAATTTAACATGGTCTGATCTGTCTGCAGTGAAAATAGTATGTCCTTAGCACATGACTTATACATACTTCATTCATATAATATGAGGCCAACCATTCAGAAGGAACCATGTTGTTGAAATTAACCTTTCATTATAATATATTATTTGTGTTTTAGTCTTGTGTAATCTGTAAATGTCATTTATTTTTATTCTTTTGGTATTTATTTAACTACGCAAATCATTTAAAAACAAATTGTTATTTACAATGACGGCCTACCCCGGCCGAATTCTAACCTGGACGATGCTGGGCCAGTTGTGCACCGCCCTATGGGACTCCCAATCACAGCCGGTTGTGATACAGCCTGGAATTGAACCAGGTTCTTTAGTGATGCCTCTAGCACTGAGATGCAGTGCCTTAGAACGCTGCGCCACTCGGGAGCCCGAGTGGGGAGCTGATTGTGTTGATGTCCTTCAGAAGTCTACAACCATAAGTCCTGCATGACAAAAGACCACACAACACAGATGGAACTGCGCTCAGAATGTCAGGCTGAAATTGTCATTCAAGCCGCGTAAAAGGTTTTATCTATTTTCTATTTGATCCACAAGTACTTAACTGTTGACACCACTGTGCTGAAAACAGGAGTCAGGAATTCAGGGATTGGAGATATAAAGTCTCTGTGCGCCTAAAGATTTAGGCTGGGATTCAATCTGATCACAGGTTATAGGCATTGCAGCTTTTAAAAGAATGTCAGATTGAGCCGACATATGCAGTATTCACCGTGAATGGGATCTCTGTGAACGTGGGAAAGCGGCCTTTAAAAGTCTCATTGCCTATAAACCGCGACAGGACTGAATCCCAGCCATACATGTTAAGTCTGAGGCAGAGTTCTGTAGGCTTTGTTTGGAGAATGGTCTGGATCTATATTATTAAGATTATTCGACAATGTCTCGTTGCCATGCAAGTCCCTTGATCTTCCCTTGTAATGCAAATGTGCTGTGAAACTGCTTATGTTTCCGTGACAAAAGTCATAAGGAGAGTTCACACAGACATAATATTCTATAAGATTCTCAAGCGGACAAAATTGTTTTTTGTATTTTTTTTGTGAGAGGGGGGGCATTGTGGTAAAATTTTACCACAGTCTTATCCAAACGTGTACAGTAACGATGACATCTTGGAGATTGATTAATTGTAATACCACATGAACTTAAATGGGTATAAAAAAGTATGAGCTAGATAGTCAAACAAAAATGCTGTGCAGGAGATGTACCAGCCAGTGCTTTGAAACGGTGTGTGCCGAGTGTCTGGTAAACCCCAGAACAATATCTTGCAATTGTATTCAAATAAAAAGTGTCAGTTATTCTCCAATGGGCTCCCTGTCAGCTAAATCTAATGAACTGTTTATCCTCTCATGCTAATATCCAGTGACACAATCAACTGTTTTCCTCTCATGTTAAGGACAGGAGCTATTCTGCTACTCAAAGTCCATATGGGTGAACAAGAGCAAATAAAATACACCTTTGCTCAAAAGTGTGTGGGTGGGGCAAAATTCATTCTACTGCACCAAGGCATATTAGTATTCCATTTGGGTGTCCAATTCAAAAATGCAATAAATCAAACATGACAAGTTCAAGGCAGGGATGTATTTTGGAGTCTGATCTACAAAATAAAAATGTGGAATCCACCCACACTGGCTACTCAGTGATTCATCAGTTGTTGGTGTAATAACTCACCAAGGAAGGAACCCCAATTTTGTCTGATTGAGAGTAATGGTACCGGAGGATATGGCTGCTGATTTACAGGCTCCTGATCAACTGTGCTATTTTGTATGTTTTTTCGCATTGTTTGTAACTCATAATTGTGTTGCTATCGTCTCTTATGACCGAAAAGAGCTTCTGGACATCAGAACAGCGAATACTCACCTCGAACTGGACGAAGATTTTTTCTTTAATGAGTCCTACGTGAAGGATATGCTGCTTTGTTGAGACAAGGCCCAAATCTCCGTCATCGGCGTGAAGAAAAGATGGAGAAAAAGGGAGAGGAGGGCGGGGTGCCTTGTAAGAATTCGCAGACGAGCAGGTAAACCATCACTACCCTCTGTATTATTGGCCAACGTGCATTGGAAAACAAACTGCACGATCTACAATCCTACCAACTGGACATTAAAAACTGTAATATCTTATGCTTCACCGAGATGTGGCTGAATGACGACATGGATAATATAGAGCTGACTGGCTTCTCTGTGCATCGGCAGGACAGAGCATCTACGTCTGGTAAGAAGAGGGGCGGGGATGTGTGTCTATTTGTCAATAACTGCTGGTCAGCGATGTCTAATATTTAAGAAGTCTCGAGGTATTGCTCGCCTGAGGTAGAATAATGATAAGCTGTAAACCACATTATCTACCAAGAGAGTTCTCATCTATTTTATTCTTAGCCATCTATTTACAACCACAAACCGATGCTGGCACTCAATGAGCTGTATAAGGCCATAAGCAAACAAGAAAATGCTCATCAAGAAGCGGTGCTCCGAGTGGCTGGGGACTTTAAAGCAGGCAAAAATAAATCAGTTTTAAATCATTTCTACCAGCATGTGCAACCAGAGGGAAAAAAACTCTAGACCACCTTTACTTCACACACAGAGATGCATACAAAGCTCTCCCTCGCCCTCCATTTGGAAAATCTGACCATATTTATATCCTCCTGATTCCTGCTTACAAGGAAAAACTAAAGCAGGAAGTACTAGTAACTTGCTTAATACGGAAGTGGTCAGATGAAGTGGATGCTACGCTACAAGACTGTTTTGCTAGCACAGACTGTAATATGTTCCGGGATTCATCAAATGGCATTGAGGAATATATCACCTCAGTCACCGGCTTCATCAATAAGACAGATTACCAGGACGTGTTCTCAAAAACTGTGCGGACCAACTGGCAAGTGTCTTCACTGAGATTTTCAACCTCTCCCTGACCGAGTCTGTAATACCTACATGTTTCAAACAGACCACCATGGTCCCTGTGCCCAAGAAAGCGAAGATAGCCTGCCTAAATGATTACCGCCCTGTAGCCCTCACATCGGTAGCCATGAAGTGCTTTGAAAGGCTGGTCATGGCTCACATCAACACCATCATGCCGGAAACCCTAGACCCACTCCAATTCGCATACTGCCCCAACATATCCAGAGATGACGCAATCTCATCACACTCCACACTGCCCTTTCCCACTTGGATATAAGGAATACCTATGTGAGAATGCTATTCATTGACTACAGCTCAGCGTTCAACACCATAGTGCCCACAAAGCTCATCGCTAAGCTAAGGACCCTGGAACTAAACACCTCCCTCTGCAACTGGATCCTGGACTTCCTGACGGGCCGCCCCAGGTGGAAAGGGTAGGCAACAACATATCTGCCATGCTGATCCTCAACACTGGGGCCCCTCAGGGCTGCATGCTTAGTCCCCTCACGTACTCCCTGTTCACCCATGACTGCGTGGCCAAGCACGAATCCAACACAATCATTAAGTTTGCTGATGACACAACAATGGTAGGCCTGATCACCGACTACGATGAGACAGCCTATAGGGAGGAGGTCAGAGACTCGGCAGTGTGGTGCCAGGACAACAACCTCCCCTCAATGTGATTAAGAGAAAGGAGCTGATTGTGGACTATAAGAAAAGGATGGCCGAATCGGCCCCCATTCACATCGATGGGGCTAAAGTGGAGCGGGTTGAGAGTTTCAAGATCCTTGGTGACCACATCACCAACAAACTATCATGGTCCAAACACACCAAGACACTTGTGAAGATGGCACGACAACAACTTTTCCCCCTCAGGAGACTGAAAAGATTTGGCATTGGTCGCTAGATCCTCAAAAAGTTCTACAGCTGCCCTGACCGGTTGCATCACCGCCTAGTATGGCGACTGCTCGGATTCTGACCGTAAGGTGCTACAAAGGGTAGTACGTACGGCCCAGTACATCACTAGGGCCAAGATCCTGCCATCCAGGACTTATATACTAGGTGGTGTCAGAGGAAGGCCCAAAAAATTGTCAAAGACTCCAGTTACCCAAGTCATAGACTGTTCTCTCTGCTACCGCACGTCAAGTAGTACCGGAGCATCAAGTCTAGGACCAAAAGGCTCCTTAACAGCTTCCACCCCCAAGCCATAAGACTGCTGAACAATTAATCAAATGGCCACCCACACTATTCACATTGACCCCCCCCCCCCCCCCCCAGTGTTTTTACACTGCTGCTAATCGCTGTTTATTATCTATGCGCACACTACCGGTCAAAAGTTTTAGAACACCTTCTCATTCAATGGTTTGTCTTTATTTTTACTATTTTCTACATTGTAGAATAATAGTGAAGACATTGAAACTATGAAATAACACATATGGAATCATATAGTAACCCAAGAAGTTTGAGATTGAGATTCTTCAAATTGCCACCATTTGCCTTGATTTTAGCTTTACACACTCTTGGTATTATCTCGTTATTGTTATGTAATTATCTTGTTACTATTTTATTTTTTACTTTAGTTTATTTAGTAAATATTTTCTTAACTCTTTTTGTTGAACTGTATTGTTGGTTAAGGGCTTGTAAGTAAGCATTTCACGGTAAGGTCCACACCTGTTGTATTCGGCGCATGTGACAAATAGCATTTGATTTGATTTGAATGTGAACCCATCATGCAGGAAGGACAGGAATAAAACATTATTGGAATAATGTGTTGACGAGCCTCTGACACGTAATCTCTGTGGAAGCGTCAGGGTCACATCAATGATGTTTGATTGACAAGGAACAGAAGAAAGAATATTGAATCTTCTCTTTCTCCTCCTGTTTCTTCATCACATCACTCTCTCTCTCTCTCTCTCTTTCAGACTTTAAAATGGTGCTGTCAACAGCACTCGGTTCATTCTGGACACAGTTGGCAACAACATTGCCACCTGAATAGGTGTTCTAAAACATGTTTTTTATTACTAAATACCATACAAGAGAAAAAAGCAGAATCAATTAGGCAGATTTATATTTTTTTTACAGTAAAGTGTCAACAAATGTCTCCTGGGGGGGGATAATTCGCTGGCCACATATTAGCTGGTTGTGCATAATGTGTGCATTCTGATGAAGTCCAAAGCAGTCATGCAGCAGTGGAAGCAAAGCAGAAGAGGGTGACGTTTCCTTGACCTTCAGCCCCACAACTACCAATACACTAAGATGAAGAAAAGAGAAGGGACTGCTAATGAGGTTGAGAGTGAGAGAAATAGCTCCCCAAGGCTACAATCCTCAGGTCCTTCTCAGGAGTCATAGTATGCAGGAAGTGAATAGCAGTAAATCACCATTCCAGTCCAATGTGAGTGCTTTGTTAATATGAGTTCCTGTGCCTTGTTAATATCAGTTTCAATGCCTTGTTAATATCCGTTTCAATGCCTTGTTAATTTGAGTTCTACTGCCTTGTTAATATGAGTAGTATTGATGGAACGCGTATCATGCCCACTTATTTTAGTACATCTAGGCCCATATTCAAAAAGTGTCTAGGATCAAGTTCTCCTTGTCCATATAACCTTAATCATTACAATCTAAAAGACAAAACTGATCCTAGATCATCACTGCTACTTTGAGACGCTCAATGACTACTGGCCCAGGTATCTTAGTTTATGACAGTTATGTGATAACAAAAAAGTTATTATTAAATTATAGCTTGGAATATCATTAGGAAAAAATTGGTAAATGCAATGAACGTGTCAAAACTTGTTCTCTATATCATTTGGAACTGAGTTACAGTTGATTTGATTTGAATGTGAACCTATCATGCAGGAAGGACAGGAATAAGACATTATTGGAATAATGTGTTGACGAGCCTAATCTCTGTGGAAGCGTCAGGGTCATGATTGATTGACAAGGAACAGAAGAAAGAATATTGAGGCACTGGAACTGATGTACAGTATGTTTATGTTCCATGAAAGAAATCCCCTTCAGATAAAAACACCTTTGACATTCACATCACCTACTGTCCCTTTTCATTTACTTTGTCATCCATAGCAGCAGTCAATGTACAGGCTGTGCCTGATCCGTAGTAGTAGTCAATAGACAGGCTGTGCCTGATCCAGAGTAGTAGTCAATAGACAAGCTGTGCCTGATCCAGAGTAGTAGTCAATGTACAGGCTGTGCCTGATCCGTAGTAGTAGTCAATAGACAGGCTGTGCCTGATCCAGAGTAGTAGTCAATGGACAGGCTGTGCCTGTCGAATGCTATTGCAATTGTTTAGTCCTCATATCCAATCTATCATCATTAAGAGGTCCGCTGGCTGGCTGGAAGGAGAGAGGCGTCACAGCACATAGGAAACCTTCCATTCCAATTGTGCTGAAACCACACGTGCATACTCTACCCTGTTTCCCATTTACAACATGTCAACTGATGGTGCCGATAGAGGGCTGTCTTGCTTCTAGACCTTAGGAAACTTTGCAGTATTTCGTTTTTTTATGTATTATTTCTTAATTGTTAGCCCAGAAAATGTTAAGTGTTATTACACACAGCCAGGAAGAACTATTGGATATCAGAGCAACGTCAAGTTACCAGCACAACGACCAGGAATACAACTTTACCGAAGCGGATCCTTTGTCCGAACCACGCAGGGCAATTTGAACTGAGGCTGACCCAAAACAACGCTGACGGAGAAGGGGTAGACGGAGCAGTCTTCTGGTCAAACTTCGGAGGTGCACACACTACTCACCGCTTCCGAGTATATTACTCTCTAATGTGTCCAGTCTCTAGATAACAAGGTAGACGAAATTAGGGCAAGGGTTGCTTTCCAGAGAGACATCAGGGATTGTAACATACTCTGTTTCACGGAAACATGGCTCTCTCGGGATATGCTGTCGGAGTCGGTACAGCCACCTGGGTTATTTTTGCATCGCGCCGACAGGAATGAAAATCTCTTAGGGAAGAAGAAGGGCGGGGGTGTACGTTTCATGATTAACAACTCAGGGTGTAATTGTAACAACATACAGGAACTGATGGCGCCGGTGAGTAAGGCTGCCGTCTTATCAGCCCTCAAACAATCATGCTATTTTGTTTGTTTTTTTGTATTGTTCGTAACTTGTTTTGTACATAATTTTTCTGCTACCGTCTCCTATGACCGAAAAGAGTATATATACTGGATATACTGTTGACACCCGACCAGGCCCCGATCCCCGTAATTCGTTGGAGAAAGCAAAAGATCAGGGTGCCTTGTGAGGACCAGGCGACGAGTGGCTAATCTGCCCTTGCCCTCCGTTCTGCTAGCTAACGTTTAATTGCTAGAAAATAAATGGGACGAACTGAAAGCACCTATATCCTACCAACGGGAAATTATAACTGTAATATTTTATGCTTCACCGAGTCGTGGATGAACGACGACATTAAGAACATAGAGCTGGCAGGTTATACACTCTATTGGCAAGACAGAACAGCAGCCTCTGGTAAGACACGGGGCGGGGACCTATGCATTTATGTAAACAACAGTTGGTGCACGATATCTAAGGAAGTCTCAAAGTTTTCCTCGCCTGAGGTGGAGTATCTTATGATAAGCTGCAGACCTCACTATTTACCCAGAGATTTTTCTTCTGTTTTTTTCGTAGCTGTCTATATACCACCACAGATTGAGGTTGAAACTACTATTCCGCCGTAAGTAAACAGGAAAACGCTCATCCAGAGGCGGTGTTCCTAGTGGCCGGTGACATTAATGCAGGGAAACTTAAATCAACCAGAGGTTAAAAAAAATCTACACCACCTCTACTCCACACACAGAGACGCGTACAAAGCTCTCCCTCGCCCTCCATTTGGCAAATCTGACCACAACTCTATCCTCCTGATTCCTGCTTACAAGCTAAAATTAAAGCAGGAAGCACCAGTGACTCGGTCTATAAAAATGTGGTCAGATGAAGCAGATGCTAAACTACAGGACTGTTTTGCTAGCACAGACTGGAATATGTTCCGGGATTCTTCTGATGGCATTGAGGAGTACATCACATCAGTCATTGGCTTCATCAATAAGTGCATCAAGGACGTCGTCCCCACAGTGACTGTACGTACCCCAACAAGAAGCCATGGTACAGGCAACATTTGCACTGAGCTAAAGGGTAGAGCTGCCGCTTTCAAGGAGCGGGACTCTAACCCGGAAGCGTATAAGAAATCCCGGTATGCCCTCCGACGAACCATCAAACAGGTAAAGTGTCAGTACAGGACTACGATCGAATCGTACTACACTTGTTGGATGTGGCAGGGCTTACAAACTATTACAGACTACAAAGGGAAGCACAGCCGAGAGCTGCCCAGTGACACGAGCCTACCGGATGAGCTATATAACTTCTATGCTCGCTTCGAGGCAAGTAACACTGAAAGATGCATTCCGGACGACTGTGTGATCAAGCTCTCAGCAGCCGATGTGAGTAAGACCTTTAAACAGGTCAACATTCACAAGGCCGCAGCGCCAGAAGGATTACCAGGACGTGTACTCAGAGCATGCACTCACCAACTGGCAAGTATCTTCACTGACATTTTCAACCTCTCCCTGTCTGAGTCTGTAATATCAACATGTTTCAAGCAGACCACCATAGTCGCTGTGCCCAAGAACACTAAGTTAACCTGCCTAAATGACTACAGACCCGTAGCACTCACGTCTGTAGCCATGAAATGCTTTGAAAGGCTGGTCATGGCTCACATCAACACCATTATCCCAGAAACCCTAGACCCACTCCAATTGGCATACCGCACCAACAGATCCACATTTTAGTCATTTTAGTCAATAAGTTGTCTTTGTCATAGTTTGTCATAGTTTGATAATTGTGTAGTTTAGAGTAATTATCGAGGTTAGTTGGCCAGCTATTTTCGTATTTCCAAACCTAGCCAACTATTACCGACGAGCAGCATTGTAGAAACTAAATACATTACAAAGGAACGTCTTGATTAGTGTTATGTTAGCTAGCTACATAGTTGCCTTTGTATCATGATAAGGTGTAGTACTGAAACTATCGAGGTCACCTAGCCAGCTACACTTTCAAACAAAGTCAACAACGCAGCCACTGCTAGCTAGCCTACTTCACCAGCCAGCAGTACTGTATCATTTTAATCATTTTAGTCAATAAGATTTTTGCAACGTAAGCTTAACTTTCCGAACATTTGTGACGTGTAGTCCACTTGTCATTCCAATCTCCTTTGCATTAGCGTGGCCTCTTCTGTAGCCTGTCAACTATGTGTCTGTCTATCCCTGTTCTCTCCTCTCTGCACAGGCCATACAAACACTTCACACCGCGTGGCCGCTGCCACTCTAACCTGGTGGTCCCAGCGCGCACGACCCACGTGGAGTTCCAGGTCTCCGACAGCCTCTGGAAATGCCGGTCTGCGGCCAACAAGGCAGAGTTCATCTCAGCCTATGCTACCCTCTAGTCCCTTGACTTCTTGGCGCTGACGGAAACATGGATTACCACAGATAACACTGCTACTCCTACTGCTCTCTCCTCGTCTGCCCACGTGTTCTCGCACACCCCGAGAGCTTCTGGTCAGCGGGGTGGTGGCACTCGGATCCTCATCTCTCCCAAGTGGACATTCTCCCTTTCTCCCCTGACCCATCTGTCTATCGCCTCCTTTGAATTCCATGCTGCCACAGTTACCAGCCCTTTCAAGCTTAACCTGTTATGGCTAGGGGGCAGTATTTTCACGGCTGGATAAAAAACGTACCCGATTTAATCTGGTTACTACTCCTGCCCAGTAACTAGAATATGCATATAATTTTTGGCTTTGGATAGAAAACACTCCAAAGTTTCTAAAACTGTTTGAATGGTGTCTGTGAGTATAATAGAACTCAAATGGCAGGTCAAAACCTGAGAGATTCCTTTACAGGAAGTGGCCTGTCTGACCATTTATTGTCTTTCTTTGACATCTCATTCCATTACAAAGGATCCACGGCTCCAATAGGCTCTCAGAGCCCGGGAAAAAGCTGAATGTCGTCATTCCAGCCCCAGGCTGAAACACATTATCGCCTTTCTCAAGTGGCCGATCAAGGGACTGTGGGCTTAGGCGCGTGCACTGGCCGCCCCCGTCTTTGTGATTTTTCCTCTGTTTACCGAAAAGGAGATTCCCGGTCGGAATATTATCGCTTTTTTACGAGATAAATTGCATAAAAATTGATTTTAAACAGCGGTTGACATGCTTCGAAGTACGGTAATGGAATATTTAGAAATTTTTTGTCACGAATTGCGCCATGTGCGCGACCCTGATTTACCATTTCGGATAGTTTCTGGAACGCACGAACAAAACGCCGCTATTCGGATATAACGATGGATTATTTGGGACCAAACCAACATTTGTTATTGAAGTAGCAGTCCTGGGAGTGCATTCTGACGAAGACAACAAAAGGTTATCAAACTTTTGTAATAGTAAATCTGATTTTGGTGAAGGCTAAACTTGCCGGGTGTCTAAATAGCTAGCCCTTGATGGCTGGGCTATGTACTTAGAATATTGCAAAATGTGCTTTCACCAAAAAGCTATTTTAAAATCGGACATATCGAGTGCATAGAGGAGTTCTGTATCTATAATTCTTAAAATAATTGTTATGCTTTTTGTGAACGTTTATCGTGAGTAATTTAGTAAATTGTTAGTAAATTCCCCGTAAGTTTGCGGGGGGTATGCTAGTTCTGAACGTCACATGCTAATGTAAAAAGCTGTTTTTTGATATAAATATGAACTTGATTGAACAAAACATGCATGTATTGTATAACATAATGTCCTAGGTGTGTCATCTGATGAAGATCATCAAAGGTTAGTGCTGCATTTAGCTGTCTACTGGGTTTTTGTGACATTATATGCTAGCTTGAAAAATGGGTGTCTGATTATTTCTGGCTGGGTACTCTGCTGACATAATCTAATGTTTTGCTTTCGCTGTAAAGCCTTTTTGAAATCGGACAGTGTGGTTAGATAAAGGAGAGTCTTGTCTTTAAAATGCTGTGAAATAGTCATATGTTTTTGTATTTTTGAGGAATTTGTAATTCGCGCCACGCCTATTGGATATTGGAGCAGGTGTTCCGCTAGCGGAACGTCTAGATGTAAGAGGTTTTTAACATCCTTATCATTTATCGCCCTCCAGGTTCCCTTGGAGAGTTCATCAATGAGCTTGACGCCTTGATAAGTTCCTTTCCTGAGGATGGCTCACCTCTCACAGTTCTGGGTGACTTTAACCTCCCCACGTCTACCTTTGACTCATTCCTCTCTGCCTCCTTCTTTCCGCTCCTCTCCTCTTTTGACCTCACCCTCTCACCTTCCCCCCTACTCACAAGGCAGGCAATACGCTTGACCTCATCTTTACTAGATGCTGTTCTTCCACTAATCTCATTGCAACTCCCCTCCAAGTCTCCGACCACTACCTTGTATCCTTATCCCTCTCGCTCTCATCCAACACTTCTCACTCTGCCCCTACTCGGATGGTATTGCGCCGTCCCAACCTTCGCTCTCTCTCCCCCGCTACTCTCTCCTCTTCCATCCTATCATCTCTTCCCTCTGCTCAAACCTTCTCCAACCTATCTCCTGACTCTGCCTCTTCAACCCTCCTCTCCTCCCTTTCTGCATCCTTTGACTCTCTATGTCCCCTATCCTCCAGGCCGGCTCGGTCCTCCCCTCCTGCTCCGTGGCTCGACGACTCATTGCGAGCTCACAGAACAGGGCTCCGGGCAGCCGAGCGGAAATGGAGGAAAACTCGCCTCCCTGCGGACCTGGCATCCTTTCACTCCCTCCTCTCTACATTTTCCTCTTCTGTCTTTGCTGCTAAAGCCACTTTCTACCACTCTAAATTCCAAGCATCTGCCTCTAACCCTAGGAAGCTCTTTGCCACCTTCTCCTCCCTCCTGAATCCTCCTCCCCCTCCCCCCCTCCTCCCTCTCTGCGGATGACTTCGTCAACCATTTTGAAAAGAAGGTCGACGACATCTGATCCTCGTTTGCTAAGTCAAACGACACCGCTGGTCCTGCTCACACTGCCCTACCCTGTGCTTTGACCTCTTTCTCCCCTCTCTCTCCAGATGAAATCTCGCGTCTTGTGACGGCCGGCCGCCCAACAACCTGCCCGCTTGACCCTATCCCCTCCTCTCTTCTCCAGACCATTTCCAGAGACCTTCTCCCTTACCTCACCTAGCTCATCAACTCATCCTTGACCGCTGGCTACGTCCCTTCCGTCTTCAAGAGAGCGAGAGTTGCACCCCTTCTGACAAAACCTACACTCGATCCCTCCGATGTCAACAACTACAGACCAGTATCCCTTTCTTTTCTCTCCAAAACTCTTGAACGTGCCGTCCTTGGCCAGCTCTCCTGCTATCTCTCTCAGAATGACCTTCTTGATCCAAATCAGTCAGGTTTCAAGACTGGTCATTCAACTGAGACTGCTCTTCTCTGTGTCACGGAGGCGCTCCGCACTGCTAAAGCTAACTCTCTCTCCTCTGCTCTCATCCTTCTAGACCTATCGGCTGCCTTTGATACTGTGAACCATCAGATCCTCCTCTCCACCCTCTCCGAGTTGGGCATCTCCGGCGCGGCCCACGCTTGGATTGCGTCCTACCTGACAGGTCACTCCTACCAGGTGGCGTGGCGAGAATCTGTCTCCGCACCACGTGCTCTCACCACTGGTGTCCCCCAGGGCTCTGTTCTAGGCCCTCTCCTATTCTCGCTATACACCAAGTCACTTGGCTCTGTCATATCCTCACATGATCTCTCCTATCACTGCTATGCAGACGACACACAATTAATCTTCTCCTTTCCCCCTTCTGATAACCAGGTGGCGAATCGCATCTCTGCATGTCTGGCAGACATATCAGTGTGGATGACGGATCACCACATCAAGCTGAACCTCGGCAAGACGGAGCTGCTCTTCCACCCGGGGAAGGACTGCCCGTTCCATGATCTCGCCATCACGGTTGACAACTCCATTGTGTCCTCCTCCCAGAGTGCTAAGAACCTTGGCGTGATCCTGGACAACACCCTGTTGTTCTCCACTAACATCAAGGCGGTGACCCGATCCTGTAGGTTCATGCTCAACAACATTCGCAGAGTACGACCCTGCCTCACACAGGAAGCGGTGCAGGTCCTAATCCAGGCACTTGTCATCTCCCGTCTGGATTACTGCAACTCGCTGTGGGCTGGGGTCCCTGCCTGTGCCATTAAACCCCTACAACTCATCCAGAACGCCGCAGCCCGTCTGGTGTTCAACCTTCCCAAGTTCTCTCACGTCACCCCGCTCCTCCGCTCTCTCCACTGGTTTCCAGTTGAAGCTCGCATCCGCTACAAGACCATGATGCTTGCCGACGGAGCTGTGAGGGGAACGGCACCTCCGTACCTTCAGGCTCTGATCAGGCCCTACACCCAAACAAGGGCACTGCATTCATCCACCTCTGGCCTGCTCGCCTCCCTACCTATGAGGAAGCACAATTCCCGCTCAGCCCAGTCAAAACTGTTCGCTGCTCTGGCACCCCAATGGTGGAACAAGCTCCCTCACGACGCCAGGACAGCAGAGTCAATCACCACCTTCCGGAGACACCAGAAACCCCACCTCTTTAAGGAATACCTAGGATAGGATAAAGTAATCCTTCTAACCCCCCCCCCCCCCCCCCCTATAAGATTTAGATGCACTATTGTAAAGTGGTTGTTCCACTGGATATCATAAGGTGAATGCACCAATTTGTAAGTCACTCTGGATAAGAGCGTCTGCTAAATGACTTAAATGTAATGTAAATGTAAATGATGTAATCTCTATTGCACTCCACAGTGCCCTTTCCCACCTGGACAAAAGGAACACCTATGTGAGAATGCTATTCACAACAACTTCAACACCATAGTGCCCTCAAAACTCATCACTAAGCTAAGGACCCTGGGACTAAACAGCTCCCTCTGCAACTGGATCGTAGACTTCCTGACGGGCAGCCCCGGGTGATAAGGCCTACCCTTATCACCTGGGGCTGCCCGTCAGGAAGTCTATGAGAGTATAGAGACAAAGTGGAGTCTAAATTCAACAGCTCAGACACGAGACATGTGATAGGGTCTACAGACAATCATGGACTACAAAAGGAAAACCAGCCACGTCACGGACATCGACGTCTTGCTTCCAGACAAACGAAACACCTGCCCGCTTTGAGGATACTACAGTGCCACCGACGCAGCCCGCTCCAGGAACCATCGGCTCTCCTTCTCCGTGGCTGACGTGAGGAAGACATTTAAATGTGTTTAACCCTTGCAAGGCTGCTGGACCAGACAGCATCACTAGCCGCGTCCTCAGAGCACGCGCAGACCAGCTGGCTGGTGTGTTTACGGACATATTCAAGCTCTCCCTATCCCAGTCTGCTGTCCCCACTTGCTTCAAGATGGCCACCATTGTTCCTGTTCCCAAGAAGGCAAAGGTAACTGAACTAAATGACTATCGCCTCGTAACACTCACTTCTGTCATCATGAAGTGCTTTGAGAGGCTAGTCAAGGATCATATCACCTCCACCTTAACTGTCACCCTAGACTTACTTCAATTTGCTTACTGCCCAAATCGGTCCACAGACGATACAATCGCCACCACACTGCACACTGCTCTATCCCATCTGGACAAGACAAATACCTATGTAAGAATGCTGTCCATTGACAATAGCTCAGCACTCAACACTATAGTACCCTCCAAGCTCATCATTAAGCTTGATGCCCTGGGTCTCAACCCCGCTCTGTGCAATTGGATCCTGGACTACAGTGATGGGCCGAACCCAGGTGGTGAAGGTAGGAAACAACATCTCCACTTTGCTGATCCTCAACACTGGGGCCCCACAAGGGTGCATGCTCAGCCCCTTCCTGTACTCCCTGTTCACCAATGACTGCATGGCCATGCACGCCTCCAACTCAATCATCAAGATTGCAGACGACAGAACAGTAGTAGGCTTGATTACCAACAACGACAAGACAGCCTACAGGGAGGAGGTGAGGGCACTCGGAGTGTGGAGTCAGGAAATCAACCGCGCACTCAATGTCAACAAAACGAAAGAGATGATCGTGGACTTCAGGAAACAGCAGAGGGAGCACCCCCCATCCACATTGACAGGACAGCAGTGGAGAAGGTGGAAAGTTTTAAGTTCCTCAGAGTAAACATCACAGACAAACTGAAATGGTCCTCCCACACAGACAGTGTGGTGAAGAAGGCACAACAGTGCCTCTTCAACCGCAGGAGGCTGAAGAAATGTGGCTTGTCACCAAAAACCCTCACAAACTTTTACAGCTGCACAATTGGGAGCATCCTGTAGGGCTGTATCACCTGTTTCACATGGTATTAACCTCTTGGGGCTAGGTGGGACGCTAGCGTGCCACCCGTGGTGCACTCCATCAACAGCAGGTGCATTTCAAGAGCGGCAAATTTGAATCCAAATAAATGTCAAAATTCAAATTTTTCAAAAATACAACTATGTTACACCATTTGAAAGATAAACATCTCCTTAATCTAACCACGTTTTACGATTTCAAAAAGGTTTTACGGCGAAAGCATAAATTTAGAGTATGTTAGGACAGTACATTTACAAGAGTTGTGTGTAATGTTTTGTCAAGTCAAAGACAGGGTCACCAAAACCATAAAACCAGCTAAAATGATGCACTAACCTTTTACAATCTCCATCAGATGACACTCCTAGGACATTATGTTAGACAATGCATGCATTTTTAGTTCTATCAAGTTCATATTTATATCCAAAAACAGCGTTTTACTATGGCATTGATGTTGAGGAAATCGTTTCCCTCCAATAACCGGCAGTCAAGTCAGCGTAACAAATTAAATAATTAAAATTAGAAAACATTGGTAAAATATTATATTGTCATTTAAAGAATTATAGATTTACATCTCTTGAACGCAATCAACTTGCCAGATTTAAAAATAACCTTACTGGGAAATCACACTTTGCAATAATCTGAGCACTGCGCCCAGAAAAATACGCGTTGCGATACAGACTAGACGTCATGTTGGGGAGATCTAAAATCGAAAATACTATGTAAATAATCCATTACCTTTGATTCTCTTCATCAGATGTCACTTCCAGGTATCACAGGTCCATAACGAATGTAGTTTTGTTCAAAAAAGCTCATCATTTATGTCCAAAAATCTCCGTCTCGTTAGCACATGATGTAAGCCAGCCGGACTTCTCGTCATGAACGAGGGGAAAAAATATATTTCCGTTCGTTCAAACATGTCAAACGTTGTATAGCATAAATCATTAGGGCCTTTTTTAACCAGAACATGAATAATATTCAAGGTGGACGAATGCATACTCTTTTATAACGTATTGGAACGAGGGTACCCAACATGAACTAGCGCGCCAGGTGTCTAATGGGACATCATCGTTCCATGGCTCTTGTTCGGTCAGATCTCCCTCCAGAAGACTCAAAACACTTTGTAAAGGCTGGTGACATCTAGTGGAAGCAATAGGAAGTGCCAAAATATTCCTAAACCCCTGTGTTTTTCAATGGGATAGGTTTAAAGTCAATACAACACATCAGGTATCCACTTCCTGTCAGAAAATGTCTCAGGGTTTTGCCTGCCAAATGAGTTCTGTTATACTCACAGACACCATTCAAACAGTTTTGGAAACTTTAGAGTGTTTTCTATCCATATATAATAAGTATATGCATATTCTAGTTACTGGGTAGGATTAGTAACCAGATTAAATCGGGTACATTTTTTTTATCCAGACGTGCAAATGCTGCCCCCTAGACCCAACAGGTTAAATGTTTTTTCACAATTGATGTATTTGTACAGCTCTTGCATGGTATTGTGTAGGAACATGTAATAAACTCAGCAACAAAAGAAACATTCCTGTCTTGCAGGAAATCATGCACAGAACGAGCAGTATGGCTGGTGGCATTGTCATGCTGGAGGGTCATGCCAGGATGAGCCTGCAGGAAGGGTACCGCATGAGGGAGGAGGAAAGGGTCGTTTTTGTGCTCAATGGTGGATCTATTCAGAATTATTTAAGAGATGTCTGCAATGACAACAAGCTCAGTCCGATGATGCTGTGACACACCGCCCCAGACCATGACGGACCCTCCACCTCAAAATCCATCCCACTCCAGAGTACTGTACAGGCCTCGGTGTAATGCTCATTCATTTGACAATAAACGCAAATCCGACCATCACCCCTGGTGAGGCAAAACCGCGACTCGTCAGTGAAGAGCACTTTTTGCCAGTCTTGTCTGGTCCAGCAGTGGTGTTGTGCCCATAGACGACATTGTTGCCGGTGATGTCTCGTGAGGACCTGCGTTACAACAGGCCTACAAGCCCTCAGTCCAGCCTCTCTCAGCCTATTGCGGACAGTCTGAGCACTGATGGAGGGATTGTGCATTCCTTGTGTAACTCGGGCAGTTGTTGTTGCCATCCTGTACCTGTCCCGCTGGTGTGATGTTTAGATGTACCGATCCTGTGCAGGTGTTGCTACACGTGGTCTGCCACTGCGAGGATGATCAGCTGTCCGTCCTGTCTCCCTGAGGCGCTGTCTTAGGCGTCTCACAGTACGGACATTGCAATTTATTGCCCTGGCCACATCTGCAGTCTTCATGCCTCCTTGCAGCATGCCTAAGGCACGTTCACGCAGAGAAGCAGGGACCCTGGGCATCTTTTTTTTGTGTTTTTCTGCTTCACGCAGAGAAGCAGGGACCCTGGGCCTCTTTTGTGTCCTAATTTTTCATAACTGTGACTTTAAATGCCTACCGTCTGTAAGCTGATAGTGTCTTAACAAATGTTCCACAGGTGTATGTTCATTAATTATTTATGGTTCATTGAACAAGCATGGGAAACAGTGTTTAAACCCTTTACAATGAAGATCTGTGAAGTTATTTGGATTTTTACGAATTATCTTTGAAAGACAGGGTCCTGAGAATGGGCCGTTTCTTTTTTTGCTGAGTTTATATAACAAAATGAAAATGCCCTCACATGTTACAGTACATTCAATGGGCTTTATTTGTAGATAAATAGCTTACATAACTATCCATACAAATATCCTTTACCACGCCAATGGTTACACTCTGAAAGAAAGCAGAAAATCCTTGTCCTTACGCCCTCCACAAAGTAATTGTGTGTTGGTGCATGGGTTTTGCAAAATAAGGACATCATTTGAACAATATGTTATGTTATGATTGAATTTGAATTTCAAAAGCTGTGTGAATAACTTGTCCTTGGATTTCAAAACTATATTCAAGTGCCTTGAAAGAAATATAAAAGTCAGTTAAACATACAGCATTATGCACAGTTAACAGTTACTGTACTTGCCTACACTGTAAAGTAAAGCATATCCACTTTGCTATTTACCTTGGTAACAACTTCCCTACCAACCCCTAACTGCTTCACCATTGATTGGAATACAGTGTTTTTTTTTTTGGGGGGGGGGGGGGACTGTTGAGGGTGGCTGCGAGGAGCAGTGGGACCATGCATTACCATGGAAACCATCTGTCTCATGTGCTGCGATTCATGTTTAAGTACAATGGTCCCCAGAGCCTGGCTTGGTCAGCCTAGACTCCATCCTGCTCTCCATGGTTACGGACACCAGGTCTCCTTCTAATGAGTGCCAGTGTCAGCAGAGATGTGGTAGACCAGGCCCCACATGTCATAGCAGAAACTAATTCCATCTGAGAAAGGGCTAGGAAGGACATACTGTACTCCAATTTCACTCCGAGGCACTTATTACACTGAGAGGTAAAGGAAGGGTTTTCTAGGGAGGGGGGTCATCTGTGACTCCCACTCTTCCCCCTCCGCTCCCCCCTCCTCCCCTCTTCTCCCCTCTCCTCTCCTCTCTTCCCCCTGTACTCCCCCTCTCCCATTACTGCAGCCACAGCTAGAGACAGGTCAAGGTTTTCCTCCACCTTTTCTATGCATAGTGGAGGCTCCATTCAAACCAGTTGTAGGACTGCAGTACTGTATTGAGACAGTTGCTAGGTCTTTTTCTAAGTAAATGTCTTGTTACAAGTAAAAGGCTATATTTTCATTGAGTCTGTCAACTGCTTCTTGTGAAAGAAGAATATTTTTGTTCAAAAACAGTTGTGTGTTCGCACTTTATTTCCATAAGCAAATATACTGAACAAAAACATAAACGCAACATGCAACAATTTCATTGATTTTACTGAGTTACAGTTGAGATGAGGAAATCAGTCTATTGAAATTGTGACGTCTGCTTCCAACTCACACTCTCAAACACGTAGATCCCCTGAACGCAGCTCACTCTCCAGATCCCAATCACCTGAATTCTGATCACCTGTTCACACACCTGTATGTTATTATCACACACTATTTAGTTCAGTTCTTTGCACCCCATCATTGTGAGGTGTTGTTTATTTTGTGGCACACTTCTATTTGGAGCGATGGGTTTCCTGTCATTTAATCCTCCCGTGTATGATAGTTTTTGCCTGCCTTTTTCCATGCTTGTACTTTAGCCTATCGGATGTCCTGTTATCAACCTATTGTCTGATATCCCGGACAATGTTACTAGCCTTTTCCCTGCCTGTACTGTTGCCTTTTTGGACCCCCTGTGTATGACCTTCTGCCTGCCCCTGGACCCAGCTACCTGCCTCCTCCTGTGGTCCTTTATAAATAACCACCTCCTGCGCCCTGCGCTTGAAACCAGCTCTCTGTCTCCCATCGTGTTCACTACAGAAATAAATAAATTAGACCCTATTCCATGGATTTCACATGACTGGGAATACAGAACATAATGGGCCTCAGGATCTTGTCACAGTCTTTGTGCATTCAAATTGACATCGATAAAATGAAATTGGGTTCGTTGTCTGTAGCTTATGCCTGCCCATTCCATAACCCCATCGCCACCATGGGGCGCTCTGTTCACAATGTTGACATCAGCAAACCGCTCGCCCACAAGACGCCATACACGTGGTCTGCGGCTGTGAGGCCGGTTGGATGTACTGCCAAATTCTCTAAAATGACGTTGAAGGTGGCTTTTGGTAGAGAAATGAACATTTAATTCCTGCCCACCAGAGCTCCCTCAAAACTTGAGACATCGGTGGCATTGTGTTGTGTGATAAAACTACACATTTTAGGGTGGCCTTTTACTGTCCCCAGCACAAGGTGCACCTGTGTAATGATCATGCTGTTTAATCAGCTTCTTGATATGCTACACCTGTCAGGTTGATTAATTATCTTGGCAAAGGAGAAATGCTCACTATCAGGGATGTAAACAAATTTGTGAATATGGAACATTTCTTGGATCTTTTATTTCAGCTCATGGAAAGTGGGACCAACACTTGCGTTTCTATTTTTTGTTCAGTATATTAGTTGTACTTGGTGTGGGGCTATTCAAACCTCTCAAACCAATCCCATTGGTATTTCTATGTCTCCTCTTGCTGCTACAGTACCTATGGTACCCCTTTAAAGTTGGGGGTGAAAAAAAGGAAGGTGATGAGGTTTGAGTTGAGAGGTGAGCCTCAGGGCAAGGTACTGGCTGAGCTTCCAGCTAAGGTGCTGCATGTACTATGGAATGCTGAACAGTATGGACATATAGTACAATGGAGGAAAGTAAATCAAATCACATTTTATTGGTTGCTTACACATATTTAGCAGATGTTATTGCGGGTCAACGTGATGGCCTCGTGTTTTCTGCTCAGTCCATGGCTGCCTGACCTCTATTGGACTTTTGGAGTTGAATCGCTTGGGAGAACCGCTCTATGATGTGTATTGGGTTACCCAGAACAACTGTAAATGTATTGAAGTAGAGCTACCACAATTGTTTGTGAATTGAAGTAGAGCGACCACCATTTTGTAGCAGGGTAATAACAAATACATTCATTGTACGTTCATCAGAGTTGTGTTGTGTGTTAGTTGTGTTGCGTTACTGATGGTATTTAACCTTTTACTGTGGTGGGCTAAATCAGAGTCACACAGTGTTTCTTGGTCGTCTTTAACAAATCTACTTTGAAACAAAAGTATACACCTCACACATGGTTATGGGCTTAAAAAAACTGTACCATGTCACATATAGAGGTGAAATGTATTACATTTTGAGTTTGCATCCCAATATTACTTTTCATATACATCACAGAAGACTGAAATGTAACAAAACCGCTTGACATAGAAACACTGGTTTTTCGGCGGGTTTTTAAAATAATGTTTATTAATTATGACATTCTGAAAAATATGATTAACATTGCATGCACCCCCGACGCCTCTAGGTCATCTGACTGCAGGAAAGAGCTACTAGACAAACACAAGTTAACTGTCTCTTTAGACGTATCTACCATGGCGTCCACCCATCGGTTTCCCATCTTAAGTATGCTAAGTTTGATGCACTTACAGCACCTTCCATTTGCATGACCAATCCAACACAGAACTCTCTACCAGCGCTGGCTCATCTAATTGTTGCAAGCTGCTTCGTCCATTCAGAAATGTAATAACCTTGGATGTATATCACCTGTCTTGGTAGCAAGAACATCAAATGTAGTTGCTGTAATTAGTGTACCAACGCAAATCAAGACCCAAGGTTTAACCTTTAACCTACTGTTCTTTTGTGACACGTCAGACCTCTTCCACTTTATCAAGAAAGAGACGGAAACCCATGGAAATTATAACTGCACTGCAGCATGGAACTGTAAATCCACTGGTAGGGCTCCTAAAATATTAGGCAGTATGTTTTTTTGCCCCACCATAGCCTGTAGGCCTATCTCAAATAGCTCCAGGCATGTATTTGTACAAACCAGAAGAATAACTGTCAAAAGCAGTTACATTTTCGCCAACAGCTCCCATCACTCTAATCATGTGTTCCTCTAGAATGTCAATTGGGATGCCAAAATGTTGTCACTGTTTTGGTTTTTTTTTTTGTAGTTGAACTCTTCGGAGCAATTTCACTGGGAATCACAATGTCAGAACAGCTTTCCCCTGCCACTGAGGCTACACACAATTGAACAAGCCCAGATTGAAAAATGGGACCCACGCATACATACTATGAATTTATATGGGTTATGAATGATATGGGTTATGAATGATATGGGTTATGAATGACATGGGTGAATGAATCATACAGGAAGAAAAATGTCAATGCCTCAGGTGATTTTGGATATGTAAAAAAAAAGAGTTTTGTGTGCCTGGTATGGAGGAGTTAAAAATAAGGTAAAAATTTTTTTATTGTTTTTTTATTGTTTATACTCTTGTTGATTTTTGTTTTACTATTGTTGACATTGTTCTCCTTTCTGCTTTGTTGTGTTTCCTCTTTTTAATCTTAAAAAGTGTTAGATGAGCCCTTAAATGCACTTTAAATAAACTGTGACTGGACTGCTCATTTACATTAAATCGACAAAAAAAAAGTATGTTAAAAAATGATGTTATAAAGGAAGTGTCATCATGCGAGGAATCCTAGCATAATCCAAGGCAGCAAATCTTGCCAATATTCCATGTTTGTGTCAACTCGAGAAGCTCACAGAATGATTTCACAGTGCAGGTCCACTGTCTCCTGTGAGGCTTGTCGAAGCCACTATAATGAGACTGCTGAGGTTCAGGATAATAATATTAATCATTTATTACATTTCTATAGCGCTTTTCATAGAATCCCAAAAAACAAACAAGCAATATATCATGACAGGTCAACCAATAGAGGCCAAGTCTTTGAAATCTGCATCCTACGAAGATAGAGAGGGTCAGTTTATGGCTTGAGTGGAGAGAGCTGGTCAGAGGATGGTAGATGATAGTGACGGAGTGTGCTAATGATCTTGTAGAGGGCACCTCTGGGAACCAGCCTGACTCTTATAGCCACTGGACTTGTCCTCTTCCACTCTGTGTAACACCACTTGATGCGTGATCCCTCAGCAGCTCCGGGTGGCAGAAAGCTCACCACACAAAGTTCAGAATAGTAGCCAGTCATCCTCACTATGAGCCCTCTGCCTCAGCACTGTTGTATTCCTCTGTCTCCCATTCCTCTTACGCTTCAGGCAACTCCTCAAATGATGTTCTCAAAAGATCAGGAATTGGCAGCCAGGTGAACCAAAGAAGATGGTACTGTATCCAGATGCATTTTTTAAACAAAAGCTATCTAGCCAAGCCAAAAAGTGTTTAAAAAAAATATTCAACATTGCTACCCTAAACGTGGAAACACTTTGGACAACCACACCAGACACAGTTGTTGTCTAAAGTAATCACAATTCAAAAAGTCCCAATTCATTAAAAAATAAAAATTTTCTTGGGGGAAATTAAATATTCAACATTGCTACCCTAAACCTGGAAACATTTTGGAGCACCATAACCATACTAGACAATATTGTTGACAATATTGTTGACTAAAGCAAGCACAATTCAGAGAGTTTTCATGGAAACATACTAGAATACAAATATTCATCATTCCCTATAACTAAACTCAGGAAGTATTTTGGAGAACTTATACGAGAACTTAAACCAGACAATGGTGTTGTTTTAGCACCATTCAGATAGCTACAAAGTTCAAAGAAATGTGCCTCTACAGAGAATCAACTATACAGTGTGAAGGCTATAGTATGTAAAGTGACTTGCAGAGAAATCAGCCATCTGAAGGTTAATTGGGGCGTTCTCGTGCTTCGCCTTGCGTCCAATGGCATTTCATCATCACATTACGAGTGCATTACCATAGACGTCCCACCAGCCATTAGACAGAGTCATTTGAGCCATTTAATTGAGCACCTTAGTTTAGCGAGAGAATAACTTTTGCAATGGTGTTTTTATTATAGCCGGCACTCTTTGCCAATCAGCTAAAGGTCACTAGGCTAACAGTCTTGCAGAGCCGCGGAGAGACTCATGTGCCGCGTTCTGAAAATGGGGCACGCATTGAAACTTGACTGGTTTCCATTTCAGGATGAAATGAATGCCCCTCGACAATGTCTGGGTGAGTTTTTGACAGAAATTAAATAAAAAATGACAAGGTCTGAAGACTTTGAGTTTACTTGACTGTAACAGAGCTTTTCTTGTCTTTTCTTGAATATAATAAAAACACAAATCTACCTAGTGCAACGCTTGGCTTGGATAAAATCAACTCACTCACTGCGGCTCATGACCTCAGACTTTGTGGACATGTTGAAACAAAGACAGTTTTGGCTGTTTCAGGTCACTGAGTAGTTACTTGAGGGTGAGAGGAGAGCATCACCTGTCCACACGCTCTGCACTCTTCTGTGTTGCCTCAAAACAGGGACGGAATGGGATAAAAAATTGTCTCGGGCATTTCTAACACACCAGACCACTTTTGTTTCCTTGAGGCCCCCACACGGGCCATGTTTTTCCTTGAGGTCCCCACACCGGCCCATTTTTTTCCTTGAGGTCCCCACACGGGCCATGTTTTTCCTTGAGGTCCCCACACCGGCCCATTTTTTTCCTTGAGGTCCCCACACCGGCCCATTTTTTTCCTTGAGGTCCCAACACCGGCCAATTTTCTTTCTTGAGGCCCTGCCACACATGCCAATGTTTTTCATTGAGACCATTATTAGATTAAATAATGATCATTCTGCACATAAAAAAACAGGAATTTACACAGTCCCACAGAGCTAAAGTTGAACCAGCCCATCTGGCATTTGCCCGAACTGGAGTATGGCCAGTCCATTTATGTCTCAGACTGATAAGAGGGTTTGTGTTCCTCTATGACATGTTGCACAGGATAACCACTTGGGAATGACTGGCACACTCACCAGGGAGTGAGGAGACGGGTTCCCTTAACCATTGCAGTCGTGGGTCAAGATCACTTTGTTGTATCCATGCACACAGGGTACATATCTCACAATTTCATACCTCCATTTGAATTTGAATTTTTGAATTTTAAATTTTACCTTTACTTAGCTAGGCAACAAATTCTTATTTTTAATGACGGCCTAGGAACAGTGGGTCAACTGCCTTGTTCAGGGGCAGAACGACAGATTTTTACATTGTCAGCTCAGGGATTCGATCTTGCAACCTTTCGGTTACTAGGCCAATGCTAGGCCACTAGGCTACCTGCCGCCCCTGAATGGACCATCAAAAGCAATCTTCCCTGTGGCTCAGTTGGTAGAGCATGGTGTTTGCAATGCATGGTGTTTGCAACGCCAGGTTTGTGGGTTTGATTCCCACGGGGGGCCAGTATGGGGGAAAAAATAAATAAAAAATGTATGAAATGTATGCATTTGCTACTGTAAGTCGCTCTGGATAAGAGTGTCTGCTAAATGACTAAAATGTAAAAATGTAGCTACAGGGAAGCTTTCATGTCAATTATGCATTGTACAGGGAGGAGACAGAGAGGGACAGTCCACATGGTCATGCTGCTGCTCCAGTTTCAACTGTTCTGCTTGTGGCTATGGAACCATGACCTGTTCACCGGACGTGCTACCTTGTCCCGGACCTGCTGTTTTCGACTCTCTCTACCGCACCTGCTCTCTCTAACTTTGAATGCTCGACTATGAAAAGCCAACTGACATTTACTCCTGAGGTGCAGACATATTGCACCCTCTACAACCACTGTGATTATTATTATTTGACCCTGCTAGTCATCTATGAACGTTTGAACATCTTGGCCATGTACTGTTATAATCGTCACCCGGCACAGCCAGAAGAGGACTGGCCATCCCTCAGAGCCTGATTCCTCTCTAGGTTTCTTCCTAGGTTCCTGCCTTTCTAGGGAGTTTTTCCTAACCACCGTGCTTCTACATTTGCATTGCTTGCTGTTTGGGGTTTTAGGCTGGGTTTCTGTATAGCACTTTGTGACATCAGCTGATGTAAAGAGGGACAGAGGAGACAGAGAGGGACAGGAAGGAGACAGGGAGGGACAGAGAGGGACAGAGAGGAGACAGAGGAGACAGAGAGGGACAGAGAGGGACAGGAAGGAGACAGGGAAGGACAGAGAGGAGACAGAGAGGGACAGAGAGGGACAGGAAGGAGAGAGGGACAGGGAGGAGACAGAGAGAGACAGAGTAGAAGTTCCTGTACGACCTCCGCAGTCATCAAATGAGCAAAAGGACAATATGTGACTCACCACCTGGATTTGGTCTCGTGTAGCAACATTTGAGACTCAGAGCTACAAAATGGTATATCGTACACTGCATTTGAGGAAACAATGGGAAAGTCATTCTGCTTTGAAAGTTGATCAACTTGTACATTTTTGAGAAAAACGTCTTTCAATGTTTTAGTACTACTACTGGAGAGCCCTTCTTTGTCTACACCCATTCAGCATTGTTCACACCCTCTTAAGCCTTAGCCCCACCCATATTTTTAAGGGTTGATCCAACTCTTCTGTACTAACTTGCCAGCTACTTTCAGACATCTAAGAGAGAGAGAGAGAACAGCTCACTGAACATTACTCGCCCTATCGCTCTGTCTGTGGTTTCGCATTCAGAGTGCAGACTGGACGCTCTGGCCAATATGTAGGGTTGTCCCGAAAGCTCTGACCTCAGAACTACAGTCAAGCACCCAAGCTAACTGGCTAACATTGGCTAGCTACTTCCAGACACATAATGAGAGAACACCCCACTCTGACCATTTTACTCACCCTAGCAAAGCTGGTTATGCTTTTTTCATGTTATCCAGAGAGTTGGTGACCATAACTGTGCAGTTGGCAACAATTGAATTACGCTTTGTTGCCAACGTTTACTGACACTCGACATATTCCACTGGTGTTGAGCGTTCAGAAATGCGTTCAGTTATTCTGTGCTCTGGCACACTAAGATGAGAGTATTTTGTTAAGAAATGTAGCTAGATAGCTAGCTAGGTAAATAATGAATCCCAACGCATGACGTAATGTTAGTTAGCGAGCCAGCCAGCTATTGTTAGCTAGCTAGCCTCTTGACTGTCGCCTAGGATAGGGGGCGCTACAGCGATTTATGAAAAAAATTTGTGCCCATTTTAAACGGCCTCCTACTCAAACTCAGAAGCTAGGATATGCATATAATTAATACTTGTGGATAGAAAACACCCTAAAGTTTCTAAAACTGTTTGAATGGTGTCTGTGAGTATAACAGAACTCATATGGCAGTCAAAACCCCGAGACCGATCGTAACAGGATGTGGAATTCTGAATTGCGGACTCAACTTCACCACTTTGCCTGTAATTCACACAGTGAGTAATGGTTCATTGAGCACTTCCTATTGCTTCCACTAGCTGTCCCGAGTCTTTACAAAGTGATTTGAGCCTTCTACTGTGAAAACTGAATGAATGAGACGCTGTGGAAAGTGATCACATGAGGAGGGCCATCACCATTATGACACCGGCGCCCCTGGCTACCCTCCCCTTTCGAAACGTTTTGAAAGACAATGCAATCATCCCCCTTGAATCTTATTGGAGCTCTGGTTGAAAAAGGCCCTAAAGATTTATGTTATACAACGTTTGACATGTTTGAACGAACCTAAATTTAAAAAAAATTCATTTTTTCGAAAGAGGTGTCCCGCGCCCGACGGAAGTTTTGGAGCAGCCTTCAGAACGCGCTTACAAGAACAAGCTATTGGAACATAAAGGATTCATTTTTTCGAACGAAAATACATTTGTTGTGGACCTGGGATTCCTGGAAGTGCTTTCTGATGAAGACAATCAAAGGTAAGGAATTATTGACAATAGTATACAAGACTAGATTTGATATGCGATTGTTCCAAGATGGCGCTGACCTGTATTGCTAGCCTATTTTCTGAGTATCGCATCCCCTTTTATCGCAAAGTGTGATTACCCAGTAAAGTTCTTTTTAAATCTGGCATTACAGGTGCTTTCAAGAGATATTCATCTATAAATCTTAGAATGACAATATTACATTTTAAAAATGTTTTCGAATAGTAATTTAGTAAATTGTAGCGCTGTTTCACCGGATGCATTTGAGGGAAAATAGTTAGTCAACGTTACGCGCCGATGTAAAATGCTGTTTTTATATATAAATATGAACTTTATCGAACAAAAGAATGCATGTATTGTGTAACAATACTAGGAGTGTCATCTGATGCTAGGAGTCCTAGGAGTGTCATCTGATGAAGTTTGTAAAAGGTTAGTGCTGCATTTAGCTGTTTTTTGGTTATTTGTGATGCATGTGGTTGGTCGGAAAATGGCTATGTGGCTACTTTTACGATATACTCCTCTAACATAATCTAATGTTTTGCTTTTGCTGTAAAGCCTTTTTGAAATCGGACAACGTGGTTCGATTCAGGAGAGGTGTATCTATAAAACGATATAACATAGTCCTATATTTGAAAAAATATATATATTACATTTCGTTATGCTAATGGCGATAGGATTTTTTCGCTGGATGTCCGTCCCGCATACGGGACGAGCCCATCAAGAGGCTAGCTAACAGTACACTTTAACTTGAAATGAAAATGCTTTGTCAAAATTAGAGTGGTCTTTGGTAAGACATGTAGCTAGCTAGCTAAACAATGGACCATAATCCCAACTCATGGCATTACTACCCTGCCAGAATCTGCAGGTAGCTAACCAACCAGGTTCTATGGCTATAACTAGTCAAGCAAATGTGTCTGAGATACGAAGAATAACATCATACACATAACGTTAGCTAGCGACCCAGCCAGCTAACATTAGTTAGCTAACAGTACACCTGAAATGAAAAAACTTTCTGTCAAAATTAGAAACGTGTAATATCTCAAAATCTTACCAGTATACATCATGGTTGGACGCGTCTCCTGTTTAATGCCATGCATGGTTGCCTTAGTTTGACGATGTAATCCAGACTGGTGTTTTCTCCATCTCCTATCTCCTAGCTATCATCATCGAATTCCACTGATTTCAAAACTCCAGAAAGTGAAGAGCATACACATAGCGTTAGCTAGTGAGCCAGCCAGCTAACATTGGCTAGCTAACAGTACACTTTAACTTGACATTAGGTTTATTCAGTTTTACTACGCGATAAACGATTACCTAAAAATACTGACCAGCTCCAATAGACAGACGTGTGCTATATGGTAGACCAATCCAAACTCATCTCTCGGCATGTCCAGCCCATTCATTATCTCAGCCAATCATGGCTAGTGGGAAGGTTACTCACTTTTTCTGTGGCTAAACCAACTTGGCTTGTAATTTCAATTTTTTATTTGTATTTACAGATGGCATACAAGTTTGATATTAAGGCACATGGAAGCTCACATGTTCGAGTAGACATTTCTGGCCAAAAAAACGTATTTTGATTAAAAAAATATTTTTTACATTCTAACAGCTCTCCTGTGAAGTCGTGACTTATGACATACGGCTAGTTTCCTGAATCGGGTCACATATAGGAATAAGGTGGAATCATATTACACAGGCTGTGCAGAGGCTACAGTCCATTACAGAACTACAAAGGAAGACCCAGCCGTGATCCGCCTAATGATGCCTCTCTTCCAAAGGAACTCAATGCATTTTATCCACGCTTTGACAATAACAACAATGCATGAGGGCTCCCATGGACCCAGAGGACTGGGTGATCTCGCTCTCCGAGGCCAACATGAGTCTTTAATCAGTATAACACTCAGAAGGCCGAGGGGCCGGGCGGTATTTCAGGGTGTGTTCTCAGAGCATGCGCAGATCAACTGGCAGGCATATTCACTGTAATTGTCAACCCCTCCTTGTCCCAGTCTGTAATCCTCACGTCTTTAACTGACCACCATTATTCCTGTTCCTAAGATCTCTAAGGCTTCATGCCGCCCTGTATCACTCACATCTGTAATCATGAAATGCTTTGAAAGACTGGTTATGGCACACATCAACTTCATCATCCCAGACACCCTAGACCCACTCAAATTTGCAAACCGCCCTGAATGATCCATAGACGACACAATCTCAAGTGCACTCCACACTGCTAGATAAGAGGAATGCCTACAGTATGTGAGAATGCTGTTCATTGATTACAGCTCAGAGTTCAACACCATTGTCCCCTCCAAGCTCGTCACAAAGCTTAGGACCCAGTGACTGAACACCTGCCTTAGGCCCCCATCCACATCGACAGGGCTGCACAGGACCCTACACACTCACAGAACTTTACTCACTCACAGAGCTCTACACACTCACAGAGCTTTACACACTCTCAGAACTCTGCACACTCACAGAACTCTATAGACTCACAGAACTCTACAGTCTCACAGTACTCTACAAACTCACAGGACTCGACACACTCACACACACTGACACTCCAACACACATAACACGGACACACACTCACATACAATCATCAAATACGCTGCTGATACTCTATTTATCATATATCCTGATACCTAGTCACCTGATGCCTAGTCACCTTACCCCTATACATATCTACCTACATCCCTGCACATTGTAAATATGGTATTGGAATTGACCCTGTATATACACTACCGGTCAAAAGTTTGGACACACCTACTCATTCAAGGGTTTTTCTTTATTTTTACTATTTTCTACAGTGTAGAATAATAGTGAAGACATCGAAACTATGAAATAACACATATGAAATCATGTAGTAACCAAAAAAGTGTTAAACAAATCAAAATATATTTTATATTTGAGATTCTTCAAATACCCACCCTTTGCCTTGATGACAGCTTTGCACACTCTTGGCATTATCACAACCAGCTTCATGAGGTAGTCACCTGGAATGCATTTCAGTTAACAGGTGTGCCTTCTTAAAAGTTATTTGTGGAATTTATTTCCTTGTTAATGCGTTTGAGCCAATCAGTTGTGTTGTGACAAGGTAGGGGGCGTGTACAGAAGATAGCCCTATTTGGTAAAAGACCAAGTCCATATTATGGCAAGAACAGCTCAAATAAGCAAAGAGAAATGACATTCCATCATTACTTACAGACATCAAGGTCAGTCAATACAGAACATTTCAAGAACTTTGAAAGTTTCTTCAAGTGCAGTCGAAAAACCATTAAGAGCTATGATGAAACTATCTCTCATGAGGACCGCCACAGGAATGGAAGATCCAGAGTTATCTCTGCTGCAAAGGATAAGTTCATTAGAGTTACCAGCCTCAGAAACTGCAGCCCAAATAAATGCTTCACAGAGTTCAAGTAACAGACACATCTCAAAATCAACTGTTCAGAGGAGAATCTGTGAATGAGGCCTTCATGGTCAAATTGCTGTAAAGAAACCACTACTAAAGGACACCAATAAGAAGAAGAGACTTGCTTGGGCCAAGAAATACGATCAATGGACATTAGACCGGTGGAAATTTGTCCTTTGGTCTGAAGTCCAAATTTGAGATTTTTGGTTCCAACAGCCTTGTCTTTGTGAGATGCGGTGTGGGTGAACGGATGATCTCCGCAAGTGTATTTCCTACCATGAAGCATGGAGGAGGAGGTGTTATGGTGTGGGGGTGCTTTGCTGGTGACACAGTCTGTGATTTATTTAGAATTCAAGGCACACTTAACCAGCATGGTTACCACAGCATTCTGCAGCGATACGGCCTCCCATCCAGTTTGTGATTAGTGGGACTATAATTTGTTTTTTAACTGGACAATGACCCAACACACCTCCAGGCTGTGTAAGGGCTATTTTACCAATAAGGAGAGTGATGGAGTGCTGCATCAGATGACCAGGCCTCCACAATCCCCCGACCTCAACCAAATTGAGATGGTTTGGGATGAGTCGGATCGCAGAGTGAAGGAAAAGCAACCAACAAGTGCTCAGCATATGTGGGAACTCCTTCAAGACTGTTGGAAAAGTTTTCCAGGTGAAGCTGGTTGAGAGAATGCCAAGAGTGTGCAAAGCTGTCATCAAGGCAAAAGGTGGCTACTTTCAAGAATTTCAAATATAAAATATAATTTGATTTTTTTAACACATTTTTTGTTACTACATGATTCCTTATGTGTTATTTCATAGTTTTGATGTCTTCACTATTATTTCACTAAAATAGTAAAAATTAAGAAAAACCCTGGAATGAGTAGGTGTGTCCAAACTTTTGACCGATAGTGTAGCTTCTTACTTACTCGTGTTCTTCTTATTTCATATTTTTATTTGTTGTGTGTTTTTGTTCTGCCTTATGTTATTTTTAGTGCTACATTGATATTGATTACTGCATTGTTGGGTTTGAAGCTGCAAGAAAGACATTTGTACTTGTGCATGCATTAAATCATGACATTTTAAACTACAGCCGGTGCCTCAGCAAGTCATCTGGTGTGTACAGATGTGACTTACTCAACCGTAACTGTCTGACCAGGACCAAAAGCTCACCTATAAATGAGCTGCTTATGTGGGTATTGGTCTCTGAGGTTAGCATAACTTCTATTACATATACTTTTTTATGTATTTATTTTATTTCACCTTTTTTTAACCAGGTAGGCCAGTTGAGAACAAGTTCTCATTTACAACTGCGACCTGGCCAAGATAAAGCAAAGCAGTGCGACAAAAACAACAACACAGAGTTACACATAAACAAACGTACAGTCAATAACACAATAGAAAATAAAAATAGAAACATCTATGTACAGTGTGTGAAAATGTAGAAGAGTAGGGAGGTAGGCAATGAATAGACCATAGAAGCAAAATAATTACAATTTAGCATTAATACTGGAGTGATAGATATGCCGATGATGATGTGCAAGTAGAGATACTGGGGTGCAAAAGAGCAAGAGGGTAAGTAATAATATGGGGATGAGGTAGTTGGGTGTGTTATTTACAGATGGGCTGTGTACAGGTACAGTGATTGGTAAGCTGCTCTGACAGCTGATATTTAAAGTTAGAGTGGGAGATATAAGACTCACGCTTCAGTGATTTTTGCAATTCCTTCCTGTCACTGGCAGCAGAGAACTGGAAGGAAAGGCGGCCAAAGGAAGTGTTGGCTTTGGGATGACCAGTGAAATATACCTGCTGGAGTGCGTGCTACAGGTGGGTGTTGCTATGGTGACCATTGCGCTGAGATAAGGTGGGGCTTTACCTAGCAAAGACTTATACATGACCTGGAGCCAGTGGGTTTGGCGATGGATATGTAGTGAGGGCCAGCCAACGAGAGCATACAGGTCGCAGTGGTGGGTAAGTTATAGGCCTTTGGTGACAAAACGGATGGCACTGTGACAGACTTCATCCAGTTCGCTAAGTAGAGTGTTGGAGGCAATTTTGTAAATTACATTACGTCAAGGATCGGTAGGATAGTCAGTTTTACGAGGGTATGTTTGGCAGCATGAGTGAAGGATGCTTTGTTGTGAAATAGGAAGCCGATTCTAGATTTAATTTTGGAGTGGAGACGTTTAATGTGAGTCTGGAAGGAGAGTTTACAGTCTAACCAGACACCTAGGTATTTGTACTTGTCCACATATTCTAGGTCAGAACCGTCCAGAGTAGTGATGCTAGTCGGGCGGGAGGGTGCGGGAAACAATCAGTTGAAGAGCATGCACTTAGTTTTACTAGAATTTATAACTATTGTTTTGTTGTACTTTCAAACACACAGGGAGTTAGATAGTTTCCATTTTAGGTTAGTTTATTTTATTAGTTAGACCATTTAAAAAAATGCACACATAAAACTTGAAAAAGCCATTGTCGATGTACAATACAATGCAATGTACAAGCTGCTAGCAAGACATCTGTTTTAACCAATCTATTTTGTCTTAATCATAATCCAAGAAAATTACACTGAATATCTATCTCCCTAGGTTTTTGATGAGGTAAACATTGACATCAGATACAGATTAAATATACATTTCCTCTGATGTAATCTAAAATCGTTTAGGTACTAATTCACAATTCAACACTGGGAACATATTCACTGTGTGCACATTTTAATGTAGCTCAATCAGCAGCAGCATGATCTTCTCTCTCTCTTTCTCTCTCTCTTTCTCTCTTTCTCTCTATGTCTCTCTCTCTCTCTCTCTCTTGTTATCTGTCTGTCTGTCTGTCTGTCTGTCTGTCTGTCTGTCTGTCTGTCTGTCTGTCTGTCTGTCTGTCTGTCTGTCTGTCTGTCTGTCTGTCTGTCTGTCTGTCTGTCTGTCTCTCAGGTCTCTGTCTGTCTGTCTGTCTGTCTGTCTCTCAGGTCTCTCTCTGTCTGTCTGTCTGTCTCTCTCTCAGGTCTCTGTCTCTGTCTGTCTGTCTGTCTGTCTGTCTGTCTCTCTCTCTTAGGTCTCTCTCTGTCTCTGTCTGTCTGTCTCTCTCTCAGGTCTCTCTCTCTGTCTGTCTGTCTGTCTGTCTGTCTGTCTGTCTGTCTGTCTGTCTGTCTGTCTGTCTGTCTGTCTGTCTGTCTGTCTGTCTGTCTGTCTGTCTGTCTGTCTCTGTCTGTCTGTCTCTGTCTGTCTGTCTGTCTGTCTGTCTGTCTGTCTGTCTGTCTGTCTGTCTGTCTGTCAGGTCGCTCTCTCTTGCTGATCATTTTATTTCCTGCTACTGAATTCCTTGTTTCAGTGATTCCAGGTGATGTCCTTCATTTCAAATTGGCTAGATTTAAAAAAAAATGTAATGAGTAAATCCATATATTATAGTGTGCTCTTTATTGAACCACTAGGATGACGAGAGGGACATTTAATACATTCCATCAAATCAATACCCTTGGAAAGTAAAATTGCAGGAGACACCTTGCAGTTTTGGAGACAGCATCTGTTTTGCTAGTAAGGACGTGTGGTTCTAATTAATGGTAAATAACTCAATTGTTTCATCCCATAGTTAGCTAGCTAGCTAGCAAATATTGTTTGCAGATAGTAAGCAATCATGTTGCTAGCTACAGTAGCGCTACCATGTCAGTAACATGTCTCCACAAATTATCAATTTCTCCTGTTGTGTTTATTAGCAATTGTGACACATCTTCCATACGTATGAATCAAACAATATTGGACAAATCATATGGAAAGGATGTTTACTTTGCTTCTTACTGTAAATATGAAATCTCATTGATCGGGCAAAATAAAATATATGTTTATATGATACAGCAGTGGACAAAATGGCCTCAAGCTTTAACTGAACTCCCAGAATTCAACAGAGAAGGACAAAGTCACGTCCTGTGTCATGTGCCCAAAGCCAAATTGGGAGGCTAGCTGTGGGTCAAACAAACATTTCAGAACATATCCACATTAGAAAAATGTAAATACCTCCTGAACAAGCGAACTGTAACCTGACAACAACCGTAAACCATGTTTTCAATGTTACCATAACAACAGTGCTCTAGGCTACTTCCTGCTGTCACTATGAGAAATAACCTATTGTACATGACATGACAGATCATCTTTACACTAGGAAGAGTTTTACAAACAGAAAATGGCCCTTTGTTCCTTCCCCCCATTCTCTAGTTCACCCAGCACCCCTGTGTAAGTCCTCTCTTGCACACTCATTACCACACACACACACACACACACACTCACACACTCACACGCACACACACATATAGTGAGTGTAATTAATGAGTCCGGAGCAGGCATGTGAGAGAGAGGGAGTCACACTTCTTTTGACAGGAGCTTTTCCCCTTCAGCAGCCAAGGTGCCCAATGCCATGTCTGTCTCCATTAACAAGGAGCTACATTCTAAATCCTAATTAGCACACAGATAATTAGTGTATTAAATCATTTTACATTTTCATTTCCAAAACACATTTGCAGCAAACACACAAGGTCGTTAATTGTGATGGATGTGAAATGTCTCTGTGTGTGAAAGAGGAAGAAGTGACTTCCAAAGCTCTGAAAGTCAGAGGGATGTTTAAATCACAGGCGGCTGGTGGCACCTTAATTGGGGAGGATGGGCTCAAATGTAATTGCTGGAATGGGAATAAATGGAATGGTATCAAACACATCAAATATGTGGTTTCCATGTATTTGGTACCATTCCATTCCCTCCATCCCTGACATTATTATGAGCCGTCCTCCTCTCACCAGCCTCCTGTGGTTTAAACGTGGCATTCTTGTTCTCACTTGGGCCCTCGTCTGTGGGTTATCACACCTTTGAAGATGTGCAACATGTAAATGAGAATTTAAGAGATTCTCATGGATGTCAGTAAGGGCCTGCTAACAGTAAAGCTGGAAGTATGTTTCTGTTGGACTAGGCAACATACTTGAAACAAAATCAGGATCAGGGATAGAACTGGAGAAGTCAAAGATGTAGGCATCAATATGACAGTGAGTGAAGGCATTTCATTGGCAAAAAAATTGTAAAAGGAATAATCAAAGAAAATAAGACATGACCATATTTTCTGGTGGGATTCTGGGATGTGCAAAATCACTGCAGGATATTTGGCAGACACTTCCCAGAGTAGAACACCCTGGCTCTCGATTAATTAGCAAGGGCAAGCCATGTTAAAACTCGACAAAAAGCACTGCTCTCTTTCTCTCTCGCTCTCTCTCTCTCTCTGACATCTAATTAAACAGTTAAACACATCCCAGTTTAATAATTTATCCTTAATTTATTTACATTTTATTCAGATTTCTTCTGATCAAAGTAAATGTGATTCGGTGTGAAGTCCCAAGAGACTTGGTTTGAACACTGAGGAGGCAACATGAAAGCCCAGCCATCAGCTAGTTGGCTGCGAGGGAATCTGTCTTGATTTGTGAGGTGGGAGAATCGAGGTTAGCTAAATTGGATAAAATACAATTATACACTGAGAAATTGTCAAGTTGTCTGTAAATCCATATTTCATCAGGCCCCCGTCAAACCGTTTTTTCACAGTTTTTCACTGGAGAGAGAGAGGTAAAGCTGGGAGGAGAGAGAGGTAAAGCTGGGGAGAGAGAGAGGTAAAGCTGGGGAGAGAGAGAGGTAAAGCTGGGGAGAGAGAGAGGTAAAGCTGGGGGGAGAGAGAGGTAATGCTGGGGGGAGAGAGAGTTAAAGCTGGGGAGAGAAAGAGGTAAAGCTGGGGGGAGAGAAAGAGGTAAAGCTGGGGGGAGAGAGAGAGGTAAAGCTGGGGGGAGAGAGAGAGGTAAAGCTGGAGGGAGAGAGAGAGGTAAAGCTGGAGGGAGAGAGAGAGATAAAGCTGGGAATAGAGAGTTAAAGCTGGGGAGAGAGAGAGCTAAAACTGGGGACAGAGAGTTGTAAAGCTAGGGGGATTTGATGTAAACTGCTTACTTTGCATATTGGATTATATACTTTTTCACTGGATTCCCCAGAGGGAGGATTCACAGGAAACCAGGGACCTTAATTAACTACAGTGTGAAACAATGCTGTGATCTTAACCATCATCTTCTTATTTAGTCTATGCCTTTATGCAAAAACGTACCATTCCACATTCCAGTAATGAGGCACATCGAAATGGCTCTAAGGTAAAGTTGTGATAAACAACACTTGCACACCTGGAACATTGTGATTTGGGTTAAGATACACCAAAGTTAGGTAATGCTTTACACTGCCCTTATTACTGTGCAACTACTCATGTGACTACAATATAGCAAGTATTGGAACACTGTACTTCCAGCAGAAACCATAACCATAACATTAGCCCTAACGCTAACCTTAGCACTAACCCTAACATGCGCGTAGACAACATTCCATGTTACCCTGAATATCCGTAGAGTAGACCCTCAATCATACTCTTCAAGCCCGTAGAGTAGACCCTCCATTCTACCCTGCAGGGCCGTAAAGTAGACCCTCCACATCACCCTGCAAGCCCGTAAAGTAGACCCTCCATCCTACCCTGCAAGCCCATAAAGTAGACACTCCATTCTACCCTGCAAGCCCATAAAGTAGACCCTCCAATCTACCCTGCAAGCCCATAAAGTAGACCCTCCATTCTACCCTGCAAGCCCTTAAAGTAGACCCTCCATTCTACCCTGCAAGCCCGTAAAGTAGACCCTCCATGCTACCCTGCAAGCCCGTAAAGTAGACCCTCCATTCTACCCTGCAAGCCCGTAAAGTAGACCCTCCATTCAACCCTGCAAGCCCGTAAAGTAGACCCTCCATTCTACCCTGCAAGCCCGTAAAGTAGACCCTCCATTCAACCCTGCAAGCCCGTAAAGTAGACCCTCCATTCTACCCTGCAAGCCCGTAAAGTAGATCATCCATCCTACCCTGCAAGCCCGTAAAGTAGACCCTCCATTCTACCCTGCAAGCCCATAAAGTAGATCATCCATCCTACCCTGCAAGCCCGTAGAATAGACCCTCCATCCTACCCTGCAAGCCCATAGAATAGACCCTCCATCCTACCCTGCAAGCCCGTAAAGTAGACCCTCCATCCTACCCTGCAAGCCCATAAAGTAGATCATCCATCCTACCCTGCAAGCCCGTAGAATAGACCCTCCATCCTACCCTGCAAGCCCGTAAAGTAGACCCTCCATTCTACCCTGCAGTTAAACTTGATTGATAGAGAAGAGGAATACCCACTAAAACTGCTCCAGTGTGAGATGCACAGTGTGGGGATGGAGTGCTCGTTCTCGCATGCAGTGGCTGGGGAGCATTGTCAATCCTGCTCACAGTGCATTTAATTCTCTAATGCTGTGTTCTCCGCAGGGAGCAAGCAGGTAATATCACAGTAATCCGTTCTGGTAGGTCATTTGTCTCCATCCGTGTGTCAGCACAACTCTTTTGAAGTTACACCTCAATCATGCCACACACCAGAAGTGGAAACAGTGGGGAAGAATATGTACCTCCATAACAACAGGAAAGAGCAACAGTGTTTAACCTTCTCCTTCTCTCCATTCTTGATCCCTTGGCAGTTGCATTTTAAGAGAGAAAACTCTCAAGGACTCAGTGACAAAATGTGTCTTTACTGAGACCAAATGTATATTTCCTGTTGTAACATAACATTGCTGGATTCTTGGGTTTAGGTGGAATGATTTACTCACTTTTGTTTGGCCAACAGTTGACCCACCTTTTGTTTGGGCAACAGTTTACCCAACTTTTGTTTGCCCAACAGTTTACCCACCTTTTAGCCAACAGTTTAGACACCTTTTGTTTGGCCAACAGTTTACCCAACTTTTGTTTACCCAACAGTTTACCCAACAGTTTACCCAACTTTTGTTTGCCCAACAGTTTACCCACCTTTTACCCAACAGTTTACCCACCTTTTGTTTGGCCAACAGTTGACCCACCTTTTGCAGAAAAGGGCATTGAAAGAATAGGGAGTGTTATTTTCTTCCGTGCGACAGGCGATCACAGTTCACCCACCATTTTTTTTTACCACTACATCACGACATCAGATTAATAAAAAACAGTTTGTGAAGAAGATAAATGTCCAACCTCTTGTTCACCTGAGGGCAACATAACATGTCCATGTGTCCATGATCATGGATTCTGTCTAAAAGTTGATGAAGTTGACCAAGTAGGTGAATGATGTATAGGAAGGGAGAAATATGTTGAAAATGTTGCATCATCAATGATGCTCTGCTAATCTTCTAAGCCAAGTACAAGGAGAATAGACTTGGAAGAAAGTAGCTCAGTGGAGTGCTTGGTGCATCAAAGGTATAGTTGATATATTTGCTAATTTTGTCTCCGCTTTGAACAAATCAACCCCCCCCCCCCCCCCCCCCGTATTACAAAACTTAACTTCATGAGTCTACACAAGACCCTATTTAACCTGTGTATGAAGTCAATTGCAAACTAACAAGTTATCAAGGTATCAACACAAAGTTATCAAGGACCCAACACAACGATGGCCCTTTCCTTAGTGGGCACAGATTCCTATTACCTGTTGGCATGTCACTGGGAAGGTACAGTAGCCAGGTTTAGCTTTGCTTTATCAACGCTAGAGGGTCAAATTGTGCAACTAAAGCTAACTAAGAACGGGCTCACTCACGACTGATTGCAAGCGATTGCCTGGGATTCTTGATGGACGAAATTACAACTCCGCATGGGGTAATACTAGAATGTGCATTGGTAATCTGTATCATTGGATATGTTTCAAAAGCAGCAATTTTGTCAATGGAGAAGTTGAAAGTAAATGGCCAGTACTACGATATGAACATGCCGGGAATTAATAAGAATGATTAAGGCGGCACTCAAGCATGTCGCAGGAGTCATTTCGAATGATTGAGGTTTCATTCCAATGATTGAGGTTTCATTCCAATGATTGAGGTTTCATTCCAATGATTGAGGTTTCATTCCAATGATTGAGGTTTCATTCCAATGATTGAGGTTTCATTCCAATGATTGAGGTTTCATTCCAATGATTGAGGTTTCATTCCAATGATTGAGGTTTCATTCCAATGATTGAGGTTTCATTCCAATGATTGAGGTTTCATTCCAATGATTGAGGTTTCATTCCAATGATTGAGGTTTCATTCCAATGATTGAGGTTTCATTCCAATGATTGCGGCTTTGCTCTTGAAACCTTACTGTTGGAAATCTTAACGTAATAGAATTCTGTCAAATATAACTTGTTTTGCTGTAACAATTGTCCTTGAAGTGATTCAAAAAAGTCAAGTCAACCTTATTCAATCCATTTCAAGTGCTCTGTGTTTACCCAAGGACATGTAATCTCTGGGCATTCCAGCAATAAAGCCTTGGGACCTTGGAGAGAGACCCAGACCCAATTCCTATTATTGCTCTGTTATTACAGAATTACATGACAGAGGGTCAGCGTATTTGGTCTTTAGATGGTCAAAATGTCCCCAGAGTACTCTGTGGCCACTGGGTCTAGTTTTCATTTACATTTGGTTGAGTTGTCAACTAGCGCGAAATCAGCAAAAAAAAGGTCAATAATCTTCTGTCTCGCTTATCCGCTCCAAACTGCCGAAAGGTCAGCACATTTGGCTGACATGCTGGTTTCATACATGTTAGTTCCAAAAGTCACTGATTTCACTTGACGTCCCTGTTGGAATATGTGACAACAGGTGGCAAATACTCTGTTGCACTGATGCGATGTGTGGTTCAGATGATTGATTGTGGTATACCATGGGAAATAAAGCAGTCCAATGTGACCACATTGACTTTCATCTCAGTGGAGTACCCTAGCAGATTCAGCTTGTTGTTGTTCTGTTTTCTGATGTTGCCTTTCTTATTTAGCTACGAAATAAAAACATCTCTGAAGTCTGTCTATCTGCTGTTTGGTTTTGCAATCTTATATTGTGTGTGTGTGTGTCTCATAGTTAGGTTGCCTGGTGATTACCTGAGTGGCTATACCTGCAGCCAGTGGCGGTTCCTTTATAAGAGAAACTGACTCATACACAGTTCCTGCTCCCAGCAGACGATCACCACAACCACAGCCATTGCCAACTATACCTACCAACCTGCGCAAACAGTGAAGAAGTAGACACATGCTCAGCTATATCCTCCTCAAGGAGAAACATCACGCACAGTACACCTGTCGACATCAGCTTGTCCTAAACATTTCTGTGTGTGGTGGAAAAGTGGAGGCGGATATGAAGAAGAAGTGAAGAGGCCCCCGAGATTTATCGGATTTCTGTAGCGCTGAGGGTAGAGTTTCTGGTTTACTGTGTTCCTGTAGCGCTGAGAGTAGACTTTCTGGTTTACTGTGTTGTTGTACATTTTACATTTTAGTCATTTAGCAGACGCTCTTATCCAAAGCGACTTACAGTAGTGAATGCATACATTTCATACATTTTTTTGGTCTCTTTTTTTTCTTCATACTTTACTGTTGTAGCACTGAGGGTAGAGTTTCTGGTTTACTGTGTTGTTGTAGCGCTGAGGGTAGAGTTTCTGGTTTACTGTGTTGTTGTAGCGCTGAGGGTAGAGTTTCTGGTTTACTGTGTTGCTGTAGGGCTGAGGGTAGAGTTTCTGGTTTACTGTGTTGCTGTAGCAGTGAGGGTAGAGTTTCTGGTTTACTGTGTTGCTGTAGCGCTGAGGGTAGAGTTTCTGGTTTACTGTGTTGCTGTAGCAGTGAGGGTAGAGTTTCTGGTTTACTGTGTTGCTGTAGGGCTGAGGGTAGAGTTTCTGGTTTACTGTGTTGTTGTAGCACTGAGGGTAGAGTTTCTGGTTTACTGTGTTGTTGTAGCGCTGAGGGTAGAGTTTCTGGTTTACTGTGTTGCTGTAGGGCTGAGGGTAGAGTTTCTGGTTTACTGTGTTGCTGTAGGGCTGAGGGTAGAGTTTCTGGTTTACTGTGTTGTTGTAGCACTGAGGGTAGAGTTTCTGGTTTACTGTGTTGTTGTAGCACTGAGGGTAGAGTTTCTGGTTTACTGTGTTGTTGTAGCACTGAGGGTAGAGTTTCTGGTTTACTGTGTTGTTGTAGCGCTGAGGGTAGAGTTTCTGGTTTACTGTGTTGCTGTAGCGCTGAGGGTAGAGTTTCTGGTTTACTGTGTTGCTGTAGGGCTGAGGGTAGAGTTTCTGGTTTACTGTGTTGCTGTAGGGCTGAGGGTAGAGTTTCTGGTTTACTGTGTTGCTGTAGCGCTGAGGGTAGAGTTTCTGGTTTACTGTGTTGCTGTAGGGCTGAGGGTAGAGTTTCTGGTTTACTGTGTTGCTGTAGGGCTGAGGGTAGAGTTTCTGGTTTACTGTGTTGTTGTAGCGACTGAGGGTAGAGTTTCTGGTTTACTGTGTTGCTGTAGGGCTGAGGGTAGAGTTTCTGGTTTACTGTGTTGCTGTAGCACTGAGGGTAGAGTTTCTGGTTTACTGTGTTGCTGTAGCACTGAGGGTAGAGTTTCTGGTTTACTGTGTTGCTGTAGGGCTGAGGGTAGAGTTTCTGGTTTACTGTGTTGCTGTAGGGCTGAGGGTAGAGTTTCTGGTTTACTGTGTTGCTGTAGCGCTGAGGGTAGAGTTTCTGGTTTACTGTGTTGCTGTAGGGCTGAGGGTAGAGTTTCTGGTTTACTGTGTTGCTGTAGGGCTGAGGGTAGAGTTTCTGGTTTACTGTGTTGCTGTAGGGCTGAGGGTAGAGTTTCTGGTTTACTGTGTTGCTGTAGCGCTGAGGGTAGAGTTTCTGGTTTACTGTGTTGCTGTAGCAGTGAGGGTAGAGTTTCTGGTTTACTGTGTTGCTGTAGCGCTGAGGGTAGAGTTTCTGGTTTACTGTGTTTGCTGTGACTGGACAGCATCCTACTGTCACCAGTATTCTCTGTCATGCAGTTCTTATGTGGATGTTACTGGTGGATTTGATGCTACTGCTCTAGACCTTTGAACTCTCGCCACAGCCTATTCCTTGAGTGCACCAACTGCTAATCAGCACAACGGGCCTACATTATATTGGGAACGTCAACAAGGACTTGTCATTTTAGTGTATTGTGTATTTTCATTATTGTTGCATTTCAGTATTTCATTAGTTTTCTCTTAACTTTGAATATTTGGTCCATTTTAAAAGAGACATTTGAAATAAATTCCTAAAGTTATTCAGTCACATCCTCCACTCTGTGTGAAGCAGGTTGCAAACTCCCACCAGGTTTTTATAAGTATTTGTGGACTGTAATTGTTTGGAAATATTTCCTAAGCTCTTAGCAAACTTAGGTGGCATAGTTTTGGCTACATTTAACCTTTACCGTCACATATTTAAATGTAGCTTTTGTAGAGGAAGCGAACTCATTAGAATGTAAGATTACTGTATAAGCAACTTACTCTAGATACTCCTTCCAATATCACTTCTCGACAGCGTTGAGGTCAATTCCTATTGAAGGATGGGATTTGAATTAAAATTCCCAAAATGTAAAAACCTTTGACATAAATAGCTTCTCCTTTTCAGCATACTGAGAAGTCATTCACAATAAATGCCTGTTTTTAAATGAGTTTACTTCCTGAATTGACTGCCTTCAATTCGAACTGAACCAACCCTGATTCCTCCATAACTTCCTTCGTAACACTATTATTTTCAATGTTCCCTATAGACGCTTCATAGGAACTTCATACAACCTTCCCAACAAGATAACTACCATACTTCATATACCGTCATCATCCTCCTCTGTATGTGTTCTAATGAAACTGTGCATAGTAACCGATCACAACCTGCGATTGCTTATTCTCACCTATCTCAGACACAAGGGCACTTCGTTATGATGTCATAGGCCTGCTTACGTAGGTCAAACTTTTGCTTTGAGAGAGATGGGGGATGTGAAATATTTTTGTGTGGGAATTGGCCGTAGCGCTATAGATGATGTTAGACAATGTCTGAGCATAAGCGAGTTGGTTTCTATGTCATGTTGCTAGAGCGTCAATAAAAACACTGGACAGGTACACTTTATTATAGGTTACAAGGAGTCATTGTATTATACTCACCTTCATGATGATTTTCTCAGAAGCATACTGCACAATATGCTGTATAATATGCAGAATATGGAAACATGTCATACAATATCATTGTCAATTTATAGTGGAGGTTACACAACACTATGCTCTATGTCTGATGACATGTACAGTACCGGTCAAAGGTTTGGACACACCTACTCATTCAAGGGTTTTTCTTTATTTTTACTATTTTATACATTGTAGAATAATAGTGAAGACATCAAAACTATGAAATAACACATGGAATCATTTAGTAACCAAATAAAGTGTTAAACAGATCAAAATATATTTTATATTTGAGATTCTTCAAAGTAGCCACCCTTTGCCTTGATGACAGCTTTGCACACTCTTGTCATTCTCTCAACCAGCTTCGTGAGGTAGTTACCTGGAATGCATTTCAATTAACAGGTGTGCCTTGTTAAAAGTTAATTTGTTTGAGCCAATCAGTTGTGTTGTGACAAGGTAGCGGTGGTATACAGAAGTTAGCCCTATTTGGTAAAAGACCAAGACCATAATATGGCAAGAACAGCTCAAATAAGCAAAGAGAAACGACAGTCCATCATTACTTTAAGACATGAAGGTCAGTCAATCAAGTGCAGTTGCAAAAATCATCAGGCACTATGAAAAAACTGTCTCTCATGAGGACCACCACAGGAAAGGAAGACTCAGCGTTGCCTCTGCTGCAGAGGATAAGTTCATTAGAGTTAACTGCACCTCAGATTGCAGCCCAAATAAATGCTTCACAGAGTTCAAGTAACAGACACATCTCAACATCAACTGTTCAGAGGAGACTGTGTGAATCAGGCTTTCATGGTCGAATTGCTGCAAAGAAACCACTACTAAAGGACACCAAAAATAAGAAGAGACTTGCTTGGGCCAAGAAACACGAGCAATGGACATTAGACCGGTGGAAATCTGTCCATTGGTCTGATGAGTCCAAATTTTAGATTTATGGTTCCAACCGCCTTGTCTTTGTGAAACGCAGAATAGGTGAGCGGATGATCTCCACAAGTGTGGTTCCCACCGTGAAGCATGGAGGAAGAGGTGTAATGGTGTGGGAGTGCTTTGCAGGTGACACTGTCTGTGATTTATTTATAACTCAAGGCACAATTAACCAGACTGGCAACCACAGCATTCTGCAGCGATACGCCATCCCATCTGGCTTGCGCTTCGTGGGACTATCCTCAATGAGGTTACAAATATATTTTTATTTATTTAACACTTTTTTTGGTTACTACATGATTCCAAATGTGTTATTTCATAGTTTTGATGTCTTCTACAATGTAGAAAATAAAGAACAACTCTTGAGTAGGTGTGTCCAAACTTTTGACTGACAAGCTGAACCCATTATATGAAACATTCTCATATCAAATCAGATCTCATATTTCATATTTTCCACAGCTTAGTTTCCTGGGGAACACATTGTCATTGTGATCGCTGGGGGAAAAAAAACATGTAATATAATTCCCTAGCTACTCTTTGTTGTACTGAACAATTTTTTTTACAAAATGAAGCCGCCTACAAAGTAGTTTTAAAAAATTTGACAGTACGTTCAACCGACCACACAACCGCAGACCACGCAAGCCTAGGACCTCCACATCCACCTTCTTCACCTGCTGGATCGTCTGAGGTGGGGTTGTTGGGCCCTCCCTATGCCCTCCCAGGCACACCCGTGGCTGCACCCCTGCCTAGTCAGGGCCTAATGAATACAATTCAATGGACTGATTTCCTTATATGAACTGTAACTCAGTTAAATCGTTGAAATTGTTGCATGTTGCGTTTCTATTTTTGTTCAGTGTTATATTCAACAGCTACAAATCAAATCAAAGTTTATTTGTCACGTGCGCCGAATACAACAGGTATTTCACCTTACAGTGAAATGCTTACTTACAGCTTCTAACCAATAGTACAAAAAAGGTATTAGGTGAACAATAGGTACGTAAAGAAATAAAACAACAGTTAAAAGACAGGCTATATACAGTAGCGAGGCTATAAAAGTAGCGAGGCTACATACAGACACCAGTTAGTCAGGCTGATTGAGGTAGTATGTACAAGTAGATATGGTTAAAGTGACTATGCATATATGATGAACAGACAGTAGCAGTAGCATAAAAGAGGGGTTGGCGGGTGGTGGGTGGGACACAATGCAGATAGCCTGGTTAGCCAATATGTGGGGATACTGGCTGGTCGGCCCAATTGAGGTAGTATGTACATGAATGTATAGTTAAAGTGACTATGCATATATGATAAAGAGTAGCAGCAGCGTAAAAGAGGGGTTGGGGGGGCACACAATGCAAATAGTCCGGGTAGCCATTTGATTACCTGTTCAGGAGTCTTATGGCTTGGGGGTAAAAACTGTTGAGAAGCCTTTTTGTCCTAGACTTGGCACTCCGGTACCGCTTGCCATGTGGTAGTAGAGAGAACAGTCTATGACTGGGGTGGCTGGGGTCTTTGACAATTTTTAAGGCCTTCCTCTGACACCGCCTGGCTTAGAAGTCCTGGATGGCAGGCAGCTTAGCCCCAGTGATGTACTGGGCCGTACGCATTACCCTCTGTAGCGCCTTGCTGTCAGAGGCCGAGCAATTGCCATACCAGGCAGTGATGCAACCAGTCAGGATGCTCTCGATGTTGCAGCTGTAGAACCTTTTGAGGATCTCAGGATGCATGCCAACTCTTTTTAGTTTCCTGAGCGGAAATAGGCTTTGTCGTGCCCTCTTCACAACTGTCTTGGTGTGTTTGGGCCATTCTAGTTTGTTGTTAATGTGGACACCAAGGAACTTGAAGCTCTCAACCTGCTCCACTACAGCCCCGTCGATGAGAATGGGGGCGTGTTCGGTCCTCCTTTTCCTGTAGTCCACAATCATCTCCTTAGTCTTGGTTACGTTGAGGGATAGGTTGTTATTCTGGCCAGGTCTCTGACCTCCTCCCTATAGGCTATCTCGTCATTGTTGGTGATCAGGCTGTTGAGTCGTCTGCAAACTTAATGATGGTGTTGGAGTCGTGCCTGGCCATGCAGTCGTGGGTGAACAGGGAGTACAGGAGGGGACTGAGCACGCACCTCTGGGGAGCTCCAGTTTGAGGATCAGCGTGGCAGATGTGTTGCTACCTACCCTCACCACCTGGGGGCAGCCCGTCAGGAAGTCCAGGATCCAGTTGCAGAGGGAGGTGTTTATTCCCAGGATCCTTAGCTTAGTGATGAGCTTTGAAGATACTATGGTGTTGAACACTGAGCTGTAGTCAATGAATAGCATTCTCACATAAGTGTTCCTTTTGTCCAGGTTGGAAAGGGCAGTGTGGAGTGCAATAGAGATTGCAACATCTGTGGATCTGTTTGGGCGGTATGCAAATTGGAGTGGGTCTAGGGTTTCTGGGATAATGGTGTTGATGTGAGCCATTACCAGCCTTTCAAAGCACTTCATGGCTACGGACATGAGTGCTACGGGTCTGTGGTCGTTTAGGCAGGTTGCCTTTGTGTTCTTGGGCACAGGGACTATGGTGGTCTGCTTGAAACATGTTGGTATTACAGACTCAATCAGGGACATGTTGAAAATGTCAGTGAAGACACCTGCCAGTTGGTCAGCACATGCCCGGAGCAAGCGTCCCACCCCTGGTACACCCTATCAACAACAGGTGAAATATCAAGAGCGCCAAATTTGAAAACAATTAAATGTCATAATTCAAATTTCTCAAACATACAACTATCTTACACCCTTTGAAAGATAAACATCTCCTTAATCTAACCACGTTGTCCGGTTTCAAAAAGGCTTTACGGCAAAAGCATAAAGTTAGATTATGTTAGGAGAGTACATTGACAATAGCTGTGTGTAATGTTTTGTCAATTCAAAGACAGGCGTCACCAAAAGCAGAAAACCAGCTAAAATGATGCACTAACCTTTGACAATCTCATTCAGATGACACTCCTAGGACATTATGTTAGACAATGCATGCATTTTTTGTTCTATCAAGTTCATATTTATATCCAAAAACAGCGTTTTACTATGGCGTTGATGTTGAGGAAATCGTTTCCCTCCAATAACCGCCAGTCAAGCAGCACAACAAATTAAATAATTACTATTCGAAAACATTGGTAAAATATTATATTGTCATTCAAAGAATTATAGATTTACATCTCTTGAACGCAACCGGATTGCCAGATTTAAAAATAACCTTACTGGGAAATCACACTTTGCAATAATCTGAGTACTGCGCCCAGAAAAATACGCTTTGCGATACAGACTAACCGCCATGTTGGAGAGATCTAAAATCGAAAATACTATGTAAATAATCCATTACCTTTGATTCTCTTCATCAGATGTCACTTCCAGGCATCCCAGGTCCATAACAAATGTAGTTTTGTTCGAAAAAGCTCATAATTTATGTCCAAAAAGCTCCGTGTTGTTAGCACATGATCTATGCCCGCCGGACTTGTCTTCATAAACGAGGGGGAAAAAAATATTTACGTTCGTTCAAACATGTCAAACGTTGTATAGCATAAATCATTAGTGCCTTTTTTAACCAGAACATGAATAATATTCAAGGCGGACGATTGCATTCTCTTTTAAAACGTATTGGAACGAGAGTACCCAACATGAACTTGCGCGCCAGAGTCTAATCGGCCACCACCGTTCCAAGGCTCTTGTTCGTTCAGTTCTCACAGTATAAGACTCAAAACACTTTCTAAAGACTGGTGACATCTAGTGGAAGCCATAGGAAGTGCTCAACAATTAATAAGCCCCTGTGTGTTTCAATGGCATAGGCTTAAAGGTAATTCAACACATCAGGTATCCACTTCCTGTCAGAATTTGTCTCAGGGTTTTTTTGACTGCCATATGAGTTCTGTTATACTTACAGACACCATTCAAACAGTTTTAGAAAATTCAGAGTGTTTTCTATCCAAACCTGAACAATAATATGCATATTCTAGCTTCTGAGTTGGTGTAGGAGGCAGTTAAAAATGGGCACATATTTTTTTCTAAATTCTCAATACTGCCCCCTAGCCCCAAGAGGTTTTAAAGGTCTTACTCACGTCGGCTACGGAGAGCGTGATCACATGGAACAGCTGATGCTGTCATGCATGCCTCAGTGTTGCTTGCCTCGAAGCGAGCATAGAAGTGATTTAGCTCGTCTGTAGGCTCGTGTCACTGGGTAGCTCGCGGCTGTGCTTCCCTTTGTAGTCTGTAATAGTTTGCAAGCCCTGCCACAAAAGACGAGCATCGGAGCCGGTGTAGTATGATTCTATCTTAGCCCTGTATTGACGCTTTGCCTGTTTAATGGTTCGTCGCAGGGCATAGCAGGATTTCTTGTAAGCTTCCGGGTTAGAGTCCCACACCTTGAAAGTGGCAGCTCTACCCTTTAGCTCAGTGCGAATGTTGCCTGTAATCCATGGCTTCTGGTTGTGGTATGTACGTACAGTCACTGTGGGGACGACGTCCTTGATGCACTTATTGATAAAGCCAGTGACTGATGTGGTGTACTCCTCAATGCCATCGGAAGAATCCCGGAACATGTTCCAGTCTGTGATAGCAAAACAGTCCTGTAGTTTAGCATTTGCTTCATCTGACCACTTTTTTATAGACCAAGTCACTGGTGCTTCCTGCTTTAATTTTTGCTTGTAAGTAGGAATCAGGAGGATAGAGTTGAGGTCGGATTTACCAAATGGAGGGCGAGGGAGAGCTTTGTACGCATCTCTGTGTGTGGAGTACAGGTGATCTAGAAATGTTTTCCCTCTGGTTGCACATTTAACATGTTGGTAGAAATTTGGCAGAACTGATTTAAGTTTCCCTGCATTAAAGTCTCCGGCCACTAGGAGCACCGCCTCTGGGTGAGTGGTTTTCTGTTTGCTTATTTCCTTATACAGCTGACTGAGTGCGGTCTTAGCACCAGCATCTGTCTGTGGTGGTAAATAAACAGCCACGAAAAGTATAGCTGAAAACTCTCTAGGCAAGTAGTGTGGCCTGCAATTTATCACAATATACTCTACTTCAGGCAAGCAAAATCTAGACTTCCTTAGATTTCGTGCGCCAGCTGTATATAAATATGCACAGACCCCCCCCCCCCCCCCCCCCCCCCGTCTTACCGGAGTGTGCTGTTCTATCTTGCCGGTGCAGCGTATATCCCGCAAGTTGAATATCCATGTCATCATTCAGCCACAATTCCGTGAAACATAGGATATTACAGTTTTTGATGTCCCGTTGGTAGGATATTCATGATCGTACCTCATCTAATTTATTGTCCAATGATTGCACGTTGGCGAGTAGTATTGATGGTAACAGCAGCTTTCCCACTCGCCTTCTCCGGGTCCTGACGAGGCATCTGGCTCTTTGTCCTCTGTACCTGCGTCACTTCCTCTTGCAAATAACGGGGATGTCGGCCCTGTTGGGTGTTTGGAGAATGTCCTGTGCATTCTCCTTGTTGTAGAAAAAATCTTCATCTAATCCGAGGTGAGCGATCGCTGTCCTGCTATCCAGAAGCTCAACATTGTTCATTAACAATAAAATCAAAGGCAGACGACAGACAGACATACAGCATAACCCATTCCACTCAGCACACACACACAGACGCACACACACACACGCAAACACAAACACACACACACAGAGACACACTCACACAGAGACACACGCACACACACATTCACACTCACACAGTTCCCAGACTCCTTTATCTGTGAAATGAATTGATTAGGAGAGGCAGAGCCTAACCCCCCAGTGCCTCTTCTATTTTCCCCTGGTCCTCCTCCCTAGGAGCGGTTTCACCTCAGGAGTTGCCAGGTCAGTCCGTGGCTGGGAAGTAGGATGCCTCAGTCTCTGAAGGGCTGTTGGCTGGGTGTTTGTTGGCTGTGGGTGTCTGGTAGTTGGCATGTATGGGTGACAGATGCCCTTGAACACCCATGGGGCACCAGAAGAGATTTTCACTGTAATCCAGTTTTCAGCCTCTGTCTCAAAGGGTTGTAGTAGGCTATATAACGTGATGGCCAGTAAGTCTGTCTGCACAAGCGATTGGCAAACGTACTGCAAATTGAGAAATCATGTTACTAAACCGAATAAATAGAAACTACACTATGAAACAAAGATAAATGACATAAAGAATGATAGTAAAAAGCTTTGGAGCACCTTCAATAACATTTTGGGAAAAGAAGGCAAATTTAGCTCCATCATTCATTGAATCAGATGGCTCATTCATCACAAAACCCACTGATATTGCCAACTACTTCAATGATTTTTTTATTGGCAAGATTAGCAAACTTAGGCATGACATGCCAGCAACAAACTCTGACACTACACATCCAAGTATATCGGACCAAATTATGAAAGACAAGAATTGTAATTTTGAATTCCGAAAAATGAGTACGGAAGAGGTGAAAAAATTATTGTTGTCTATGCATGTCAATCTCTCCCGGCTCAAAGTGGAGAGAGATTGCCTTAATCACTACTTGTATTTGTGAGCGGTATTGAGATGTTGAAAGCAAGAGCTGTCTGTTTAAACAACTAGCATACAACTCAGACACCCATGCATACCTCACAAGACATGCAACCAGAGGTCTCTTCACAGTCCCCAGAATATGGGAGGTGCACAGTACTGCATAGAGCCATGACTACATGGAACTCTATTCCACATCAGGTAACTGATGCAAGCAGTACAATCTGATTTAAAAAAACAGATAAAAATACATCTTATGGAACAGCGGGGACTGTGAAGCAACACAAACATAGGCACAAACACATGCATACACATACATGATAACATACGCACTATACACACACGTACACATGGATTTTGTGTTGTAGATATGTGGTAGTGGAGTAGGGGCCTGAGGGCATACACTTAATGTGTTGTGCCTTGGCAGCAGCTAATGGGGATCCATAGTAAATAAATACAAATATCTGAGTGTTTTGATACAACATTGTTAGTTGATGTCCAGTGAAGTCCCATTGCCATGAGTGTTTTGAGAATAAGGATTAGAATTATTCAGCAGATGGGTAAACGGTTAGCCCATGCCGTCAAACATGCAGACACTGACCTGTCATGTTTCAAAATTCACCTTTTAGCTTGTCAAACTACCCATCTGTATGACATAGACCAAATGGAACGTACTGTATAGCTCATGAGAAATACGTTGCACCAGATCCATAACTGTGATCCGCTGGAGCGGTTACCGACAGATAAACACACCTTTATAAAATCCTTATCCTCCACATGCTACACCCGTTCCGCCAGTCGCATTCTGTTAAAGGTCCCCAAAGAGCGCATATCCCAGGGTCGCTCCTCTTTTTTACTGACAGTTGTGGCTGCTTTGCGTGATGTATTGTTGTCTCTACCTTCTTGCCATTTGCGCTGTTGTCTGTGCCCAAAAATGTTTGTACGATGTTGTTTTGCTACCGTGTTGTTGTCATGTTGTGTTGCTACCATGCTGTGTTGTCATGTGTTGCTGCCTTGTTATGTGGTTGTCTTAGGTCTCTCTTTATGTAGTGTTGTGTTGTCTCTCGTGTTGTTATGTGTGTTTTGTCCTATAGGAGGCCTTTTGGTAGGCCGTCATTGTAAATAAGAATTAGTTCTTAACTGACTTGCCTAGTTAAATAAAGGTTAAATAAAAAAATTACTTTTCTTCGACGATGTGTGTTATAAAGATGCAATTGTTTTTGCATTGCTCAGTTTACTAAATTCTTTGTTGAATAATTGCCTCCTGATAACACACTGTCAAACTAAATGACACTATGAGATTACAATGCGGTTATAATTTTTGCACACAATCTCGCCCATAGTATGACTTTTTTAAATTCTGTGTTAACTGTTTGTCAGACAGTGTGTCCTGAATCAGGTTTCATAATTTGTTGTTATTTATTAGGATCCCGATTAGCCGATGCCAATGGCGACAGCTAGTCTTACATGTATTGTCTTACTTGTATTTTTTTTTACAGCTAGTCTTACTTGTATTATTCGTTGTCCGACATACAACGAAAAATACATTTACAGACAATAGACTTTACAGTTTACATTTAAAAACATTAACATGTAGTGTGTGTGTGTGTGTGTGTGTGTGTGTGTGTGTGTGTATATGTGTGTGCATCGATCAGTTACACATACATATCAGTACATACACACAAGTAGGTCACATTTGAAGTGATGACAGACAGGTGAGACAGCCCTAGATCAAGAAGGCCTTCTCCTAGGTAACATCCTGGGCTCGTATCCACAAAGCATCTCAGAAAATGTCCTTGGAATTGCCAGCTGTGAACTCAAAGCACGCTTCAAAAAAACACTGTACATGAAATGTTGCAATGGTAAAATGTGTTATATAATAACTTTTTAAAAATAAAATTCAGATGGTTGTTAAAAGCAGAATTTTGATAATATTATATTTTTAAATTTCACATATGTTATATCAACACACTCGTCATCACTCCTGTTTAACAACTCTAATTTGCTTTGGCACAGTAGGCATGAAGTCACTTGCCGATATTGTTGCATACAACATTTGAAAGGTCTATCATTTTAATTGTTTTTATATTTATTTCACCTTTATTTAACTAGGGAAGTCAGTAAATAACAAATTCTTATCTACAATGACGGCCTACTCCGGCCAAACCCTAATACCGCTGGGCCATCAGCGCACCGCACTTTGGGACTCCCAATCACGGCCAGTTGTGATACAGCCTGGAATCAAACCAGGGACTGTAGTGACACCTCTAGCACTGAGATGCAGTGCCTTAGGCCACTGTGCCACTCAGTAGCCCATAATTGACACAATCAAAGTTAATATAAGCCCTGATGCCCTCAATTACCAAACTTACAGGAGTGGCCAATTTAGGCATATTTTTTTACGTGATATTGTGCTCCAAAGTGATAACTTTAAATAATATGATGAAGGTAATTCAATAATCGAAAGAAAAACATTCATTAGCCTAGTGGCTATAAGTATTTAGACATATCATGTTAAATAGGCCTCATGGGAAATCTTTGTCAAAAGCGCAAGAGGCTACTGTTATACGTACGTCTAGATAATTTATGGACTGAGCATATAGAAATCTAAAAACAGCATTTTAAAGGGCATTTTGTCTGGTGGTAATGGGGCTACCTTGGTAAACATGTCAGAGTGGTCATAACTTCCTGTGTGGTGGTAATGGGGCTATCTTGGCAAACATGTCAGAGTGGTCATAACTTCCTGTGTGGTGTCCCATATACAACAGAAGTTTCCTGATCCTGGTGCAGAATACACAGTGTTTCTCCCTCCCCATATCGACTGATACCATTAAATTCAAATCATTAAAAAAAGACAATACATGTAAAAGTTGTGTCTAATAAAAAGTTTATGCAGAGTGCCAGGTCTCTCTCAATTCAGAGGCATCAGTATCAAGCCCGTCTGTCAGTCTGGACTTCATCTTGCAAGTCTCCATGTGTTGACCCCATACATGTTTCTATGAGCACATAAATGACATACTGTTCTATTAACAATGGCAGTTAGGATAGATAATATCTGACACAAGTCAAACTAAACCTACCTAATTCTGTTCTCTCCATCGGCGACTGTTGGTGAGCAGGCAAGAGGTGAGGTCGGTGGTGCCAGAGCCTCAGTGATGGGCATAGCAGCGTAGATCAGCACCTCATCAAAGATACTGGTTGGTCCCACACACACACACACACACACACACACCACACACACACACACACACACACACACAGCACTGATTCCATTATTAATGGTGGTTATGAGTAGCCTGGTGGAACCAACCTGATCACTGCATTCACCTCGCTATTTCACTTCAGATATCATACAACGTGAAGTTAAATAGAACGCTGAACACAGCATTCAGGCCAGCTCCACCAGGCTAGGGCATTATACTGTCAACATATGCCCTGGGCATTATATGCATCTAAGAAGTACAATATAAGCAACAAATAATGTCAGTTTACAGAAGTTATGTTTTACAATTGGGTTAACAAATGTATCAAAGTAATGAAGTGGGTCAAAGTAATGAAGTGGGTTACCTTCTGTATTTGTACAAATGATGAGCTTGTGAAAGCTGTTGCCGTTGACAGGTGAAGGTTGCTGGCCGGATACTTGCCAACATGTGGCTCACTGTTCCATTCATAGGAATGCTCACAGTGAGGGCATGTCTGCATGATGCTGATGAGAGCCCCTTTGCTAGTCTTCTCTATGCTGCATGTTCGGCTGTAAACTGGCCATCTCTCGAACAACTGCAGCAGGCAATCTTATGAGGTGGTGTAGACTGGGAGGGCCTGTTCCAGGGTGATATAATAGACAGTCAAAAGTTGCCTTTCGTTCAAAAGAAAGATTTTTTTCTAATGCACTTCACAACCAAAATGTCTCTACTTGTATCTGCTTGGCTGGGGAATTAGCCTTCTGCTTTATTAAGCCGGGTATTTCTTTAAACAACTTTTCACATAACACACATTACCTGTCATTATTGATGTATCAGTAACTCGGGTCACTATCAAAGGCCTCATTATGGCATGTCCTTTTCGTAGGAGTTGAGGGAGACTGGCAACAACAGAGGAGGTGTCACAAGGGTACATACGTCGCATGACACACTTTTATGTGTAAACAGCAAGTGCACAGTGGATTAAATGATTTTTGGATGTCGCTAAACCATTGCAATCACATTGCTGGACATGTCCTAGGTGATACCCACCTTGGCAGGTCCCAGCATCCATTAATGACCAGGGGATCCGTTTGGTACCCAACTGTGCACTTTTTTCCATGAAAAACAGGGTGAATGATTGTCATCATTCCTGAATTATAAACATAGCTGGAGAAATAATGTAATCTGGTTTGGAAGCTAATTCTTTGCTTTACAGATGTAGACTGACTGGCTCCAGATTGGATTAGATTCAGACCGGTGACGCAGTTACACTATGCAAACAACTGTGACATGTTTTTCTATGGCCCTGGGTTGGTTTGAGTTTGTTGCTGCTAGTTAGTACACTGTTGAATTAGCAAGTACCAACATAGCTGCATCCAATATTTATTTGTGCCCTAGACATGGGTTGCAACTCGGAGGCTAATGTGACTGTTTTATCTAAATTACATTAACTTAGAGGGGCAGGGAAATACAATGACATTGCTAAAGAGGCCAAATAATCAGTAGGAAGCAACTTTGCCATATTATAATGTCGTCAAATTTACTTTAGTGAAATGGCAATGTTGCCTTTACTGTAACTAGAAAAGTTCATCAAATAAGCTAGCAATGCTAATGTTAGCTAGCTAAAATACGGTGGTCCCCTCAATCTTAGTTAGCTGACTAATGTTATACTGCATCAATCCTGACAAAGAGTTTTACTACTAATTATTTGCCTTCTTTTAAAATATAATCGTTTTTACAAGCCAAATCCGAGTTGTATTGAGGTAACATTAGGTAGTAAAGTAGCTAGCTAGCTAACATCAGCTATGCTAGCGACGATAGCGATAATGATTATCAATATACATAACCAGATATACCATATTACCAGCAATCTATGGTCTAGCTACCAGTATACTCAACACCACTAGGGACCAATAAACTCCAACCACCTACTCCAAATGATAGGGTCCTTTGGCAGGGCATGCAAACCATAGTTATTGGTTATGTGTCCTGCTGAAAGCGTGCATAGTATGTTCATTCCATATAGCATTCAGTCTCAAACGGCCGTGATCCTTTGAACGCGTTGGTTGGGGGGCGATGAAACAACCGAGCCCCATTCAATGAAGGGAAGCGATGTGGGCGGAGGGGCAATTAGCACGTGGAGCTAAGTAAAAGGGGGGCAAGATTTGTTGACATAATTGCAATCCAAACCCAACCCTCATTTACTCCTTTTTAGACAAGACTGACTTTATGACAAAAATTATCCTATTTACGCTATGTAGTCAATTTTTACACCAGAATAGATGTTTCTGGCACATATCGATGCCACACAGGCCGTTTTCAAAGAGATTAAATGGTTTTCAGCAGCAGTCTCTCTTTAACAACTCAAAAGCAAATGCGTTTGGCGCAGGAACCACAGACTTGCAGCATTTTTCTATTATCAAGACACCTGGGCCAATATCCACAAAGCATCTCAGAGTAGAACATTTGTTGTAACTGCTGAGAATAGAGATATTTTACTCCTACTCTTATGGGTAAAAATAAAAGCTATGCATGAAGCCTCTTTAGCCATAAAAGTCCCACCTACTCGACAGATATTCAAATAAAATAACATGTTATTTGTCACTTGCCGAATACCGTGAAATGCTTACTTACAAGCCCTTAACCAACAATGAAGTTAAGGAAATCGAATTAAGGAAATATTTACTCAATTAAATAAATTCAAAAAGTAACACAATAATGATAGCCAGGTACCGTGTCAATGTGCGGGGGTACAGGTTAGTCAAGGAAATTTGTACATATAAACTCAGCAAAAAAAGAAACGTTTCAGGACCCTGTCTTTCAAAGATAGAGACTTTAAACACTTTTTGCCATGCTTGTTCAATGAACCATAAACAATTAATGAACATGCACATGTGGAACGGTCATTAACACGTTAACAGCTTACAGACAGTAGGCAATTAAGGTCACAGTTATGAAAACTTAGGACACAAAAGAGGCCTTTCTACTGACTCTGAAAAACATCAAGAGGGTCCCTGAGGTCCCTGCTCATCTGCGTGAACGTGCCTTAGGCATGCTGCAAGGAGGCATGAGGACTGCAGATGTGGCCAGGGCAATAAATTGCAATGTCCATACTGTGAGATGCCTAAGACAGCATTACAGGGAGACAGGGCAGACAGCTGATCGTCCTCGCAGTGGCAGACCACCTGTAACAACACCTGCACAGGATCGGTACATCTGAACATCACACCTGCGGGACAGGTACAGGATGGCAAAAACAACTGCCCGAGTTACACCAGGAACGCACAATCTCTCCGTCAGTGCTCAGACTGTCCGCAATAGGCTGAGAGAGGCTGGACTGAGGGCTTGTAGGCCTGTTGTAAGGCAGGTCCTCACCAGACATCACCGGCAACAACGTCGCCTATGGGTACAAACCCACCGTCGATGGACCAGACAGGACTGGCAAAAAGTGCTGAAGAGTCGCGGTTTTGTCTCACCAGGGGTGATGGTTGGATTCGCGTTTATCGTCGTAGGAATGAGCATTACACCGAGACCTGTACTCTGGAGCGGGATCGATTTGGAGGTGGAGGGTCTATCATGGTCTGGGGCGGTGTGTCACAGCATCATCGGACTGAGCTTGTTGTCATTGCAGGCAATTTCAACGCTGTGCGTTACAGGGAAGACAACCTCCTCCCTCATGTGGTACCCTTCCTGCAGGCTCATCCTGACATGACCCTCCAGCATGACAATGCCACCAGCCATACTGTTCATTCTGTGCATGATTATTCCATTTCTGTTAGTCACATGTCTGCGGAACTTGTCTCCGTTGTTGAATCTTGTTATGTTCAAACTAATATTTACACATGTTATGTTTGCTGAAAATAAACCAAGTTGACAGGGAGATGATGTTTCTTTATTTGCTGAGTTCAGGTAGGGGTAAAGTGACTATGCATAGATAATAAACATAAAGTAGCAGCAGTGAAAAAACAAATGGGGGGGCAATGCAAATATTCCGGGTGGCCATTTGATTAATTGTTCAGCAGTCTTATGGCTTGGGGGTATAAGTTGTTGAGGAGGAGCCTTTTGGACCTAGACTGCCATGCGGTAGCAGAGAGAACAGTCTATGACTTGAGTCTTTGACCATTTTTTTGGGCCTTCCTCTGACACCTCCAAGTATCTAGTTCCTGGATGGCAGGAAGCTTGGCCCCAGTGATGTACTGGGCTGTACACACTACCCTCTGTAGTGCCTTATGGTCGGATACCGAGCAGTTGCCATACCAGGTGGGGATGCAACCGGTCAGGATGCTCTCGATGGTGCAGCTGTAGAACTCTTTCAGGATCTGGGGACCCATGACAAATCTTTTCAGTCTCCTGAGGGGGGAAAGGCATTGTCGTGCCCTCTTCACAACTTTCTTGGTGTGTTTGGACCATGATAGCTTGTTGGTGATGTGGACACCAAGGAACTTGAAACTCTCGACCTGCTCCTCTGCGTCCCGTCGATGTAAATGGGGGAATGTTCGGCCCGCCTTTTCCTGTAGTCCATGATCATCTCCTTTGTCTTGTTCACGTTGAGGGAGAGGTTGCTGTCCTGGCACCATACTGCCAGGTTTCTAACCTCCTCCCTATAGGCTTTCATCGTTGTCAGTGATCAGGCCTACCACTGTTGTGTTGTCAGCAAACTTAATGATGGTGTTGGAGTCGTGTTTGGCCATGTAGTCGTGGGTGAACAGGGAGTACAGGAGAGGACTGAGCACGCAACCCTGAGGGTCTCCCGTGTTAAGTATCAGTGTGGCAGATTTGTTGTTGCCTACCCTTACCACCTGGGGGTGACCTTTCAGGAAGTCCAGGATCCAGTTGCAGAGGGAGGTGTTTAGTCCCAGGGTTCATTCTCACATAAGTGTTCCTTTTGTCCAGTTGGGAAAGGGCAGTGTGGAGTGCGATTGAGATTGTGTCATCTGTGGATCTGTTGGGGGGGTATGCGAATTGGAGTGGGTCTAGGGTTTCCGGGATGATGTTGTTGATGTGAGCCATGACCAGCCTTTCAAAGCACTTCATGGCTGCTGACATGTGTGCTACCGGGCGATAGTCATTTAGGCAGGTTACCTTCGCATTCTTTGGCACTTGGGACGATGGTCATCTGCTTGAAACATGTTGGTATTACATGCTCGGTCAGGGAGAGGTTGAAAATGTCAGTGAAGACACCTGCCAGTTGGTCCACACATGCTCTGAATTCACGTCCTGGTAATCCGTCTGGCCCCACGTGTTTAAAAGTCTTGCTCACATTGGCTACGGAGAGAGTGATTACACAGTCGTCTGGTGATCTCATGCATGCTTCAGTGTTGCTTGCCTCAAAGCGAGCGTAAAAGGCATTTAACCCATCTGGTAGGCTCGTGTCACTGGGCAACTCGCGGCTGGCTTTCCCTTTGTAGTCCTTCATAGTTTGCAAGCCCTGCCATATCCGACGAGTGTCAGAGCCAGTGTAGTAGGATTCAATCTTAGCCCCGTACTGATGCTTTGCCTGTTTAGTAGACCTCATGAGCTGTCCTTACCAGTTAAGAGTTACCAGCAGGTGTCTTGATAATATAAAAATGCAGTGAGTCAGTGGTTCCTGTGTAGGGTGGCCCAGCCCCGAAGTGACTCTTTACACTGTATACAAGATTCCTGTGTATTGTCTTAATAAATCAGACCTTCTGCATTATCTCTCTATTCCCCATTATGTCACACTTCTGGGTTGAAAAACAAATGATAGTCCTACTAAGCCCAAACCAGATGGGATGGCGTATTGCTGCAGAATGCTGTGGTAGCCATGCTGTTTAAGTGTGCCTTGAATTCTAAATAAATCACAGACAGTGTCACCAGCAATGCACCCCCACCTCCTCCTCCATGCTTCATGGTGGGAAATACACATGCAGAGATAATCCGTTCACTCACACCACGTTTCATAAAGACACGGCGGTTGGAACAAAAAATCTCAAATTTGTACTCCAGACCAAAGGACAAATTTCCACCAGTCTAATGTCCATTGATCGTGTTTCTTTGCCCAAGCAAGTCTCTTGGTAAGAACAACTTCTTATTGGTGTCTTTTAGTAGTGGTTTCTTTGCAGCAATTCGACCATGAAGGCCTGATTCACACAGTCTCCTCTGAACAGTTGATGTTGAGATGTGTCTGTTACTTGAACTCTGTGAAGCATTTATTTTGGCTGCAATTTCTGAGGCTGCTAACTCTAATGAACTTATTCTCTGCAGCAGAGGTAACACTGGGTCTTCCATTCCTGTGGCGGACCACATGAGAGCTAGCTTCATCATAGCACTTGATGGTTTTTGCGACTGCATTTGAAGACATTTTCAAAGTTCTTGAAATGCTCTGGATTGTCTGACCTTCATGGCTTAAAGTAATGATGGACTGTCATTTCTCTTTGCTTATTTGAGTTGTTCTTGCCAAAGTATGGAGTTGGTATTTTACCAAATAGGGCTATTGTCTGTATACCACCCCTACCTTGTCACAACACAACTGATTAACTCAAACCCATTAAAAAGGAAAGAAATTCGACAAATTAACTTAAGAAGGCACACCTGTTAATTGAAATGCATTCCAGGTGACTACCTCATGAAGCTGGTTGAGATAATGCCAAGAGTGTGCAAAGCTGTCATCAAGGCAAAGGGTGGAAAATTGAAGAATCTCAAATATAAAATATATTTTGATTTGTTTAACACTTTTTTGGACCCTACATGATTCCATAAGTGTTATTTCATAGTTTTGATGTCTTCACTATTATTCTACAATGTATAAAATAGTAAAAATAAAGAAAAACCCTTGAATGAGTAGGTGTTCTAAAACGTTTGACAGGTAGTGTATACACTGTCTTTCTCTCCACCCCAAGGGGCATGGCCTGTCAGGCTATGACTTCTCTCTCTCTCCCTTTCTGATAATGCCTAGAATAATGCCTTGTAATGCTTTGTATCTTCATGCCTTGTATGTGATTTCAGTCATTTGACAAAGTAATTAAATACACTTGTATTTACAATTTCTTGACTGTCTATTCCTGTAACTCAACTTTAGTCTCCTGGATATTTCTATATTATCTTTATGGAGTTAGATAATCATTTTAATAGGCTAATTGTATGGCCATTACTGGTCCCATGTGAGGTAGAATATCCTATAGATTAGGGCTGTCGTGGTGACCATATTACCGCCACACCGGCAGTCATGAGTCATGGCCTCAGTCAAATTCAATGTGACCGTTAGTCCCAGTAATCCCATCCAAAACTGGGCAAATTAATACCAAACTTGCTGACGGCCCTTGCTAATGGCCTGGTACTCAGCGCTCTATTGTCTCTCTAATCACTCTCTTAACACTTCATGATTGAATTTGAATAATATGAATGATGAAGACAATGGTGATGGGAGTTAGAGCTCCCATTCGCAAATGGACACAGGAAAGCCCCAGACCCAATATACATAAATAGGTTTTTAAATCCCCTTCCGAGAGTAACTAAAAGGACAACCGGTCCTATCCGAGAGAGAGAAAAGGCAGAAAAGCCAATTGTTTTTGCTACTTTATTAAACCGGAGCCATTACTGAAAGGGAGAGAGAGAGAGGGGCACAGAGCGAGCAGCTGTAGGCTTTTAGGGAGCAGAGGCCATGTGGTGTGTAAATGTGTGACGAGGCACAGGAGGCTCGGAGCACCTGAGCAGACATGGCGGGAGAGACCGCAACCACTGTTATATCACGCTAGACTAACTTCTTGCTAGTTATTTATCATCCAATCTTGTTACATAGTACCTGTCTTGACTGCATCAAACAGACAGAAGCTAGCTAAATAGGCTAATTGAAGCTAGCCATAACTTCACTGCACTTCTCACCTTCCTACAGTTAGCCTACAAATAACAACATCTATATTCAAATTAAAACGTAAATACCAGTCTATACCAGCCAGTTGACTTTTGGTCATTGAAGCCTTTCTCATTTCACTTTTAATTCTGTCATTTTAATTCCATCTAACTTGCTTCCACACAAGCAGAGCAGCAAAGCAATTGTTGCACTCTCTCTGCTGGAATGATGAGAGCCTTTTTTTGCAACTTTTTGCCAAATCATCAATATAGAGTGGCATCATGCAACTCTTATGTTTTGATTTCTAAGACATTCCCATGTTTATAGGCCTATCACAACTAAATAAATCATGGATATTATTGTGATGGTGTAGGCTATATTAAATGGATGTATACTTTTTAAAATGTAGATGTTCCAAAGGCGTGCATCAGCAGCTTGTATGTGTGGAAGCCTGGAGATGCGTATGTTTATATTAATTACTGTGAGATCAGCAGTCAGTTGCATGACAATTACCGGCTGACAAAATGTAATGACCACCACAGCCCTATATATGATTAATATTACCCCACCACACCTGTGTCACGTGCAATTGCTTTGGAGTTATTAAAATAACATTTAGATATTCCTATTGGCTTAATGTGTCCCCGCCCACTTGACCCAGTTCCATTCGAACGCGATTGTATTTCCGTTTCCGTTTTACAACTTCTGTTAACATTTACATTACATTTACATTTACATTGAAGTCATTTAGCAGACGCTCTTATCCAGAGCGACTTACAAATTGGTGCATTCACCTTATGATATGTTATGTTAACGCTGGCGAATTACCTCAGAGCTGTGGCTCGCTAATCATTAAAAAAAACGCGCATCATTAACACATCTTAACAAATAAACAAAAACAAAACATGGCTCACATTTGGGAACACACAAATGGCTTCACCAGGAGGAGGGGAAAAAAATTGTATTTTTGAAGGCCGATGTTCAGCCCAGCCAATCAAGCAGCTCTTACCACTGCTTGGGCACTTGTATCCAACAACGGATCTATAGAGACGGCTGGATGCGTTTGCATCGCTGGCCTTGGAAAGTCATGCAGCCTAAATGTTGTGGACGGTAGGCTAATAAGCAAAGTCACCTGCATTTCTATGTCTAACATTACTTAGCATAAGTACTTAGCACATTACAGCATACAAGTAGCCTACATGTGTTGTGGTGACAGTTACTGTAATCCATAGGCTAACATTATGATAGAGTTCTCAGATTATATCTATGATCAATCTCCGCATTACTTGGTCTTGTAATTGATGTTTATAGCCTATTTTCTTCGTTCCTTTTTATAGATGAAAGTGCGCAGTACTGCTTTATCTAGACACAGAATAATAAAATAGTCAGGCTTAACATAGCAGTTAGACCAAACGTTTTGTTGGATGAAAGTGTAACCGATGTGAAATGGCTAGTTAGTTAGCGGTGGTGCGCGCTAATAGCGTTTCAATCGGTGACGTCACTCGCTCTGAGACCTTGAAGAAGTTGTTCCCCTTGCTCTGCAAGGGCCGCGGCTTTTGTGGTGCAATGGGTAATGATGCTTCGTGGGGTGTCAGTTGTTGATGTGTGCAAGGGTCCCTGGTTCGAGCCCAGGTTGGGGCGAAGAGAGGGACGGAACCTACACTGTTACAAAAGCTGAATTGAGAATGTCATGATTCATTATATGTTGTTTAACATGTGTTTGTGGATCAACAAAACTGCTGTATTAATGTGGGGAATCTGTAAGTATCCTGTCAAATCTCATGTTGGTGAAGCAAGGTAGGTTTATGGAGTCCAGGTGAGTAGGGTATAAAATGTTTAAATACGTCAGCATCGTATGTATTTCTTTAGTGTTATTAGTGTCTTTCGTGTTATTTCATGGTGAGTAAGGTTTATAAAATATCCTTGTGGTTGGGGGGGCAATGCCTAAAGTACGGTAAGTATAAGTGGTCTCATCTCATTGGGAACAATAGCAAGTTAAGTTTATGATGAAGTTTATCACATAGTCCTCAGTCACACAATTGTTAATAATGGGATTTTCTCTGAATGTCTTTTTTTGTTACAAACTTTCTATCACAGGTGCAGAATGCAGTGTCCAGTGTGCTAACTGGCATAGCCTGCGCAGATGAGCAGCAACAATGGAATGCAGGGACTCGGAAGGAACCTTGAGCCACAGTGGTTAAACGGCATTGACTTCACACACCATAAGGCCAGTGACCAATATGCAGAAAAGCGTCCAGAATGTCCACTCCTGCCTCCCACTCCTGCATTCCACTCACAGGAGGAATTGAATAGGAGCCCTGAGACACCTGAATCTGCCTGTGGGGAGTCTGCTCTATAAGTGTGTTAACGCTGAACTGACAATATCACAGCCAGTAGTATCCCAGGTAAAATTGGACTGAAAGGAATATTTATTTGTGGCTGTACCATTTTAATGTAATTGAAATGATGTGTGTCTCTTTTGTTCAATGCTTTCTAAGTCCATATAATAACTTAATATAGATTCTCTACTCTTTTCCAGCCACATGGAGAGCATGTCAATTACAACTACCAGAAGTGCCTGTCCTTTTACAATGAATTCGTGAAACTTGACCAAACCCAGTTGACTGCTTTGGAACAGATCACAAAGGAGCAGAGTGCCTCACACTTGTGGCATAACTCAATGAAGCTTAGAGTTACTGCAAGCTCAACCAAGAAGGTCCCTGTCAGGGAATCCACCAACCCTGGTAAGTTTCACCAGGAGCATCTGTATCCCAGGTCCTGAGGGAATGCAGCCACATGCTACAGGAAAGATAATGAGCTGATGGCCTTCCAGCGGCTGGAAGACTGGATACTCTGTGGACCACAGAGGCACTGTTGTCAGTGTTGAAGAGCCATGGCTATCAGCAAGCCCTGACGGGAGTGCTGAACTCCAAGGAGCTGTTGGAGATCAAGTGTCCTGTCATGTGGAAGGGCTGTGAGTCTCTGGATGATGTCTTCAATGGGAAAGCCTGTGATGTGAAGGAGGTGGAGGACACACCCCAACTGCAACCACATGGGCCACGTGGCCAACTACATGCAGGTGCAAATTGGTATGTTTTGCACAGGACTGCGTCCCAGCAAGTTGTCAATCCTGTTCCCTATGATGCACAGTTCTGTGCAGAGGCTGTCCTGAGGTTGAAGGCATTCTACTCAACACACATTTATTGTTGAGGATCATCAGGCAGGCAGATTGTCACTGAGTGACAAATACATGCAGCTCTGTAGAAGTATGTAGTCATGTATTTCCTGTTTGCAGTTACAATTAACAGACTGTTTTTCTATTAAAAAGCCTGACTTAATGCATCAACAGTGACAGTATTGTGGACATTCTTTTTATGCCTTTGTTTTTTATTAATGAGTATGTAAAACAAATAATGAAGTCGTTGTTATAATGAATTGAAATGTATTTAATGTAACTTTTGACAACTTTAATTCATATTGGGAAATCGACCCTGTGAATTGCATTTGACTGGTCAGTTCATTCAGCATCTTCATGAATGATATCACCAACCAGGTTACACAGGGCAGCACAGATTCAAAGTATTTCTTCCATTTTAGATGAGAGGTTGATTGGCACTGTCTGTGAGATGATTCTAAACCGTTTGAGCCTTTGAATTGCGCGTTCCACATGAACCCTCGGGTTAGCTATCTGTCTTGTACATGTGGTGTCCTCCTCTGACAGCTGTGAACCTCCTTTTTGTGAAGGCTGGAATTGTTCATTTGACCTTCCTCTCATGTAGCAGATCATGGATTTTGAAGCCCCGATCAGCCATGACCTCATCACCTGGACAGAGGTACTCCAGGAACCCAGAATCTGATGTTATATATTTGTCGCTACATCTGCCTCCATATGCTGAGGAGATGAACATCACTAGACCACAAGGTGCAATGACCACCAGGTACTTGATAGTGTTCTGGGCGTAGTAATGGCTGAATGATCCCCCCCCCCCCTCCCCTTGCTCTTCTGTAAAGCAGTTTCTAAGCAGTCAATAATGCAGGTTATTACTGGGTAGTGGTCCTTAAAACATTGTGGCGTTGTAGCACGGATGGTCTCCCTTGGCAACAATGGAATGTACTCCCTCAGATTCTCTTTCTTCGTGTCAATCCAATACCTAATCACTCGACTGACAATACTCCGGGAAACACCAAACCTTTCTGCTAGGTACTGCTGCAGCAAGCTGAGCTACAGCTTAGTCAGTGAACATCAGGAGTTGGTCTGTCAGGTCTAACTGAAAGCCTTTGTAGAGGGATAGAAGATTTGTAGAGAGGTGCTGCTGGGCGCTGTGTCCCTGCCTCACAGGTAGTGGGCTTAACATGATCACCTGAGCTATAGTTGTGATCACTTAGAGATGGGTCTTCCCATTGGGTTTGGGCATCCTTCTCTGAAGGCATATCCATTCCTTCTGTGTTGGCCAATCCCCATTTTCAATTTGGTGAACACTTGAGCCTTTTGTGTCATCTGTTAAGAAATCAGTATAGCTTGTTAAACAAGTCAATGGACAATTAATAACAAAACCCCATACTGCATGGACGCACCTAATAATATTTAATAATCATAATAATTAAGTATATATTAAATGTGACTTTTTTTTATTGAGTTGTAGAGGAAATAAATAGTGCTATTATGAGACTGCTTAGCTACAAGAACAAGAGGGAGACAGGCAAACTGCTCAAAAGGTGCTTTCTAGAACCTTAAAGGGTTATTTGGCTGTCTCCATAGAAGAGACCTTTGAAGAACCCTTTTTGGTTCCATGTAGAACCCTTTCTACATAGGGTTCTACATAGAATAGAAGGCGATAGAAGGATTCTACCTGGAACCCAAAAGGGTTCTAGCCAGTAAATAAACCCTTTTTTTGTGGATTATCTAATGACCTAAATAATGTTATTTCAAGTTATGCCTTTGGAGCGCAACATCACATTGTAAAAAAAATTGTGCATGCCTATAAATTGGGCAATTGAAGGCATCTAGGATTTATGTTAATTTTGATTGTGTTTGATGAAAATCACAGATTGTATGCAACATTATCGCCATGTGACTTGATGTCTACTGTACTGTGCCAAAGTGATTTAGAGCTGTTAAACGGGAGTTACGAGTGGGCTGATATAACGGTAATATTGTCAAATTTCCGCTTTTAATCAATTAACAAAAATATAAATATATGCATGCCAGCATATTAGGCAATACTTAAGAGTAGTCAAAGTGATCGTGTCAGGTATTTGATAGTGTCAGAAAGAGTAGCTGCCAAGGCAGCAGCTATTCTTCCTGGGGTTTATTATGGATCCCCATCAGAAAGATTTCTGGCTCCCAGGTGTATTTTATACAGGTAACGAGCTTTAACTTCCTGACTGATGTCTCGAGATGTTGCTTAAATATCTAACTGACCTGAAACAGGGAATTTGTACTGGGATTAAATGTCAGGAATTGTGAAAAACTGAGTTTAAATGTATTTGGCTAAGGTGTATGTAAACTTCCGACTTCAACTGTAGATACTTTTCTACCTGTTTCCTCCAGCATCTTCACAAGGTCCTTTGCTGTTGTTCTGGGATTGATTTGCACTTTTCGCACCAAAATACGTTAATCTCTAGGAGACAGAGCGCGTCTCCTTCTTGAGCGGTATGATGGCTGCGTGGTCCCATGGTGCTTGTACTTGCGTACTATTGTTTGTAGAGAAGAATGTGGTACCTTCAGGAATTTGGAAATTGCCCCCAAGGATGAACCAGACTTGTGGAGGTCTTGGCTGATTTCTTTTGATTTTCCCATGATGTCAAGCACAGAGGCAGTGAGTTTGAAGGTAGGCCTTGAAATACATCCACAGGTACACCTCCAATTGACACAAATTATGTCAATTAGCCTATCAGAAGCTCTAAAGCCATGACATCATTTTCTGGAATTTTCCAAGCTCTTTAAAGGCACAGTCAACTTGTAAACTTCTGACCCACTGGAATTGTGATACAGTGAATTATAAGTGAAATAATCTGTCTGTAAACAATTGTTGGAAAAATTACTTGTGCCATGTACAAAATAGATGTTCTGACCGACTTGCAAAACTATAGTTTGTTAACTAGAAATTTGTGGAGTGGTTGAAAAAGGAGTTTTAATGACCCCAACCTAAGTGTATGTAAACTTCCGACTTCAACTGTACCTGATGTGGAATAGAATTCCATGTAGTCATGGCTCTATGTACTGTGGTACTGTTTGCCTCCAATAGTCTGTTCTGGACTTGGGGACTCTGAAGAGACCTCTGGTGTCATGTCTTGTGGGGTATGCATGGGTGTCCGAGCTGTTTGCAAGTATTTAGAACAGACAGCTCTGTACATTCAGCTTGTCAACACCTCTTACAAAAACAAGTAGTGATGAAGTCAATCTTTCTTCCACTTTGAGCCATGAGAGATTGACATGCATGTCATTAATGTTATCTCTCCGTGTACTTTTAATTAAGGGCCGGTCGTGGTGCCCTGTTCTGAGCCAACTGCAATTTTCCCAAGTTCCTCTTTCTGGCACCTGACCACACTGTAGGACCTGCCTTGTCGATAGTGAGTAGTGCTTTATTATGGACAGACTTCTCCCCATTTTAGCTACTGTTGTATCAATATGTTTTGACTATGACAGTTTACAATCCAGGGTTACACCAAGCAGTTTAGTCACCTCAACTTGCTCAATATCCACATTATTCATTATGAGATGTAGTTGAGGTTTAGGGTTTAAGGTGAAAATGATATCAAAAGTTTAACCATTGCAACATTATATACAGTCACATTCACTGTGGTTGTCTGAAGCATGCTATCGAGTTCACATCTGGCGACGCCTCATTGCGATTGGCTATTTCCCATAATTTGCCCATAACTCCTGGCTCAGAGTTTGTCTGTATCTTAACATCCTCCTAAAACATACTCTGAGCTGGGAGTTTTTGTTGTTGTCTTAAAACAGATTTTAAGGATTCCTATGACCTTTTATGAGTTGCTTTGTGGATACGGGCCCTGCTGGTAACTCAAAGCTCACTCACAGCTCATGAGGTCTCCTAAATATCTGTCGACTAGTTGGGACTTTTATGGCTAAAGAGGCTTCATGCATAGCTTTTCTTTTTTTACCCCATAACAGTAAGAGTAAAATATCTCTGTTCTCAGCACTCTGAGACGCTTTGTGGATTCGGGCCCAGATCTCTCAACAGCCATTGCTTTCTACATTTTACTCCATATTCAGCTACTCAAGCCATTTTCTCCCTTACGTGCGTAGAAAATGGACACTCCATCGAAAGAGCAGCCAGTGAATCATGACATCTAGAGAGGAATCAGCCTTGAGGGTAGGATCTTCAGGAAGCTGCGGATAAAATTAGGTCTATGGCAAAACTATTTATAGACACCTGTATCTACAACACAGTATGGGTGAGATTTTCACAGTGCAAAAGAAGTGGGCAAAGTGCAGAAATGACCATAACCTAATTCAATTTGGCAGCATGGTTTAATTTAATTATACAGAGCCTATTTTCCAAGTCTTTGTCACTTCCTGCACTCCTATCAAATATTTAACTGTACAACATGAATTTTATATTACGTAAGAAGTTGAAATGTAATAAAGTTGAGCCAATAAGAGGAGGATGTGCATATATATATATATATATATATATATATATATATATATATATATATATATATTCCATTAGGAAATGGCACATCATGACATGAACAGAAAAACTATATTTAAGAATGAGTAGGTCAGGAATACCTGCTGGGTTTCTGATGGACTTAAATGGAACAAAAAATGTAAAAATTATTACTTTGGAAACGTGCTTTGAGAAATAACACTTTGGATATGACTGTGAACATTTCCTTTTATCTAAAATCACGTTTGAAAAAAAATTCTACAGGGAATGCCCGTCTTCACTTCAGCTACTCACGCTGTGAGAGGATTGCAGTCATCAGAGACTGAACAACTGACCAATAATTTTAGGGATGTAACTGACACATCATTTTAGGGATGTAATTGACCCATCATTTTGGGGATGTAACTGACCCATCATTTTGGGGATGTAACTGACCCATCATTTTAGGGATGTAACTGACCCATCATTTTAGGGATGTAACTGACCCATCATTTTAGGGATGTAACTGACCCATCATTTTAGGGATGCAACTGACCCATCATTTTAGGGATGTAACTGACCCATCATTTTAGGGATGTAACTGACCCATCATTTTGGGGATGTAACTGACCCATCATTTTGGGGATGTAACTGACCCATCATTTTGGGGATGTAACTGACCCATCATTTTGGGGATGTAACTGACCCATCATTTTAGGGATGTAACTGACCCATCATTTTAGGGATGTAATTGACCCATCATTTTGGGGATGTAACTGACCCATCATTTTGGAGATGTAACTGACCCATCATTTTGGGGATGTAACTGACCCATCATTTTAGGGATGTAACTGACCCATCATTTTAGGGATGTAACTGACCCATCATTTTGGGGATGTAACTGACCCATCATTTTGGGGATGTAACTGACCCATCATTTTGGGGATGTAACTGACCCATCATTTTGGGGCTGTAACTGACCCATCATTTTGGGGATGTAACTGACCCATCATTTTGGGGATGTAACTGACCCATCATTTTAGGGATGTAACTGACCCATCATTTTAGGGATGTAACTGACCCATCATTTTGGGGATGTAACTGACCCATCATTTTGGGGATGTAACTGACCCATCATTTTGGGGATGTAACTGACCCATCATTTTGGGGATGTAACTGACCCATCATTTTAGGGATGTAACTGACCCATCATTTTGGGGATGTAACTGACCCATCATTTTGGACAGGACACATCTGGGACACATTTCACTGCCAGGGTTAAATGGAACCCCTTTGGCTATTTAGCTATATATCTTTTTGCCATATAGAATTTTGCTATATTGTATATTTAACTACATATATGGATCATTACTACCCCATAGTCCTTGGGCCTACACCTCCCCTTTGTGTTGGTTGAGTATTGATCCACCAGTGCATCCTTCCATCTCTAGATCTTCCACTAAATCTCCATGGCTGGACTTAAAACGTTGTGTGTGTCTTAACGTACAAATGAAAAGTGCTTACATACCAACATTTTCTAAAGTTTTTTTTTGCTCCTCATTGGCAGACACTGTCATTTCCAATAATTGCAGACAATAGCAAGATTCTCCCTTCATTTGCAAGGTAATTTGATGTTGGTGAAGGAAACACTATCAAGTTAGCGCCTTTCTCTAACTTGCTTTGCTCATCCATGTTGTGTCTTGTGCAGATGCTTGTCCATTTGAAAGAAGCTCATTGAGACCTCACAGACAACAACAACAAAGAAAACACAGGAAAAAATTATTACACTGCCTTTATACTCAGCTATGAGTATAGCTGAGTATAAAGGCAGTGTAATATTGCCTTGAAAATCAAGTCGATAAGGAATTAGCATGCAAATGGCTACAGCACACTGGATGAAAGCGAGATGCTGTTTACAACGGTTTGATCAAAAGCCAGTTGAGCAGTGAAAGTAATTCATGTAGAAATGGGTACATGTCAAGGTAATCAGGGCAAAGTACAAAAGCTGAACCATTATGAGAGAGATTATCACAGCTGCAAAAGGCTAACACAACATAAACTATACTCGTCTCTCTTAAAGGTGCAATCTACAGGCATCGCTCCACCATTTCCTGGTTGCTAAAATGCTAATAGTTCGCCTTATTTCAGTTTATGTGACAAAACAAGCAGTGTAGAAAATTCTTGTTCCATCTAAACCGCTGTGAAATATCGTTTCAATAACCAAACATATTGTATGTGAAGCTGGTGTACAGTACAAAACCGAAAGTAAAAGATGCAAAAATGACATTTTAAGAACAGGAAGCATAGAAATAGCTCACATAGAACTGATCTACCATTTCTTAGACTTGCATTTAACATGAATGACAGATCTATAAGTCATCTATAAGTCATTTGGTCAGGTTGCTTCAAAAGTTACATATTGTAGCTTTAATTGAAATGAACACAATGGATTTCACTCCAATGAAATTCATTTATAGTTGTTTCCGATAAAGATTTGGACTGATTTTCAATTCAATATACCAATACTCCCTCTGTACTGGTCTTGGCCAGCACAGTGAGCATATGGACAAAGCAAATGAAATAACAATATCATCTGTACTCTTGCTCTGTGTTGCGTATTCACATGAAAGTACCACAACAAAAGTCAATTCTCAAACCAAACACACTTCCTCTGAGAAGGGAATGCTTTTACAAGGATTAACCTGATACATCACAGCTTAAAGTGAAACAATTTCACCTATTGTTCCCTTATTAAAGTGTTCACCTAATCCACCATTGCTCTGAAAAAGTATGAAGCAAAATAGAAAATCAAAGCTGTTTCTGTGTTTGTGTGTCCTTGGGAAAAATAATCCCTTTGTGACTTGGTAGGTGAGAGATGAACCTTCTACTCACGAGTTCCTAATGATTTTTTATTATGTGGTTTCTCTGCTGCCTTGACCAGGGTTAAGTCAGTAAGTAAGTACGCCCGTTTAAGACAGAGCATGAGGGGGAAACTTAATGACAATCCCACTACCTTAACTAGGAGTATATTGCATATAAGACCCAATACATCACAGGAGGTTGGGGGCACCTTAATTGGGGAGGACGGGCTTGTGGTAATGGCTGAAGCAGAATGAGTGGAATGGTATCAAATGCATCAAGCATATGGTTTCTATGGTTTCCATGTGTTTGATCCCATTCCATTAGCGCCATTCCAGCTATTATTGTGAGCCGTCCTCACCTCAGCAGCCTCCTGTGCACTACATGTAAATGAATTATATGATTCTGTAAATAATTGCATTAATGTAAAAGGTATAGAGGATGTTACAGTGACCATATTACCGCCACACCGACAGTCACAAGTCATGACCGCAGTCAAATTTCACGTGACAGTTGAGTTACGGTAACTGGGCTTCTCAAAACTGAGCCCTGATGTTAAAAGAGGATCCCAGCTTTCTCGTGCTGCTATATTTATTGCAAAATTCTTAAAATCAAGCACATTAATCTGCTTTAAAACCAGTGTAGCCTAAACAGGCATATTAAAAACGTAACCACACGTAACCTCCATAAACTATTGGAGTGCAAGCTACGGATGACATGTTTTTTGTGTGGGCCATTCGTATTATTTAGTAGGCTATATATAAAGACCAGATTAAATTGAGAATAGTCTAATGGGTTAGAATATGATCAAGTGCTTGTCATATTGTGAATGAGAGACTGATGAAGTGTGTTCACCCTGCGCAAGAAACAGAGCAGAGCACATGGCTTTCATGCAACTTTTTTCAAATCATCGTTAGAGTTGTATCATGCAGCCTTAGAACGTATTAGAAATATTAACATATAGCCCAACATTTGTATCAGAACTAAAGTAACATAAATAACTAAAAATGAAGCATATAGGAGGACCTGTTTCTTTGTTAACCGCTCAACACAGAATAGCCGCATTTGTGCACTCCCTGAAATCGTTTGGGAAAAATATCCATTCTATTTTATTCAGCGATGTTCAATTGTATTCTTCTTACTATAAAAGAATGTAATATATAATTATAAGTACATCTTGTCTGCTAAATTAACTATTGTAGCCCACAGTCATATGACATAGCCTGATCAAGGTCTAACATATAGACGACTCAGAATATGCTTTGTTCTGAAATAGGCTACATTGTCTTCATATCATAATGTTTCTTTAGATCTGCCTAAAATAAATAATGGATTGATTGTGATTGTGTAGGCTATATTACATGGAGGTTATTCCACAGGTCCGTATCAGTGGCTTGTAGGCTATATTACATGGAGGTTATTCCACAGGTCTGTATCAGTGGCTTGTAGGCTATATTACATGGAGATTATTACACAGGTCTGTATCAGTGGCTTGTAGGCTATATTACATGGAGATTATTCCACAGGTCCGTATCAGTGGCTTGAAGGCTATATTACATGGAGATTATTCCACAGGTCTGTATCAGTGGCTTGTAGGCTATATTACATGGAGATTATTCCACAGGTCTGTATCAGTGGCTTGTAGGCTATATTACATGGAGATTATTCCACAGGTCCGTATCAGTGGCTTGTAGGCTATGCGTGGAAGGCCGGAGATGCTAAACGTGTTCATATTACAGTTTTTCCCAATTGTTTACACACTAAAATTGGAACTTGAAACGCAATCACTGAAACTCATGTACTAAATCCCTAAACCAAGGCTGCAAAATTGCAAGCACAATTCCTGCTTTACACTTTTTTCAAAACACTACACACAGTTCTCTACATTAGGCACAACTTTCCAAATGAACAACTCTTTAGTCCCTTTGGAAAGCAACGCCGATCACAATGCCAAGCTCTATACACTAATTGGCAACACCCACTCCTTACAGGTGTAAACACTAGTTGCTGAATTATTCACTGAGAAATCAGAGCTTTAGCCTTATAAAAGGCCACAGATGAGCTCCCCTGTTTTGGAGGAAAACCGAAGTCAATGGTGAAGCAAGAGCTAGAGGTGAAGGAGTGAGAGTAAGAGGAGGAAGAGGAGGACGAGAACGAGGAAGGACAGTTGTCTCAGATGAGATCAGGTCCACATTGGTTGACCATGTGCTCAACCATGGGTTGAGTATGAGGGAGGCTGGGCAGAGAGTTCAGCCCAACCTGAGCCGCTACACGGTTGCATCTATCATCCGTACATTCAGAAATGACAGCCGGTAAGTTACCTACCATCTACACTATGCTCTTTGGCCAAAGTTACAGTAATGTCATTCATATTGAAAGAAAATAGATTATTTTAGCTTACTGTAACCAACCAATCATATCATATTTGTGGATCTTCTGCAGAACTGAGAGACGGCCAGGCCGTCGTTGGTTGGTTGGTAGACTGATCTATTTATAGAAGTGTTTAGTGTTGAGCACATCAGTGTGTTGGTTGGTTGGTAAACAGATCTATTCATAGTAGTGTTTTGTGTTGAGCACATCAGTGTGTTGGTTGGTAAACAGATCTATTCATAGTAGTGTTTTGTGTTGAGCACATCAGTGTGTTGGTTGGTTGGTAAACAGATCTATTCATAGTAGTGTTTAGTGTTGAGCACATCAGTGTGTTGGTTGGTAAACAGATCTATTCATAGTAGTGTTTTGTGTTGAGCACATCAGTGTGTTGGTTGGTAAACAGATCTATTTATAGTAGTGTTTTGTGTTGAGCACATCAGTGTGTTGGTTGGTTGGTAAACAGATCTATTCATAGTAGTGTTTTGTGTTGAGCACATCAGTGTGTTGGTTGGTTGGTAAACAGATCTATTCATAGTAGTGTTTTGTGTTGAGCACATCAGTGTGTTGGTTGGTAAACAGATCTATTCATAGTAGTGTTTTGTGTTGAGCACATCAGTGTGTTGGTTGGTAAACAGATCTATTCATAGTAGTGTTTAGTGTTGAGCACATCAGTGTGTTGGTTGGTTGGTAAACAGATCTATTCATAGTAGTGTTTTGTGTTGAGCACATCAGTGTGTTGGTTGGTAAACAGATCTATTCATAGTAGTGTTTAGTGTTGAGCACATCAGTGTGTTGGTTGGTAAACAGATCTATTCATAGTAGTGTTTTGTGTTGAGCACATCAGTGTGTTGGTTGGTTGGTAAACAGATCTATTCATAGTAGTGTTTAGTGTTGAGCACATCAGTGTGTTGGTTGGTAAACAGATCTATTCATAGTAGTGTTTAGTGTTGAGCACATCAGTGTGTTGGTTGGTAAACAGATCTATTCATAGTAGTGTTTAGTGTTGAGCACATCAGTGTGTTGGTTGGTAAACAGATCTATTCATAGTAGTGTTTTGTGTTGAGCACATCAGTGTGTTGGTTGGTAAACAGATCTATTCATAGTAGTGTTTAGTGTTGAGCACATCAGTGTGTTGGTTGGTTGGTAAACAGATCTATTCATAGTAGTGTTTTGTGTTGAGCACATCAGTGTGTTGGTTGGTAAACAGATCTATTCATAGTAGTGTTTTGTGTTGAGCACATCAGTGTGTTGGTTGGTTGGTAAACAGATCTATTCATAGTAGTGTTTTGTGTTGAGCACATCAGTGTGTTGGTTGGTAAACAGATCTATTTATAGTAGTGTTTTGTGTTGAGTCACATCAGTGTGTTGGTTGGTTGGTAAACAGATCTATTCATAGTAGTGTTTTGTGTTGAGCACATCAGTGTGTTGGTTGGTTGGTAAACAGATCTATTCATAGTAGTGTTTTGTGTTGAGCACATCAGTGTGTTGGTTGGTTGGTAAACAGATCTATTCATAGTAGTGTTTAGTGTTGAGCACATCAGTGTGTTGGTTGGTAAACAGATCTATTCATAGTAGTGTTTTGTGTTGAGCACATCAGTGTGTTGGTTGGTTGGTAAACAGATCTATTCATAGTAGTGTTTTGTGTTGAGCACATCAGTGTGTTGGTTGGTAAACAGATCTATTCATAGTAGTGTTTTGTGTTGAGCACATCAGTGTGTTGGTTGGTAAACAGATCTATTTATAGTAGTGTTTTGTGTTGAGCACATCAGTGTGTTGGTTGGTTGGTAAACAGATCTATTCATAGTAGTGTTTAGTGTTGAGCACATCAGTGTGTTGGTTGGTAAACAGATCTATTCATAGTAGTGTTTTGTGTTGAGCACATCAGTGTGTTGGTTGGTAAACAGATCTATTTATAGTAGTGTTTTGTGTTGAGCACATCAGTGTGTTGGTTGGTTGGTAAACAGATCTATTCATAGTAGTGTTTAGTGTTGAGCACATCAGTGTGTTGGTTGGTAAACAGATCTATTCATAGTAGTGTTTTGTGTTGAGCACATCAGTGTGTTGGTTGGTTGGTAAACAGATCTATTCATAGTAGTGTTTTGTGTTGAGCACATCAGTGTGTTGGTTGGTAAACAGATCTATTTATAGTAGTGTTTAGTGTTGAGCACATCAGTGTGTTGGTTGGTTGGTAAACAGATCTATTCATAGTAGTGTTTAGTGTTGAGCACATCAGTGTGTTGGTTGGTAAACAGATCTATTCATAGTAGTGTTTAGTGTTGAGCACATCAGTGTGTTGGTTGGTTGGTAAACAGATCTATTCATAGTAGTGTTTTGTGTTGAGCACATCAGTGTGTTGGTTGGTAAACAGATCTATTCATAGTAGTGTTTTGTGTTGAGCACATCAGTGTGTTGGTTGGTTGGTAAACAGATCTATTCATAGTAGTGTTTTGTGTTGAGCACATCAGTGTGTTGGTTGGTAAACAGATCTATTCATAGTAGTGTTTAGTGTTGAGCACATCAGTGTGTTGGTTGGTTGGTAAACAGATCTATTCATAGTAGTGTTTAGTGTTGAGCACATCAGTGTGTTGGTTGGTTGGTAAACAGATCTATTCATAGTAGTGTTTTGTGTTGAGCACATCAGTGTGTTGGTTGGTAAACAGATCTATTCATAGTAGTGTTTAGTGTTGAGCACATCAGTGTGTTGGTTGGTTGGTAAACAGATCTATTCATAGTAGTGTTTAGTGTTGATCACATCAGTGTGTTGGTTGGTAAACAGATCTATTCATAGTAGTGTTTTGTGTTGAGCACATCAGTGTGTTGGTTGGTTGGTAAACAGATCTATTCATAGTAGTGTTTAGTGTTGAGCACATCAGTGTGTTGGTTGGTAAACAGATCTATTCATAGTAGTGTTTATGTGTTGAGCACATCAGTGTGTTGGTTGGTTGGTAAACAGATCTATTCATAGTAGTGTTTTGTGTTGAGCACATCAGTGTGTTGGTTGGTAAACAGATCTATTCATAGTAGTGTTTTGTGTTGAGCACATCAGTGTGTTGGTTGGTTGGTAAACAGATCTATTCATAGTAGTGTTTAGTGTTGAGCACATCAGTGTGTTGGTTGGTAAACAGATCTATTCATAGTAGTGTTTTGTGTTGAGCACATCAGTGTGTTGGTTGGTTGGTAAACAGATCTATTCATAGTAGTGTTTAGTGTTGATCACATCAGTGTGTTGGTTGGTAAACAGATCTATTCATAGTAGTGTTTTGTGTTGAGCACATCAGTGTGTTGGTTGGTTGGTAAACAGATCTATTCATAGTAGTGTTTTGTGTTGAGCACATCAGTGTGTTGGTTGGTAAACAGATCTATTCATAGTAGTGTTTAGTGTTGAGCACATCAGTGTGTTGGTTGGTTGGTAAACAGATCTATTCATAGTAGTGTTTAGTGTTGAGCACATCAGTGTGTTGGTTGGTAAACAGATCTATTCATAGTAGTGTTTTGTGTTGAGCACATCAGTGTGTTGGTTGGTAAACAGATCTATTCATAGTAGTGTTTTGTGTTGAGCACATCAGTGTGTTGGTTGGTAAACAGATCTATTCATAGTAGTGTTTAGTGTTGAGCACATCAGTGTGTTGGTTGGTTGGTAAACAGATCTATTCATAGTAGTGTTTTGTGTTGAGTCACATCAGTGTGTTGGTTGGTTGGTAAACAGATCTATTCATAGTAGTGTTTTGTGTTGAGCACATCAGTGTGTTGGTTGGTAAACAGATCTATTCATAGTAGTGTTTTGTGTTGAGCACATCAGTGTGTTGGTTGGTTGGTAAACAGATCTATTCATAGTAGTGTTTTGTGTTGAGCACATCAGTGTGTTGGTTGGTTGGTAAACAGATCTATTCATAGTAGTGTTTAGTGTTGAGCACATCAGTGTGTTGGTTGGTAAACAGATCTATTCATAGTAGTGTTTTGTGTTGAGCACATCAGTGTGTTGGTTGGTAAACAGATCTATTCATAGTAGTGTTTAGTGTTGAGCACATCAGTGTGTTGGTTGGTTGGTAAACAGATCTATTCATAGTAGTGTTTTGTGTTGAGCACATCAGTGTGTTGGTTGGTTGGTAAACAGATCTATTCATAGTAGTGTTTTGTGTTGAGCACATCAGTGTGTTGGTTGGTAAACAGATCTATTCATAGTAGTGTTTAGTGTTGAGCACATCAGTGTGTTGGTTGGTTGGTAAACAGATCTATTCATAGTAGTGTTTAGTGTTGAGCACATCAGTGTGTTGGTTGGTAAACAGATCTATTCATAGTAGTGTTTTGTGTTGAGCACATCAGTGTGTTGGTTGGTAAACAGATCTATTCATAGTAGTGTTTTGTGTTGAGCACATCAGTGTGTTGGTTGGTTGGTAAACAGATCTATTCATAGTAGTGTTTAGTGTTGAGCACATCAGTGTGTTGGTTGGTTGGTAAACAGATCTATTCATAGTAGTGTTTTGTGTTGAGCACATCAGTGTGTTGGTTGGTTGGTAAACAGATCTATTCATAGTAGTGTTTAGTGTTGAGCACATCAGTGTGTTGGTTGGTAAACAGATCTATTCATAGTAGTGTTTTGTGTTGAGCACATCAGTGTGTTGGTTGGTAAACAGATCTATTCATAGTAGTGTTTTGTGTTGAGCACATCAGTGTGTTGGTTGGTTGGTAAACAGATCTATTCATAGTAGTGTTTAGTGTTGAGCACATCAGTGTGTTGGTTGGTAAACAGATCTATTCATAGTAGTGTTTTGTGTTGAGCACATCAGTGTGTTGGTTGGTAAACAGATCTATTCATAGTAGTGTTTAGTGTTGAGCACATCAGTGTGTTGGTTGGTTGGTAAACAGATCTATTCATAGTAGTGTTTTGTGTTGAGCACATCAGTGTGTTGGTTGGTTGGTAAACAGATCTATTCATAGTAGTGTTTTGTGTTGAGCACATCAGTGTGTTGGTTGGTAAACAGTTCTTTTCATATGATGCGTGTGTCATTTTTTGATACAAAAAAAAACATTTTGGAAAGACAGTTTTGAATGCAGTGTTTGCTTTTGCTAGAGATTTGTAGAGTTTTGTGTTTTGTGTTTAGAGTTTTGGGAAAATGGGCCAAAGATTCAGCAAACGTGTGGAAAACCGTAATGAACAGTCAATTTCAGTGAGACTGGCAGTTATTTACATGACAATCACAGGCTGAAAAAAATGTCATGACCCCCCAGAGCCCTAATAGGGTACATTTCAACAAAAAAATTGTTTCTGTTTTTGACTTAGCTGTGTTGACCTTAATGAAATAGGACCAGCAGGACAGGGTGAGAATACATAGAGGTCAAGATCTAGGACCTCAGTATTGCAACCATTGCCCTTGTTCATCATGTGGACATTAATTAGTGTAGATTAACAATAGGCCAGGTCTCTTGAAAAATAGCTTGTTTGACCTTAATTGGACAACACTGGTTAGATACAAATAAAAAAAATGTAATTAAAGAGTATACAGTGGGAGTGCTAAGTACAGAGGAATACTAGCAGCTTGTTGTGTGAGATCACATAGAGGTCATGGATCTCTTCCTATCCTAGTCACACACACATGTTTAAGTGTGTGCTTGTGTAGCCTGTCCATGCTCTTGGGTTGAGAGGTCAAATGTAGACATTTAAAGTGTACATTTTTGGGGGGACAGTTGTTTTCTACTCCTGCTTGTGTTTGCAGTAAAAGAGCTTAATATTTAATGGGGAGGTGGGGTGGGGGGGGGCGACAAGGAGCCATCTGGGGTCTGTCTGTGTTTGTGTGTGTGTGTGTGTGTGTGTGTGTGTGTGTGTGTGTGTGTGTGTGTGTGTGTGTGTGCACGCCCGCGCGATGACTGGAATCGGTTATGCTGTAAGTCTGTCATCTGCCTTTGATTTGATTGTTAAGGAACTTGGCTGAACAATGTAGCTGTTGAATATTATACATCAAAGAGTAACTAGGGAATTATGTGTCTTTTCTTTCCCAGCGATCACAATAACAATGTGTTCCCTGGGAATCTAAGATGTGGTAAATATGAAATATGAGATCTGATCTGATTTGATATGAGAATGTTTCATATAATGGATTCAGCTTGTATGTAAAAGTCATCAGACATAGAGCATAGTGTTATGAAACCTCTACTATTGATAGATATTGATATGACCAAAAGTATGTGGACACCTGCTTGTCAAATATCTCATTCTAAAATCATGGGAAGGCTTTCCACTGGATGTTGGAATATTATGCGGGGACTTGCTTCCATTCAGCCACAAGAACATTAGTGAGGTTGGGCGCTGATGTTGGGCAATTAGGCCTGGCTTTGTGTGTGCTGTGTGTGTGTGTGTGCGTGTGCGTGTGCGTGTGCGTGCTGTTGACGACCTATATACAGTTGACAACCATGTGGAGTGCAGTAAATCATTGTGCATGTCCTCACATCCATATACACACACACACACACACACACACACACCACACACACACACACACACACACACACACACACACACACACACACACACACACACACACACACACACACACAGAGTCAAAATGTGTTCTTTCAAGTCAAAAGCCACAGCTTATGTTCTGTTGTGCTGTCTTCCTGGATCATGTAGTTTGACATATATGATTGAACCTTGAAAGAGGGCGCTGTTACTCCCGTTGATGGTCCAAAGGTATTTACGTAATTTGCCGAGGTTTTAATGGATGGAGTATATTAACATTGAATGAAGACTTCAGTAGTGGTATTACTGAGGTGATTGAATAAGCAAATACTTAGTAGACTAATAATAGTAAAGATACTTCACACTTCAGAAAGACAATAGAGTAGCACAGTATGAGTCATAATACCCATAAAACCTAGCGGTCAAACAGGGAAATGGTTCCAATTTGTTTTTCCACCATTCTACCATTTTTCCCATAGGGGATTTTAGAAACACTTAAAATAATGGCTTTGTTTTGTGTAGGCTTACCCTGGTGTGACATTTTGATAACCGTGTAAATCTCGGGGTGGGGGGGGCTCTATGTCTGATATGTGGCAGTATTGAAAAAAGAGAACTGATTTCATCCATTCTGGTGCTTGAGATTACTTTGTCAAAAGATCACTCGACCGGTACCTGTATACATTCATGTCATCTTGAGTGAGTGCTCTCTTCTGTTCCTCATTAGTATTGTGTGTGGATAAACATGTGGTAGAGAGGTGTGTGTGTGTGTGTGTGTGTGTGTGTGTGTGTGTGTGTGTGTGTGTGTGTGTGTGTGTGTGTGTGTGTGTGTGTGTGTGTGTGTGTGTGTGTGCGTTGTGTGTGTGTGTGTGTGTGTGTGTGTGTGTGTGTGTGTGTGTGTGCGTGTGTGTGTGCGTATGTGTCCGTGCGTGCGTGTTTGGTGGGAGGACCCCAGGTAAATTAATTTCTGTCAAAAAAATATGGTCTTTTAAATGTTATGTTATTATCACTATCACATTTTGATCCTGAACTACTGATATGGCCTTTAACCTTTTCAGTCTTCTGACATGTTCCTCTGATGTGATTTGTATGATGCCTCAGGGGAAATGTGTCAGACACTAAACATAAAGGACTACAGTGTCAATCAGACTGAAAGACATATGACAAAACAAGAACAGACTAGTCGAAAAATGATCACTTCTCCTTAGTAATACTTTAGGGATCAAAGAACATAACATAATCCGGCAAACTAATCTACATGTCAACTACACGTCAACTGGTAATTGTATGGGTGGCTAAGCATGACAAATGGTCATCAATGACAAAGAAACAATTACATGTTCTGATGTCCTTCGTCATCAATGGTTTAAAGGACAATAACGAGGTCATAGCTTCTGACAAGGGTCTACTCTGATCTTTTTCCCACTAATTGGTCTCTTGACCAATCACATCAGATCTTTTCATATTGGATCTTTTTCAGAGCTGATCTGATTGGACAAAATACCAATTAGTCCAAAAAATATTAGAATTGGGCTGTCTGTGTAGTTGCAGGTACATATTTAGAACATTTAAATCTGAAGGTTTAATTTCAATCTGTGGTAAATAACACCAGAGCTGTTGTATTCTCCATGCAGCCTCAGCTGGAAGTGTCCATTGTAATCATCCTCTGATCCAGGGTTAGCCTCACACACACACACACACACACACACACACACACACACACACACACACACACACACACACACACACACACACACACACACACACACACACACACACACACACACACACAAAAAAAGTGTCCAAAACATAATGGGACCTTTACTGTATTAACAACAGCAGTTACAATGGCGTGTATTAGTTATGTTAGTAAATAGCCATGTTTTGGTACAGATTTGCAGCACACACACACACACACACACACACACACACACACACACACACACACACACACACACACACACACACACACACACACACACGCATACACAGAGAGAGAGAGAGCGACAGGGAAATGAGACAACTCAGTGTTTTCTCATTCTCTTATCAGCACCAAAGAGCCAAAATGACTCTTTAATTGAGGTGAAATGAAGATCAAACCACACTAAAGCAGGATCTGATTATCCCTAATTTGAGACATTTCTTCAGGGAGAGCCCATGTAGGAAGACATGCAGGAAGACATGTGTGGATGGTGTAATGCAGGAAGACATGCAGGAAGACATGTGGATGGTGTAATGCAGGAAGACAACATGTTTGGATCGTGAAATGCAGGAAGGGTCTCCTCTAGTAAGGAACAGCAGTTGTTTACAGATGAAGCCAATATCTAAGACCAGACACATGTTTCTGAAGCCTCCTGTTAATGTACCATACGTGATTCTAATTGCTAACAATCCACTTGAGGGATCCTAATAAAGAAAGTTGTATTCCAACAGGGTATTACGAACAACTTCCTTTCAATGTGGATGGACCGCACAGGCAGGATGCTAATCCAACACGTGTTTTTCCATAGAACTGGGATACATGTATTCATACAAGGCATGACAGAATTCCGTCGGATCACTGAGAAAAAGCCTCTGGATGAAAGTCAGTTTTTGATTTGAGATTTGTTTGTCGTTGGTTGCCAGATTTTCAATTATTGGGCTGCCAAGCTTTTAATCAATCTGAGGGTTAATCAAATCAAATCAAAGTGGGGTAGAATAGAGAGCTATGCTTCTTTGTGCCTTTGTTCTTTTCTCTACTCAGGGTGAAAAGAGGGCCATGCAGTCTGACTTCTGGGGCTTCCTGTCACTCAGGGTGAACAGAGGGCCATGCAGTCTGACTTCTGGGGCTTCCTGTCACTCAGGGTGAACAGAGGGCCATGCAGTCTGACTTCTGGGGCTTCCTGTCACTCAGGGTGAAAAGAGGGCCATGCAGTCTGACTTCTGGGGCATCCTGTCAGAGATGACACAAGAGTTGTGTCCCAATCCCCTTGAGTGTCTTCCTTTTTCCTTGTCTCCTTTCCTATATTACTGTCACCTGTCAGGTCCTTTCCTAGCAATGCTTGTTTCACAAGACAGGCAAGGGAAATAACTTAGTGTATAGGCAGAATAAATCACTTTTTCAGTATTCTATTGGCAATGGATGAACTTCCGACTCCAAATGATTTTAAAACTAGACCAGGGTTGGGACTGATGCATATTAATGTGAGGAGTCTGATGCCGAAAATGGACATGATAAAAGTCTGGGGTCACACTGCTGACCCAGATGTCTCAGTTCTGTCCGAGACCTGGCTTAAGAAATCTGTTTTAAATCAGTCTATAGGCTTGGGTGGTAATAATTTTTATCGATGTGGCCAACGAGGTAAGGGGGAGGTATAGCCATCCATATTAAAGACAAATATGTGGTTACTGAACTAAGGTCTTTATCTAAACCAAAACCAGTTTGAGTTTTTAGCATTGAAACTGCAGTTATCGAAAGCTGTAAACTTAGGATGTTAAAGACCTCCATCTGCAAAGTAGAATCCATGGATTCTCAGGCTGAACTGATGCGTGGATGGGGGAGAAAGGAAATGGTCCTCATGGGCGATTTAAACTGGGACTGCTTATGTCTCTGAGGACATGAGAGGACTGTGCAATACACTACATTTGACTCAAATTATAAATGCAATCACAAGACACAATCCAAAAGAAATCTTTAAGTCAACACTTATTGATGTTATTCTAACTAACAATCCGCATAAATACTTGGGCGTTGGTATTTTCCCTGATGATTTATGTGATCATCGTGCAGTTGCTCGCATTAAAGACACTAAAAACCACAAAGTGCCCTCTCGGTTCATATTCAAACGACATTTTACACAGTTCTGTGAGCAGGCATTCCTGCATGAACTTTATGCATGCAACTGGGATAGGAGTGCGCTTATTCCAGACATCAAAGAGGCATTCTCCTATTTTCATTCCATGTTTTCTACTATCTGTGATAAACACGCCCCTCTCAAAAAGTACCAGGTAAAATATAGACAAAAAATGTAGACAATCCCTGGTTTACAGGGGAATTATCTGATTTGATCCATAAATAAAATACACAATGGGCCAAAGTCAGAAAGGTAATTCCCAGGCTGCGTTGTATTTGTCACATGTGCTGAATTAAACAGGTGTAGACCTTACAGTGAAATGCTTACTTTCAAGCCCTTAACCAACAATGCGGTTTTAAGAAAAAAAAAAAAAAAAAAGAAAGAAATAAAAGTAAAAAATCATTAAAGAGCAGCGGTAAAATAACAATAGCGAGGCTATATACAGGGGGTACCAGTACAGAGTCAATGTGCAGGGGCACCGGTTAGTCGAGGTAATTGAGGTAATATGTACATGTCGGTAGAGTTATTAAAGTGACCATGCATAGATAATAACAGAGAGTAGCAGCAGCATAAAAGCGGGTGGGGCAATGCAAATAGTCTGGGTAGCCATTTGATTAGATGTTCAGCAGTCTTATGGCTTGGGGGTAGAAGCTGTTTAGAAGCCTCTTGGACCTAGACTTGGCGCTCCGGTACTGCTTGCCGTTCAGGGCACTGAAAAATAAGTGCACCTTGTTAATACGGAAAAGCAAATCTACCTACTATTATGAATCTACCAAGAGAAACCTCAATAACCCGATGAAATTATGGAAAAATATTAAATCCATATTTATCTAAGACGAACTCCTCTGGTCTTCCGCTGAAATTTACCTCAAATTCAATGGATGTGAATGACAATAATAAACTGCCTGACATGTTTAATGAGCATTTTGCAAAAACTGGGCATTTATTTGATAATGAACTCCCTCCTAACATCTCGAATGAGGCTGTGAATGAAACCGCCGCATGCCGGCCTATTGTTAATCTATTTCATTTTACCAGATTGAACTTGCAGAAGTTGTAAGGGCACTCAAATCTATTGATATTAAGAAAGCGGCTGGCCCAGATGAATTGAACCCTTTTTTTTATTATTGGTTCTGAGATCATTGCTGCCCCTCTCACTCATATATTAAATATTTAATCGGCTTGTAATACCATTCCAAAAAGTCTGGAATGCAGCTTATTTCACGCCTTTATATAACGGTGGAGCTCCGTCCCTGTTGGATAACTATCCTCCCGTATCTAAACTGTCTGCATTGGCAAAAGTTTTGAAAAACCTGATGAACTCACAGTTGAAAGACTTTCTTTATAATAACTCAGTTTTATTTCAATTCCAGTCCAGTTTTAGAGCCAAGCATAGAACATTTACTGCAGTAATGAAGGTTGTAGAGGATATTATAGATGCTCAGGACAAGAAAAATCACTGTGTTTCACTTTTTAATTGACTTATCAAATGCCTTCGATACTTTTGACCATGCCCTGCTGTTGTATAGAATAAAAAAGGTTGGTTTAAGTGTTGATGCATTGGATTGGTTCCAAAACGACCTTTCTGACAGAACACAGTGTGTGACACAGGAGGAAATGAAATCAGTGTTTCGAAGGCTTTACAAAAGGTCTGCGTTCCTAACTCCTACTCCATCATCAGGATAGACCAACACAAAACAATCGCTCCGCCCTCAACTTCCTTAATGACCATGTACTCTTATAATCTCCACCTTGCACAGCCAGAAGAGGACTGGCCACCCCTCAGAATCTGGTTCCTCTCTAGGTTTCTTCCTAGGTTCCTGGAAGTTTTTCCTAGCCACTGTGCTTCTACATCTTCATTGCTTGCTGTTTGTGGTTTTAGGTTGAGATTGATTGATTGATTGATTGATTGATTGATTGATTGATTGATTGATTGATTGATTGATTGATTGATTGATTGACGGAGTTCCCCAGGGCTCAATTTTAGGTCTGATATTTTCGGCACTGTATATAAATGATATAGGGAAGACTGTTGAATCTGCAAATCTTACAGTTGACTTTTGATGTTATTCAAAGTCAGATTTTCGAATTGAAACTTGTGCTTAATGTAATGAAAACAACATGTATGGTTTTCTCTTCCTGAAAGTAAACAGAGTTTAACTATAAAAGGCCAGCAAATTGATATGGTCACCTCCTATAAGTATCTTGGGATTTGGTAAGATGAAAAGCTGAATTTTAAACAGCACATTGATAACTTATCTTCAATTTAAGCCTAATAGAAAGTGTGTGCCCTCAGGCCTGGAGGGAAGCTAAAGTCATTCCGCTACCCAAGAATAGTAAAGCCCCCTTTACTGGCTCAAATAGCCGACCAATCAGCCTGTTACCAACCCTTAGTAAACTTCTGGAAAAACATTTTGTTTGACCAGATACAATGCTCTTTGGAAAATTGAAAACAGACTTTCAGCACGCATATAGGGAAGGACACTCAACAAGCACAGCATTTACACAAATGACTGATGATTGGCTGAGAGAAATTGATGATAAAATGATTGTGGGGGCTGTCTTGTTAGACTTCAGTGCAGCTTTTGACATTATCGATCATAGTCTGCTGCAGGAAAAATGTATGTTATGGCTTTGCACCCCCTGTTATAATGTGGATAAAGAGCTACTTGTCTAACAGAACACAGATGGTGTTATTTAATGGAAGCCTCTCAAACATAATCCAGGTAGAAGCAGGAATTCCCCAGGGTAGCTGTTTAGGACCCTTGCTTTTTTAAATCTTTACTAACAACATGCCACTGGCTTTGAGTAAGGCCAGTGTGTCTATGTATGTGGATGACTCAACACTATACACGTCAGCTACTACAGTGACTGAAATGACTGCAACACAAAGAGCTTCTGTTAGTTTCGGAATGTGTGGCAAGGAATAAATTAGTACTAAATATTTCCAAAACTAAAAGCATTGTATTTGGGACAAATCATTCTCTAAACCCTAAACCTCAACTACATCTCGTAATGAATAATGTGGAAATTGAGCAAGTTGAGGTGACTAAACTGCTTGGAGTAACGCTGGACTGTAAACTGTCATGGTCAAAACATATTGAAACAACAGTAGCTAAGATGGGGAGAAGTCTATCCATAATAAAGCGCTGCTCTGCCTTAACAACACTATCAACAAGGCAGGTCCTACAGGCCCTGGTTTTGTCGCAACTGGACTACTGTTCAGTTGTGTGGTCAAGTGCCACAATGAGGGACTTTTTGAGGGACAATTGCAGTTGGCTCAGAACAGGGCAGCACGGCTGGCCCTTAAAAGTACACGGAGAGCTAACATTAAAGACATGCATGTCAATCTCTCATGGCTCAAAGTGGAAGAGAGATTGACTTCATTGTTACTTGTTTTTGTAAGAGGTGTTGACAAGCTGAATGTACCGAGCTGTCTGTTTAAAATACTAGCACACAGCTCGGACACCCATGCATACCCCACGAGACATGCCACCAGAAGTCTCTTCACAGTCCCCAAGTCCAGAACAGACTATGGGAGGCGCACAGTACTACATTGAGCCATGACTACATGGAACTCTATTCCACATCAGGTAACTGATGCAAGTAGTAGAATCAGATTTAAAAATCTGGTAAAAATACACCTTATGGAACAGCGGGGACTGTGAAGTAACACAAACATAGGCACAGACACATGTATACACACATGATAACATAAGCACAATACACATGCTTACACACACACATGATAACATACACACTATACACACGTACACATGGATCTTTGCGTTGTAGATATGTGGTAGTGGTGTATGACCCTGAGGGCACACACTTAGTCTGTTGTGACTTCTGTAATGATTGTAATATTTTTTTAATTGTATAACTGCCTTAATTTTGATGGACCCCAAGAAGAGCTAATGGGGATCCATAATAAATACAAAATACAAACTTCACCAAGAAACTGACATTGAAATTGGGTTTCTATTTTAGGAACAAATGTTGCTTTTAAATGTTAGTCAGTTATCAGTGCTTGATTATGGTGATATTGTCTATATGCAGGCCTCAGAAATTATCTTAAAAACTCCAGACACGTGGTGCTTTAAGATGGACTTCACATGCTTCCAATGGACCTCTCTCTCCACCAGAAGGCTAAAGCACTGGTACACTGTTGTGTGCAAAGCATTGACTGGACAACTCCCTTTGTATCTCTGTGCCTTACTGACCAGAACAGCAGGGGTGTAAAGTACTTAAGTAAAAATGAGTTGTTAAGTTGTTTTTTTGGTGTATCTGTACTTTACTTGAATGTTTATATTTTTGACAACTTTTACTTTTACTTCACTACATTCCTAAGGACGATTATGTACTTTTTACTCCATACATTTTTCCTGACACTCAAAAGTACTCATTGCCTTTGGAATGTTTAGCAGGACAATGCAAGTGTATAATTGACACACGTCCCTGGTCATCCCTACAGTCTCTGATCTGGTGGACTAACTAAGCAGAGAACGTCCCTGGTCATCTCTACTGCCTCTGATCTGGTGGACGCACTAAACACATGCTTTGTTTGCAGTAGTAGATTTCAGCATGTAAATCTTGGTGGGGCAAACAACCCCAAAAATGTTTTAGATGCATGCCAGCAAAGACACTACACAACACAACACTAAACAATACATTAATTGTGCTATAACGCCAAAAAGCGGTACCCACAATCTGTTAGGGCCAATATAAAGCTGTCCCAACAGTAGGGCTTTCTATCCAGCACAATGGAGTGAATCCTTACTGTACCACCGCTACACCTGGCTATCAGCGGAGCCTTGTCTGGCAGCGAAACAATTAATTCAGCCTCGTTTACTGCATTAAAACATAGCTGATATGGCTGACTTGCTTAAACAAATGTGGTTTCTACTGACAATTGAGATGTACAAACTATGGCATAAGGGAAAGATGACCGGATAAGAGGCATTCTGTAATTCCGATTAAGACATTAATGAGCGAGCTACAGTAAGACTGATGTAGTCAATATAACTATGTGTTTAGCACTTTTGAAATGTACAGCGACAGAATGTAGAAAATGGGCTGCTCTTACAGTATTTTCCCTGTACAACAAGTCAGAACCGTAGGATAAATAAAGGGGGTATATAAAGCAGACAATAAAACCTTTACAATATTAGATGATGACATTTCTCAAAAACAGGTTATAGGCTACATGTGCAGCACCAGCAAGTCAGAACAGTAATGTTAGGTGAAATTAAGAGGTGAAAATGGACCAAATTATTAGGGTGAGGTACATGGGCTACTAACATCTTACTACACAACATACACATTGTATTACTTTCTTAGCTACAGAATACATACATTATCTCCCTTTCATATTACATCATTTATGCAGCGGCATACATTACATTTTTGGCTTGTGATGTGCTCAGTTAAACATGAAGGTGACATCAAACTTTGTCATCAAAGTCTGGCATTCTCTGGATGTATGGTGGGAACTCTGAAAAACAACACACAGCCACTCCATTGAATAGCAGCCTACTGGTTGCTTTGTAGTGCTTGCAGCTAGCCACTGATTACTTCCAAACGACTAATTGTTGACTTGTTGTGTAATCTTTATGTCCATTGGCCACCGATACGTTTTATCTATAATTTCTCTTCATTGTTTCTCTTCATATGACAATGATTAAAAGGGATTTGCCAGTAGATTGTCGACTTGATTCATGATGATGACTGCTAGCTAAAACTTTGAAAGCAAAATGTTGACATGATCAGTCCAATCAAAGCTACTGTACATATAACGTGATTTGACGTCATTTTATCTGTGGCCAATGACCTTGAGCCTTCTTGGAAGGGCACTTGTAATATAACTCTATTGCAGGACCCAAAGTGCTGAAATTTTGGATGTCTACCCTTACTAAAGACTTAAACTTGGCGATAACGTAGGGTTTCCATGAGTGACAGAACACTGAGCCAATCACGGCGCAATGCTCCTATTTTCTGCTGGCTCTCCCCACCACCACAGAAAGCACTGAGCAAGGATGAGCCACCTGCATTTTGGAGATGCCTTACTCAAGAAAACAAAAGAGAGACCATGTTTGTTTTCGGCTTTATTAACTCAATGATATATATTTAGATATTTTTTTTACATTGTTTTGCTAAATATGTGGGGCTCAGGCCCACCTGCCCTGAATGAAGGGTCGTGTTTGTTTGTAAATTATGTGTTGGAGCGTGCCCATGGCTATCCGGGAAAAAAAAAAGTAAAAATTATGATGCCATCTGGTTTGCTTAATATAAGGAATTTGAAATGATTTATACATTTACTTTTGATACTTAAGCATATTTTATAAATTACATTTACTTTTGATTCTTAAGTATATTTAAAACCAAATACTTTTAGACTTTTACTCAAGTAAATCAAATCAAATCACATTTTATTGGTCACATACATATGGTTAGCAGATGTTAATGCGAGTGTAGCGAAATGCTTGGGCTTCTTGTTCCGACAGTGCAGTAATATAACAAGTAATCTAACAATTCCCCAACAACTACCCAATACACACAAATCTAAAGGGGTGAATGAGAATATGTACATATAAATATATGGATGAGGGATGGCCGAGCGGCATAGGCAAGGTGTAATAGATGGTATAAAATACAGTGTATACATATGATATGAGTAAACATTATTAAAGTGACATTATTTAAAGTGACATTGTTTAAAGTGACTTGTGATCCATTTATTAAATTAGCCAGTGATTGGGTCTCAATGTAGGCAGCTGTTTAGCAGTCTGTTGGTCTTGAGATAGAAGCTGTTTTTCAGTCCCTCAGTCCCAGCTTTGATGCACTTGATGCACCAGCTTTGATGCACCTGTACTGACCTTGCCTTCTGGATGATAGCGGGGTGAACAGGCAGTGGCTCAGGTGATTGTTGTCCTTGATGACTGTAGGTGTCATGGAGGCCAGGTAGTTTGCCCCCGGTGATGCGTTGTGCAGATCGCACCACCCTCTGGAGAGCCTTTCAGTTGGGGGAAGTGCAGTTGCCATACCAGGCTATGATACAGCCCGACAGGATGCTCTTGATTGTGCATCTGTAAAAGTTTGTCAGGGTTTTGGGTGACAAGCCACATTTCTTCAGCCTCCTGAGGTTGAAGAGGTGCTGTTGCTCCTTCTTCACCACACTGTCTGTGTGGGTGGACCATTTCAGTTTGACTGTGATGTGTACGCAGAGGAACTTAAAACGTTCCACCTTCACTGTTGTCCCTTCGATGTGGATAGGGTGGTGCTCCCTCTGCTGTTTCCTGAAGTCCACGATCATCTCCTTTGTTTTGTTGACGTTGACGTACACTGTTTATATTCAGCCATATTCCCAGACCTCTTTCCATGGTTAAATGCGGTGGTTCGCGCTTTCAGTTTTGTGCAAATGCCGCCCTCCATCCACAGTTTCTGGTTAGGATAGGTTTTAATAGTCACAGTGGGTACATCCTGTTTGAGTTTCTGTCTGTAAGACGGTAGGAGCTTAGTATTTTACTTGGTGACTTTCAATTTTACTTGAGTCATTTTCTCTTAAGGTCTCTTTACTTTTAATCAACTATGACAATTGGGTACTTTTTACAACACTGCAGATCAGTCACTCAATACAGTCTTCGGTCACAGTCGCTGCTGTCCTTGTCTGTTCCTAAGGCTAGAACTGAGATGTGGAAACAAGATTTTTCCCATAATGCCCTTCATCCTGGAACATGCTTCAAAAGATATAAAGTTAGGGGAGTTAGTGTCCTTGGCGTTTTTAAGACACTGATCAACAACACTGTTTGTGATAACTACAGTTGATTCTAATCTTCAAGTGACACTTTGTCTTTTGTGTGTATTTTCAATTTTTCTGTAATATTTTATGTACAGGCTGCAATTTCTCTGTGTTGGCTTCTTGCCAGGTCGCCCTTGAAAAATAGGTTTTTAACCTCAATGGGTCTTACCTGGTTAAATAAAGGTAAAAAATATATAAACAGTGGAGAGAATCGACATATGAAAATATTTTTTTTCAACTGTTCAACAGCATTGTGAGTTGATGTTCAGCCAACCGTAAGAATTATAATGTAATGTGTTCAGAGAGAATGTAACCTTCAAAGAATAATATTAGAGAAATAAAACAATCACCATCAAACATCAGGAATTACATCTGCTCTTGCAAAAGTGATATATGGATTTAATATTGACTTTTCTCCCTCTTCCTCCCCATCGCAATTGGAATTGCTGTTTGATACATGAGTGGAGTGAAAGGGAATGTGGGATATGGATTGGGAGTTGTATATTGAAAAGGAATTCGATATGGATTTGAAAAGGAATTCGATATGGAAGAGTAGGAATACTGGCATTGACCCCAGCTCTGGGTAAAATCTGAGTTGGTTAAACAGCATTTCCAAGAGAGATACGGTTGATCTGCTTCCACCAATCAACAACCTCCTGCACCCTAATGTTTTCTGCTGCTCTACGTAAAACTCTAAATGAGCCTTCAAATGTAGGTCAATTCTAAAAGATGAGATGTTATGTTTTTAAACATCGCACCATGTTTGTAGCCAAAGCATGATCTTTAAGGAACATATTTACATGTGAGTGATTTTTCAGTTCTGAACCTGATCATACTTCTTCACCTCTGTTAATAGCTTAACCACTTATTAATGTACAGGAAAGCACCTTTTCCTCAACAACAAAAAGTTTTCCCACAGAGCTTTCAAGAACCATTTAAAGGGCTTGAGTTTGTCTTCGCTTCCTCTCCTCGGCGTAGCTTACCTTCTCATGGAGAAGAGTGCATTGAGGATTTCTTTCCCGCTTTTCTTTCAAGGTTTCAAAGGCATGCCTGTAGCGGGGGATGGAGGGAGGGAGGGATGGGTGGATGGATGGAGAGAGAAACAGAAGTCTTGCCAAGGCTGAGAAAGAGAAGCCTGTTTAGTCCTGTCAGAATCTGTATGAAGAAGCAAAAAGCAGACAGAGGCTTCAGGGGTGTCGGAAATTATTAGCACCCTTGATAAAGATGAGACAAAATTACTATATCAAATAAATAATTAAAATACTTAGCTATATTGTATCCTCAAACAAATTGGGAAATTATATATTTTTTTATACTACTACAATTTCTCAGAGAAAGAGATTTTGTTTGACAAGTAATACATTTTCTATTAAAAAAGATAGGGATAAAAATGATTGACACCCTTGTTTTCAATTCCTTTAATACCTGACCTTGCGAAGATAACAGGACTGAGCCTTTAACAAAAAAGTGGATGAGTTCTAGAACACATAGGGTGGGATCTTAGACCATTCCTCCATACAGAATCCTTCCAGATGTTTTATGAGTTCTAGAACACATAGGGGGGGATCTTAGACCATTCCTCCATACAGAATCCTTCCAGATGTTTTATGAGTTCTAGAACACATTAGGTGGGATCTTAGACCATTCCTCCATACAGAATCCTTCCAGATGTTTTATGAGTTCTAGAACACATAGGGTGGGATCTTAGACCATTCCTCCATACAGAATCCTTCCAGATGTTTTATGAGTTCTAGAACACATAGGGTGGGATCTTAGACCATTCCTCCATACAGAATCCTTCCAGATGTTTTATGAGTTCTAGAACACATAGGGTGGGATCTTAGACCATTCCTCCATACAGAATCCTTCCAGATGTTTTATGAGTTCTAGAACACATTAGGTGGGATCTTAGACCATTCCTCCATACAGAATCCTTCCAGATGTTTTATGAGTTCTAGAACACATAGGGTGGGATCTTAGACCGTTCCTCCATACAGAATCCTTCCAGATGTTTTATGAGTTCTAGAACACATAGGGTGGGATCTTAGACCATTCCTCCATACAGAATCCTACCAGATGTTTTATGAGTTCTAGAACACATAGGGTGGGATCTTAGACCGTTCCTCCATACAGAATCCTACCAGATGTTTTATGAGTTCTAGAACACATAGGGTGGGATCTTAGACCGTTCCTCCATACAGAATCCTACCAGATGTTTTATGAGTTCTAGAACACATAGGGTGGGGTCTTAGACCATACAGAATCCTTCCAGATCATTGATAATCTTCATTTGTGCTTATGGACTGCCCTCTTCAATTCAAACCACAGGTTTTCAATGGGTTTCTAGTCCGGAGACTGAGATGGCCATTGTAAAACGTTGTTTTTGTGACCAATTCAAAAAATAATTGTGGATTTTGATGTGTGCTTGGGGTTATTGTCTTTGTTCGAGCCTCCTGCGGAGTTTCAAGTTTGGGAGTTTCAAGGTTTTTGGCAAAAATGTCTTGGCACAGGTGGAACAAACTTAAACTTGTGCCTTTTTTAAATGCTGAATTTAATGTCATTGAGAAAACAGAAAAGTGTCAATGTATTTTTCTGAATTTAAAAGTAATTCAAGAAGTAATCATCTAGTTTTTCAAAAGTATCTGTAATCTGATTACAATATTTTAGCTGGTAACGCAACTGATTACGGTTCATAGCCACGGGAAGTACGCGTCATGAAGGTGCTATAGCACCCATTGGTGGTGAGATGGTAAAACTGCAAGAATTTGTGTTGTTGCAATAAAAAACGATTAAACTATTTTTCTGTTGCATTATTGATATAAATTATAATCGGATTGGGGTAGGGGAGAGAAAAAAACATGGCATATTTATATATTGGTTCCCGTTCCGCATGGAGAGCTCTCAGCTCTGTTTTGTAAGCGTTTTGCACATGATATGCTCTTATGTATTCAGTTGTGGGGGTTTGGAGTTGGACTCATGATATGCTCTTAACTATTTAGTTGTGGGGGTTTGGAGTTGGACTCATGATATGCTCTTAACTATTTAGTTGTGGGGGTTTGGAGTTGGACTCATGATATGCTCTTAACTATTTAGTTGTGGGGGTTTGGAGTTGGACTCATGATATGCTCTTAACTATTTAGTTGTGGGGGTTTGGAGTTGGACTCATGATATGCTCTTAACTATTTAGTTGTGGTGGTTTGGAGTTGGACTTATGATCAGCAGTTTAGTTTGACTTAACTCTGTAAATATAAATCAAAACTGGATGGTGTTCAGAGATAGAAGGAAGGGGTTGAGTGGAGATAAAGGGTGGGACTAAAGATAACGAATGTAAAATATACTGTGTCCGTAAAATGTTTATAGGTTCAGAACTTTTGTTAAACAGCACAGTTGAAAAATATATGGCAAATATAAATCAAAACTGCTATGGGTCCGCGGTCAAACGACCACCCCTCATCACTGACAAACGCTCCCTAAAACACTTCTGCGAGCAGGCCTTTCTAATCGACCTGGCCCAGGTATCCTGGAAGGATGTTGACCTCATCCCGTCAGTCGAGGATGCCTGGTCGTTCTTTAAAAGTCATTTCCTCACCATCTTAAATAAGCATGCCCCTTTCAAAAAATGTAGAACTAAGAACAGATATAGCCCTTGGTTCACTCCAGACCTGACTGCCCGAGACCAGCACAAAAACATCCTGTGGCGGACTAAATAGCATCGAATAGTCCCCGTGATATACAACTGTTCAGGGAAGTCAGGAACCAATACACACAGTCAGTCAGGAAAGCAAAGGCTAGCTTTTTCAAACAGAAATTAGCATCCTGTAGCTCTAATTCCAAAAAGTTTTGGGACACTGTAAAGTCCATGGAGAACAAAAGCACCTCCTCCCAGCTGTTTACTGCACTGAGGCTAGGCGACACGGTCACCACCGATAAATCCATGATAATCGAACATTTCAATTAGCATTTCTCTACGGCTGGCCATGCTTTCCTCCTGGCTACCCCAACCCCGGCCAACAGCTCCGCACCCCTCGTAGCTACTTGCCCGAGCCTCCCCAGCTTCTCCTTCACCCAAATCCAGATCGCAGATATTCTGAAAGAGCTGCAAAATCAGCTGTACAAATCAGCTGGGCTAGACAATCTGGACCCTCTCTTTCTAAAATTATCCGCCGCTACTGTTGCAACCCCTATTACCAGTCTGTTGAACCTCTCATTTCATCCGAGATCAACACGATATCAACACCCACCCGTAGCACACGTTCCAGCAGGTATATCTCACTGGTCATCCCCAAAGCCAACACCTCTTTTGGCCGCCTTTCTTTCCAGTTCTCTGCTGCCAGTGACTGGAGCGAATTGCAAAAATTGCTGAAGCTGGAGACTTACATTTCCCTCACTAACTTTAAACATCAGCTATCTGAGCAGCTAACCGATCACTGCAGCTGTACATAGTCCATCTGTAAATAGCCCACCCAATCTACCTACCTCATCCCCATATTGCTTTTATTTACTTTGCTGCTCTTTTGCACACCAGTATCACTACTTACACACCATCATCTGCTCATCATCATGTGCTCAGCTATCACTCCAGTGTTAATCTGATAAATTGTAATTACTTTGCTACTATGGCCTATTTATTGCCATACCTCCTCATGCCATTTGCACATACTGCATATATACTTTTATTTTTATTGTGTTGACTATATGCTTGTTTATTCCATGTAACTCTGTGTTGTTGTTTCTGTCGCACTGCTTTGCTTTATCTTGGCCAGGTCGCAGTTGTAAATGAGAACTTGTTCTCAACTAGCCTACCTGGTTAAATAAAGGTGAAATAAAAAATAAATACAAAAAATAGATGGGAGGGGTTGATGGTAGCTGAAGGATGGGACTACAAACAAACAAAAGATAACTATTGTAAATAAATTGTGTCCGTAAAATGTATATAGTAGTTATAAGCAGGAAATAGAAGCCTAAGAGTTGTTGTCCATTAGTTTACTTCATTTAGCGAAGGGGTGGTTAGGGGAACATTTATTTTTTTTTAAAAAAGGGGAAAAGTGGGAAAATAAGGAAAATATATATTTATAAAAACATATAAATACATATTTACAAAAAATATACATATGGGGATTAGAAATGATGCAGACAATTACATTGGAAGCTACAATCTATCTGCAAATCTGCAAAAATTTGGTCTCTCTCTCTTTCCCTCTCTGTCCCTCTCCCCTCTTTCTCTCCCTCTTCTCTTCTCTGGATTTCAAATGATCTGGAGAAGTGCTCGCAATAGTTTTCCACTTTGATTTTTTGTTAGTTTACAATTTGAAACTTGGTGAAAAGGTAATGGGAACAATATAAATGAACAAACATGGCATTCTCATGCCCTCGGCTAATTGTAAGTGTACTAGCCCAATAGTCTAGCAAACAACACAGTGGGTTATGCTTTCCACCCTCTGGTGCTGGATCGAGGTGAGCGCTATTCTCAGTGATCTTAGTTACAACATCCCTCTCGTTATCCCTCTCTCACACACACACACACACACACAAACCCGTTATATTTATGCAGTACAAAGAAATGTGCACCCTGTCTCAATGGCCTATTCCTCAGCAGCGCGTGAGTTTCAAGTTTGGGAGTTTCAAGTTTGGGAGTTTCAAGTTTTGGGAAGCTTACAATTTATCCTACCATTTGAATAATACATTTTTCGTTTCTAAAAATCATTGTCACGTAGTTAATAATACAAATTGGAATAAATATGATAAACATTTCAAAATGTATATGCACTAATGAGAGAGCACCAGCCTCTGCCACCTGGACACATTGAGCTGTCATCAAGGGTGGCTACTTTGTACAATCTCAAGTATAAAATATATTTTGATTTATTTAACACTTTTTTTGGTTACTATATGATTCCATATGTGCTATTTCATAGTTTTGATGTCTTCACTATTATTCTACAATGTAGACAATAGTCAAAATATAGAGAAACCCTTGAATGAGTAGGTGTGTCCAAACTTTTGACTGGTACTGTACATCATATTGGACAGTGGCCTCGCTCATGCTTAAAGAAAGCTGTGCACCTTTACACATCAGTTTGGACATATTCTGCACTTTATTGCTAGCGATTTGACTGGAAAGTGCTAAAAGATTCATAGAATAGAATCAAATCCAAAAAGATTGCATTATATTCCCCGGAGTCTGATTTTATCTGGCATACAGAAAATAAAAAAAGTAACACGCTGGGAGAATTCCCATGGTATGGTTTCCTCCAAATCAAAGTGATAATTCAGTAACAGAGTCTCTTTCACTCATCGAGGGTTGATAGACTGATATATACTAGCGTTACAGAATTTAAACTGAACTACAAATGTATTGGGGATGGATGGGACGGACTATGACGGAGTCACAGCAGAAGAGAGCAGCGCATGACAAGTCTATGGCAAGGTATAATGTGTAGGCTTAGTTTTCCTTGACATCTAGCCAGAGTTGATTTTTATAGCATTTCCATAGGCAAGCCACCGCATTATAATATCACTGTGTTATTTTAATATCTGATGTAGCAACTTAATTGCACTATTCACATTCCAAAAAAAATTGATAAAGCTCTCATCCCTGGCCTTAACAGTAGCCTACCAAAGGGGAGAAATCATTGATCAGTCTCTTTCACTCATCGAGGGTTGATAGACTGATATACTAGCATAACAGAATGTACACTGAACTACAAATGTATTGGGGATGCATGGGATGGTGGATGGTCACCCAATATCACGTCCAGCTCTGAGTAAAATGAGCACTGGGTTCTCCCCTTCCCACTCGTGCTATTACAGTCATTGGCCTTTCTGTACGATGTTTTTAAATATTCTATTTTGCGCCGGCATTGAACGTGGGAACAGGGGTGAACCCTTCTTTTCTCATTCGGGACAATATCTCTTCATAACTATTTCAAAAAGCGTGATCTAATTCCGATTGGACTGTGGCATCCGACCACAATGTCAGTATACAGTTGGTTACTAATGAAGGTATTGTGTGGGATTTTTTTCCGAGGGCGGGACAACTGTAACTTTGGCCTAATGTATCCTTACAAGACGCATCTTTGACTACCTCCGGAGGTCTAATCACAATCAGATCGCAATGTGTCTTTTGATTGTCTACACCGGTAGACACATGTTGGCACAATCAGAATCTGGACAAGATCATGAAAACAGACTCATGTTAGAACCAGGTATAAACAAGGCTTCTATGTGATATCTCTTACCACGAATATGAGCAAACAGAGAACATATTAACTCTGGCCCCAGGGGCTCTATAGAGAGCTCATCAGCTCGTTTTACTGTAGAATCAATACAGTCTTTGAGGACGTCAAACCTTAACCCTCTCTCGCCTTCTCCCACCCTATTCCCCCTTCCGCTCCCTTCACTCCTTCTCTCCATTCCGCCTCTCCACCCACATCTCTCTCTCTCTCTACGACGCCTTACTGTCAACGGGGAAATATGATGTTTTATTAATAATGAAGAAACTAAGATCTCCCTTGTGTTTATTCCTTCAGTGTTGATATGTGAACTACCACATCCCACATACAGTATATACTATGTAGTATAGGCATTTACAAACATAAGGAATCCACCCACACACACGTACACACACACACACCCACGTGTACACACCCACGTGTACACACACACACACACACACACACACACACACACACACACACACACACACACACACACACACACACACACACACACACACACACACACACACACACACACACACAGCTGTGTCTTACTTTTTGGGGACCAACAATTGATCCCCTTTCAAAATCCTATTTTCCCTAACCCTAACCCTAAACCTAACCACTAACCCCTAACCCTAATTCTAACCCAAACACTTAACCGAACCCCTAAACCTAAAATAGCCTTTTTTGCAAGTGAGGACTGGCAAAATGTCCTCACTTTTCAGAATTTTTGTTGGTTTCTGGTACTCACAAGTATAGTAAAACTTGTACATACACATCCACTCCATCCCCACACACATGTACATTGTCAATTCACACTGCAACTGCAGACCATGTTATGGAAAAAGAAAAGGGTTTTGTCTTTCTGTAGTTCAGAGAACTTGATATTGTAAATTGTTTTGCCCTGTGCTTCTACACTTGAAAAGATCAACGCTGAAACATTCATGTTCTGAGCAGATGTCAACACTATGGGTTATCATTTTGGTGTTATTATCGGAGTAAAGGGGTAGGTATTGGCATGAGAGCAGTACTTGAAATTGTATAATTATGATACCAAAGTGCATTAATTAACAATAATTAATATTGTAATTAAGGTTCTGAGACAAGGAGTCAGTTTCAATCCCTTTCTTATACGAGCCTTTTGTTCATCTGCTGTGTGTGTGTGTGTGTGTGTGTGTGTGTGTGTGTGCAGTCGAAGAACTGGGTGATGAATAAGATGTCATCAAGCAACCTGAAACTAATTGGTCTGAAAAGGAAACTAATTATGATCACCACTTGTTAGAAGCTGCTTTGTTAATTATTAAAATGAAGGAATCAGAGGAGAAGCAACAGGGATGCTTCAAAACGAATGACAATAATAAATGGACAGGTTTAAAAATAAGCCTGGCGGACAAAATCATTTAATAATTGAAAAATGTAATTACCAGTGTGGGAACCTTCTCATCAGCATCCATTGATACACTTCTATCATCAATGAGCTCACAATGGATTGAACATCCCTCTTTGTTTGCTTAGTCAGCTGTGTCACTCACTGATCAACACCTAATGCATACACTACGTGACATACTAATGATATAGAATTCAACATGGATGATGTAGAGTTGATCTAACATGCAATCAGGTCTCCTGCACTACTACCAATAGGGCTCTGGTCAAAAGTAGTACACTACTGTACGTAGGGAATAGGGTGCCATTTTGGGATGCAGTCTATATCGTGTGTTCTATGGGTAGCTACATCAAGATGTGGTTCTTATTACAAGGTGAGGCTAACGCTCAAACTGAAACAGAAGTAACATAGCAACAAACTGTGTCCAGTCAAGAATGTTTTATGTCGATTTAACAGTGGGATAGTGAGCAGTAAAAAAAAAAAAAAAAAAGGATAATTCTGCATTCAAATGCAAACACACATTAGTTTACTTCCTGCATTGATAATAGTTATGCTAATAGTTTTCCTGGGTTATGTTAATGAACACTAGAGGTAGCCTACAAAACACCCTGTTTGTTTTACAAGGAGATAATATGTATTCAAGACACTGAGGTGATCAGTTCTCAGGTGGCAGGGGACTAAGAGAGAGAGAGCGAGAGAAGCGCATCACTATTCCAGGAAGAAACAAAGAATATATCTAAGGCTGTCATATCTAATGCTAGCATATCTAAGGCTACCATATCTAAGGCTAGCATATCTAAGGCTACCATATCTAAGGCTAGCATATCTAAGGCTAGCATATCTAATGCTACCATGTCTAAGGCTAGCATATCTAATGCTAGCATATCTAAGGTTACCATATCTAAGGCTAGCATATCTAAGGTTACCATATCTAAGGCTAGCATATCTAATGTTACCATATCTAAGGCTAGCATATCTAATGTTACCATATCTAAGGCTAGCATATCTAATGTTACCATATCTAAGGCTAGCATATCTAATGTTACCATATCTAAGGCTAGCATATCTAAGGCTAGCATATCTAAGGCTAGCATATCTAATGTTACCATATCTAAGGCTAGCATATCTAAGGCTAGCATATCTAATGTTACCATATCTAAGGCTAGCATATCTAATGTTACCATATCTAAGGCTAGCATATCTAAGGTTACCATATCTAAGGCTAGCATATCTAAGGCTAGCATATCTAATGCTACCATGTCTAAGGTTACCATATCTAAGGCTAGCATATCTAAGGCTAGCATATCTAATGCTACCATGTCTAAGGCTAGCATATCTAATGCTAGCATATCTAAGGTTACCATATCTAAGGCTAGCATATCTAATGCTAGCATATCTAAGGTTACCATATCTAAGGCTAGCATATCTAATGCTACCATGTCTAAGGCTAGCATATCTAAGGTTACCATATCTAAGGCTAGCATATCTAAGGTTACCATATCTAAGGCTATTCTACCTAAGGCTATTCTACCTAAGGCTACAACACCTAAGGCTACAACACCTAAGGCTACAACACCTAAGGCTACAACACCTAAGGCTACCATACCTAAGGCTACAACACCTAAGGCTACAACACCTAAGGCTACAACACCTAAGGCTACAACACCTAAGGCTACAACACCTAAGGCTACAACACCTAAGGCTACAACACCTAAGGCTATTCTACCTAAGGCTACAACACCTAAGGCTACCATACCTAAGGCTACCATACCTAAGGCTACCACACCTAAGGCTACCATACCTAAGGCTACCACACCTAAGGCTACAACACCTAAGGCTACAACACCTAAGGCTACAACATTCCTAAGGCTACCATATCTAGGGATACCATAGCTAGGGCTACCATACCTAAGGCTACCATACCTAGGGCTACCATACCTAAGGCTACCATACCTAAGGCTACCATTTCTAAGGCTACCATTTCTAAGGCTACCATATCTAGGGATACCATAGCTAAGGGCTACCATATCTAAGGCTACCATATCTAGGGCTACCATAGCTAAGGTATCATATCTAAGGCTACCATATCTAGGGATACCATATCTAAGGCTACCATATCTAGGGATACCATAGCTAAGGGATCATATCTAAGGCTACCATATCTAGGGCTACCATAGCTAAGGTATCATATCTAAGGCTACCATAGCTAAGGGTAGAAGTGAAAATCTAAGCAGAGCCTCTCTCCCTCCATGTGTGCATGTTTTGCCCTTTCTCCACCAAATATAACCCTCCCACAGGATTGTGGGTAAGCATCTTATCCACTCATGTAATGCCTCCTTTAGAGTAATCCACTATGACTCTGTAAACTAATTCTCCCCTACTTTTTGGGACGCTTTACTGCCCTAGAAAGTAATGAAATGCAAATCAGCTTGACGTTGGCTTTCTGCGTGTTTCTGCAAATGTCAAACAAGCCACTTGTTAAGAAGAAATTATAGACGGAGAAGGAAAGAAGGAAATTCTACAGTGGTGTGTGTGTGTGTGTGTGTGTGTGTGTGTGTGTGTGTGTGTGTGCGTGTGCATGTGCATGCCTGCATTACTGAAATTGTTTCCCACAAAGAGCCATTTTGTTGTCGTTAGTGTTTAGTCACTTTCCCAACTGGGAACTTTGAACCTATATGTACATTTCAGAGACGTAAAAAAGAAAGAAAGAGGGACAGCTTTTTACACTAAGAGTATCCATTTTATAATGCATTAAATAATGAATCAACCATGTTCTTCAGAAATTAGGGCCCGTATTCAATCTGTTCGCGCTTGTAGACAACGCAACTTTTAAATGCAATGTTACCACATTTGTGGAGATTGCTTTCAAGGTAAACGCTGCAGATGTCGGCTAGATGAGAAATTACCTTTAAATGTCAATTGTGCTATAACGTGGATCTAACCGGGTATCAGAATGAATCCCGGCCTAGGCCTACTTCCAAGGAAAGTTGAAAGAACATGAGAGCAGACCTGGACATCATTGCGACAGCACCTTACAGTTAGCGGTACATGTACACCTTATTTTTACATTTACGTCATTTAGCAGACACTCTTATCCAGAGCTACTTACAGTAGTGAATGCATACATTTCATAAATTTTTTCTCTGTACTCGTGCCCCGTGGGAATCAAACCCACAACCCTGGTGTTGCAAACATCATGCTCTACCAACTGAGCCACACGGGACCTTATGGTTAGTAGTATATGTACAAGCAGGCAATAACACTCATTCCAGAAACCAACCTGTGGCACACTGCATTGCTAATCTCTTTATAGCCTGTCAAAGGTTTTATATGCTTGAAGTGACGTGTCTTGTTTAAATGGGGCCTAGAGCCATTGATCTGCTGTCCCTGTCCTTGAGATTTGTCATTACTTTCTTAATCTCTGAGGTCTTACGCCTGCCGATTGCCTTGGGGGCAGCTAGATACATGGACGTCACATGTCAGAAAAACCTGTTCACATGTCAAAAACCTTTCAATGCCTGAGGGAGAACAGACTACAGCCTTGGGTCCAATATTTAGTGTTCACATAGAAGACAGCCAGGTGGGGTGGGCAGAACTGGGACTACACGTAGAAGACAGCCAGGAGGGGTGGAGGGTGGGGTGGACAGAACTGGGACTACACGTAGAAGACAGCCAGGTGGGGTGGAGGGTGGGGTGGACAGAACTGGGCCTACACGTAGAAGACAGCCAGGAGGGGTGGAGGGTGGGGTGGACAGAACTGGGACTACACGTAGAAGACAGCCAGGAGGGGTGGAGGGTGGGGTGGACAGAACTGGGACTACACGTAGAAGACAGCCAGGAGGGGTGGAGGACAGAACTGGGAAAACACGTAGAAGACAGCCAGGAGGGGTGGAGGGTGGGGTGGACAGAACTGGGACTACACATAGAAGACAGCCAGGAGGGGTGGAGGGTGGGGTGGACAGAACTGGGACTACACGTAGAAGACAGCCAGGAGGGGTGGAGGGTGGGGTGGACAGAACTGGGACTACACGTAGAAGACAGCCAGGTGGGGTGGAGGGTGGGGTGGGCAGAACTGGGACTACACGTAGAAGACAGCCAGGAGGGGTGGAGGGTGGGGAGGGCAGAACTGGGACTACACGTAGAAGACAGCCAGGTGGGGTGGAGGGTGGGGTGGACAGAACTGGGACTACACCATCGACAGACAAAGACTGTGTACCAAATGGCACCGTATTCTCTATATAGTGCACTACATTAGACCAGAGCACTATGGGTCCTGGTACCTGGTCAAAAGCATTGTACTGTAAAGGTAATAGGGTGCATTTGGGATGCAGACAGAAAACCCTGGTCACACACCATACATCCAAGACGTCTTGGGGACGTTTCTGGTTCACTCAGGATGCAACTCTTCTCAGTTATTCTTGATGGTGAAAACGTTTTCAAATCAAATAAAATCAAATTGTATTAGTCACATGCGCCGAATACAACAGGTAGACCTTACAGTGAAATGCTTACTTACGAGCCCCTAACCAACAATGCAGTTTAAAAAAAATATGGATAAGAATAAGAGATAACAGTAACAAGCAATTAAGAGCAGCAGTAAAATAACAATAGCGAGACTAAACTCAGCAAAAAAAGAAATACCCTCTCACTATCAACTGCATTTATTTTCAGCAAACTTAACATGTGTAAATATTTGTATGAACATAACAAGATTCAACAACTGAGACATAAACTGAACTGACATAAACTGAACAAGTTCCACAGACATGTGACTAACAGAAATGGAATAATGTGTCCCTGAACTAAGGGGGGGTCAAAATCAAAAGTAACAGTCAGTATCTGGTGTGGCCACCAGCTGCATTAAGTACTGCAGGGCATCTCCTCCTCATGGACTGCACCAGATCTGCCAGTTCTTGCTGTGAGATGTTACCCGTCTTCCACCAAGGCACCTGCAAGTTCCCGGGGGAATGGCACTAGCCCTCTCCCTCACTCTCCAATCCAACAGGTCCCAGATGTACTCAATGGGATTGAGATCTGGACTCTTCGCTGGCCATGGCAGAATACTGACATTCCTGTCTTGCAGGAAATCACGCACAGAACGAGCCGTATGGCTGGTGGCATTGTCATGCTGGAGGGTCATGTTAGGATGAGCCTGCAGGAAGGGTACCACATGAGGGAGGAGGATGTCTTCCCTGTAACGCACAGCATTGAGATTGCCTGCAATGACAACAAGCTCAGACCATGATGGACCCTCCACCTCCAAATCGATCCCGCTCCAGAGTACAGGCCTCTGTGTAACGCTCATTCCTTCAACGATAAACGTGAATCCGACCATCACCCCTGGTGAGACAAAACCGTGACTCTTCAATGAAGAGGACTTTTTGCCAGTCCTGTCTGGTCCAGCGACGGTGGGTCTGTGCCCATAGGCGATGTTGTTGCCAGTGATGTCTGGTGAGGACCTGCCTTACAACAGGCCTACAAGCCCTCAGTCCAGCCTCTCTCAGCCTATTGCGGACAGTTTGAGCACTGATGGAGGGATTGTGCGTTCCTGGTGTAACTCGGGCAGTTGTTGTTGCCATCCTGTACCTGTCCGGCAGGTGTGATGTTCGGATGTACCGATCCTGTGCAGGTGTTGTTACACGTGGTCTGCCACTGCGAGGATGATCAGCTGTCAGTCCTGTCTCCCTGTAGCACTGTCTTAGGCGTCTCACAGTACGGACATTGCAATTTATTGCCCTGGACACATCTGCATGCCTCCTTGCAGCATACCTAAGGCATGTTCACGCAGATAAGCAGGGAACCTGGTCATCTTTGGTGTTTTTCAGAGTCAGTAGAAAGGCCTCTTTTGTGTCCTAAGTTTTCATAACTGTGACCTTAATTGCCTACCATCTGTAAGTTGTTAGTGTCGTAACGACCGTTCCACAGGTGCATGTTCATTCATTGTTTATGGTTCATTGAACAAGCATGGGAAACAGTGTTTAAACCCTCTACAATGAAAATCTGTGAAGTTATTTGGATTTTTACGAATTATCTTTGAAAGTCAGGGTCCTGAAAAAGGGACGTTTATATGCAAGGGGGATACAGCATCAATGTGGGGGGGCACCGGTTAGTTGAGGTAGTACATGTACATGTTTCTTATAAAGGTTGATGCATTCAGTTTTTTACTTGAACTATGACAGCTATGTGAGAGCTTTGTGACATCATTGCTGTTGTTCAGAACTTCCGAAAGTTGAGAAAAAAATGAGATTAACAAGTTGAGTTCATAATAATTTACTAATTAAATTCCTATTTATTTTTATTATTTTGAGTTCAGCAAATCTGATATACTTGAATCCAAAATGTGACATTTTCCCAAAACTGTTTTAATTTTTTTTGTTACGTTGACATTTACATTACATTCCAGTCATTTAGCAGATGCTCTTATCCAGAGCGACTTACAGTAGTGAATGCATACATTTCATGCATTTTCTTTTTTTTGTACTGGCCCCCCATAGGAATCAAACCCACAACCCTGGTGTTGCAAACACCATGCTCTACCAACTGAGCCACAGAATATTAGCTAGCAATGTCATTTCTAATCTTTATTTTCAGCTCACTCATTGACTGACATGAGCTGTTCTCCCCAGAGCCCTGCTCTTTGGATTCATATCAGCTGCAGCATCACCCATCTGTCTCTTTGACATAATTATGATACATACCAGGAGAATCTTGATGCTCTTTCCCATTTCCGTTCGATTATGTTTTTGATTCAATCCTATTTGCCTCGAACCTCACATAGCAGTATTATTTAGAAGAATAAAAAAGTTGACGTATGTCTATACACACAGGTCAATCTGATCCTAACCTGGTATCTCACTACACACAGGTCAATCTGATCCTAACCTGGTATCTCACTACACACAGGTCAATCTGATCCTAACCTGGTATCTCACTACACAATGGTCAATCTGATCCTAACCTGGTATCTCACTAATCACTGTCATGGAGAGGGAGGTGGCCAGACAGGCAATTCTCACTCCAACACAGGATACCCTGAGTGAGTGACGGAGGACCTCACGAAGAGTGGGCTTTCCATCATGTTTGTTTACCCATTGAGATTTGATTGGGATTTCCGTCTTCCCTGAACTCATTTTCACCTTTCGCAAACTTTATGGAATCTCTCAAATGGTTTCATTTGGATTCCTCGTCATGCTACTTACTAAGACTAAAATCCTAGTTCGTATTGTTAAATCTCTTCTGAATCAAGTGGCACGTCATGTTGGGCTCGTTTAATCAATCTAGGTTAAGGCATTTCGACAGAACTACAACAAAATTGATCATAATTGATATTACATCAATGATAATATCCCAAATTGACATCTTTATATCTGAGAAAGACTTTAAACCATCTTTATATCTCTGGGCATACATGAGGACAGTTGAGGATTACTCTCTGAACGTGTACTGTATAGCCTTTGGTTCAAATAGTATTTGAAATAAATTAAAATACTTTTGCTGGGCTTGATTGGCACAATGGAACCAATGAAATAGATGCAAAAGGGCAAACACTGCCCATCTGGCACACCAAATAGGCTTAAGCAAGTGCTAAAGGTATTTGAAGGATTTCAAATAGTGTTTGAACCCAGATCTGGTCAGTCAGGTCACCCGGGATATAAGTCAGTATTCAACATCCATCCATGTCTGAGGATGTCGGGAGATGATGCGGAAACTGGCCACTAGTGGCAACAGTGAGCGCTGTTACCTTCTAGTAGGTTTCAGTTTTGTTAATTAAGGTGTTGAAGACGGGGATGGAGGATGGGCGTAAGCATCTGCCTCTGATTCCAAAGTGTGCAGCTGGATCTCCAAAGGTCGAATCAGAGTTAATGCTTAACCTTAAGATTTCAGAGTTAATTCCTAAACTTAACTCTGAAATACTGGTACTGTAGGGGTTGTCCCACCTCATCTGCTGTGTAGTCACTGGAGCTTTCTGTGTAAGAGTAATTGTAGTCGATTCTGAGCAGGCATCCTTCAAGGGACCTTTAGGGGATGTACTGTATACATAGCAAGCACAGTCCTTGTTCATCGAGCGCAACATGTCTCAAATCTCACCATCTCTCTCTCTCTCTCTCGCTCTCTCTCACTCTCACTTTCTCTCTCTCTCTCTCTCTCTCTCTCTTATAAAATTCCTTTAACAGTCATAGTATGGACGAGTGTTACTTCATGTCGCAAACCGGTCCGTACAGTAGGGCCGTACGTGGGTAATTCCACACTTGCATGACGGACACGATTAAAGAAGGGTCTCCCTTAAAGGGAACATTCACTTCATATTACATGGTGTCAGAGGTGTGACTCACATCCTACTAAGAAAGTAGACAATGGTGAAGTTTAACCTACCACACAATTTTAGCTTTGATAAACCGACTGAATGGACAGATTGGAAACACCGTTTTTTGAGATTCAGAACCTGCTATCAGAAAGATGGAGATGTGCAGGTCAGTTCCCTCATGGGCAGCGAGGCGGAGAACATTTTCAAATTGGTCACTTTTGGAGGAGAGGACGAGAAAGCGGACTTTGATGTGGAAATATGCCAAATACTTTCTTCCTAATTAGTATGTTATTCACGATCATGCCTGTTTTTTTTTATCAAAGACTGCAGCGGCCTGGGGAATAGGTAGAGACATTTATCAGAACCCTTTGCGAGCTTTCAGAGCATTGTGACTTCGGTGCGAAAAGAGATATTCAAGACCAAATTGTTGTTGCCATACTTGATAAAGGACTGTCTCTTAAACTGCAGCTGATGACAGATCTCACGTTGGCAACTACTATACAGACAATCCGTCAGTCAGAGAAGGCTAGCATGCAAGTAAGCCGGCAGGGAGAAGCAGCATGCGCTATGTAGGAGATTGCCCGGAGGGCACAAGAAGTATGCAAAATGGCACCAAAACGCAATGAGAACAGATATTCAAGGGACACTGAGCGTGCAGAGGGAAAATACAATCAGTGTGGGAAAATGCAACATAAAAAGCAGGAAAGATGTCCAGCTTTCAAGTCTTCATTCGATAAGTGTCAGAAAACAGTACATTGGGAAAGAATGTCACACAAAATCGGTGAGTGAAGTTACAGAAAATGACGACCAGACATCATTTTTCTTGGGATCAGTTAGCAATGTCAGTGTAATTCCTCCTTGGTGCACCTGTGAAATATAAAACGGACACTGCAGACCCTCTTGTAATGTGTGAAGAGACATTGGATAGGCTCATTCCAGAGTGAACATTGCAGCCGTCTACCATTTCTCTGTGCAGTCCCTTGGGCCAGTTGAATTGTTAAGCGCAATTTCAATCGACCACAACATACAAAGAAAAGCACTATTCCTTCCCAGTATATGTCAATCGGAGAACAGTTTAAACAACTCACTCAGCCGGTCAACAACAGCTGAGATGGGCCTGGTGAAACACATCGAAGAGGTCCATGACGCATTCGGAGAACACGGCTTGCACAACACAGAACCTGTGAAAATATGACTAAAAGAAAACACCACAGCCATATTCTGAGCACACAGCACAGAGTCTCACTACCACTGACAGAGAAGGTGACAGAGGAGCTGTGAAGCACAGGAGGCTGCAGAGGGGAGGGCGGCTCATAATAATGGCTGGAATGGAGTGAATGGAATGGGATCAACCATATAGAAAACATATTTGATATGTTCGATACCATTCCATTAATTCCGTTTCAGCCATTACTACTGTATGAGTCCGTCCTACCCAATTAAGGTGCCACCGGCCACCTGTGCTGTGAAGAATAGGGAAGTAAGACGTCGTGGTGAAAGTGACACAGCCAACGGATTGGTGTGCACCCATTGTGCCTGTCCTGAAGAAAAATGGGAAAGTGCGTATATGTGTGAACAAGCTAAATGAAGCTGTGAAAGGATAAGAGTTCAACCTACCCAGCTCGGAAGAGATACACGCAAAGCCTAACGGAGATACAGACGGCTCATCACATTAAATCAAATCGAATGTCATTTTCACATGCTTCATAAACAACAGTTGTAGACTAACAGTGAAAAGCTGACTTACGGGTCTTACCCAACAACGCAGAGAGAAACAAAATCATAATAGAAAAAATAATAACACAAGGATTACATACACAATGAGTAACTATAACTTGGCTATATACACTGGGTACCACTACCGAGTCCATGTGCTGGGGTACGAGATAATGGAGGTAGATACTGTATAGGTAGGGGTAAAGTGACTAGATAATAAACAGTAGCAGCAGTGTACGTGATGAGTCAAAAGAGTGCAAAAAGGGTAATTGTAGATAGTCCGGGTTAACAATTTAGCAGTCTTATGGCTTGGGGGCAGAAGATGTTCAGGGTCCTATTGGTTCCAGACTTTCTGTGCGGTAGCAGAGAGAACAGTCTTTGACTTGGGTGGCTGGAATCTTTGACAAATTGTATGGCCTTCCTCTGACCCCACCTGGTATAGAGGTTCTGGATGGCAGGGAGTTCGGCCTCAGTGATGTTCTGGGCCGTACGCACTACTCTCTGTAGCGCCTTGCGGTCGGACACCAAGCAGTTGCCACACCAACCGGTGATGCAGCCAGTCAAGATGCTCTCAATGGTGCAACTGTAGAACTTTTAAAGGATCTGAGGGCCCATGCCAAATCTTTTCAGCCTCCTGAGGGGGAAGAGGTGCTATCGTGTCTTCTTCACAACTGTGTTGGCGTGTTTGGACCATGATAATTCCTTAGTGATGTGGACACAGACGAACTTGAAGCTCTTGACCCGCTCCACAACAGCCCCGTCGATGTGGATGGGGGCGTGCTCGGCCCTCCATTTCCTGTAGTCCACGATGAGCTCCTTTGTCTTGCTGACGTTGAAGGAGAGGTTGTTGTCCTGGCACCACATTGCCAGGTCACTGACCTCCTCTCTTTAGGCTGTCTCATCGTCGTCAGGGATCTCGCCTACCACCGTCGTGTCGTCATCAAACTTAATGATGGTGATGGAGTCATGCGCGGCCACACAGTCGTGGGTGAACAGGGAGTATAGGAGGGGACTAAGCACGCACCCCTGATGGGCCCCTGTGTTGAGCGTTGCCTACATTCACCACCTTGGGGCGGCCAGTCAGGAAGTCCAGGATACAGTTTTAGAAGGAGGTGTTCAGTCCCAGGGTCCTGAGCTTAGTGATGAGCTTAGAGGGCACTAGGGGGTTGAACACTGAGCTGTAGTCGGCATAGTAGGATTCGATCTAAGTCCTGTATTGACACTTTGCCTGTTTGATGGCTTGTCGGAGGTCGTAGCGGTATTTCTTATAAAAGAAACATGCGGGATATGAACCCTGGTCTCCCATGGGAGCAACCAACGTCTTAGACCAAGAGGAACTTCTCTTTTGTTCTGAGGGCAGACACTGGTTTTGAAGTTCGCAGGCAGGGCTACCTCATCACGTGACCATGAGCAACCATTCCCGACTCATGTCCGCTACATTCACCCCCCTTCGACCTCCTGCCCCACGAGAGACCGCCCCATGTTGGGCAGGACAAACCATGGCTTCTGGTTGGGATATGTACATACGGTCACTGTGTGGACGACACGTTGATGCACTTATTAATGAAGTCGGTGACTAATGTGTTTAACTGCTCAATGTTATCAGTTGAATCCCAGAACATCATCCAGTCTGTGCTAATGAAACAGTCCTGTAGCTTAGCATTCTCTTCATCAGACCACTTCCGTATTGAGCACGTCACTGGTACTTCCTGATTGAGTTTTTGCTTGTAAGCAGGAATCAGGAGGATAGAGTTATGGTCAGGGCGAGGGAGAGCATGCGTTTCTGTGTGGGGAGTAGAGATGATCTAGAATTGTGTCGCCTCTAGTTACACATATGACATGCTGGTAAAAATTAGGTAAAACACATTTCAGTTCCCCTGCATTAAAATCACAGACCACGAGAAGCGACACGTCTGGGTGTGCATTTTCTTGTTTGCTTATGGCGCTATGCAGCTCATTGAGTGCAGTCTTAGTGTCAGGATCGGTTTGTGGTGGTAAATAGACAGCTACGAAAAATCTATATGAAAACTCTCCTGTTAAAATAAGACTTCCTTAACATTAGAGATTGTGCACCAGCTGTTGTTAACAAAGAGCTGCTGCACCAGTTGTTGTTGTCGTCATTGGATGCGGCAAGTGGGTTCTGGCAAATACACCTTCACAGAGCAGAATTCTGACAACCTTCATTACACCTTTGCGCCAATACTGTTTCCGCCGCCTGCTATTTGGAATCACGAGTGCTCAAGAGTTCCTCCAGAGAAAAATGACAGAGACATTGCATGCCCTAGAGGAAGTTGACGTTTTTATAGATGATATTCTGGTATACAGTATGCGAATACCATGGAGGAGCATAACCAGCGACTGAAGAATGTCGTGCAGAAGATGGAGTCAACCGAACTAAAACACAGCTACACTTTCTGGGTCAACTCCTCGACCAATCAGGAGTCAGGCCTGATCCAGAGAAGTTGGAAGCCATCAGGCAGCTTTCCCCACCAGAGAACGTGCAGGATCAGATGAACAACCTGGAAGTCTATGGCATACTAGCATACTGGACACAGAGACATAACAATGGTATCCAGGAGTTCATCTGGGGAAGAAGATAAAGGCCCTCATTCACAGCGTTCCCAAGATTCCCTTTATCCCATTTTCTTCTTTTCTATCTTTCCTTTTCTCTCTCTCTCTTTTTGTTCCTTCCCAGAACTGGAATAGAGACGTGACAATGTTCACTTATGTCGCAGTACAGCTTCTTCGGAGGGAAGGCTGCGTATCCATGGAAACTAAGAATACTTCAGATGATGAATTGTCTGGCAATATCATTTCCAAGGGAATTCTGCCCTTTGTCTTCTGACTGCATGTGCAACTGTCCAGTGTGTGTGTGTGTGTGTGTGTGTGTGTGTGTGTGTGTGTGTGTGTGTGTGTGTGTGTGTGTGTGTGTGTGTGTGTGTGTGTGTGTGTGTGTGTGTGTGTGTGTGTGTGTGTGTGTGTGTGTGTGTGTGTGTGTGTGTTTCATAAGCCATTGGCTGTTTGTAGTGCTCTCACAGGGCAGAGATAGGGGGAGACAGGGAGATATAGAGACGGGGGGAGATATAGAGACAGGGGAGATAGGGAGACAGGGGAGGAGACAGGGGGAGACAGGGAAATAGAGCGGGAGAAGGAGACGGGGAGATAGAGAGACATGGGGCGATAGAGAGACGGATGGAGATAAGGAGACGAGGGGAGATAGAGAGACAGAGGTAGATGGGGAAGATAGAGAGGGAGAAGGAGACATGGGGTGATAGAGAGACAGGGGGAGACAGAGAGACAGGGGGAGACGAGGGGATAGAGAGGGAGGAGACGGGCGATAGAGAGACAGAGAGACAGGGGGAGACAGAGAGACAGGGGGAGATAGAGACTGAGAAGGAGACGGGGAGACGAGGAAATAGGGAGGGAGAAGGAGACAGGGGGAGATAGGGAGTCGGGGGAGATAGAGAGACGGGGGGAGATACAGAGACAGAGGTAGATGGGTAAGATAGAGAGGGAGAAGGAGATGGGGAGATAGAGAGGGAGAAGGACACAGGAGGAGATGGGGAAATAGAGAGGGAGATAGAGAGACAGGGGGAGAAAGAGAGACAGGGGGAGACAGAGAGACAGGGGGAGATAGAGAGACAGAGGTAGATGGGTAAGATAGAGAGGGAGAAGGAGATGGGGAGATAGAGAGGGAGAAGGACACAGGAGGAGATGGGGAAATAGAGAGGGAGATAGAGAGACAGGGGGAGAAAGAGAGACAGGGGGAGACTGAGAGGTTACATGTAATCCTGCTTCCACTTCCCTCTCACACATTCATTATTCAACGTAGCTCCAGGTCCAGCTCAAATTAGACCACAATTCCAGATCTACAGTGTCCATATTACTAAAAGTCCTGCTGAGATTGAGGCTGTCCTAATATGGACATATCTGTGATGATGAGGAAGCTTATTGGTCAGTGGATTCTGAAAGAGGAAGAGGATTTAGACGGGAGCTCTGTTCAGGTGTTGATATAATCTGTCTTCTAATCACATCAGTGGATGAACTGATTAGCAAAACACTGTGACACTGCGCTTTACACAGCCTGTCTCTGAGTTGATACCACCAAACGGTATTCAAAGGCAGCCAACTGTGTGTGTGTGTGTGTGTGTGTGTGTGTGTGTGTGTGTGTGTGTGTGTGTGTGTGTGTGTGTGTGTGTGTGTGTGTGTGTGTGTGTGTGTGTGTGTGTGTGTGTCGGCCTTTCTGTCTTTGTGTGTACTAAAACACCATGCTTTTCTGTTCGTCACTTCCTGTCAATGATCAACACATTAACAAACTAACACTAACACACACTGCGGCTGATGCCAGGGAGCAGGCGTGATGGAGATCCTAAGCAATACTTACCTTATATTGGGCAATAGAGTGAGCATTATTTGATAAACTTTTAAGACGTTTATATTTGAAAAGGTTAAAGAATGTATTATAAATTATTTATAGCTAAGAGTTGGCTTTTGGTGGCTGTTTTTTGATGCACACTGCTTTTCCTCAGTCAGTGTCTGGGCCTATCCATCAGAAGTTACCTCCAGTTGGCCTTGCTGCCAGCCGGGGACAGGAAGGATGCTGTAAGTACAGCCTGGCACGGGCTCTCTACTTCCATTTGCATGTACCACTCTGTCAGCAGTGTTGGCATGGCCCTTGCCACGAGGCCAGCATGAGAGAAGAGATGCGTTCCCTCTGTCCATCTATCCCTCTGTCTGTCGCACTCTCTCTCCGCCTCTCCCTCTCCGTCTCTTTCCATCACTCCCTCCATCACCCACCCCACGCCAGCCTGAGAAGTGCTCTCCCCATCTCTCTCTCCCTGTCTGTCCTTGCATCACTCCCTCCATCACCCGCGCCACGCCAGCCTGAGAAGTGCTCTCTCCGTCTTTCTCTCACTGTCTCTTCCTCCATAACTCCCTCCATCAACCACGCCACACCAGCCTGAGAAGTGCTCTCTCCGTCTCTCTCTCCCTATCTCTCCCTCCATCACTCCCTCCATCACCCTCGCCACACCAGCCTGAATGACACTCCCTCCCTCTTTCTCCTTCTCTCTCTCCCTCTCTACTCCGTTTCCCCCTCCATCCTTCCCTTCATCACTCAGGCTAGTGCTTCTGATCAGACCCACTCTTCTCCTGTACCCCTGCCAGGCACATCGCTTACCCCTCCAGTGTCCTCTCCTCTCCTCTCCTCTCCTCTCCCACTCACCATACTCGACATTTGACCAATCCTGACAGTCCACTTATCAAACGCAGAGGGACAGTGGTCAGGGTGGACCATTGTTGAGTTGATGGAGTGGGTGAGAACGGCAAGCTGGCAATGCTTCTACCCCGTAATGTTTTCTAAAACAAGCGCTCTCTTAACCATCCAACAAGCTGGCACAGGACTATGTTCTTAAAAAGGAGGGTTTAAAACCATGTTCTTCCTTGTCTAGATTTTAAAGGGCTTGATTAATTTAGACGAAACCTATGAAAAATGAATGTGATCTTAATTACATTTTCTTGCAATGCCAAGTTTAAGAAAGTTTCACTCTCAACATGACTCCCCTCCTTCAAGAAACCAACTTTGTAAGCAACGTTTTGGGGGAGAATGTCCCTTCCAAATTCATGCTGTATTTCTCAGAATAATCCACAGAGCTACTGAACCTATAAAACAAAGGAAAACAGAATATGTTTGCGAGCCCAGTTGAAGGAGTATCCTTTAGAGCAAGCCTGGGCAATTCCAGTTCTCGAGGGCCTGATTGGTGTCACACTTTTCCCCCATCCCTAGCAAACACAGCTGATTTAAACTTAATTGCATTCTGATTAGTTGATTATTGGAGTCAGGTGTGTTAGCTGGGACTGGGGCAAAAGTGTGACACCAATCAGGCCCCCGAGGCCCGGAGTTGCCCAGGCCTGCTCTAGAGTTTGGTTGTTGTGTTGTGTGTACTCATGGTCGAAGCTCAGTTGATCTGATTTGAAAAAAAACAAGCAGCTCTTGATCAAAATAAACCCTGAAACAAAACCATCAGTAAGCGCTCCATTCGTAAACATAATGTTAACTTTGCGGATGATACACAGCTGTACATTTCAATGAAACATGATGAAGCCCCAAAATTGCCCTCCCTGGAAGCCTGTGTTTCAGACATAAGGAAGTGGATGGTGGCAAATGTTTTACTTTTAAACAGAGATGCTAGTTCCCAAGAAAGAAAGAGATCTTCTGTTGAATCTGACAATTACTCTTGTACAGTCATCTCAAATAAAACTGTGAAGGACCTCGGCATTACTCTGGACCCTGATCTTTCTTCTGACGAACATATCAAGAATATTTCAAGGACAGCTTTTTTCAATCTTCGTAACGTTGCAAAAATCAGAAACTTTCCGTCCCCAAAAATTTAGCTCCTACAGAGCTCCATTTTTATGAAATGGTCTGCCTATCCATGTGAGAGACGCAGAGACGCTTTAAGTCTTTATTGAAGACTCATCTCTTCAGTAGGTCCTATGATTGAGTGTAGTCTGGCCCAGGTGTGTGAAGGTGAACATAAAGGCACTGGAGCAACGAACCGCCCTTGCTGTCTCTGCCTGGCCGGTTCCCCTCTCTCCACTGGGATTCTCTGCCTCTAACCCTATTACAGGGGCTGAGTCACTGGCTTACTGGTGCTCTTCCATGCCGTCCCTAGGAGGGGTGCGTCACTTGAGTGGGTTGAGTCACTGACTTGATCTTCCTGTCCGGGTTGGCGCCCCCCTCGGGTTCGTGCCGTGGGGGAGATCTTCGTGGGCTATACTCGGCCTTGTCTCAGGATAGTAGGTTGGTGGTTGAAGATATCCCTCTAGTGGTGTGGGGGCTGTGCTTTGGCAAAGTGGGTGGAGTTATATCCTGCCTGTTTGGCCCTGTCCGGGGGTATCGTCGGACGGGGCCACAGTGTCTCCCGAACCCTCCTGTCTCAGCTTCCAGTATTTATGCTGCAATAGTTTGTGTTGGGGGGCTAGGGTCAGTCTGTTATATCTGGAGTGTCCTGTGTGAATTTAAGTATGCTCCCTCTAATTCTCTCTCTCTATTTTTCTCTCTTTCTCTTTCTCCTTCTCTCAGAGGACCTGAGCGCTAGGACCATGCCTCAGGACTACCTGGCCTGATGACTCCTTGCTGACCCCAGTCCATCTGGTCATGCTGCTGCTCCAGTTCCAACTGTTCTGCCTGCGGCTATGGAACCCTGACCTCTTCACTGGATGTGCTACCTTGTCCCGGACCTGCTGTTTTGGACTCTCTCTCTACCGCACCTGTTGTCTCTAACTCTGAATGATTGGCTATGACATTTACATTACATTTAAGTCATTTAGCAGACGCTCTTATCCAGAGCGACTTACAAATTGGTGCATTCACCTTATGATATCCAGTGGAACAACCACTTTACAATAGTGCATCTAAATCTTTTAGGGGGGGGGGGGGGTTAGAAGGATTACTTTATCCTATCCCAGGTATTCCTTAAAGAGGTGGGGTTTCAGGTGTCTCCAGAAGGTGGTGATTGACTCCACCTTCCAACTGATGTTTACTCCTGAAGTGCTGACCTGTTGCACCCTCTCCAACCACTGTGATTATTATTATCTGACCCTGCTGGTCATCTATGAACGTTTGAACATCTTGGCCATGTACTGTTATAATCTCCACCCGGCACAGCCAGAAGAGGACTGGCCACCCCTCAGAGCCTGGTTCCTCTCTAGGTTTTTTTACTAGGTTCTGGCCTTTCTATGGAGTTTTTCCTAGCCACCGTGCTTCTACATCTGCATTGCTTGCGGTTTGGGGTTTTAGGCTGGGTTTCTGTACAGCCTTAATAAATACATTTGATTGTTTGATTGTATATTGACCACACACAACTAAAGGGACATTGATCTGTCTGGGTGGAATGTCATTTGAGACTGAATTAAATATTTTTCCATTGAAATCAAAGGGACACATTAGTCATATTTTATCAGTCTCTCTCTCTCTCTGTGTGTGTGTGTGTGTGTGTGTGTGTGTGTGTGTGTGTGTGTGTGTGTGTGTGTGTGTGTGTGTGTGTGTGTGTGTGTGTGTGTGTGTGTGTGTGTGTGTGTGTGTGACTGGACTGAGGCTGGTTAGTAACTAATGAAAGACAATAAGGTGAAGTATGGCTGTCTGGAATATCTGCTGTAGAAAAACAACAGCTTGATTGAGTAGCTCACAGTCTGAATACAAAACAATTCATATGATGTTATTCAATACATAGAATTAATTTGTGCTACTTCATTTAGAAGATACACTTTATAACAAATAAAATATATATTGGAATTAGCGGTACTGAAGCCCAAAGCAGAGCCCCATTTGGTGATCCACATGGCAGGAACACTTGGGTCTAGATTCAATCAGACCATTGACAGGAACATGACAAAAATCAAACCATTGACAGGAACACATAGAGAATGGTGAGGGGTTCCTAGGGCTTTTCGTGGTAGTCAATAAGATGTCACCTCATCTCAGAGGTGATGGGGAAATCAAGGAGATTGGGGTAATATTAGCAGGGTTAGTCCTAGTAAAAGCACTGACAGGACGTCTTGTGACTAACGTCTTAACACCTAAACCCTTGTGACTAACCATCCCATAATGTGACGTCAGGGGAATGGACAGAAGAGCCCCCTGGTAGAGATGGGGCTACTCAGTCATGATACAGAGACATCCAGCTGTAACACTCCTGGCATGTGTTTTAATCAGCACACATCTCTCATACTCTTCATCTTTTATGCAGGGCCTTTATGAAAGATAGAGAGAGGAGGTCTAGCACTGGACTGCCAGAGATGTAGTTCTTCGGAAAGGTGTGAGATAAATCATTCATATGGCAGACGAACTGCTTGACATGCATGACTGGCAGAGTAGAGATGACGGGACAGTAAAGGTAGAGCTGGCATCAAAGACAAGGGCCTCTAGTGCCGAGGTCAGAAGAGTATTTTAGTGATGTATTTTAGCTACATCACCAAACAGCATCCTTTCTACCTCTTCCCTTTTTACTTGGTGAAATTCGAACATGCATTGCCTCTCCTTCATGATACAATATTTTATAAGTTAGTATATGACATGGAGTCGTCAGTTGGAATCATAGCATTCCTCAACTTGTCCAATTTGCCTGTAAAATATGAATTAAAGTAGTTTGAGATGTCGTGTGGTTTTGTATTCAACAAAAGAGGTGGACATGTTCGAATTCCTACCCATAATAGCGCTCAACGTTCTCCAGTTTTTTTCCCCCATCACCCTTTGCTGATGGAATCCCTTCTTCTTTGTTTTGTTTATCTTACAATAACTGCTTATCAAACAGAGTGGCAGATTTATCTGCTGCTTTTTTGGCATCATACCGTTGAATCATTACATTTCTCAGGTCATCATCAATCCATGGGGCACCGTTTGAACTCACAGTGTATTTTCTTATTAAAGAGGCCTGCTTATCAGCTATACTCATGAATAATTTCATAAACAAATTTAGTGACATTTCAGGATCATCCTTACTACACACCCATTGCACATTCTTAATCTCATCCACAAATGAGTCTGATTGAACCCTCTGTGTCACTCCCTGATCGGTTTCACCTGTCCTTGTGCTTGTCTCCACCCCCCTCCAGGTGTCACTCATCTTCCCCATTATCCCCTGGGTACTTATACCTGTGTTCTCTGTTTGTCTGTTGGCGTCTTGTTTGTCAAGTCTACCAGTGTTTTGTCTCAGCTCCTGCTTTTCCCCAGTCTCTCCTTTTCTCAACCTCCTTGTTTTGACCCTTGCCTGTCCTGACTCTGAGCCTGCCTGCCTGCCTGACCACTCTGCTTGCCCCTGCCCCTGAGCCTGCCTGCCGTCCTGTACCTTTGCCCCACCACTCTGGATTATCAACCCCTGCCTGCCTCGACCTGTCGTTTGCCTGCCCCTGTTGCTGTAATACACATTGTTACTTCAACACAGTCTGCATTTGGGTCTTACCTGAAAGCTGATACTCTGTAGGACCTTTGGTAGATTACCTTGGAGACAGCCTTTTATATTTTAGTTTTCCTAGTGAGTGCAACCAACTTATGATCACTACAACCTAGTGCCACTGATACAGCTTTAGAACAATGTTCAGCAATGTTGGTAAAAATGTAATTGATACAAGTTTATAATGTGATACCGGACCTATTAGTGAACGTTCTGTTTGGTAACGTCATGACTTATGTCAGGTTACATGGCAACAGAAATATGTTTCTTTCTCATTGGACAGTTGGTGTTAAAAAAAATCTATATTCATATCTCCCCAAAAATACATTTCCCTATAATCATCAAAAACTTAATCCAACATCTCGCAAATTCCATCAATATATTTCACATCAGCACTAGGTGGCCGGCCTATAGCAGCAACCAACTTGTATAGGTTTTAAATGCACCTGTACCCATAAAGCCTCTTTCCATTCAACATTAAGTACTTACAATGTTTTACTTCAATATGACTCTGGATGTAAACTACAACTCCACCCCCATTTCAATTTCTGTCCTTCCTGAACAAATTGTGTCCATCTATAGAGATCTCAGCATCCTCAAAAGAAGAGTCCAAGTGAGTCTCTGATATTGCCAGTACATGAATATTGTTTGACTGCACTAGAAAGCATATTTCAGGAATCTTGTTCCTTAAACTGCAGGTAGCCTAGTGGTTAGAGTGTTGGTCTAGTAACTGAAAGGTTGCAAGATTGAATCCATGAGCTGACAAGGTAAAAATCTGTCATTCTGCCCCTGAACAAGGCAGTTAACCCACTGTTCCTAGGCTGTCATTGAAAAAAAGAATTTGTTCTTAACTGACTTGCCTAGTTAAATAAAGATAGAATATTCAAGAAAGCAATTAACAGACCTTTCTTTGGTATATTTACAGTACTTATATGTCCAAACATGAGTCAGCAGTTGGAATCGGAGAGAGAGTTACTCAGTCAGTGTGTGTGCGCGGGGGGGGGGGGGGGGGGGGGGGGCACCACCATTGGCACCACCAGTGCCCCTTGGGTTTTCCCAGACCACTGAGCACGTTCCAGCTCAACCTGTTGCTCCAACTGTAGCTCCTCAGAAAACAGCTTTCGAACTTTGTCCTCTGATTCTGCCCATGTCTCAATTTGGCTCTCCTGGATACCATCTATTACAGGATTATTTCTTATTGAGGTTAGGGTTAATGTAAGGGTCGGTTATAGATGTTGGATAGTCAATGGGTTGCTGTTCAGAAAAGTCTGCTTAGTCTCTCACTCCCTGAGTTGCAATGAGCCGTGGACAGGAGCATGTATCATTGGTGTTGTCAACGTTTAAACAAACCATTTCTGTCTCAAACTTCAAAATCTGCATGATCCTTGGCAAGCTGAACAGTGAATTGTGCAGGTTATTATTGCTTGTGCTTTTAATTCATAGCCATATCCATTCATATACAGTACCAGTCAAAAGTTTGGAAACACCTACTCATTCAAGGGTTTTTATTAATTTTTTTACTATTTTCTACATTGTAGATTAATAGTGAAGATATCAAACTATGAAATAACACATATGGAATTATGTAGTAACCCAAAAAAGTGTTAAACAAGTCTAAATGTATTTTATATTTGAGATTCTTCAAAGTAGCCAGCCTTTGCATTGATGACAGCTTTGCACAGTCTTGGCATTCTCTCAACCAGCTTCATCTGCGGTCCAACTCATCCCAAACCATCTCAATTGGGTCGAGGTCGGGTGATTGTGGAGGCCAGGTCATCTGATGCAGCACTCCATCACTCTCCTTGGTCAAGTAGCCCTTACACAGCCTGGTGATGTGTTTTGGGTCATTGTCCTGATTAAAAACAAATGATAGTCCCACTAAACACAAACCAGATGGGATGGTGTATCACTGCAGAATGCTGTGGTAGCACTGCTGGTTAAGTGTGCCTTGAATTCGAAATAAATCACTGACAGTGCCACCAGCAAAGCACCCCCCACACAATCTCACCTCCTCCTCCATGCTTCACGGTGGGAACCACACATGCGGAGATCATCTGCTCACCTACTCTGGATCTCACAAAGACTCGGTGGTTGGAACCAAAAATCTCAAATTTAGACTCATCAGACCAAAGGATAGATTTCCACCGGTCTAATATCCAACACATTAAGAAGGGAAAAAAAATCCAATAAATTAACTTTTAAGAAGGCACACCAGTTAATTGAAATCCATTCCAGGTGACTACCTCATGAGGCTGGTTGAGAGAATGCCAAGACTGTGCAAAGCTGTCATCAAGGCCAAGGCTGGCTACTTTGAAGAATCTCAAATATAAAATAAATTTAGACTTGTTTAACACTTTTTTGGTTACAACATAATTCCATATGTGTTATTTCATAGTTTAATGTCTTCACTATTAATCTACAATGTAGAAAATAGTAAAAAATAAAGAAAAATCCTTGAATGAGTAGGTTTGTCCAAACTTTTGACTGGTACTGTTTGAATATGCAGTATGCCTGGCCTTCTCTTTTCTCCTAAGAACACGGAATACCATTGCGGGTCAGTAACCTAAGTCGAGCCCATGCATCTCAATCACTCCTCACAGACATGTGATGCATCTCAAACGTCTGTGAACAAAATCCCAATAACATTCATACATAAATATAGGCCTATCTTTAAAAAACATTTCCAAAACAATAACTTGGACTGCATGCAGACCCCTCAAATAAGCAGGATATTATATATTCGTACTCCGACTGGATGACATCACAGCCTATTGTTAAAACGCAAAGCCACTCTCAGAGCCTGATAGATAATCGAAGTGTTAATCGAGGGCAAAGCTCTAATGAAAGCTAAAATAGGAAAAACCAGGTCGGCAGCCTTTATTGGCACAATCCCAACGCCCACACCTCCCTCTCATTCTCCTTCCTTCCTTCCTTCATTCCTCCATCCCAGTGTCTGCAGTTGGAGGAAACAATGTCGGCGGTTTGGAGAGATTATCGAAGGAGGATCAAGGGAAGGTCGAGGGAAGATCGAGGGAGAATCGACAGATGATCTAGGGAAGCTCGAGAGATGATCGAGAGATGATCGAGGGAGGATCGAGGGAGGATCGAGAGATGATCGAGAGATGATCGAGGGAGGATCGAGGGAAGATCGAGGGAGGACCGAGGGAGGACCGAGGGAGGATCAAGGAAGGATTGAGGGCCTCCCAATCAGTAGCAGGATTCCAGGGCCCAATACGGTAGTCTGATAAATCACTTGGATGAGTCTAAAATTGCAAACCAAGTGAATGGTTTGTTCATTAATTTGGTCGGCGGCAAGCCACGGCATGCTGGGCGAGGATTTGTTGGGCCCGCTGAAATTAGGTTGTTCAAATCAAATCAAATGTATTTATATAGCCCTTCGTACATCAGCTGATATCTCAAAGTGCTGTACAGAAATCCAGCCTAAAACCCCAAACAGCAAGCAATGCACGTGAAAGAAGCGCGGTGGCTAGGAAAAACTCCCTAGGAAAAACTCCCTAGAAAGGCCAAAAACCCAGGAAGAAACCTAGAGAGGAACCAGGCTATGAGGGGTGGCCAGTCCTCCTCTGGCTGTGCAGGGTGGATATTATAACAGAACATGGTCAAGATGTTAAAATGTTCATAAATGACCAGCATTGTCAAATAATAATAATCATAGTAGTTGTCGAGGGTGCAACAAGCACGTCCGGTGAACAGGTCAGGGTTCCATAGCCGCAGGCAGAACAGTTGAAACTGGAGCATTGGAGCATTGTTCATTGGAGTGCTAAGGAGTATACTTGGGCTATCATCTGGGAAATTCGCCATGATGGCGGAGTCAGGGCGATTGTAGATCTGAGATTGGGGAAGAGAACGAGGAGGGAGAAGCGGAATGGGGAGAGGGAGGGGGATGGTAAAGGAAATTATTGCCACAGCGCGATATGATGAGACCAGACAACAGAACACATCCGTGTCTGTCGGACTTATATATATATATATATATATTAACCTTTATTTAACTAGGCAAGTGTCACAAAAAGAGCCGTGTTGAATAGACCAAACTGCAGCGGGAATATGGATGCTCATGTTTTAATTCAAAAAAGGAGTAACGCATCCACTGGAAAACAATATACACGACAGGAACAGTTTTGCAGGCACACAACACGCAGTGCAAAAACAACTACCCACGAAAACCAAACAAACACACACCTACTTATGGGACTCCCAATCAGAGGCAACTAGAAACACCTGCCTCCAATTGAGAGTCCAGCACCCAAAACTACACATAGAAAAACAAACCTAGAACCTATACCAAACTAATACACCTCACTACACCACACACAAAACCCCATAATACAAAACAAATATACCTCTGCCACGTCCTGACCAAATATAATAGAAATAATACCTAAATATTGGTCAGGACGTGACATTACCCCCCCCTAAAGGTGCAGACCCCGGAATGCACCTTAAAAGAAAACACAAAAAATCCCCATTACCCCAACAAAACCAAAAAGCAATACCCCCTAAACAATAAGGGAGGGAAGGGAGGGTGGCTGCCGTCAACGACGGCACTGTGCTACACCCTCCCTCCCCAACCCACCTATCCTGGAGGTGGCTCCGGTGCAGGACGTGGACCCTGCTCCACCCTCGGCGTCGCCCACTTCGGTGGAGCCGATAGCTGCGCCAGGCAGACGGACCCCTCGGGCCGGGCCGGAGGACAGGAGGGCCCCTCGGGCTGGGCCGGGGGACAGGAGGGCCCCTCGGGCTGGCCCGGGGGACAGGAGGGCCCCTCGGGCTGGCCCGGGGGACAGGAGGGCCCCTCGGGCTGGCCCGGGGGACAGGAGGGCCCCTCGGGCTGGGCCGGGGGACAGGAGGGCCCCTCGGGCTGGGCCAGGGGACAGGAGGGCCCCTCGGGCTGGGCCGGAGGGCAGGAGGGCCCCTCGGGCTGGGCCGGAGGGCAGGAGAGCCCCTCGGGCTGGGCCGGAGCGCAGTCTGGCCACTCCGGCAGTTCAGCGCAGTCTGGCCACTCCGGCAGTTCAGCGCAGTCTGGCCACTCCGGCAGTTCAGCGCAGTCGGGCAGCTCCCACGACTGTTGACTGGCGGGCAGCTCCCACGACTGTTGACTGGCGGGCAGCTCCCACGACTGTTGACTGGCGGGCAGCTCCGACGACTGTTGACTGGCGGGCAGCTCCGACGACTGTTGACTGGCGGGCAGCTCCGACGACTGTTGACTGGCGGGCAGCTCCGACGACTGTTGACTGGCGGTGCTGGGCTGACGCACTAGACTCCTGATGCGTGGGGCTGGTACTGGACGTGCCGGCCTGGAGACACGCACCTCCATGCTAGTGCATCTAGCGGGAAACACCGGACCGAAAGGGCGCACTGGCGGTCTTGAGCGCAGGGTTGGCATCACCCCTTCCGGCTCGATGCCTACTTCGCCCTGGCACATGCGGGGCGCTGGTACCTTGCCTACCGGCCTGAAAATCCCAGGCCTCACCACAGCCCCAACCCCAAAGCACGGGACCTGTCCAGTCTGCCCTACAAGGGTACGGGGAGCTGGCCTGGGGCTGTAATCTCGCCCCGCCAAATAGCCCTTGTGCCCCCCCCTAAAAAATTCTTGGGGCTGCCTCCAACATTCCTCCCTCCCTCACTTGCCTCTGTCCTCTTCTCCGCTGCTTGGTCCTTTGGTGGTGGGTAGTTCTGTCACAAAAAGAGCCGTGTTGAATAGACCAAACTGCAGCGGGAATATGGATGCTCATGTTTTAATTCAAAAAAGGAGTAACGCATCCACTGGAAAACAATATACACGACAGGAACAGTTTTGCAGGCACACAACACGCAGTGCAAAAACAACTACCCACGAAAACCAAACAAACACACACCTACTTATGGGACTCCCAATCAGAGGCAACTAGAAACACCTGCCTCCAATTGAGAGTCCAGCACCCAAAACTACACATAGAAAAACAAACCTAGAACCTATACCAAACTAATACACCCCACTACACCACACACAAAACCCCATAATACAAAACAAATATACCTCTGCCACGTCCTGACCAAATATAATAGAAATAATACCTAAATATTGGTCAGGACGTGACAGCAAGTCAGTTAAGAACATATTCTTATTTGCAATGACGGCCTACACCGTTATAACCAAGTTATGGAGTGAGCATGATTCATATCTAACATAAATAAGTTAATGATATAGCACTGAATATCTAACATAAATAAGTTAATGATATAGCACTGAATATCTAACATAAATAAGTTCATGATATATCACTGAATATCTAACATAAATAAGTTCATGATATAGCACTGAATATCTAACATAAATAAGTTCATGATATAGCACTGAATATCTAACATAAATAAGTTCATGATATAGCACTGAATATCTAACATAAATAAGTTCATGATATAGCACTAAATATCTAACATAAATAAGTTCATGATATAGCACTGAATATCTAACATAAATAAGTTAATGATATAGCACTGAATATCTAACATAAATAAGTTCATGATATAGCACTGAATATCTAACATAAATAAGTTCATGATATAGCACTGAATATCTAACATAAATAAGTTCATGATATAGCACTGAATATCTAACATAAATAAGTTAATGATATAGCACTGAATATCTAACATAAATTAGTTCATGATATAGCACTGAATATCTAACATAAATTAGTTCATGATATAGCACTGAATAAGATCAATGGCTGATCCGGTTTTGTAAAATTGGTTATTTGACTTGACTTTCATCCCATCTGGTAAAATAATGCAAAATTCTAATTGAAAAACATAATGACATTTGTGTCATAAATGAGTGATTTCTCAGGTGGATTAGTTTTAACATGATTGGCCTGCAGTGTGGGAGGGTTACAGGTGACCTTATCACCCTCTTCCAGTCCACAGATCTGTCTCTCTCTTTTGTCACACAGGGAGGTTAGGAGATCCAAGGTGCAGACTCAGGAAAGCCTTCACTTAAAAAAGAATGTAGTGCGGCCCAGCCCCCAAAGTGACTCTTCTTCGGAGGATGCCTGTGTGTTGTTTTAGGAATGCCTCATAATCTTGCCAACCCCCATTGTCTCACCTCTTAGAAGCAGTTCTGTTGTTTTTAGAGGTCTGTAGATCTGATGTCTGATTGGAGGATAACTTAACAGTAATGCTGTTGGTCAACATCTCAGATTTTGAGTCGAAACAACTTAGATGTTATACAGCTAATTGACTCAAATGTAAAAGGGTCTAAGATTCATTCTCTTTCTCTTCCTGACCTGCTGTGCTGAGATACCTACACTCTTTCTCTCTCTCCCATGAGCTATGGGCCGTGGCACAAACCATGGTTTCTTTGTCTCACTCTGATCATGCCTAGAATAATGCTTAGTTAATGCTTTGTAACTTAAGCTTATACCTTGTATAATGCTATCATTAATTTTTACAAAGTAATTCAATACAGTTGTAAATGGAATTCCAGTCTCATGGCCATTCCTTGATCCTAATCAGCTAAATGCATAATACTTGGTTGCACCTGGTTTAACAATAGTCTCTTGCATATTGCTATTTATCTTACGGAGTCAGATAGTCATTTAAATTGGCTAATTGCATAGTCTTGTCATGAGGCGCATGTGAGCTATATATATCATTGTGGCTTCTCTTTGCATTACCAGTGTTACATACACTACCGTTCAACAGTTTGGGGTCACTTAGAAATGTCCTTGTTTTTGAAAGAAAAGCCAATTTTTTGGGCCATTAAAATAACATAAAAGTTATCAGAAATACAGTGCAGACATTGTTAATGTTGTAAATGACTATTGTAGCTGGAAACGGATGATTTTTTATGGAATATCTACATAGGCGAACAGGGGCCCATTATCAGCAACCATCACTCCTGTGTTCCAATGGCACGTTGTGTTAGCTAATCCAAGTTTGTCATTTTAAAAGGCTAATTGATCATTAGAAAAGCCTTTTGCATTTATGTTAGCACAGCTGAAAACTGTTGTTCTGATTAAAGATGCAAGAAAACTGGCCTTCTTTAGACTATTTGAGTATCTGGCGCATCAGCATTGTGGGTTCGATTACAAGCTAGAAAATGGCCAGAAACAAAGAGCTTTCTTCTGAAACTCGTCAGTCTATTCTTGTTCTGAGAAATGAAGGCTATTCCATGCGAGAAATTTCCAAGAAACTGAAGATCTCGTACAACGCTGTGTACTACTCCCTTTACAGAACAGCGCAAACTGGCTCTAAACAGAATAGAAAGAGAAGTGGGAGGCCCAGGTACATAACTGAGCAAGAGGACAAGTACATTAGAGTGTCTAGTTTGAGAAACAGACGCCTCACAAGTCCTCAACTGGCAGCTTCATTAAATAGTAACCGCAAAACATCAGTCTCAATGTCAACAGTGAAGAGGCGACTCCAGGATGCTGGCCTTCTAGGCAGAGTTCCTCTGTCCAGTGTCTGTGTTCTTTTGCCCATCTTAATCTTTTATTGGCCAATCTGAGATATGGCTTTTTCTTTGCGACTCTGCCTAGAAGGCCAGCATCCCGGAGTCGACTCTTCACTGTTGACATTGAGACTGGTGTTTTGCGGGTACTATTTAATGAAGCTGCCAGTTGAGGACTTGTGAGGCGTCTGTTTTTCAAACTAGACACCCTAATGTACTTGTCCTCTTGCTCAGTTGTGTACCTGGGCCTCCCACTCCTCTTTCTATTATGGTTAGAGCCAGTGTCTGTGTGTTATTCTATCTCAGTAGTTTACAATATATTACAGGAGTGTTGGCCAGAACTGAGCTATTATTTACAATAAATAACTGTATCTCTTTCCTGTTGTAGACTTCTGTCTGTGTCTTATCCATGGAATACAAGAGAGAGGTTAACATAATCAACAGTAACAACCCTAGCAGGCCATAAGTCAGGGGCTGGTGTCTATACTCTTGTGTGGGAATCTGGAATATAATTACGCTCCTTTCCTAGAACACCAGCAAACACTGGGGTACAAATCAATAGTCTCACCAGGGAGAGAGAGGTCGGAGGTTTTATTCAGCTTGTGGTACCATGGGATCCCTCGTATGCAAGTTCGTGCCCCACTTCTTCTGGTTTAATGTTTTTTTAGTGTGTTTAAAAAGAAAAATGTATTTAACCTTTTTTTAACTAGGCAAGTCAGTTAAGAATAAATTCTTATTAAAAATGACTGCCTACCCCGGCCAAACCCGGACGATGCTGAGCCAATTATGCCCCGCCCTATGGGACTCCCAATCACGGCCAGATGTGATACAGCTTGGATTCGAACCAGGGACTGTAGTGGCGAGCTAGCTATATGTAGCTACATATACATCACAGCATGGTAATGAGAAGCATCACTGAATAAAAAGAGATTTCAGAACATGTTTTGTTATTACTTTATTAATTATTATTATCATTAATATTATTCAAGTTTAGATGTAGACATCTTTGCCATCTTTGTTACATTTTTTTGCATGTAAAACCCTACAACACAAAACATAAAGGTGGTAGCAGAAAAAACTAAATAAAGAAACAAACAATCTAAAACCGACTTCTATGCAATAAAGTGTAAAAACAAGAAACAACATTCAAAAAATGATGGTTAAAACATTTACCAAAACATTTGCCTTTTTTGCCATGTCCGTGTCCACACTGGTTTACTGGCTTCTTCCACACACAGATAATCCTGTCTGTCCATGTTGTTTCTTCTTCCACACACAGATAATCCTGTCTGTCCATGTTGTTTCTTCTTCCACACACAGATAATCCTGTCTGTCCATGTTGTTTCTTCTTCCACACACAGATAATCCTGTCTGTCCATGTTGTTTCTTCTTCCACACACAGATACTCCTGTCTGTCCATGTTGTTTCTTCTTCCACACACAGATAATCCTGTCTGTCCATGTTGTTTCTTCTTCCACACACAGATAATCCTGTCTGTCCATGTTGTTTCTTCTTCCACACACAGATAATCCTGTCTGTCCATGTTGTTTGTTTTTCCACACACAGATAATCCTGTCTGTCCATGTTGTTTATTCTTCCACACACAGATAATCCTGTCTGTCCATGTTGTTTGTTTTTCCACACACAGATACTCCTGTCTGTCCATGTTGTTTATTCTTCCACACACAGATACTCCTGTCTGTCCATGTTGTTTATTCTTCCACACACAGATACTCCTGTCTGTCCATGTTGTTTCTTTGTCTTCGTCTATTTTTGCAGTACCTGTGTACAGCATGCTAATAACACATTTTAACACAATCATTTTTCTTCCTTGGAAATAAAACAGAATAACTGAAGTGCAAGCGTTAACATTTTTCTAATTCAAACTTAAAACAAAAATTGTTCCTTATGTTATTTGAAATCACATGAATGTTTCTGTGAAATAATTTTAGTATTATTATTACAGTTTCTTTGTTTCTGAGAGGCGTTTGTAGAAACATTTTAAGGCTATGTTGATTTCATCGCTATTTCACACAAATCCTCGCTTGCCGAATCCCAGGCAGACTCTAATTACATTATCCCCTGATCATGTATTAATAGCAATGTACATCAGAGGATGGACAGGTTAGATTGAACTCATGTTTGATTCCTTTCAGCAGCAATGGGAATCATATGAAGAAGTGCTCACACAAATGGAAGAGAGAGAGAGAGAGAGAGACAGAGAAAGAGAGCGAGACAGAAAGAGAGGGAGAGAGAGACAGAGAGAGAGAGAAAGAGAGCGAGACAGAAAGAGAGAGGGAGAGAGACAGAGAGAGAGACAGAGAGACAGAGAGAGAGAGAGACAGAGAGAGAGAGAGACAGAGAGAGAAAAAGAGAGAGACCGAGAGTGAGTGAGAGAGCGAGAGAGAGAGAGAGAGAGAGAGAGAGAGAGAGAGCGAGACAGAGAGAGAGTGAGAGAGAGAGAGCAAGACAGAGAGACAGAGAGAGCGACAATGAGAGAGAGAGACAGAGAGAGAGAGACAGAGAGACTGAGAGAGACAGAGAGAGCGTGAGACAGAGAAAGAGAGAGAGAGAGAGAGAGAGAGAGAGAGAGAGAGAGAGAGAGAGAGAGAGAGAGAAAGAGACAGAGAGAGAAAGAGAGAGAGAGAGACAGGGAGAGACAGAGAGACAGAGACAGACAGAGGGAGAGACAGAGACACAGAAAGATAGAGAGAGAGAGACAGAGAGAAAGATATACAGGGAGAGAGGCAGACAGAGAGAGACAGAGACAGACAGAGAGAGACAGAGAGAGAGAGAGAGAGAGAGAAAGAGAGAGAGAGATAAAACGCATGAATGGGAGTCTTTTAGAGCTGAAACAGGTGGTCTACTTGCAAAGTAATAACAAGCTAAATAGAGGGATAATGTTGCTGTGTGGTAACATTTGTTTTGTCGCTCAAATGGTATTAATCTATCTACATAATGTCAAATGCTTGGACTACAAGGCCATAATCCAGGTTGAGGTGTTACGCTACATCTAATTTGATGAACAAAACACTCAACATTGTTGATATTCAATGGCTTCTTTCTGTCAAAAGGCACCTTTTTCACCTGTACATGGAACAAGTAGAATTTCATGCTATGTTCAAATCAAGTCCCAAAATGACTAAAAGCCAAATATTAAAGTATTATATAAATGCAATAGACATACAAAAAAAAAGGGGGCCTTGTGTACGGTATAGTCAGTTGAAATACCTGGATTGTAAAACATATGATGCTCAAAGCTATAAAGCTCACTGAACAATACTTATAACCAAGCTACAGTATATCAGCTTCTCTTAACAAAAACATACAGGATGAACAAAGTCCAATACAGAGCATCTGTATAGACAATAAAGCATTTCAAAGTGTACGAGCAGGAGCATACAAAGAAAGACATGGAATGGATAGTGCCTCTGTGCCATTCAAACAAACAGAAAAAATATTTTGACTGCATTTCATCTCCCATTCAACCTTCTGACAAAAGGCCTCTGTTTTGTTACGTGATCGTCCTGTCCTGTCCACATGAGAGAAAAATACTCTGAATTGCAGGAATTTTGCTTCATTACCTTGTTTGCTACATTTGCAAATGTAAACAGTTTTGCAGAGCCAAGCTCGTGGCCCTTTACTCAATGCAAAGTCAATGTTGCATATCAACATACCAGGTAGAAAATACTTTGTTCAATATATCAGGCACTGATATTATGAATTTTTCATATTAACAACTTAGAAAAAAATATTGCTTTTTGCATTTTTCTTCCTTCCCAAATGTCTTTAGTGATATAAGGTTTGTTTCCTAGCAACTAAGGCAGCAGCTTAAAATGTCTAGAGGAAGTTCTGTGACAATAGACTTCCCAAAAAATAAAAAAAAATAAAAAACAGTATCCATAACTAAAATACATTAAACATAGACACTTAGTTGGATGTTAAGTGGAGACCGATGCAACTGAAACCACTGTAGGATATGTTTTTTGACTCAGCCACGGGCGTTCCCTGAGGACGTTTATTTGAGGACGATCCAATCACTAGTCATCGCTCTGCCCATCCACCGTGAAGGAGATTATGACAGACGACTGATGTTTCCCATCTCCCCATTTTACATATCAATTCACACTTCCTCATTCCATTTGGAACAGTGAACCAACCAGGTAAGAGAACATCCAACCCATGCAGATGTACCTTGTTGTTCGCTGAACTGCCTTGTCAAAGTAACACTTCCGAATAAAAAAATAAACAATAGCAAAAAAAAACAACATAAGCGTCTATTTGTAGTACCATTTTCTTCAAAAGCGTTTTCCTTTACAAAAAAAGAAAAAGGAAACAGCCAATCGTTTGTTCTGTATTATGTCCAATATAAATGTTTAGATGATATGAGTTCCCTACAGAAGCTATCATGGCACGTTGAGCAAGAAGTCTTCTTCTCATTCAATCATTACAGTACGCTTTTGTCCGTTTATTTTGTTCTTTTTCATACTGCTATGCCTGTGCTAAAAGTCCAAGTCTGTGGCGCACTAAAATCACACAGAATCGTTTGGAGCATCGGCCTCAGCATCGGCCTCAGCATCGGCCTCAGCCTCGACGGTTGGCAGGTGAAGCCCTCTCTGTATGTGTGTGGTGAAGTCGTACTTGTCTGCGCAGGCATGCAGGCAGATGCTGCACTGGAAGGGCCCTCCATCAGCATGGCAGCTCATGTGCAGGGCGTGCATAACTTCATCCAGGAAGAGGATGCCACAGTGGATGCACTTACTGGTCAGCTCATCCTGAGTGCCCTGGTCCACCCTCTCCTTACTGGTCAGCTCATCCTGAGTGCCCTGGTCCACCCTCTCCTTACTGGTCAGCTCATCCTGAGTGCCCTGGTCCACCCTCTCCTTACTGGTCAGCTCATCCTGAGTGCCCTGGTCTACCCTCTCCTTACTGGTCAGCTCATCCTGAGTGCCCTGGTCCACCCTCTCCTTACTGGTCAGCTCATCCTGAGTGCCCTGGTCCACCCTCTCCTTACTGGTCAGCTCATCCTGAGTGCCCTGGTCCAATCTCTCCTTACTGGTCAGCTCATCCTGAGTGCCCTGGTCCACCCTCTCCTTACTGGTCAGCTCATCCTGAGTGCCCTGGTCCAATCTCTCCTTACTGGTCAGCTCATCCTGAGTGCCCTGGTCCAATCTCTCCTTACTGGTCAGATCGTCCTGAGTGCCCTGGTCGACCCTCTCCGGCTTGGCTGCAACGTCTGGGGGAGGAGAAGGCTGGGGGGATGCCCCCTCTTCTACTTTCTCCTCTCTTGTCTCCTGCTGCTCTCTATGCTTCTCATCCTCCTTCCCTGCCGGGACCGTGGGCAAGGCCCGTTTGTCGGCGCTGCTGCTCTTCTCCTTGATGGTAACGGCAGAGGCAGTGGAGCCGTTGGCGGTGGGGGCCGGTTTGGAATGTTTGATGGCCAGGTCGAGAGGGATGTCGCTTTCGGGACCGGCGGAGGGCGGGAGAGGGAAGTGTGGGGGCAAGCTAAAGGTATGGTAAGGCACAAAGCTTTGGCAAGGGTTGGGCAGACCAGGCATGTGGCCTAGGTACTGTGGGTTGCCCGGAACAGACATCTTGTACTTAGTCCAGAAGCGCATCCAGTCGGACTCGCTCTGCAGGTCATTGTGGATGAAGGGCAGGCTGAAGAACGGGTACTGGTACTTCTCGATGGGGCTGCCCGGTGGCGAGTAGCTGGCCTGTTTGGAGGGACGCATGTACTTCTCGATGGGGCTACCCCTCTCGGTGGACAAGCTACCCTTCCCCTCCAAGCCCGTGTGATGGACCCCAGCCGAGCCCACCCCGTTCCTCTCCGCCCCTCCCTCTGCAGGGTTCTTGTTGTGTATGTGCAAAGGAGGCATTCGCTTGTGGATCTCCAGGGTTTGGCTAACTAGGAAGGAGTGGGTGGAGCGGGGGCTGGGGTGACCCTTGAACCCAGAGGACCCGTAGGCCTCGTACTGGCCCAGGGAATTCTGGGGCTCCCCTTTACGAGGGACAGGCACTCCTTCCGAGCCTGGCCCATCCTCTCCTGGCCGGCGCTCCAGGGGACTGCCATTGAGGCGCTCCTCGCTGCTGACCCTCTGCTGCTTGGAGCCCACAGGTTCGGTGGGCAGAGGGTCGGGGTTGAGGCGCTTCCGCGTGCGCCGGCGGATGATCTGCTCGCCATTGTTCTGCTTGATGATGTTCAGCGGCCGGGGAGTCTGGTGAGAGACAAAGATAGATATTTTATTTATGTATGTATCAAGCTATACATAAAAACATTTACATAAATATGTCCTTAATAATAGGAATTTCATAGTAGAGATTATTACCAGAGCATGTCACAACACTAAGGGCTTGATTCAATCCATATGGCTGAATATCGTCGCTATAGTGTGATTGAAACTTAAAGGCAATGTTCCTGCGTTCACGGAGACTGCATTCACGGTAAACACTGCATATGTCGGTTCATTCGGAAAAATTCCCTTTAAATTTCAATCGTGCTATACCGCGGATCTTCAGCGATATGGATTAAATCAAGCCCTAAAACGATCCCAGAATGACTGCAATATAAAAAGGGGAGAGTCAGGCTGTAGTCAGTGTAGCTTAATCCTGATAGTTACAGCTCTTCTGTCCTCCACTGCCCCCCCTCCCCCCTCCCGTAACCCCCTCTGCTCCCAGGCCGCCACCCAGTCACAGCTGGGCAGACAGGAGACACGAGCACCTGGCCTCCGTCTAGCGCTGACACACAGACAAGCCTTGCCCTAGGGCAGCGCACATTGCTTATTACAGCCCAATAAGGGGCAAAGGCCTACTGTAAATACTGCAGGAGTGTTGCTGTACTGCAGATGGCACGCAACTGTTTAAATGGGAACACGTTTTATTTACTGCAAGATCCACAGAATAGTAGATGTAGCCTACAGAATTCTCTCATTAACTAGCCACTTCATTTGTTTAGCCACCAGGCAAATACAGTAATCATTAAACAATATATTTTAGGGTCATCATTTCTTCGTAATTTCTGTGTTTGCATGTGATATGACATGCCCAAAGCATTGACTTGAAAGATACAGAAACATCCAGTCTCGTCTGGAGGAGGAAGTCTGTCTACCTTTAGGGCATATTTGAAATGGAAGACAAAAATGAACATTCTTGCCCTCATTTATCACCTCGGCCTTTCCTTCCAATTCCTTTCCTGTTCTACTTATTTTTTCTCTCCTTCTTGCCACAGGTAGGGTTTGGCATTTACCACCAACTTCTCTCAGGTGACACCTCACACGGCAATGCCGACAGACATGTTTTCATACCAACGTTTCGCCACTTTCCAAAGAAATCTCCCAGAAATCACTGCGAGCCCAAACTAATGGGCACACAAGAGAGAGAGAACATTTTAAATGGAGGTGAGGACATTTCCATTGCACTGCTCCCTACACATACTGCATATGAAGAAATGACCAGAAGAGAATATGAATTAAAGGGATCAGATTGGCCGCATTGCAGACTGAATTCTAGGTGTGAAATGTCCCTGAGGAATCAATCCCACACCATACCGCTGCCTCTCAGCTTGTCTTTGTGATGGACAATCTGTTGTCATGTTCCTGGGGAAAGGAAACCCATCATTTCAACCTCCAAAATAGGGGGGGTAAAAAATAAATAAAATCATCCATGACACAGTTAGGAAGATAGGAAGTATTATCCCTCCCTACATACATACAGTATGGCTATTTATTCAGAAACACGGAGCAGAGTATGTGAGCGGAGTTGAGTGGTTGGAAATCCCGCTCATTGCTCCACATCCTTTTCAACCGCTCCGCTAAAAACCACTACTCACTCACAGGGAGAGAAAACTGCCGCTCCAAATTCGCTCTATTTTTGTGGCTGGATCAACGATTTGGTTTTGAAGTATTGAAACCAAACCATACGATTTGAATGAAAAGTATTTGAATAAACATGAACATTTTATGTAAGAAGCGCTCACCATTTTAAATATGTCATATGAAACAGCATATAAACACTAAATATGTCAGGAGACAGACAGGGAGTCTAAGAAGGCTATATGATTTCAATTATTTCAAGACTATAGCCTACAAAGAAACACATTGTGAGTGTGACACACTAGGCTGGTAGGGAGTCAGGGACATTAGGTCCTCAGCATTTAAACAACATTTCTTTGTATTAAATCATTATAGTCTATAAATTGTGCATACAGGCTGTGACTTAGCCTACTTAGAATGAAATACAAATGAAATAAAAAATGACTTATTAGTGCCTTTAAATACATTTTTAGAAACACGAGTTTGTCCAGTCTGTGGCTTCAGGCTCATGCGATGGTGGCTTCAGGCTCATGTGATGGTGTCTGGAGAGGCGGCCAGCAGTGGGGAATATCCTCTCCACACTTGCAGAGCCACTGGGGATGCTAAACACCCTTTAGGCCACTCTTGCCAGGCTGGGCAGACATGCAGAGTTGTTTTTACATTTTTCTATAGATAGGCCTAAAGCTTTTAAGGCAAAATAACCCAATAAAATCAGAAAGCTCCTTGAACATGGGAATAAGCCAGGCCAATTGGGCCAAAATCAATTATGGCCTATTGTATAGATAATAAAACAAAAATGAATGAAACGTTTAAGAGATCTGATTTTTGTTTATAAATACTTTGCTACAATGACACACTTAATTATCTACAAACCTCACTCCTTTCTTTTAGCATGTGCACATAGTAAGTACACCATCATGTTTTGGGGATATGTGTCTTTTCAGATTCCACAATGATTCTTTAGTTGTGGACACTACATCACCACACTCCCTCTCTTGGTTCTCTTCTTCGTAAGTCACCCTGATTTAGCAGCTGTGTGTTTTATCAGTTTCTTTATGAAAAGGTTGTATTTACAATGGTGTTTGTTCTTGTGGCAACAGGTCACAAATGTTGCTGCTGTGATTGAACACTGATCACCCAATAGATATGGGAGTTTATCACAAGTGGATTTGTTTTCAAATTCTTTGTGGGTCTGTGTAATCTGAGGGAAATATGTGTCTCTAATATGGTCATACATTTGGTAGGAGGTTAGAAAGTGCAGCTCAGTTTCCACCTCATTTTGTGGGCAGTGTGCACATAGCCTGTCTTCTCTTGAGAGCCAAGTCTATGGCGGCCTTTCTCAATAGCAAGGTTCTGCTCACTGAGTCTGTACATAGTCAAAAATGTCCTTCATTTTGGATCAGTCACAGTGATCAGGTATTCTGCCACAGTGTACTGTATTCTCTGTTTAGGTCCAAAAAGCATTCTACTTTGCTCAGCTTTTTGTAAATTTTTTCCAATGTGTCAAGTAATTATCTTTTTGTTTTCTCATGATTTAGTTGTGTCTAATTGTGTTGCTGTCCTGGGGCTCTGTGGGGTCTGTTTGTGTTGGTGGACAGAGCCCCAGGACCAGCTTGCTTAGGGGGCTCTTCTCCAGGTTCATATCTCTGTAGGTGATGGCTTTGTTATGGAAGGTTTGGGAATCACTTCCTTTTAGGTGGTTGTAGAATTTAACGGCTCTTTTCTGGATTTGGATAATTAGCGTGTATCGGCCTAATTCTGCTCTGCATGCATTATTTAGTGTTTTACATTGTACACTGAGGATATTTTAGCAGAACGCTGCATGCATAGTCTCAATTTGGTGTTTGTCCCATTTTGTGAATTCTATAATGGGCAATGGGTTCTATAACTGATTCAAGTATTTTTAGCCAAATCCTAATTGGTATGTTTTTTTTTATGTTCCTTTAGATGGCATAGAATGCATTTCTTGCCTTGTCTCTCAGATCGTTCACAGCTTTGTGGAAGTTACCTGTGGTGCTGATGTTTAGGCCGAGGTATGTATAGTTTTTTGTGTGCTCTAGGATAACGGTGTCTAGATAGAAATTGTATTTGTGGTCCTGACAACTGGACCTTTTTTGGAATCCCATTATTTTTGTCTTACTGAGATTTACTGTCAGGGCCCTGGTCTGACAGAATCTGTGGAGAAGATCTACGTGCTGCTGTAGGCCCTCCTTGGTTGGTGAGAGAAGCACCAGATCATCAGCAAACAGAAGACATTTGACTTCAGATTCTAGTAGGGTGAGGCCGGGTGCTGCAGACTGTTCTAGTGCCCTCGCCAATTCGTTGATATATATGTTGAAGAGGGTGGGGCTTAAGCTGCATCCCTGTCTCACCCCCCGGCCCTGTGGAAAGTAATGTGTGTTTTTTGCCAATTTTAACCACACACTTGCTGTTTGTGTACATGGATTTTATAATGTTGTACGTTTTTCCATAAACACCAATTTCCATCAATTTGTATAGCAGACCGTCATGCCAAATTGAATCAAAAGTTTTTTTTTAAATCAACAAAGCATGAGAAGACTTTGCCTTTGTTTTGGTTTGTTTGTTAAGTAGGGTGTGCAGGGTGAATACGTGGTCTGTCGTACGGTAATTTGGTAAAAAGCCAATTTGACATTTGCTCAGTACATTGTTTTCGCTGATGAAATGTACAAATCTGCTGTTAATGATAGGGCAGGATTTTCCCAAGGTTGCTGTTGACGCATATCCCACGGTAGTTATTGGGGTCAAATTTGTCTCCACTTTTGTGGATTGGAGTGATCAGTCCTTGATTCCAAATATTGGAGAATATGCCAGAGCTGAGGATGATGTTAAAGAGTTTAAGTATAGCCAATTGGAATTTGTGGTCTGAATATTTTATCAGTTAATTTAGGATACCATCAACCCCACAGGCCTTTTTGGGTTGGAGGATTTGTATTTTGTCCTGTAGTTCATTCAATGTAATTCAAGAATCCAGTGGGTTCTGGCAGTCTTTAATAGTTGATTCTAATATTTGTATTTGATCATGTATATGTTTTTGCTGTTTGTTCTTTGTTATAGAGACAAAAAGATTGGAAAAGCGTTTTATCCATACATCTCCGTTTTGGATAGATAACTCTTCATGTTGTTGTTTGTTTAGAGTTTTCCAATTTTCAAAGAATTGGTTAGATTCTATGGATTCTTCAATTACATTGAGCTGATTTCTGATGTGCTGTTCCTTTTTTTCCCCGTGGTGTATTTCTGTATTGTTTAAGTGATTCGCCATAGTGAAGGCGTAGTCTCAGTTTTCCTGGGTCTCTATGCTTTTGTTTAGATAGGTTTCTCAATTTCTTTTTTAGGTTTTCGCCTTCTTCAAACCATTTGTCATTGTTGTTAATTTTCTTAGGTTGTCAGCTTGACATTTTTTGATTTGATAGGGAAGCTGAGAGGTCAAATATACTGTTTAGGTTTTCTACTGCTAAGTTTACACTATTTACACTATTACAGTGAAACATTTTGTCCAGGAAATTGTCTGGAAGGGATTGAATTTGTTGTTGCCTAATAGTTTTTGGGTAAATTTCCACACTACTTTCCTTCCATCTATAGAATGTATTAATATTATGCAGTTCCTTTGGCTTTGATGCCTCATGATTAGGGATGGGTATCATTAAGATTTTACCAATACTGCTTATCGATCCGGTACTTTAACGGTATTCTTCTCGGTTATTTGTTTTTACGAGAAAAAAAATGAAACAAATTAAGAACAGAATCATCATTGCTTTATTTTCTGAAATGTAAAATAAAGAAAAGAAACAATTACTTACAGCAAAAGAAACAGCAATGTTTTGAACAAATCACTATTATAGACTAATGTTGTGATGATGGAAATGTAAAACAAATGAAATAAACAATATTTTCCTGCAAAAGAAAAGACAGTGGTACAGAACAACATGGGTGGGGGCTGCAGGTAGACTGCAGAAGCACTAACAGTTCTTAGCAGTTCTTCTGGAGAAAGATCAACATATTTGCCTTCTCTGGCAGAAGTCGGGACCTCTCCTGGCTTATTGTGTCCCCTGCAGTCGAAAATACCCTCTTGCTAGGGGTGGAGGAGGCTTGAGCACAGAGGTAGCTTGTTGCAATGTTTGTGAGTCGGGGCAGAGTAGCTCTCTTCTCCAACTTCTCCCACTACATCACAGGATCTTCAGCCATGGGGATGGGAGGCAGGCTTTTGTAGAGCTCGACCTCTAGGTCAACAGGCTCACTGAGGGTGAGGGACGAGGTGTCCTGTTGGATCGTCAACCTCAACTCCCTGTCCTCCTCTGAGAACAGCTCCTCCAAGGCACTACTTGTTTTGTACAATGGAGGGGCTGTCTCCTCCATTTCCACTCCTTCTCTTTCAGGCTCCTCCTCCTGTTGCTGGTGGTCTGTGTCTGTCTGCTCCGGCTCCTCTGACAGCCCTGGTGTTGCTCCGGTCACATTGGCCTCAACAGTTGCCTTCCTCAGCCTGTCCCAGGTGGCGTCACTCACCGGCCTCCCTTTAAATCTGGGGTCCATTGCTGTGGCCTCAGAGGTTCTCCCACACCTTCTCTTTGATGGTTTCCACAAACGTTGTATCTTCATGCTTCACAGTGAAGTGCTCTTCCAGTTTGTGGATGATGGGTATAATCTGTCCACAGGTGGCATTCTTTTCACATGACACACACAGTGTGGATGTATAGAGGATTCTCATGAGCTGGACAAAGTCCTCAGCTGCTGCTTGGATCGCTGGATACTGCTCCATCAATCTCTCCACCATTAGATAGAGCGAGTTCCATCTGGTCTTGACCTCAAGGATGAGTGAGTGTTGCTGAAGGCCTGAAACAACAACAAAAAACAACATACATTTAATTACTGCACACTTAAATATTGAATTAAATTGTTAAATGTGGGAATTTCAAAATAATACTTTAATAGATTGAACTGGCTTCTTACCAAGGAGCTTTTGCTCTTCCTTCAAGACTGTTTTGGACATCGAGGATCTCTTCAACCACATGACCACTGCTCTGATTCAGGCTGCCCATTTATCAATGGAAGTCATTTAGTAGATTTTCTGTGCTGTCAGATTCAATGTGTGTGCAAAGCATCCTATTTTTAAGATGTGTAGCCTCTTCATGGCAACATCCATATTAACAGCATTATCAACAGTCACAGCTACAATCTTGCTCGACTCTGTCTCAAACTCTTCCAGAATGTCTGAGAGCTCCTCTGCCACTACTTGGCCAGTTTGCGATTTGTACACTGACCTTCTGTTTTACACTGCCCTGGTGTGGAGGACCTTCTGTTTTACACTGCCCTGGTGTGGAGGACCTTCTGTTTTACACTGCCCTGGTGTGAAGGACCTTCTGTTTTACACTGCCCTGGTGTGGAGGACCTTCTGTTTTACACTGTCCTGGTGTGAAGGACCTTCTGTTTTACACTGCCCTGGTGTGAAGGACCTTCTGTTTTACACTGCCCTGGTGTGAAGGACCTTCTGTTTTACACTGCCCTGGTGTGGAGGACCTTCTGTTTTACACTGCCCTGGTGTGAAGGACCTTCTGTTTTACACTGCCCTGGTGTGGAGGACCTTCTGTTTTACACTGCCCTGGTGTGGAGGACCTTCTGTTTTACACTGCCCTGGTGTGGAGGACCTTCTGTTTTACACTGCCCTGGTGTGAAGGACCTTCTGTTTTACACTGCCCTGGTGTGGAGGACCTTCTGTTTTACACTGCCCTGGTGTGAAGGACCTTCTGTTTTACACTGCCCTGGTGTGGAGGACCTTCTGTTTTACACTGCCCTGGTGTGAAGGACCTTCTGTTTTACACTGCCCTGGTGTGGAGGACCTTCTGTTTTACACTGCCCTGGTGTGAAGGACCTTCTGTTTTACACTGCCCTGGTGTGGAGGACCTTCTGTTTTACACTGCCCTGGTGTGAAGGACCTTCTGTTTTACACTGCCCTGGTGTGGAGGACCTTCTGTTTTACACTGCCCTGGTGTGAAGGACCTTCTGTTTTACACTGCCCTGGTGTGGAGGACCTTCTGTTTTACACTGCCCTGGTGTGAAGGACCTTCTGTTTTACACTGCCCTGGTGTGGAGGACCTTCTGTTTTACACTGCCCTGGTGTGGAGGACCTTCTGTTTTACACTGCCCTGGTGTGAAGGACCTTCTGTTTTACACTGCCCTGGTGTGAAGGACCTTCTGTTTTACACTGCCCTGGTGTGAAGGACCTTCTGTTTTACACTGCCCTGGTGTGGAGGACCTTCTGTTTTACACTGCCCTGGTGTGGAGGACCTTCTGTTTTACACTGCCCTGATGTGGAGGACCTTCTGTTTTACACTGCCCTGGTGTGGAGGACCTTCTGTTTTACACTGCCCTGGTGTGAAGGACCTTCTGTTTTACACTGCCCTGGTGTGGAGGACCTTCTGTTTTACACTGCCCTGGTGTGGAGGACCTTCTGTTTTACACTGCCCTGGTGTGAAGGACCTTCTGTTTTACACTGCCCTGGTGTGAAGGACCTTCTGTTTTACACTGTCCTGGTGTGAAGTACCTTCTGTTTTACACTGCCCTGGTGTGGAGGACCTTCTGTTTTACACTGCCCTGGTGTGGAGGACCTTCTGTTTTACACTGCCCTGGTGTGGAGGACCTTCTGTTTTACACTGCCCTGGTGTGGAGGACCTTCTGTTTTACACTGCCCTGGTGTGGAGGACCTTCTGTTTTACACTGCCCTGGTGTGGAGGACCTTCTGTTTTACACTGCCCTGGTGTGAAGGACCTTCTGTTTTACACTGTCCTGGTGTGGAGGACCTTCTGTTTTACACTGCCCTGGTGTGGAGGACCTTCTGTTTTACACTGCCCTGGTGTGAAGGACCTTCTGTTTTACACTGCCCTGGTGTGGAGGACCTTCTGTTTTACACTGCCCTGGTGTGAAGGACCTTCTGTTTTACACTGCCCTGGTGTGGAGGACCTTCTGTTTTACACTGTCCTGGTGTGGAGGACCTTCTGTTTTACACTGCCCTGGTGTGGAGGACCTTCTGTTTTACACTGCCCTGGTGTGAAGGACCTTCTGTTTTACACTGCCCTGGTGTGGAGGACCTTCTGTTTTACACTGCCCTGGTGTGGAGGACCTTCTGTTTTACACTGCCCTGGTGTGGAGGACCTTCTGTTTTACACTGCCCTGGTGTGAAGGACCTTCTGTTTTACACTGCCCTGGTGTGGAGGACCTTCTGTTTTACACTGCCCTGGTGTGGAGGACCTTCTGTTTTACACTGCCCTGGTGTGGAGGACCTTCTGTTTTACACTGCCCTGGCTTGTGTAGTGCACTGTAACAGTGAGGTAGTGGTCCTGACAGAGGCTGGTCCACCCGTCTGATGTGATGGCCAGCTTTGGCACGTCCTTCAGCTCAGTGTACACATTGACCTTTTCTACACCATACCAGGTAGGAAGTAACTCCTGGAGGGAGGGGTACATTTGGGGTTGAGCTCCTTGCTCATCTCCTGACAGTAAAAAAATATATAGTTTTCATGTGTTGAATTATCATTATTGAATGTTTGTGTTGTTGTGTGTTGCATTGTGGAGTGATGGGACTAACATACAACCCTTTAACACTACTATTTCCTGAAAATGAATACAACTCAATATGTACTGACAGACTGTTACCTAAAGCCCTTGGACTCCACTGTTGCAAAGGGCAAGTGTAGGCCTTTCACTATGAACTTGGTCACAGCTAGGTGGCTACCTGGCTACCCTCTCCTCAGTCATCCTCCCACTAGCTGCCAGCGTGAAGGGACTTTGGGCTGGTCTTTGGCTTGGACCAGCTGCATTAGAGGGAGGAGTGGGTTGGTTCATTGTAGCTGCAACTTTAACAAAAAGTAGCAAAATCTTTAAATGGGTGATTGAATTTCTGAATGCACCCATAGCTAAACAATCAGCTGGCTAATGGTTCCTTTTGATCATGAACCCATGTTCTCATAATCTAGTTAACTCAGTGTGTGGGATCTAGGCTGCTAGCATACATACCTAATGTAGATCAGACAACGAGAGATGAGCTACGAGCTAGCCAGTGAAACTGTTTCTCTGCCTGTACATGATGCACTTTCCATAGATGTTTGGACAGATTGCTCGTGTTTCCACCCTTACAAGAAAAAGTCTTGTTGCACTTGTGGCAACGGAGCATCGTCAGCATCGACTCTGGTGAAGTGTAACCACACTTCTGAACGTATAGTTCTCTCCGCCATCGTCACTAATTAAGAGCAGGGTCTTTCTTTTGTGTGTGTGTGTGTGTGTGTGTGTGTGTGTGTGTGTGTGTGTGTGTGTGTGTGTGTGTGTGTGTGTGTGTGTGTGTGTGTGTGTGTGTGTGCTGTAGCGTGTGAGAGATCTCTCTTCTGGATTGGGAATAGTGAAAACGCATCATAGACGAATGTCTTAATCATATTGCAAATTAGAAACGGTTGGTGAGATAAAATGTGCAAGATAACGTTTATGTAGCAATAATAAATAGGAAATCTTAATTTCTCCAGTACCGAAAGCAGAACCGATAACATCAGATCTTATCGATACTACGGTCTTTCATAATTTAGCCTCGGGGCCCGTTTAATACCGGGTTTTGGCACCCATCCCTACTCATGATTGAGCATAGCTCTGTTGAAGTAGTGTGATGTTGCTGTGAAGGGTGTCAGTGGACTGACTGTGAACGCTCTAAGAGACTCTGGGTTGAGGTCAGTGCTAAAGTAGTCTACAGTACTACTGCCAACAGATGAGCTATAGGTCTACCTACCATAGGAGTCCCATCGAAGTCTACCATTGACAAGGTACATACCCAGCGTCTGACAGAGCTACAGAAGTTGTGACCCATTGTTTTTGGTTATGTTGTCGTAGTTGTGTCTAGGGGGGCATATGGGGGAGGGAATGCTGTCACCTCCAGGTAGGTGTTTGTCCCCCTGTGTGCTGAGGGTGTCAGGTTCTTGTCCAGTTCTGGCATTTAGGTCACCACAGATTAGTACATGTCCCTGGGCCTGGAAATGGTTGATCTCCCCTCTAGGATGGAGAAGCTGTCATCGTTAAGGTATGGGCATTCTATTGAGGGGATACATGAGGACATTTTTCTCTGTTGAGAATCATTTTCTTATTCATTTCTAGCCAGATGTAAAATGTTCCTGTTTTGACAAATTTTATAGAGTGAGTTAGGTCTGCTCTATACCAAATTAGCATACTGCCCGAGTCTCTTCCCTGTTTCACACCTGGTAGTTTGGTGGATGGGACTACCAGCACTCTGTAACCTAGAGGACAACCATAGTGTCTAGTGTTGTTTTTGAGTGGTTTAGGCCCGGACCATCACCGTCTCTCTCTCTCTCTCTCTCTCTCTCTCTCTCAGCCAGCTGTCAAAGATGTCTGTCAGGAGCAGGAAGAGAGGAGAAGCAGAGGATGATTCAGACCAGAAGAAAGAAAGAGTGCCCTCTACTGACCGGAACATTCTGAACCCACACAGCCACGAACGCTCTTTGTCTTCCCTTCTCTCTCTCTCTCTCTCTCTCTCTTTCTCTTGCTCTCTCTCTCTCTCTGTCTCTGTTTCTCTCTGTCTCGGGTCTCTCTCTCCGTTTCCGTCTGTCTCTCTCTGTCTCTCTCTCTCTCTCTCTCTGTCTCTGTCTCTCTCTCAATTCAATTCAATTTAAGGGCTTCATTGTCATGGGAAACATATGTTAACATTGCCAAAGCAGGTGAAGTAGATAATAAACAAAAGCGAAATAAACAATAAAATGTACAGTAAACATTACACTCACAGAAGTTCCAAAAGAATAAAGATATTTCAAATGTCATATTATGTCTGTCTCTATCTCTTTGTTCTTCCTTCTCTCTATCTCTGTCTCTCTCTCAAGTCAATTCAATTCAATTTAAGGGCTTCATTGTCATGGGAAACATATGTTAACATTGCCAAAGCAGGTGAAGTAGATAATAAACAAAAGTGAAATAAGCAATAAAAATGTACAGTAAATATTACACTCACAGAAGTTCCAAAAGAATAAAGACATTTCATATCTCTGTGTCTCTCTCTCTCTCTCTGTGTCTCTCTCTGTCTCTGTCTCTCTATCTCTTTGTCTCTCTCAGTCTCTCTCTGTGTCTCTCTGTGTCTCTCTCTCCCTTTCTTTCTCTCTCTCTCTGTCTCTCTCGCTCTCTGTGTCTCTCTCTCTGTCTCTGTGTCTCTCTGTCTCTCTCTCTCTGTCTCTCTCTGTCTCTCAAGTCAATTCAATTCAATTTAAGGGCTTTATTGTCATGGGAAACAAATGTTAACATTGCCAAAGCAGGTGAAGTAGATAATAAACAAAAGTGAAATAAGCAATACAAATGTACAGTAAACATTACACTCACAGAAGTTCCAAAAGAATAAAGACATTTCAAATCTCTGTGTCTCTCTCTCTCTCTCTTTGTGTCTCTCTCTCTCTGTCTCTCTCTCTCTTTGTCTCTCTCAGTCTCTCTCCGTGTCTCTCTGTCTCTCTCTCCCTTTCTCTCTCTCGCTCTGTTTCTCTATCTCTGTCTCTCTCTCTCTGTCTCTCTGTGTCTCTCTCTCTCTCTATCTCTGTGTGTCTCTCTCTCTGTCTCTGTGTGTCTCTCTCTGTGTTTCTCTGTCTCTGTCTCTGTGTCTCTCTCTCTGTGTCTCTCTGTGTGTCTGTGTCTCTCTGTCTGTCTGTGTGTCTCTCTCTCTCTCTCTCTCTCTCTCTCTCTCTCTCTCTCTCTCTCTCTCTCTCTGTGTCTTTATGTCTCAATTCGTCTCTCTATGTGTCTCTCTCGCAATTCAATTAAATTGAATGATGGCACGATGTAACAATATACATATTGCCAGAGCTTACTTTGGAGATTTACAATATTAACATCATTGAAATAATAATAATCAATATTGTCAACGGGACAACAGCAACAACAATAATCAAGGGTGAAAATAACCGTACATTGAACAATAACAATAACAATAACAATAACAATGGCATAGAGGACATTTGCAGGTTGGTTGGTTTATCAATTACTGTCCCTCATCTTATGGCAGCCAGCAATGTAGGTATTTCAATTTGAATTAGTTTTAATTGCGTAGAATGCCCTGTGTGCTTTCTCTCACAGATCATTCACTGCCTCATTAAGGCGTCCAGAGCTCATTTTTAAACCTAAGTAATTGTAGTGTGTGCAGTACTCTATATATTTAAACCTCAGTAATTGTAGTGTGTGCAGTACTCTATATATTTAAACATAAGTAATTGCCGTGTGTGCAGTACTCTATATATTTAAACCTCAGTAATTGTAGTGTGTGCAGTACTCTATATATTTAAACCTCACTAATTGTAGTGTGTGCAGTACTCTATATATTTAAACCTCAGTAATTGTAGTGTGTGCAGTACTCTATATATTTAAACATAAGTAATTGTAGCGTGTGCAGTACTCTATATATTTAAACCTCAGTAATTGTAGTGTGTGCAGTACTCTATATATTTAAACCTCAGTACTTGTAGTGTGTGCAGTACTCTATATATTTAAACCTCAGTAATTGTAGTGTGTACAGTACTATATATATTTAAACCTCAGTAATTGTAGTGTGTGCAGTAATATATATATTTAAACCTAAGTAATTGTAGTGTGTGCAGTACTCTATATATTTAAACCTCAGTAATTGTAGTGTGTACAGTACTCTATATATTTAAACCTCAGTAATTGTAGTGTGTGCAGTACTCTATATATTTAAACCTCAGTAATTGTAGTGTGTACAGTACTCTATATATTTAAACCTCAGTAATTGTAGTGTGTACAGTACTCTATATATTTAAACCTCAGTAATTGTAGTGTGTACAGTACTCTATATATTTAAACCTCAGTAATTGTAGTGTACAGTACTCTATATATTTAAACCTCAGTAATTGTAGTGTGTGCAGTACTCTATATATTTAAACCTAAGCAATTGTAGTGTGTACAGTATTCTATATATTTGAACCTCAGTAATTGGAGTGTGTGCAGTACTCTATATATTTTCTACCAATTGAGAACTTTGGTCTAATTCCCTGAGATCTGGATCTTCTCTGGAAAATCATTATTTTTTGTATTTTTGGGGTTTACTACCAGGGCACAGGTCTCTCTCTCTCCCTCATTTTTCTGCAGAGAGATCCAAGTCTAGTAAAAGTTCAGGACATGTTTAGCCAACAGTTAGACAACAGATTGACAGTGTAATGCCATAGACAAAGGAAGGTGGGGGGAAGACGCAGACAGAAGAAAGGTCATCTTCATTCTGCCACCATCTTGACCTTTTATTTGACTTTCTACAATAGCTCATAATTACCTCTCTTACAGGATGTTCCATCTAAAACAACCCTTCAACCTATTCACATGTTGCAGCATGCATCTATTTCCATACTGTTGCTGTGTCTGTCAAGAGCGTTAGGTCGGTGGTCCCCTGCTGTTGTGAACCAGAACCTGTGTGTCATACATTAGAAGTCTCTCACTGGCATCCTCTACCATACACAAAGGCCTACACAATACAAAAGCCTTGGTATTTCCAGACTCCATAAGTGGATAAGTGATTAACCTTTAATGTAGGTACCTTTCTCATTGTGATATGACTACCGTCTATGTTGCCTCCTCACAAAGCTAGTGCCTTCATCATTGTCTGCATCCCAGATGGCACCCTATTCCTTATATAGTGCCCTACTGTTGACCAGGGCACATAGAGAGCCCCATAAGGCTTTGGTCAACAGTAGTGCACTACGTAGATAATAAGGTACTGTGTGTCTCTGTTGCCAGCAGCAGAACTTTTCAGAACAGTTCAGGAGACCTTTTGGAGTACACCATTCATTGTTTTCTGTCAGCGTGATGGACGGAGGAGTGCACTTTGGCAACTGTAAACAGAGACTGTTCAGACTAAACAAAGTAATGCTGCTACTTCGATGAGTTTTTACATCTGTAAAGACAGAGACAGACTGTTCAGACAGAACAAAAGTAATGCTGCTACACACCGGCATTTACGAACTCACACATACAGTAGGTCCAAAGCTCCCCACTGCCTGTCAGGTGCTATTATGTTCTAAGAGTCCAGACATAAATTACAGGTCCACTACAGCACCGGTTTATGAGGTGCTATTATGAAATGATTTCTGTACAGCATATAAATGTTTTATTCAAAACTATATAAATACTACTGGAAAATCCACTGCCAAGATGTGAAAGACAGGGATTGGCCGGGTAGATGAACGTGCCTGCAGATGAAAACGTCGTCATCCCTGATTAATTGCGGACCTCCTAAAAGACAAGCGATGTAACGTTCTGTTAAACGATGCCCTCTCTACACTCTTACACAGAGGGTTCTACATGTAACCCAAAAGAGTTCTACCTTGGACCAAAAACGGTTCTCCTATGGGGACAGCCGAAAAACCCTTTTGGAACCCTTTTTTCTAAGAGTATTCTGCTGCAACATTGGGGGCGTTTCCGGTGAGGATAGAACAAACAAGATACCATAACTCAGCCCCCACTGAGAGGAGGGGAGGAACAAAGAAACTCACAAAAACAGGCAATCTGGACTCAGAGTGAGTGTTGCGCAAAATGATGGGGAACTCTCCAAGACATTTACTAGAATTCTCTCCAACACATTTACTAGACTCCTCTCCAAGTCATGTACTAGAATCCTCTCCAAGACATTTACTAGAATTCTCTCCAACACATTTACTAGACTCCTCTCCAAGTCATGTATTAGAATCCTCTCCAAGACATTTACTAGACTCCTCTCCAAGTCATTTATTAGAATCCTCTCCAAGTCATTTATTAGAATCCTCTCCAAGACATTTACTAGAATTCTCTCCAACACATTTACTAGACTCCTCTCCAAGTCATGTATTAGAATCCTCTCCAAGACATTTACTAGACTCCTCTCCAAGTCATTTATTAGAATCCTCTCCAAGACATTTACTAGACTCCTCTCCAAGTCATTTATTAGAATCCTCTCCAAGACATTTACTAGACTCCTCTCCAAGACATGTACTAGAATCCTCTCCAAGACATTTACTAGAATCCTCTCCAAGACATTTACTAGACTCCTCTCCAAGACATGTACTAGAATCCTCTCCAAGACATTTACTAGACTCCTCTCCAAGACATGTACTAGAATCCTCTCCAAGACATGTACTAGAATCCTCTCCAAGACATGTACTAGAATCCTCTCCAAGTCATTTATTAGAATCCTCTCTTCTCCAAGTCATTTATTAGAATCCTCTCTTCTCCAAGTCATTTATTACAATCCTCTCTTCTCCAAGTCATTTATTAGAACCCTCTCTTCTCCAAGTCATTTATTAGAATCCTCTCTTCTCCAAGTCATTTATTAGAATCCTCTCCAAGTCATTTATTAGGATCTTCTCCAAGTCATTCATTACTCTCTTCTCCAAGTAGTTTATTAGAATCCTCTCTTCTCCAAGTCATTTATTAGAATCCTCTCCAAGACATTTATTAGAATCCTCTCCAAGTCATTTATTAGAATCCTCTCCAAGTCATTTATTAGAATCCTCTCCAAGTCATTTATTAGAATCCTCTCTTCTCCAAGTCATTTATTAGAATCCTCTCTTCTCCAAGTCATTTATTAGAAACCTCTCTTCTCCAAGTCATTTATTAGAATCCTCTCTTCTCCAAGTCATTTATTAGAATCCTCTCCAAGTCATTTATTAGAATCCTCTCCAAGTCATTTATTAGAATCCTCTCCAAGTCATTTATTAGAATCCTCTCTTCTCCAAGTCATTTATTAGCATCCACTCCAAGTCATTTATTAAAACCTCTCCAAGTCATTTATTAGGATCTTCTCCAAGTCATTCATTACAATCCTCTCTTCTCCAAGTCATTTATTACAATCCTCTCCTCTCCAAGTCATTTATTACAATTCTCTCCAAGTCATTTATTAGAATCGTCTCAAAGTAATTTATTACAATCCTCTCCAAGTCATTCATTAGTGGCTAGTGGACCATGAATCGTGTCAGCTATACATCCCAAACTGATAGTTAATACATGACTGCAGAGTATATCTCCTCACCAACTAACTAAACTAAGCAAAAAAAGAAACGTCCTCTCACTGTCATCTGCATTTATTTTCAGCAAACTTAACATGTGTAAATATTTGTATGAACATAAGATTCAACAACTGAGACGTAAACCACTGGTGTCCCACAGGGCTCAGTTCTAGGCCCTCTCCTATTCTCGCTATACACCAAGTCACTTGGCTCTGTCATATCCTCACATGGTCTCTCCTATCATTGCTACGCAGACGACACACAATTAATCTTCTCCTTTCCCCCTTCTGATAACCAGGTGGCGAATCGCATCTCTGCATGTCTGGCAGACATATCAGTGTGGATGACGGATCACCACCTCAAGCTGAACCTCGGCAAGACGGAGCTGCTCTTCCTCCCGGGGAAGGACTGCCCATTCCATGATCTCGCCATCACGGTTGACAACTCCATTGTGTCCTCCTCCCAGAGTGCTAAGAGCCTTGGCGTGACCCTGGACAACACCCTGTCGTTCTCCGCTAACATCAAGGCGGTGACCCGATCCTGTAGGTTCATGCTCTACAACATTCGCAGAGTACGACCCTGCCTCACACAGGAAGCGGCGCAGGTCCTAATCCAGGCACTTGTCATCTCCCGTCTGGATTACTGCAACTCGCTGTTGGCGGGGCTCCCTGCCTGTGCCATTAAACCCCTACAACTCATCCAGAACGCCGCAGCCCGTCTGGTGTTCAACCTTCCCAAGTTCTCTCACGTCACCCCACTCCTCCGCACACTCCACTGGCTTCCAGTTGAAGCTTGCATCTGCTACAAGACCATGGTGCTTGCCTACGGAGCTGTGAGGGGAACGGCACCTCCGTACCTTCAGGCTCTGATCAGTCCCTACACCCAAAGAAGGGCACTGCGTTCATCCACCTCTGGCCTGCTCGCCTCCCTACCTCTGTGGAAGCACAGTTCCCGCTCAGCACAGTCAAAACTGTTCGCTGCTCTGGTACCCCAATGGTGGAACAAGCTCCCTCACGACGCCAGGACAGCGGAGTCAATCACCACCTTCCAGAGACACCTGAAACCCCACCTCTTTAAGGAATACCTGGGACAGGATTAAGTAATCCTTCTTACCCTCCCCCCCAAAAATATATAGATATACTATTGTAAAGTGGTTGTTCCACTGGATATCATAAGGTGAATGCACCAATTTGTAAGTCGCTCTGGATAAGAGCGTCTGCTAAATTACGTAAATGTAAAATGTACATGTAAACTGAACAAGTTCCACAGATATGTGACTAACAGAAACGGAATAATGTGTCCCTGAACATCAAAAGTAACAGTCAGTATCTGGTGTGGCCACCAGCTGCATGAAGTACTGCAGGGCATCTCCTCCTCGTAGACTGCACAAGATTTGTCCGGGGGTATCATCGGATGGGGCCACAGTGTCTTCTGATCCCTCCTGTCTCAGCCTCCAGTATTTATGCTGCAGTAGTTTATGTGTCGGGGGGCTAGGGTCAGTCTGTTACATCTGGAGTATTTCTCTTGTCTTATCCGGTGTCCTGTGTGAATTTAAATATGCTCCCTCTAATTCTCTCTCTCTATTTTTCTCTCTCTTTCTCTCTTTCTGTCTTTCTCTCGGAGGACCTGAGCCCTAGGACCATGCCTCAGGACTACCTGGTATGATGACTCCTTGCTGTCCCCAGTCCACCTGGCCGTGCTGCTGCTCCAGTTTCAACTGTTCTGCCTGCGGCTATGGAACCCTGACCTGTTCACCGGACGTGCTTGTTGCACCCTTGACAACTACTATGATTATTATTATTTGACCATGCTGGTCATTTATGAACATTTTAACATCTTGACCATGTTCTGTTATAATATCCACCCTGCACAGCCAGAAGAGGACTGGCCACCCCTCATAGCCTGGTTCCTCTCTAGGTTTCTTCCTAGGTTTTTGGCCTTTCCAGGGAGTTTTTCCTAGGGAGTTTTTCCTAGCCACCGTGCTTCTTTCACATGCTTTGCTTGCTGTTTGGGGTTTTAGGCTGGGTTTCTGTACAGCACTTTGAGATATCAGCTGATGTACGAAGGGCTATATAAAAATAAATTTGATTGATTGAGTTCTTGCTGTGAGATGTTACCCCACTCTTCCACCAAGGCACCTGCAAGTTCCCGGACATTTCTGGGGGGAATGGCCCTAGCCCTCACCCTCCGATCCAACAGGTCCCAGACGTGCTCAATGGGATTGAGATCCGGGCTCTTCATTAGCCATGGCAGAACACTGACATTCCTGTCTTTCAGGAACTCACGCACCGAACGAGCAGTATGGCTGGTGGCTTGTCATGCTGGAGGGTCATGTCAGGATGAGCCTGCAGGAAGGGTACCACATGAGGGAGGAGGATGTCTTCCCTGTAATGCACAGCGTTGAGATTTCCTGCAATGACAACAAGCTCACACCAATGATGCTGTGACACACCGCCCCAGACAATGCGAACCCTCCACCTCCAAATTGATCCCGCAAATTGATCCCGATTGTGCATTCCTGGTGTAACTTGGGCAGTTGTTGTTGCCATCCTGTACCTGTCCCGCAGGTGTAATGTTCGGATGTACCGATCCTGTGCAGGTGTTGTTACACGTGGTCTGCCACTGCAAGGACGATCAGCTGTCCACCCTGTCTCCCTGTAGCTCTGTCTTAGGCGTCTCACAGTACGGACATTGCAATTTATTGCCTTGGCCACATCTGCAGTCCTCATGCCTCCTTGCAGCATGCCTAAGGCACGTTCACACAGATGAGTAGGGACCCTGGGCATCTTTTTGTGTGTTTTTCAGAGTCAGTGGAAAGGCCCCTTTAGTGTCCTAAGTTTTCATAACTGTGAGCTTAATTGCCTAACGTCTGTAAGCTGTTAGCGACCGTTCCACAGGTGCATGCTCATTAATTGTTTATGGTTCATTGAACAAGCATGGGAAACACTGTTTAAACCCTTTACAATGAAGATCTGTGAAGTTATTTAGATTTGTACGAATTATCTTTGAAAGACAGGATCCTGAAAAAGGGATGTTTCTTTTTTTGCTGAGTTTAGCTAGGAGAAGTAACAACTAGCAACACATAACTAGAAGACATGCATGTCAAGAGGAGACCAGAGTCACAGATGAGCAGAGAATCACTGAGTTGTATCTCCAATGGCACCCCATTCCCTATATAGGGATATATATAGGGAATAGGGTGCCATTGGGGATGCAGATGAGTTAGAATGGCGCCAACCACAGTCATTTCCAACATGTCTAATGGTTCATCGCTGTAACACCAACTTAATAGTGAATCATAAAAATAAGAAATTCTCCTGGTGCACAAACATAATACATTCAGATATCAGATCTTTATGTGAGCCAGTTTGCTACAGCAGGAAAATAATCCAGCAGAAACCGAAATACCATTTATTATGTGGATTATAATAAATTGACATTTTTGTAGGGAGGACAATCTGAAAGTCTGAAATCTCAAAGTGGAAATTACAAACTTTAGAAGCCTTTTTAAAACTCAAATATACTACAAGTTTGCATTTTCTGCTGAGCAGTAAAATTGTCAGAAAGAAAAGAGTGATCAAATTAAGATCTTACATATGTATTGCTATATAATAACTACTAATCTGTATCAATTATAAGCAAATTATGACACGTAAAGTTTTTCAATCAATGCTTAAAGTTTTATAATTTGCATGTGTTACTTAAACATAAGATACGACACACAGAGACACACAATCTTTCATAACACAAAACCCCAGCGGTGTCGAGCGACCTACAGGAAGTCTACAGTGAGTGAGGTTCTGTCTAACGTAACAAAGGTCAGGAGAGTGTGTGATCTCTGGAAAAACTCTCTCTCTCTCTAAATTCAAGGGCTTTATTTGCATGGGAAATGTGTGTTAACATTGCCAAAGCAAGTGAAGTAGATAATACATTAAATTGAAATAAACAATAAAAATGAACAGTAAACATTGCACTTATAGAAGTTCTAAAAGAATAAAGACATTTCAAATGTCATATTATTTATATATACAGTGCTGTAACGATGTGCAAATAGTTAAAGTACAAATAGGGAAAAAAAATAAACATGGTTGTATTTACAATGCTGTTTGTTCTTCACTGGTTGCACTTTCTTGTGGCAACAGGTCACAAATCTTGCTGCGGTGATGGCACACTGTGGTATTTCACCCAGTAGATATCGGAAGTTATCAAAATTGGGTTTGTTTTCAAATTCTTTGTGGATCTGTGTAATCTAAGGGAAATATGTGTCTCTAATATGGTCATACACTTGGTAGGAGGTTAGGAAGTGCAGCTCAGTTTCCACCTCATTTTGTGGGCAGTGTGCACATCGCCTGTCTTCTCTTGAGAGCCAGGTCTGCCTACGGTGGCCTCTCTCAATAGCAAGGCACTGCTCACTGAGTCTGTATATAGGTAAAGTTTGGGTCAGTCACAGTGGTCAGGTATTCTACCACTGTATACTCTCTGTTTAGGGCCAAATAGCATTCTAGTTTGCTAAGTTTTTTTATTAATTCTTTCCATCTCTCTCTCTGTCTATTTCTCTCTCTCTTTCTCTCTTTGACTGTGGTAGGCCTAGTCTGCTGGTCTGGAGCTGGTTTAGACCACCAGGTGGCCTGGCCAGTGAAAGGGCCTCTTGTAACAGTGCTCTCTGGAGCCTGTCTCTCTCTTTCACCCTCCGTCTCTATCTGTCTATTTTCTCTCTCTCTTTCTCTCTATTTCTCTCTCTCTTTCTCTCCATCTCTCTTTCTCTCTTTGACTGTGGTAGGCCTGGTTTGCTGGTCTGGAGCTGGTTTAGACCACCATGTGGCCTGGCCAGTGAAAGGGCTCTCTGAAGCTTGTCGCTCTCTCTCTGGCCCAGTCGACCACACCGACTCAGGGAGCCTCCTGTATAGATCCACCCGCCACCCAGGCAGTCGGCCCAGTCGCCTTCAGGCCAGGCAACACAGCCTAGAACACTGCACACTGGGCTTAAAAGGACTGGCGGACTCTGTGGACTCTACCCCAGTCATAACTGAATTACTGAGATTAAACATCAAAATGAGTGAAGTGCGCAGACAAAGGCCTTCTTGTTTCCAAGGGGTAATTCCTCACATGATGTCACATTTGCTTACCCATATGTTTGCCCAGACACTATTTAATTTCAAAGAGCATTGAGAAGTATGTCTTGGAAAGTTCCAGCTCATGGTGGTTTAATAAGACAATCTACAGCTTGTGTATTCAAAACCAAAAATGAACTCTAAAAGAAGTATAGAGAGGACCAGTTGTAAAGTCCTTCAATGATTGAGTACGTTGACTTATTTCAGAATAACATGATGAAGTCTGTAACACAATGGACATCTCCCCTTTGGGAGAGAGAAACAAACTACACATTAAATCTAAAATATTGAGTCATCTCATCCTCAATTTCAAGTCCACAAAAAACGGACTTTCCATCATTTTACGAAAATCAAACTCCCATTTCAATGACAAATTCCACTGAGCACAACCCCAAATGGATAGAGGCATATCTACTGTACATCATTATGATCCTTACGTTCCCATGTTACATTCCCATGATGCCTCTTTCTGCATCAGTGTCACCACAAGGTCACAGCCTTTGAATGAGGGAATGTGCGAACGGATTAGGAGAGCGAGAGAGAGAGAGTGAGAGAGGAGAGAGCGAGCGAGCGAGCGAGGTCACAGCCTTTGACTGAGGGAATGAGTGAACATAGGGGAGAGAGAGAGACAGACATACAGACAGACAGACAGACAGACAGACAGACAGACAGACAGACAGACAGACAGATAGCGAGAGAAAGAGAGAGAGAGGAGAGAGCGAGCGAGGTCACAGCCTTTGACTGAGTGAATGTGTGAACAGATGGGGGAGAGAGAGAAAGAGAGCAAGAGAGAGAGAGGAGAGAGAGCCTGACAGAGAGAGCGAGAGCGCGAGGTCACAGCTTTTGACTAAGTGAATGTGTGAACGGATTGGGAGAGAGGGAGAGAGAGTAAAAACAATGTACTGAGCAAATGTCAAATTGGCTTTTTACCAAATTACCGTACGACAGACCACATATTCACCCTGTACACCCTAATTGACTGAACAAGCAAAGCAAAGCAAAGTCTTCTCATGCTTTGTTGATTTCAAAAAAGCTTTTGACTCAATTTGGCATGAGAGTCTGCTTTACAAATTGATGGAAAAAACATATGACATTATAAAATCCATGTACACAAACAACAAGCGTGTGGTTAAAATTGGCAAAAAACACACCTTTCTTTACACAGGGCTGTGGTTGAGACAGGGATGCAGCTTGAGCCCCACCCTCTTCAACATATACATCAACAAATTGGCGAGGGCACTAGAACAGTCTGCAGCACCCGGCCTCACCCTACTAGAATCTGAAGTCAAATGTCTACTGTTTGCTGATGATCTGGTTCTTCTGTCCCCAACCAAGGAGGGCCTACAGCAGCACCTAGATCTTCTGCACAGATTCTGTCAGACCTGGGCCCTGACAGTAAATATCAGTAAGACAAAACTAATGGGGTTCCAAAAAAGGTCCAGTTGCCAGGACCACAAATTCCATCTACACACCGCTGCCCTAGAGCACACAGAAAACTATACATACCTCGGCCTAAACATCAGCTCCACAGGTAACTTCCACAAAGCTGTGAACGATCTGAGAGACAAGGCAAGAAGGATCTTCTACACCATCAAAAGGAACATAAAATGCAACATCCCAATTAGGATCTGGCTAAAAACACTTGAATCAGTTATAGAACCCATTGCCCTTCGTGGTTGTAATGTCTGGGGTCCGCTCACCAACCAAGAATTCACAAAATGGGACAAACACCAAAAAAGTAATTCTACAAAAAACATCCTCCGTGTACAATGTAAAACACTAAATAATGCATCCAGAGCAGAATTAGGAAGATACTCACAAATCCAGAAAAATAGTACTAGATTCATTCTCTGATCCTTTGATTGGGTGGACAACATGTCAGTTCATGCAGCAAAAGCTCTGTTTGGCTGGAGGACGTCCTCCGGAAGTCATCATAATTACTGTGTAAGTCTATGGAAGGGGGCGAGAACCATGAGCCTCCTAGGTTTTGTATTGAAGTCAATGTACTCAGAGGAGGACGGAAAACAGCTCTCCTCCAGCTACACCATGGTGCTACCCTACAGAGTGCTGTTGAGGCTACTGTAGACCTTCATCGCGAAACAGTTTGATTTAATCATTTATTTGATGACGTGAATATATTTAGTATAGGTTTATCTAAAAAATACTTTTTTTGTTTCACTATTTCTAAAAAAAAAAATGATATCACTGAGTAGAATGGTCCTCCTCTGAGGAGTCTTCACTGATAGACATATGATGGGTAAGCCTGCATATCTGTGAGAGGAGCATGTGTGAACTTTATGGGGGTTTCAGCTTTTAGGGGTTAGAGGGCACAGTGGACCCACTTATCCCATCCTCCCCCAGGCCCTGAGAGGCGCACCAGTCACCCAGGGAGGAAATGGGGTGGACAGGGTGGAACAGCTACAGTGTCCTGCTAACACTTATGAAGGAATGGCGCCGGAGGGGATGGTTGCCGTTTTATGGGCTCCTAACCAATTGTGCTATTTTGTGAGTTTTTTCGAATTGTTTGTAACTTATTTTGTACATAAAGTTGATGCTATTGTCTCTTATGACCGAATAGAGCTTCTGGATATCAGAACAGTGATTACTCACCTCGAAAAGGACAAAGATTCTTTCTTTAATGAGTCTGACAGGAAGGAGATAATGTTGCTCCCAGACAAGTCCCAAATCCCCATCATTCGCATGAAGAAAATAAGGAATACAGGGGGAACAGATCAGGGTGCCTTGTAAGAATTTGTCAGTGAGTGGTTGACCCGCCTACCATCTGATCTATTGGCCAACGTGCAATCACTGGAGAATAAACTGGATGCGCTCCATTCGAGACTATCCTACCTACGGGATATTAAAAACTGTAATATCTTACATTTCACCGAGTCGTGGCTGAACGACAATGCGGATAATATACAGTTGGCTGAGTTTTCTATGCCTCGGTAGGACAGAACAGCTACATCCGGTAAGATGAGTGTTGGAGGTGTGTGTCTATTTGTCAAGAGAGATTTCATCTATATCTTTTGTAGCCGTCTATTTACCACCACAAACCAACGCTGGCACTAAGACCGCACTCAACGACCTCTATAAGGCCATAAGCAAACAAGAAAATACTAATCCAGAAACGGCGCTTCTAGTGGCCGGGGCCTTTAACCTGTTGGGTCTAGGGGGCAGCATTTGCACGTCTGGATAAAAAAAATGTACCCGATTTAATCTGGTTACTAATCCTACCCAGTAACTAGAATATGCATATACTTATTATATATGGATAGAAAACACTCTAAAGTTTCCAAAACTGTTTGAATGGTGTCTGTGAGTATAACAGAACTCATTTGGCAGGCAAAACCCTGAGACATTTTCTGACAGGAAGTGGATACCTGATGTGTTGTATTGACTTTAAACCTCTCCCATTGAAAAACACAGGGGTTTAGGAATATTTTGGCACTTCCTATTGCTTCCACTAGATGTCACCAGCCTTTACAAAGTGTTTTGAGTCTTCTGGAGGGAGATCTGACCGAACAAGAGCCATGGAACGGTGATGTCCCATTAGACACCTGGCGCGCTACTTCATGTTGGGTACCCTCGTTCCAATACGTTATAAAAGGCTATGCATTCGTCCACCTTGAATATTATTCATGTTCTGGTTAAAAAAGGCCCTAATGATTTATGCTATACAACGTTTGACATGTTTGAACGAACGGAAATATATTTTTTCCCCTCGTTCATGACGAGAAGTCCGGCTGGCTTACATCATGTGCTAACGAGACGGAGATTTTTGGACATAAATGATGAGCTTTTTTGAACAAAACTACATTCGTTATGGACCTGTGATACCTGGAAGTGACATCTGATGAAGAGAATCAAAGGTAATGGATTATTTACATAGTATTTTCGATTTTAGATCTCCCCAACATGACGTCTAGTCTGTATCGCAACGCGTATTTTTCTGGGCACAGTGCTCAGATTATTGCAAAGTGTGATTTCCCAGTAAGGTTATTTTTAAATCTGGCAAGTTGATTGCGTTCAAAAGATGTAAATCTATAATTCTTTAAATGACAATATAATATTTTACCAATGTTTTCTAATTTTAATTATTTAATTTGTGACGCTGACTTGACTGCCGGTTATTGGAGGGAAACGATTTCCTCAACATCAATGCCATAGTAAAACGCTGTTTTTGTATATAAATATGAACTTGATAGAACTAAAAATGCATGCATTGTCTAACATAATGTCCTAGGAGTGTCATCTGATGGAGATTGTAAAAGGTTAGTGTATCATTTTAGCTGGTTTTATGGTTTTGGTGACCCTGTCTTTGACTTGACAAAACATTACACACAACTCTTGTAAATGTACTGTCCTAACATACTCTAAATTTATGCTTTCGCCGTAAAACCTTTTTGAAATCGTAAAACGTGGTTAGATTAAGGAGATGTTTATCTTTCAAATGGTGTAACATAGTTGTATTTTTGAAAAATTTGAATTTTGACATTTATTTGGATTCAAATTTGCCGCTCTTGAAATGCACCTGCTGTTGATGGAGTGCACCACAGGTGGCACGCTAGCGTCCCACCTAGCCCCAAGAGGTTAATGCAGGTAAACTTAAATCTGTTTTACCTAATTTCTACCAGCATATCACGTTCAACCAGAGGGAAAAAAAATTCTAGACCACCATTCCTCCACACACAAAGATGAGTACAAAGCCCCCCCCCCCCCCCCCCCCCCAATTTGGCAAATCTGACAATAATTCTATCTTCCTAATTTCTGCTTACATGCAGAAACTAAAGCAGGAAGTACCAGTGACTCGCTCAATACGGAAGTAGTCAGATGACATTGATGCTACACTACAGGGCTGTTTTGCTATCACAGACTGGAATATGTTCTGGGATTCATCCAATGGCATAGAGGAGTATACCACCTCAGACACCGGCTTCATCAATAAGTGCATCGACGACGTCATCCCCACAGTGACCGTACGTACATACCCCAACCAGAAACCATGGATTACAGGCAGCATCTGCACCGAGCTAAAGGCTGGAGCTGCTGCTTTCAAGGAGTGGGACACTAATCCAGACTCTTATAAAAAATCCAGCTATGCCCTCAGACTAACCATCAAACAGGCAAAGCATCAATACAGAACTAAGATTGAATCATAGTACACTGGCTCTGACGCTCGTCGGTGTGGCAGGGCTTGCAAACTATTACGGACTACAAAGTGAAACTCAGCCGCGAGCTGCACAGTGACGCGAGCCTACCAGATGGGCTAAATGCCTTTTATGCTCGCTTCGAGGCAAGCAACACTGAAGCACGCATAAGAGTACCAGCTGTTCCGGACGACTGTGTGATCACGATCTCAGTAGCCAATGTGAGCAAGACCTTTAAAGAGGTCTTGCTCACAGGTCTTCAACATTCACAAGGCCGCAGGGCCAGAAGGATTACCAGAAAGTGTACTCAGAGCATGCGCGGACCAACTGGCAAGTGTCTTCACTGACATTTTCAACCTCTTCCTGACCGAGTCTGAAATACTAACATGTTTCAAGCAGACCACTATAGTCCCTGTGACCAAGAAAGCGAAGGTAACCTGCCTAAATGATTACTGCCTTGTAGCACTCATGTCGGTAGCCATGAAGTGCTTTGAAAGTCTGGTCATGGCTCACATCAACACCATCATCCCGGAAACCCTAGACCCACTCCAATTCGCATACCGGCCCATCAGATTCACAGATGACGCAATCTCAATCGCACTCCACACTGCCCTTTCCCACCTGGACAAAAGGAACACCTATGTGAGAATGCTGTTCATTTACTACAGCTCAGCGTTCAACACCATAGTGCCGACAAGCTCATTGCTCAGGTAAGGACCCTGGGACTAAACACCTCCCTCTGCAACTGGATCCTGGAATTCTTGACGGGCTGCCCCTAGGTGGTAAGGATTGGCAACAACACATTTGCCACACTGATCCTCAACACGGGGGCCCCTCAGGGGTGTGTGCTTAGTCCCGTCCTGTACTCCCTGTTCACCCACGACGGCGTGGCCAAGCACGACTCCGACACCATCATTAAGTTTGCTGACGACACTACGGTGGTAGGCCTGATCACCAACAACGACGAGACAGCCTATAGGGAGGAGGTCAGAGACCTGGCAGTGTGGTGCCAGGACAACAACCTCTCCCTCAACGTGAGCAAGACAAAGGAGCTGATCGTGGACTACAGGAACAGGAGGGCCGAAAACGCCCCCCATTAACATTGATGCAAGGCACTACAGAGGGTAGTGCGTGCGGCCCAGTACATCACGGTGGTCAAGCTTCCTGCCATCCAGGACTTATATACTAGGCGGGGTCAGAGAGAGGCCCAAAACATATTCAAAGACTCCAGTCACCCAAGTCATACTCTGTTCTCTCTGCTACCGCATGGCAAGCAATACCGGAGTGCCACATTTAGGTCCAAAAGGCTCCTTAACAGCTTCTACCCTCAAGCCATAAGACTGCTTAACAATTAATCAAATGGCCACCCGGACTATTTGCATTGATAAATACCAACCTTGGAGGAAGCTGTTAAGGATTGCTACTCGCTGTTTATTACTTTACCCCTACCTACATGTACAAATGACCTCGAGTAACCTGTATCCCCGCACATTGACTCTGTATATAGCCTCATTATTGTTATTTTATTAGTGTTATTTCATTGAATTTTTACTTTGGTTTATTTATTTTCTTAAAACTGCATTGTTGGTTAAAGGCTTATAAGTAAGCATTTCACGGTAAGGTCTACACCTGTTGATTTGATTTATTTAACCACCATTTTATTTTAGTGGTTGGTCTGGTGTGGTGTGGCAGGTTACTCCCCTCTCTCTGGCACATACACACATACACATACTTAAACATACTCCCTCCTGGGTTTTTCCAAGCTCCCCCCCCCCCAGCCTTACCGAGTGGAGCTTCTGATAGAGGCCACATGCGTTGCACACATATCCCCCGTTGGCATTCTTCCTCCACAGAGAGGTCTTGGTGGTCAGACAGTTGGCACAGAACACCCCCGAGCCTCGACGTCTCTGAAAACCAAATCAAAAGAGAGAGAGAGTGAGTAAGTCAGAAACGGGTAAATGGAAAGAGAGAAGAAAAAGGAGGAGAAAGAAGTCACACACACACACACACACACACACACACACACACACACACACACACACACACACACACACACACACACACACACACACACACACACACACACACACACAGACACACACACACACACACACACACAAACAGTACAATTAGAAGGTCAGGTTGGGCAGTGATTAATAGAACCCAGCTGATTCTCTCACTAATTAACTTTAGACTGATTAATGAGTCCAACCACTGGTTGTCTTTCACTAGACAGAGATCAGCCTTCATCGCCTGCACCACCATGACAAGCTGAGGACCAGACCTTTTTTAGCAGTCTCATGTTGATTCTACAATCTTCATGTGTGCCATTGATTGCGTAGGAAGCCATTCTGAGGCTATTTTCTAAAATATTCACATTTGGAAACTGTTTCTAATATTTACTCCCTCCTTAACCTAAATATTTTAAAAAGCCTAATAAATAACAAATGTGCTGATCCATAATGCAAGTACAGAAAACCAATAATGTCTAAATGAATCATTGGGAGTCCATGACCTTATCAAGTGCAGAACATGGGAATTGAACAAGCGGTCCTGCCTTGCATGTGATCCACAGCTACACTGGCATGATCTAGATTAGGGGGCCTGTAAAAGACATTTGGCCTCATAGAATCAGTGACATTTATTTAACTTCAGGGAGCCATGTTCTACCTGCCAGAATAATACAATGCTCCTAATTCTCTTCCGATACATTTAGAACGGAAAGCTTTTCCGTGGACATAATTTTGGCTGGAAGGCCAGAGAGCTTTCTTGGCAGAGAAAAGGTACTTGATTCATCGGGTGTTTCACAATGCATCAGTCAAACGTTCTGGTGAGTAGCCAGTTCCCTATAGGGTCATTTTTCCATCCAGATGAGAGCGCTATTGGAGGGCCCTCTATGATCTTGCGTTTGCTGATGCCTACTCACTCTAACGTTTGACATCAGACATTAATCATAGATACAAGGAAAATTTTACAAGGAAAATAAAAACAAGGGAAAAGGAATGAGGGGACGGTAGCACGGTCAAAATTACGGCAATAATTTAATGACATGGATAAATGGTTTTAGTGAGCTTCCAGCAGGTGCAAAGTCGCTCTGTCAATTCACGCTCAGCACTGCTGCTTATGTCCCAATCGCCAGGAAGGCTGGGGAAAACAACGCTGTCATCCTGTCAGATTAAAACTGAAATCCTAAATGTAACATTTCTCATTATTCTTAAGAATTATTCAACATTCATAATGAATTATTCAACATTCATTATTCTTAAGTGTGAAAATACAATTAACATTTCAATCACAATTACTAAATGTAAGTGTCATACCTTAATCTAACATTTATATCTATCTAACAATTACAAATCATTACTTGTTAAAATGAAATACACGGTCCATTACTCTAAAATTTGAACGATTCTCTTAGTGGATTGCTTAGAAAATGTATAAAAATGACTTACAAAGAATGGGTTAATTTAGAGGGGTTTGGTTAAATGAGGAAGACACATTTCAGTTGAATACATTCAGTTGTACAACTGACTAGGTATCCCCCCTTTCCTTTCTCCTTAGTCTTTGGTAAGGATCAATGCTTCGACTAGTACCACAGAAGAAACCTGGAAGCCCCCCTGAACATACACGTTCTCAATCCCAAGGAGCTTTTATGTGGTTGCCACATGGTGGGAATGACAGGTGTGGCATGATTGATTGATTTATTCTTTTCCTATTCTGTTCTAGTGTTACAAGCCAAACACAGTTTCTATTATCGTCTCTGTGTTTTCTCTCCCCCTCCATCATCATCCCTGTTTTTCTCCCCCACCCCTCCAGGCTCAGGTCCCGAACCCTGATTACCTCGGCCAAATTACTCACATGTGTTGCCTATAGTCACAGACACTTCCAACAGCTGGGGAGTGTAAATGTTTACAGGTTACACACAGCTCGAGCTGATAGCAGTCCTATTTCTCTTCCCGCAACATGCATCTCTTATCCCTCATCTCTGGACAAGTTGGGCTTGGACCAACAAACAGCAGCTAAGACTTGTAGTGCATTGTAAACATACTTTTGGCCACCATATAAACACTAACCAGAGCCAATGCCAAAAAGTAAATACAATACAATACAATGTGTGGTCTGTAGATACGTAGTAAATCACTCAGAGGCATTGTTATATACAATAATGTCTTCCAAGTGAAATAGTATCGCTTCATTCAGTGATTGCGGCAGGCAGCGGTGGAGCTCGGTCCTAGGTGAACTGATGTGACATATTACAACGAGCGGAGCGTGGCTCAACCTGCAATTAATAACCTGCAACAGCGGCCTGCTGAACTGTAATCAATAGATCAGGCAACGAGATCTACTCAGTCAAATAGAGACACGTTATACATAAAAGATAGCAAGAGAAACTACAAGAGGCCTCTAACGCCACTACATATTTACATGAAAACAAGCATGTAGGTATTTCAGAAGAGTATGAAGAACACTAAATACACAAGGAGTAATATGCATCTGATAGTGTATGTTGAACAAATACTCGTTCTGGTTCATTTGAGCTTTCAGGGGCCTCATTTATCAAAGGTGCGTGCACACAAAAAATGACTAAACCTTGCGTGCTTCAGTTTTTCCTCCAAGGTTGGTATTTATAAATGTTTAACTTGACAGAAAAGTGTGTTTATCTCCATGCAAATCTCAAACCATGCGTGAGCACAACTTCTAGAAGGTTGACCAACTGTATTGCAAGCAAATAGGCTTATTGTTTGTTTGGGGGAAATGGAAGGTGTTTGATGCACAGGAATTATAATAATGGTAGGCTAATAAAAACATTAAAACATAGGCCTAATAAAAAAACAGATGCATTTGTCGTTGGTAAGGAGATCACATAGCAGCATGACGTCTAATAGGTTTATTTACTTTTATTATATAGGCCTAAATCATAATTATATAGCAGGACATGTCTCTCATTTCCTGACATAACTGGTTTAAATTATTCCTACTACACAACAAATAGTAGACTACCATTTACCAATCGCTCATTCAATAGTAGGCTACCATTTACCAATCGCTCATTCAATAGTAAACTACCATTTACCAATCGCTCATTCAATAGTAAACTACCATTTACCAATCGCTCATTCAATAGTAAACTACCATTTACCAATCGCTCATTCAATGTTAGACTACCGTTTACCAATCGCTCATTTAATAGTAGGCTACCATTTACCAATCGCTCATTTAATAGTAGGCTACCATTTACCAATCGCTCATTCAATAGGCAAGCATGCTCGACAGTAAATAGACCTGTAGCCTTGGCAGTATGTGACAGCATGGTTAGGCTACAGTATTCCTGCGCCATAGGATTAGGAGCATGACATCATTGCCTATTTAATCTCAGAGCCTATACCAAGGCAGGATAGGTGAGTGACATCATTGTCTATTTAATCTCAGAGCATATACCAAGGCAGGAGATAGAAACACAATCATGTGTTGATTAACAAAATATTGAAAAAAAAATGTGTCTTTTGCATAGAAGCCTGGGCTGTAACATTTACTTTTAAATTGGTCGAAAGGACAAGCAATCTTGCACAATGCGCGGCCAGTGTTTGGCACTAGGCAGCATGCATTTTGGGGGGGAAAAGTCACTGCGGCATTCTGCACACACCTCTAAAGACATGTGCAAAAATGTTCCATTGTGCTTTCTTTTAGGAACTATCATGTCCCAGTTCTGAGATCGCCAAATTCTAAAGCAAATGAGGGAGTTTTTATTACCATATAAGGTGAATGGAGGGAGTTTTGCAGGCAGGGTTGTAGAGCTAATAATAATAATAATATGAATAATAAAATAATAATCATAAAACAATACTATTATTAATAATAATAATAATAATTACATAATTAAAATACGACTAATAATACTAATAAAACAATAATAATATTAATATTATTAATAATAATAGTAATACAATAATAAAAATAATAACAATAAAATGCCTGATTTATCAATGAAAATATGCAGATACAGTGGGGGGAAAAAAGTATTTGATCCCCTGCTGATTTTGTACGTTTGCCCACTGATAAAGAAAGGATCAGTCTATAATTGTAATGGTAGGTTTGTTTGAACAGTGAGAGATAATAATGTGTAGACTGTCAGCCATTGAGTGTATCCATGAGTTCTATGGACTTACCTTGGATTCAGCCTTTTGGGAAAACCACCCATCACCATCACCATCACCACCATCCACCTCCAACCAAATATGACCTGACGCCAGCCTTCAACACGTATTCTGACAATACACTACAACACTTTGCCAAAACTTCTAGTGAATACTTCAACTATCTGAGTTCCAAGTGTGATATTCCCTGCACAGCAAACTGCAAGAAACTACATAGAAACACCAGAGCAATAATAAGCATGAACAGGTCATATTATTAGTCCTCGGGCCAATGATAAATGACTCCTACAGTGTTCTGCACCGTCGCTACCCTAGGTGTTGCATGTGCATTCTGTGTCTGTGATTGATTATTAATGCCTTGTGTTCCATTGGCCTTCCTAGAGACGCCTCCCACTCATTCCATCCTCCCGGTGAGGGGAATGCTGGGTAATTAGATATTGGGGCCTTAATTACATGTATTTATTTATTGGGTTTGTTCCCACCACACCAGGGCTTCCAGGTGGGTGAGGACTAAACACCCACTGCCCACCACTTCATCAGGAGGTGACAGGAAGGATGGAACTTTATTTCATTTCAGTTAAATTAGAATCAAAAGTAAATTTCCGTTATTTAGCCAATAAGGGCTTGTAAGTAAACATTCAGAGGCCTGTTGTATTAGGCGCATGTGACAAATACAACTTGATTTTATTTGATAGTAGCTGAGTAACAGCTATCATATCAAAGAATAATATAAGTATTATTATAATTATAATAACACGAATAATAATAATAATAACAATATTTGTTATATGTGATATGTTATATCAAATATGACACTGTCCCTTTGCTCAACCCACTGCCTTTCTCTTTCTTACTAGTCATTTTCCCATAACACTTTGCTCCTGAAACCTCAGCCATTAAAACTGGGTTAGAGTAAAACATATATAGCTTGGAGACTATGTGCTCATAGGAATGCAGCACAGAGTACCACATAAGTGAGACTGATTGTTTGTTACGTTCCCCAGCAAGAAAACCAAATAGTGTCGTTCAAACAGAAGGGGGAACTAAAAAAAGAGTCACTGACCAACAACCAAAATGAAACAGGTTGGGACACATGGGGGTTTCCACTGAAAAGTTGACTAGCAACAACAACTGGGACCTAAAAGACGCCCACCATGAGGCCCACCAAAGTTGTCCTAGAAGAGGCAAACAAAAGAAAAACCCACACCAAACTTAAAGACGGGAAGCAAACCAAAAAGTTGGAGCAAAACTAAATCAGATAAAGGATTGTTTGTCTAGAAATCAAACTAAAGGTGCTAACCCTCCACACCTATCAAGACAACTGGAGCATTTGGCCAGCCACTCTTACATAGCACCTGGGCCAGCATTTGGCCAGCGCTGGGCCAGCACGGTGCGCCCAACGTGCTAACAAGCTATACGTGCTAAAGTCCAAAAACCAAAGCCTGTAACAGTGATGCTCATCACACAAGAGGCTGACATCTAAATAATTACTGATTACTGACAGGGTTGTGGGAGGCAGAGAGAGAGAGACAGAGAGAGAGAGAGAGATGTAGAGAGAGAAAGAAAGAGAGAGAGATGTAGAGAGAGAGAGAAAGAGATGTAGAGAGAGATAGAAAGAGAGGGAGAGAGAGACAAAGAGAGAGAGAAAGAGATATATAGAGAGAGAGAAAGAGAGAGATGTAGAGAGAAAGAGAGAGAATGTAGAGAGAGAGAAAGAGAGAGAAAGAGAGATGTATAGAGAGAGGTGTAGAGAGAGAAAGAGAGAGAGAGAGAGAGAGAGAGAGAGCATGTGGTCTAAAACAAGTGCTAATAGACAAAGCCCTTGAAATTAAATGGCATTTAATTCACTTAAGTAATCTGCAGGAGCACTTACATTAAATAAACAATTATTTAATCAGCTGTGGGGAAATTAGGTGAACCCCTACTGACAATTTCAATTTCTGAAATCCTGCGTCAACATTTTGGGCTTGGGTGCAAGCATCTTGCTGCCTTCGGCACACATCTGGTTATAATTCCAGACATACTGAACCATCAAGTCCTCTCTCACTAGGAGGTTATCCCGGGTTTACGCAAATCCAGTGTCTCTCTCTAAATTGCTTCCCTAATTGTATAATTCGGTTTGAGTTTAATAAATTAATAGTAATTTATTCCTAAAAGATTTACTCCTCAACAGAATCTAAAAAGGGAATATTGTGACGTTAGAAGTCACAGTAATAAAAGCAGAACACTGGGAATACACTTTCACAATTTACTGCTAATACACTGATACACTAATACACTGACACACTGATACACTGATACACTAATACACTGATACACTAATACACTGATACACTGATACACTGATACACTGATACACTGATACGCTAATACACTGATACACTAATACACTGATACACTAATACACTGACACACTGATACACTGATACACTAATACACTGATACACTAATACACTGATACACTGATACACTAATACACTGATACACTGATACACTGATACGCTAATACACTTATACACTAATACACTGATACACTGATACGCTAATACACTGATACACTAATACACTGATACACTGATACACTAACACACTGATACACTGATACACGAATACACTGATACACTAATACACTGATACACTAATGCACTGATACACTAACACACTAATACACTGACACACTAATACACTGACACACTAATACACTGACACACTAATACACTGATACACTGATACACTAATACACTGATACACCGATACACTGACACACTGATACACTAATACACTGATACACTAACACACTGACACACTGATACACTAATACACTGATACACTGATACACTAATACACTGATACACTGATACACTAACACACTGATACACTGATACACGAATACACTGATACACTAATACACTAATACACTGATACACTGATACACTGATACACTGATACACTAACACACTAACACACTGATACACTGATATACTAATACACTGACACACTGATACACTAATACACTGATCCACTAACACACTAATACACTAACACACTAATACACTGATACACTAATACACTGACACACTGATACACTAATACACTGATACACTGACACACTAACACACTGACACACTGACACACTAATACACTGACACACTAATACACTGACACACTAATACACTAATACACTGACACACTAACACACTGACACACTGACACACTAATACACTGACACACTGACACACTAATACACTGACACAGTAACACACTAATACACTGACACACGAATACACTGACACACTAATACACTGACGCACTAACACACTGACACACTAATACACTGACACACTGACACACTGACACACTAATACACTGACACACTGACACACTAATACACTGACACACTAATACACTGACACAGTAACACACTGACACACTAATACACTGACACAGTAACACACTAACACACTGACACACTAATACACTGACACACTAATACACTGACACACTAATACACTGACACACTGACACACTAACACACTGACACACTAATACACTGACATACTGACACACTGATGCACTGATTGTAGAGCGTTAAATCAACTTTTAACACCAAATGACAGGAATAGGAGGTTTAAATCAACCGTAAACACCAAATGACAGGAATAGGAGGTTTAAATCAACCGTAAACACCAAATGACAGGAATAGGAGGTTTAAATCAACCGTAAACACCAAATGACAGGAATAGGAGGTTTAAATCAACCGTAAACACCAAATGACAGGAATAGGAGGTTTAAATCAACCGTAAACACCAAATGACAGGAATAGGAGGTTTAAATCAACCGTAAACACCAAATGACAGGAATAGAAGGATTAAATCAACCAAATGTTTTCTTTTTTGAACTCATTCTCTCTCCTCCTTATGCATATTGGTGATGTCACAACGCGGCCTCTGTTCCCCCTACTTGAATGAGAAATACAGTATGCAGCTTGACAACAGATGTAAATGTCGAGAGCCAGGCTAACCCACAGAAAGATGCTTATAGTCCTTCTCTGCTAATATCTCCAAAATACAACACATACAGCGCCTTCAGAAAGTATACATACAGCTTGACTTATTCCACACTTTGTTGTGTTACAGCCTGAGTTCAAAATGGACGAAATAGTATTTTATAATTAGATCCAAGTATATCATTAGATCCAAGATTCCTAGAGTAGAACCCTATGAGCACAGAGCCATATACCGTTGAAGTCGGAAGCTTACATACACCTTAACCAAATACATTTAAACTCACTTTTTATCAATTCCTGACATTTAATCAGAGTAAAAATTCCCTGTCTTAGGTCAGTAAGGATCACCACTTTATTTTAAGAACATGGAATGTCAGAACAGTAGTAGAGAGAATTATTTATTTCAGCTTTTATTTATTTCATTACATTCCCAGTGGGTCAGAAGTTTACATACACTCAATTAGTATTTGGTAGCATTGCTTTTAAATTGTTTAACTTGGGTCAAACGTTTTGGGTAGCCTTCCACAAGCTTCCCACAATATATTGATTGAATTTTGGCCCATTCCTCCTGACAGAGCTGGTGTAACTGAGTCAGGTTTGTAGGCCTCCTTGCTCGTACACGCTTTTTCAGTTCTGCCCACAAATTTTCTATAGGATTGAGGTCAGGGCTTCGTGATGGCCACTCCAATACCTTGACTTTGTTGTCCTTAAGCCATTTTGCCACAACTTTGGAAGTCTGCTTCGGGTCATTGTCCATTTGGAAGACCCATTTGAGACCAAGCTTTAACTTCCTGACTGATGTCTTGAGATGTTGCTTCAATATATCCACATAATTTTCCTTTCCTCATGATGCCATCTATTTTGTGAAGTGCACCAGTCCCTCCTGCAGCAAAGCACCCCCACAATATGATGCTGCCACCCCCGTGCTTCACGGTTGGGATGGTGTTCTTCGGCTTGCAAGCCTCCCCCCTTTTCCTCCAATTATAACGACAGTCATTATGGCCAAACAGTTCTATTTTTGTTTCATCAGACCAGAGGACATTTCTCCAAAAAGTACGATCTATGTTCCCATGTGCAGTTGAAAACTGCAGTTTGGCTTTTTATGGCGGTTTTGGAGCAGTAGCTTCTTCCTTGCTGAGTGGCCTTTCAGGTTATGGCAATATAGGACTTGTTTTACTGTGGATATAGATACTTTTGTACTTGTTTCCTCCAGCATCTTCATAAGGTCCTTTGCTGTTGTTCTGGGATTGATTTGCACTTTTCACACCAAAGTACATTCATCTCTAGGAGACAGAACGCATCTCCTTCCTGAGTGGTGTGACGGCTGCGTGGTCCCATGGTGTTTATACTCGCATACCATTGTTTGTACAGATGAACATGGTACCTTCAGGCATTTGGAAATTGCTCTCAAGGAAGAACCAGACTTGTGGAGGTCTACAATTTTTTTTCTGAGGTCTTGGCTGATTTCATTTGATTTTTCCATGATGTCAAGCAAAGAGGCATTACGTTTGAAGGTAGGCCTTGAAATATATCCACAGGTACACCTCCATTGACTCAAATGATGTCAATTAGCCTATCAGAAGCTTCTAAAGCCATGACATAATTTTCTGGAATTTTCCAAGCTGTTTAATGGCAGAGTCAACTTAGTGTATGTAGACTTCTGACCCACTGGAATTGTGATACAGTGAGTTATAAGTGAAAAATGAGTTTTAATGACTCCAACATAAGTGTATGCAAACTTCTGACCCACTGGAATTGTGATACAGTGAGTTATAAGTGAAAAACAAGTTTTAATGACTCCAACATAAGTGTATGTAGACTTCTGACCCACTGGAATTGTGATACAGTGAGTTATAAGTGAAACATGAGTTTAAATGACTCCAACATAAGTGTATGTAAACTTCTGACCCACTGGAATTGTGATACAGTGAGTTATAAGTGAAAAATGAGTTTTAATTACTTTTTAACCAGGTAGGCTAGTTGAGAAGAAGTTTTCACTTACAACTGCGACCTGGCCAAGATAAAGCAAAGCAGTGCGACAAAAACAACAACACAGAGTTACACATGGGATAAACAAACGTACAGTCAATAAAACAATAGAAGAATCTATATACAGTGTGTGCAAATGTAGTAACATTAGGGAGGTAAGGCAATAAATAGGCCATACTGGCAAAATAATTACAATTTAGCATTAATACTGGAGTGATAGATGTGCAGATGATGATGTGCAAGTAGAGATACTGGGGTGCAAAAGAGCAAAAAAATAACAATATGGGGATGAGGTAGTTGGGTGGGCTATTTACAGATGGGCTGTGTACAGGTGCAGTGATCGGTAAGCTGCACCTTTTATAAACAGCAGCAGTACAATAGTAGCAGGGTACATTAAACTCATGTGAACCAGCAGGCCGTACAAAGAGACTAACACGAAAGCCGAGTCACTCTGGTTCAACAAGACATAATGGACAGCTTATGTAAACCACTATAATCAATTCCTGAATGGGAACAATGCCCTGTTCTTCCATTTAGCCCTTAAAAAAAAATAAGACTTTCCCTTTCACCCTTTCACTCTTTCACTTGTCTTTATGTATTCTGGGTCTCATCGTTATCTAGATCTTCCTGTGATATGAAGGGTCCTTCTGACCGTCCAGTTCCGAGGATGGAGGACAGATCCTGGCAGGGTGACAGAGGAGTGTGGTTGGTACCATGTCTCTAACGCCTAACTGTGTCACCTGTCATCTTGTCTCGCTGCCATCCCCTGTCACTCCTGTGTTGTGTGTGGCTGTGTGTGACACTCCAAAGACTGGGATATGTGGCAGAGGCACAATATAATCTCACCTAGGGGGACAAAGGAAGTCAAAAAGACAATGGGGCCTTCCGCGAAAGGAGGTTGGGAATGCGATGACATCAATGCATTCTGAGTGAGCTGAGACCTCGACTTGCGTGACACAAAAGGACCAGTGATATAGGCCACTGTCAGTCAGGCTGGTAGGAGAAAGAGAAGGATGATTGGCCCAGTTCCTCCTCATTTATCTCTCTTGTTAAGCAGGTCTGCTCTCCTAGTATGGGTGGGACGTCTTAGCGCCGATTGTGTGTGGGATAGAGAATAACCTCTTGTGGACAGATCTACATAAACAGAACGGGTACCGTAGAATCTGTCAGGAAGGAATGGGATGCGTGGGAAAATGAGCTGCAGGAGTTCCGGTCTTTGGGGTTTTCGTCACTGGTTATTTGGACAAATCACAATTTTGCAGGTGTGTAGCATCTTTTGAATTTTGGAAAGGGAGGGGACATTCCAGCCGTAACTTGCAAAGAGACAAGGTGGAGCTCCTCAGTCCGTTTCCGCTTTCACTTTAGCATCTCTTAATCCCTCCTCTTAACATGTATGGACACAGAACTTAATCAAGCAGCTGACCAATTACATGAGACTTTAGTTCTGGGTTAACCGAGATTATACAGAGGATTATTCACTGCCTGAGGGGATAGGTATGTTTATGGGTAGAACAGGGAGTGTCACGATCGTCAAAAGGAGTAGACCAAGGTGCAGCGTGGTACGTGTTCATCTTGAATTTATTTTAACTCAGAACATTTCAACAAAAAGAATAAACAATGACTAACGACCGGCACATCTTGCAGGCTATAACGAGCAGTACAAAAATAACATCCCACAACTACATGTGGGGAAAAGGCTGCCTAAGTATGATTCCTAATCAGAGACAACGATAGACAGCTGCCTCTGATTAGGAACCATACTTGGCTCAACACAAAGTAATATAAACCATAGAATGCCCACCCCACACCCTGACCTAACAAGCTAGAGAAATAAACCGTCTCTCTCAGGTCAGGGCGTGACACAGATCATCACTGGAGGCTTCCTACGTGGAGCTGGAACCGGTCTCACCGGACTGGGGAGACGCACAGGAGACTGGGTGCGCAGAGCAGGCACAGGGTATACTGGGCCATGGAGGCGCACTGGAGGTCTGGAGCTTAGGGCTTGCACACCCCGTCCTGGCTGGATGGTTATTTTAGCCTGGCAAGGGCGGAGCGCTGGCACAGGATGAACTGGGCTGTGCTGGTGAACGGGGGGGTACCGTGCATAGAGCTGGCGCAGGATAACCTGGGCCGAGGAGACGCACCGGAGACCAGGAAGGCTGAGCAGGCACACTCCTTCCTGGCTGAGTGCCAACTCTAGCACGGCAACGGTGAGGAGCTTGCACCGAGTGCACTGGGCTGTGAGTGCGTACTTGCGACACAGTGCGCATCACCGCATAACACGGTGCTTGCTCGGTCACTCGCTCCCCACGGTAAGCACGCGGAGTTGGCTCAGGTCTCAACCCCGACTTCGCCAATCTCCCCGTGTGCCCCCCCCCCACAATTTTTTTGGGGCGCTGCCTCTCGGGCTTCCGTTGTTTCCTTGCCTGTTCCTCCCAGTATCGCCGTTCCGCTTTCGCTGCCTCTATCTCCTCTTGCGGACGGCGATACTCCCCAGGCCTTGTCCAGGGTCCTGCCCCATCCAGGATTTCTTCCCAGGTCCAGTCAATCGGTCCACGCTGCTTGGTCCTTTGGTGGTGGGATCTTCTGTCACAATCGTCAAAATGAGTAGACCAAGGTGAAGCGTGGTACGTGTTCATCTTGAATTTATTTGAACTCAGAACACTTCAACAAAAAGAATAAACAATGACTAAAGACCGGCACATCTTGCAGGCTATAACGAGCAGTACAAAAATAAGATCCCACAACTACATGTGGGGAAAAGGCTGCCTAAGTATGATTCCTAATCAGAGACAACGATAGACAGATGCCTCTGATTAGGAACCATACTCGGCTCAACACAAAGAAATATAAACCATAGAATGCCCACCCCACACCCTGACCTAACAAGCTAGAGAAATAAAACGTCTCTCTCAGGTCAGGGCGTGACAGGAAGAGGGAAGGGAGAATTGGCTTCCTAATTGCTGGCCTCAATCGACTGAAAAATCTGCTTCGGAAATTCAGTAGTGAATAATTCAGACACTGTTGTAAATGCTATCATCTTTGTAGTTCTTATAACTATTAATAACTAATAATAACTAATAAATCCACAGCAAGGAGAGATGAGTATCTAAATTCATTTTTACATGGTTACATGTTGACATGGTTACATTTTGTCATGGTTACATTTTGACATGGTTACATTTTGACATGGTTACATTTTGACATGGTTACATTTTGACATGATAACATTGTTACATTTTTACATGGTTACATGGTTACATTTTGACATGGTTACATTTTGACATGATAACATTGTTACATTTTTACATGGTTACATGGTTACGTGGTTACATGGTTATATTTTTACATGGTTACATGGTTACGTGGTTACATGGTTACATTTTTTACATGGTTACATGGTTATATTGTTACATTTAGACATGGTTATATTGTTACATTTAAACATGGGTACATTGTTACATTTAAACATGGTTACATGTTACATGGTTACATGATTACATGGTTACATTTTGACATGGTTACATTGTTACATGTTTACATGGTTACATTTTGACATGGTTACATTGTTACATGTTTACATGGTTACATTTTGACATGGTTACATTGTTACATGGTTACATTTTGACATGGTTACATTGTTACATGTTTACATGGTTACATTTTGACATGGTTACATTTTTACATGGTTACATTTTGACATGGTTACATAGTTACATTGTTACATTTTTTGCATGGTTACAAGGTTACATTGTTACATTTTTACATGGTTACATTGTTACATTTTTACATAGTTACATTATTACATTGTTACATGTTTACATTGTTACATTTTCTTATCCAGCCAGACAAAAGTCACAGGGCTTCATCACAGTACACTAGTGATCTTTTAGCCTGTGGCCAGTGAGGTAATGTTGTCAACAGAAGAAAAAGTCTAAACTCTACGAGGAGACAGACATGATGGGAACCACCCAGAGGTAAACTCTGCCACTCTTTAGTTGAATAGTCTGTGTGCTGTAATGCTCTGTGAAAACGAGGACAGAGAAACCTCAATTCACCTCGCCCTGAAGGGAAACACGCACACACATGCATGCACACAAACGAACACGCACAGAAATGGGCAAACACACACACACACACACACACACACACACCCCTCACGGCTGACAGTTGTCCCCTGTCTGTCCACTGTAGACCATCCACTACATGAGCTGATGGAAGCATTTACTGAGACATTTTGTAGACGGTTTGCAGCTCAGTGCACTGTCCTATTCTACCAGTGGTTACCTAGCCAGACAAATCATAGCCATCATCCAAAGATATTTCTAGTAGAAAAGCCTGTTTCTGAGAACATGTGATCAGGTCAGGGTGAATCTATCTGGACACAGAAAGCTCCTTTGTGATCACACAAAGAAAATGCCCAGATATTGTGGGGACTGCATTCATACACACTATTTTACAACACTGCTTCAAAACAGTTGCAGCGCTGTACAGTATTTACTGTGCATATGCCATCATCCGTCTGTCAAGGCCTCTATGCATCCTGTCATACTCCAGTATTTATTTAATAATATCCCACTGAATACCCCCCACACACACAAAAAGGCTACAAAACAGAAGGCTTATGAGAGAGTGAGAGAGAGAGCGAGACATAGAGAAAGAGACAGAGAGAAAGAGAGAGCGAGAGAGAGAGAAACAGAGACAGAGAGAGAAAGGCTGCCGAAGGCAGACCTGGCTCTCAAGAGAAGACAGGCTATGTGCACACTGCCCACAAAATGAGGTGGAAACTGAGCTGCACTTCCTAACCTCTTTGCCAAATGTATGACTATATTAGAGACACATATTTCCCTCAGATTACACAGATCCACAAAGAATTCAAAACAAATCCAACTTTGATAAACTCCCATATCTACTGGGTGAAATACCACAGTGTTCCATCACAGCAGCAAGATGTGTGACCTGTTGCCATAATAAAAGGACAACCAGTGAAGAACAAACACCATTGTAAATACAACCCATAGTTATGTTTTTTATTTTCCCTTTTGTACTTTACTATTTGCACATCGTTATAACACTGTATATAGACATAATATGACATTTGAAATGTCTTTATTATTTTTGAACTTTTGTGAGAGCAATATAAACATGTTTCCCATGCCAATAAAGCCCTGAGAGAGACAGACAGAGAGAGAGACAGACAGACAGACAGACAGACAGAGAGAGAGAGAGAGAGAGAGAGAGGAGAGAGAGAGAGAGAGAGAGAGAGAGAGAGAGAGAGAGAGAGAGAGAGAGAGAGAGAGAGAGAGATAATAAAGTTCATGTTTACAGTAGTCCAGAGTATGTAAAGGTTAAATAATCCCCGCGGAGCTCAGTGAACCTAAAGAAACACAGTGTATGCAGGAAATCCAATGGAGCACATTTATTGGACTACTGGAGAGGCAGTCATGTTTTCATGCAGGCAGTGACTCAGTCTAAACTGATCTAAACCACACGTACAGCACTATACTAGTCACCCAGACAGACTCAGAAAAGTCTACAGTACACTCTGGTACATTGCACCACATCTTACTCAACATCATATAGATTTACCAGCCAGACTCAGGGATAGACTGAGAGAGTACACAACTACAGTACACTACTACAGTACACTACTACAGTACACTACTACAGTACTGTCTGTCACCATACTGCCTATCACTACACTGCCTATCATCATACCACCTGGCACCATGCTGTCTGTCACCATACTGCCTCTCACCATACTGCCTATCACCATACTGCCTATCACCATACTGCCTATCACCATACTGCCTATCACCATACTGCCTGGCACGATACTGCCTGGCACCATACTGCATTTCACTAGGTCCCGTGTGGCTCAGTTGGTAGAGCATGGTGTTTGCAACGCCAGGGTTGTGGGTTCGATTCCCACGGGGGACCAGTACCGAGAAACAATGTATGAAATGTATGCATTCACTACTGTAAGTCGCTCTGGATAAGAGCGTCTGCTAAATGACTAAAATATTTAAATGTTTAAAAAAAAAATCACTGTGTCTTCAGTTAGCAACACAAATCGCAGTACAAAGGAGACAGAGCACCCCCCTCTCTCTCACTGTGACAATCACTCGACCACAACTGCAAAGTTGAGTCTACTGAACTGGGAAAATTCAGTTAGTTTGCCCCCTAAAGAGGGAAATGTAGCTAGTTTTGGGCAATTTAGCCATTGTCTTAGTAACCGTCAAAAAGAAGAGAGGCTTCCAACTGCTTGATATTACCTACTAAGGCTCTATTTGCACGGTACTAGTATTACTATAGAAAGTCAGTTATGTAATTATTACCCCAGCATGTCCATTTTTCCAGTGGACAATTCGGACGGGATTAGTCTTACTAAATTGCCCCTGTAATTATTTTTTGTCCCTCATTCACAATTGACCGTTATGACGGAAGCCTGGAAGCTCTTCTAGTCGTGAAGATATTTCAAATGTCTAGGGATAGTCTAATATTGAGCTAATGGTCTTCAGTTCAGAGAAAGACATAATGAATATCAATAAGAACCATGAACTGCAACCTATGCAGACATTTAATTACCTGACGGATTTGGCAATTTATCAATTAATTGGCACTAAATTGTCCACTTCATCTTTTAAAAGAGAAGTACGACACTAGGAAAGTTGATATGTGACATAAAATATCATTCATCTGCAGGCTACATACATAGCACTTCCTTTTAAGAATTCATTTCGTCCCATGTTCTTACCCAAACTGGGTGCAGCACCTGTTAAACACCGTAACATCCCTCAACACAGGGATGCCGATTCCCACGGGATACGGATTATCAGAGGACCTGGGAGTTTGACGAAATACAGCAGGTTTTTAGGACTGGGATAATAACCTTCCTGCCAAGTAAAAATGACTGACATTTGTGCTCGTGCAGATACTGTAATTATATTACCTAAGCTCCCCCAGTAAAACGTATCTCGTCCGAGTAGGGCTTAAGACACGTGAAACACAGGGGTGTAGAAGCAGGAACCTGGCCTGCGTCCCAAATGGCACCCTATTCCCAATATAGTGCACCACAGGTCTCTGGACTAAAGTAGTGCACTACATAGGGACTAGGGTGCCATTTGGGATGTACACCTCCTATCCTTCACACTGAGTCTGGAAGTGGTATCTAAGCTTTATCGTCTCTGAGAACGACACAAACCTCAAATTAACCAAAATAAGACAAACTTCAAATTAACCAAAATAAGACAAACCTCAAATTAACCAAAATAAGACAAACCTCAAATTAACCAAAATAAGACAAACATTTTTCAGAGGGGAGGCTGTAGTGGAAAGTTTCATTTCACTTTAAGAAACAGAGTTAGTACCCGGCCGGGCATGGCAATGAGAGTTAGTTTTGAGCCCTGCTATAGGTCTTAATTGCCTAGCAACATGGGACAAGTAAGTCCTCCAAATGAGGACTTACTCAACCAAGGACAGAGGGAAATGTAATTGTGCCTAATTTGGATGATTAGGGTGTTTTCAGACAGAAGGGATAATGAGTGGCACTTTATTTTATTAAATCCTCCTCTAAACGACTGGAATAGGAGAACAGGCACTTCGGCCATGAGGCCTTCACCTTCATCAGTCGTCTGAGTATAAACGAAGCCTTGACAAATGACTTAACAGGGCCAATTAAAAGTCCTGGAGGGCTGATACAGAGGGAAGAGAGACAGTCGGCAGAAGAGCCATTCTGGCCGGGAGAAGGAGGATTCGGAAGGAGGGGAGCCCATCGGCAGAAGAGCCATTCTGGCCAGGATGGAGGCAATCTAAGGTGTGCTGGGGAACAGGGAATGGGTCCTCATCAAATTCGACATACCAATTAGGATCCGGCTAAAAATACTTAAGTCAGTTATAGAACCCATTGCACTTTATGGTTGTGAGGTCTGGGATCTGCTCACCAACCAAGAATTCACAATATGGGACAAACACCAAATTGAAACTCTGCAGGCAGAATTCTGCAAAAATATCTTCTGTGTACAACGTAAAACACCAAATAATGCTTGCAGTGCAGAATTAGGCCGATACCCGCTAATTATCAAAATCCAGAAAAGATCGGTTAAATTCTACAACCACCTAAAAGGAAGCGAATCCAAAACCTTAGATAACAAAGCCATCACCTACAGAGAGATGAACCTGGAGAAGAGTCCCCTAAGCAAGATGGTCCTGGGGCTCTGTTCACAAACACAAACAGATCTCACAGAGCCCCAGGACAGCAACACAATTATACCCAACCAAATCATGAGAAAACAAAAAGATAATGACTTGACACATTGGAAAGAATAACAAAAAAACTTAGCAAACTAGAATGCTATTTGGCCCTAAACAGAGAGTACACAGTGGCAGAATACCTGACCACTGTGACTGACCCAAACTTAAGGAAAGCTTTGACTCTGTACAGACTCAGTGAGCAGTGCCTTGCTATTAAGAAAGGTTGCCGTAGGCAGACCTGGCTCTCAAGAGAAGACAGGCAATGTGCACACTGCCCACAAAATGAGGTGGAAACTGAGCTGCACTTCCTAACCTCCTGCCAAATGTATGACCATATTAGAGACACATATTTCCCTCAGATTACACAGATCCACAAAGAATTAGAAAACAAACCTAATTTTGATAAACTCCCATATCTACTGAGTGAAATACCACAGTGTGCCATCTCAGCAGCAAGATTTGTGACCTGTTGCCACAAGAAAAGGGCAACCAGTGAAGAACAAACAGCATTGTAAACACAACCCATATTTATGTTTATTTATTTTCCCTTTTGTACTTTAACTATTTGCATATCGTTACAACACTGTATAGACATAATATGACATTTGAAATGTATTTTTTCTTTTGGAACTACTGTAAGTGTAATGTTTACTGTTAATTTTATTGTTCATTTCACTTTTGTTTATTATCTACTTCACTTGCTTTGGCAATGTTAACATATGTTTCCCATGCCAATAAAGCCCCTTGAATTGAATTGAATGGAGAGAGAGGGGGGAAGGGGAGAGAGGGTTGAAGAGAGAAAGAGAGAGGGTTAAAGAGAGAGAGAGAGAGAGAGAGAGAGAGAGAGGAGAGCAGGTGAGAGAGAGAGTGAGAGTGAGTGAGAGAGCGTTAGAGAGAGAGAGAAATGGAGAGAGACAGAATAGAGGGAGAAAATCCAATAGTTTCAGAAGTCTGTCATGCTATTTTCCTGTTTTCCGTGTTCACCTTGACCCACATGACCTCCTCAGCACCACTCATTTCCCCAAACCTCGACCCTTCCTCTCCAGAACACTAACACCAGCCACACAGGTCACAGAGAGCAACATTGGGAAGGACTCACAATCTATTTTAGGATTACACACAGACAGATACACGCACAGACACACACGCACACGTGCACACACAGAGCAACAAACTAAAAAGTAGCAAATCATCAGAAAATAATCCACAAGGATGTGTGGGCAAAAATATAAAATAATCCTTGGTATTTGTATTTTCTTTGAATATTCCTTACTTTTATTTTGCACATGAGAGACTTCATTAATGTATTGAACACTGTAGATACATTGTACACAGTGTTGCTATCAGTCCACATCTATCCCTCTCAGAGCACTAGCTAGCCACAGTGTTGCTATCAGTCCACATCCATCCCTCTCAGAGCACTAGCTAGCCACACTGTTGCTATCAGTCCACATCCATCCCTCTCAGAGCACTAGCTAGCCACACTGTTGCTATCAGTCCACATCCATCCCTCTCTGAGCACTAGCTAGCCACAGTGTTGCTATCAGTCCACATCTATCCCTCTCAGAGCACTAGCTAGCCACAGTGTTGCTATCAGTCCACATCTATCCCTCTCAGAGCACTAGCTAGCCACAGTGTTGCTATCAGTCCACATCCATCCCTCTCAGAGCACTAGCTAGCCACACTGTTGCTATCAGTCCACATCCATCCCTCTCAGAGCACTAGCTAGCCACAGTGTTGCTATCAGTCCATATCCATCCCTCTCAGAGCACTAGCTAGCCACAGTGTTGCTATCAGTCCACATCCATGCCTCTCAGAGCACTAGCTAGCCACACTGTTGCTATCAGTCCACATCCATCCCTCTCAGAGCACTAGCTAGCCACACTGTTGCTATTAGTCCACATCCATCCCTCTCAGAGCACTAGCTAGCCACACTGTTGCTATCAGTCCACATCCATCCCTCTCAGAGCACTAGCTAGCCACAGTGTTGCTATCAGTCCATATCCATCCCATCCATCCCTCTCAGAGCACTAGCTAGCCACAGTGTTGCTATCAGTCCACATCCATCCCTCTCAGAGCACTAGCTAGCCACAGTGTTGCTATCAGTCCACATCTATCCCTCTCAGAGCACTAGCTAGCCACAGTGTTGCTATCAGTCCACATCCATCCCTCTCAGAGCACTAGCTAGCCACAGTGTTGCTATCAGTCCACATCCATCCCTCTCAGAGCACTAGCTAGCCACAGTGTTACTATCAGTCCACATCCATCCCTCTCTGAGCACTAGCTAGCCACAGTGTTGCTATCAGTCCACATCCATCCCTCTCAGAGCACTAGCTAGCCACAGTGTTGCTATCAGTCCACATCCATCCCTCTCAGAGCACTAGCTAGCCACAGTGTTGCTATCAGTCCACATCCATCCCTCTCAGAGCACTAGCTAGCCACAGTGTTGCTATCAGTCCACATCCATCCCTCTCAGAGCACTAGCTAGCCACAGTGTTACTATCAGTCCACATCCATCCCTCTCTGAGCACTAGCTAGCCACAGTGTTGCTATCAGTCCACATCCATCCCTCTCAGAGCACTAGCTAGCCACAGTGTTGCTATCAGTCCACATCTATCCCTCTCAGAGCACTAGCTAGCCACAGTGTTACTATCAGTCCACATCCATCCCTCTCAGAGCACTAGCTAGCCACAGTGTTACTATCAGCGAGAGGAGGGGAGCAGAGAAGGAGGGGAGGAGAGGAGGAGGGGAGTAGGGGAGTACAGGTCAAAAGTTTGGACACACTTACTCATTCAAGGGTTTTTCTTTACTTTTATTATTTTCTAGACACTCTGAACAGTTGATGTTGAGATGTGTCTGTTACTTGAACTCTGTGAAGCATTTATTTGGTCTGCAATCTGAGGTGCAATTAACTCTAATGAACGTATCCTCTGCAGCAGAGGCAACGCTGAGTCTTCCTTTCCTGTGGCGGTCCTCATGAGATCCAGTTTCATCATTGCGCTTGATTGTTTTTGCGACTGCACTTCAAGAAATTGACCTTCATGTCTTAAAGTAATGATGGACTGTCATTTCTCTTTTCTTATTTGAGCTGTTCTTGCCATAATATGGACTTGGTCTTTTACCAAATAGAGCTGTCTTCTGTATACACACATATTTGGTTACTACATGATTCCATATGTGTCATTTCATAGTTTTAATGTCTTCACTATTATTATACAATGTAGAAAATAGTACAAATAAAGAAAAACCCTGGAATGAGTAGGTGTGTCCAAACTTTTGACTGGTACTGTATATAATACAGAGAAATAACAGCAACACCAGCGGAGGCGATATCAACCCTATTCCCCCTTCTAAGACAGATAGAATTAGGGCTTGTAGAATTCCAATTCAATTCAGCCTCCAGTAGTATTACCCTGCTAACTGTGACAATTCAACCTAGCAGTCTAGGAGAGGAGGAGGGGAGGAGCAGATGAGAGGAGGAGGGGAGGAGAGAAGGAGGAGAGGAGGGGAGTAGGAGGGGAGGAGCGGATGAGAGGAGGAGTGGAGGAGAGGAGGGGAGTAGGAGGGGAGGAGCGGATGAGAGGAGGAGGGGAGGAGAGAAGGAGGGGAGGATGGGAGTAGGAGGGGAGGAGCGGATGAGAGGAGTGGAGGAGAGAAGGAGGGGAGTAGGGAGGGGAAGAGCGGAGCGGATGAGAGGAGGAGGGGAGGAGAGAAGGAGGGGAGGATGGGAGTAGGAGGGGAGGAGCGGGTGAGAGGAGGAGTGGAGGAGAGAAGGAGGGGAGTAGGAGGGGAGGAGTGGATGAGAGGAGGAGGGGAGGAGAGAAGGAGGGGAGGATGGGAGTAGGAGGGGATGAGCGGATGAGAGGAGGAGTGGAGGAGAGAAGGAGGGGAGGAGGAGGGGATGAGCGGATGAGAGGAGGAGTAAAGGAGAGAAGGAGGGGAGTAGGAGGGGAGGAGGAGGGGAGGAGAGAAGAAGTGAAGTCATTGGTTCTGGGTGAGCAGTGATTCACTGGACCGTTCTTTGTGTGGGGGGGATTCGGTACACCTGTACACACATACATTCCTCTACATGTTTCATACATATGTATGAGGGGAGTCAGACCCAGGGTGTTTGAACAGGCCTGCAGGTTGTGTCCATGGACTGCTTCTTTTTTAGCAGAGCAGTGGCCAAACTACCCATTCCATCTGGACCCAGAGAAACGCTCAGCGTGTGTGTTTGTGTGGTGTGTTTGTGTGTTACGCTGCCTAGGCCTGGTGCCCACCTCTCCTGCCCTCTGGCTAATTGAATGGCTAGCCTGTTTCCAATTTTCACTACTTCTAATATCTAAAGATACCCCCCACCCCTGTTGAACCCTCAAACCCCTCTAGTACAATTTAAGCCTTGACCCCTTCTGTGGCGAACCCGCTTTTCCTGCCACCCCACCCACCCCTTCTCTCCCCAAACAGGGACTCTTTGTCGACTCCCCTGTTAGCGAGCATGCTCACAGGACAAGCTTAATTATCCCTCCAATTCCTTACACATGGTTGCACGTAACACACACACACACACACACACATCCACGAGCACGGACACACATACATCATTAAGTACAATGACTGTGCAGATGTGTAAGTGTGTGTGTGGGGGGGAGGGGGGTTCAGGTGTGCGTCTGTGTGTGTGTCTGTATGTGTGTGTGTGTGTGTGTGTGTGTGTGTGTGTGTGTGTGTGTATGAGTGTGTGTGTTTCCTATGTAGTCCACAGTTGCACCGTATTATGCCTCGGTTAATCAGATCTTGTTCCACATCTATAACTGAATCTACTTCATTCACAACACAGTTACCCCAGCTGTCATTTCCATGGTAACTGTCAGGTGAAACACCAAGTCCTCTCTACAATCTACTTCATTCACAACACAGTTACCCCAGCTGTCATTTCCATGGTAACTCTCAGGTGAAACACCAAGTCCTCTCTACAACCTAGACAGCCACATTTTCACTGTTTATTTTTGTTGTTGTGGGCTGATTGAACATATGGAGAAGGACGGAGACAACAGGGCTGATTGAACATATGGAGATGGACGGAGACAACAGGGCTGATTGAACATATGGAGATGGACAGAGACAACAGGGCCGATTGAACAAATGGAGATGGACAGAGACAACAGGGCTGATTGAACATATGGAGATGGACAGAGACAACAGGGCTGATTGAACATATGGAGATGGACAGAGACAACAGGGCCGATTGAACATATGGAGATGGACAGAGACAACAGGGCTGATTGAACATATGGAGATGGACAGAGACAACAGGGCTGATTGAACATATGGAGATGGACAGAGACAACAGGGCCGATTGAACATATGGAGATGGACAGAGACAACAGGGCCGATTGAACATATGGAGATGGACAGAGACAACAGGGCCGATTGAACATATGGAGATGGACAGAGACAACAGGGCTGATTGAACATATGGAGATGGACAGAGACAACAGGGCTGATCATCACTAAACTAAGGACCCTGGGACTAAACACCTCCCTCTGCAACTGGATCCTGGACTTCCTGACAATTCATCCTAGCAGTGAACCAGTCTCCAGTAGTATTACCCTGCTAACTGTGACAATTCATCCTAGCAGTGAACCAGTCTCCAGTAGTATTACCCTGCTAACTGTGACAATTCATCCTAGCAGTGAACCAGTCTCCAGTAGTATTAACCTGCTAACTGTAGATCAAACCTGCCATCAACACACACGCAGACAAATAGCACAGGTTTAAGGAGGAAACTGATAGCCGTGTGTGTGCATGTATATGTGCACCCAACGTGTGCATGAGTGTGTGTGTATGTGTATGTATGTGTGTGTGTGTGTGTGGTGTGTGTGTGTGTGTGTGTGTGTGTGTGTGTGTGTGTGTGTGTGTGTGTGTGTGTGTGTGTGTGTGTGTGTGTGGTTAGGTGTGTGGGATAGAGTGTGGGAAAATTGGGTGATAATCTAATTTAAAAAGTGTTCATTGCACTGTAATTAATGTTTGTCTACCTGTTATAATAAAAACAGAGTCACTCTACCAAAACATGTGTTGTGTTTACTTACAGGGACGTAATAAACCAAACTTTACCCATCAACCCTTTCTATAGAAAAGTAGGTAAATTAATGTTCTTGGTTTACACTAAACCCCAACCAGGGGCTTTTCACACCTATAGATACTGGAGCTATGCACTAAACCCCAACCAGGGGCTTTTCACACCTATAGATACTGGAGCTATGCACTAAACCCCAACCAGGGGCTTTTCACACCTATAGATACTGGAGCTATGCACTAAACCCCAACCAGGGGCTTTTCACACCTATAGATACTGGAGCTATGCACTAAACCCCAACCGTGGGGCTTTTCACACCTATAGATACTGGAGCTATGCACTAAACCCCAGCCTGGGGCTTTTCACACCTATAGATACTGGAGCTATGCACTAAACCCCAACCAGGGGCTTTTCACACCTATAGATACTGGAGCTATGCACTAAACCCCAACCGTGGGGCTTTTCACACCTATAGATACTGGAGCTATGCACTAAACCCCAACCAGGGGCTTTTCACACCTACAGATACTGGAGCTATGCACTAAACCCCAACCAGGGGCTTTTCACACCTACAGATACTGGAGCTATGCACTAAACCCCAACCAGGGGCTTTTCACACCTACAGATACTGGAGCTATGCACTAAACCCCAACCAGGGGCTTTTCACACCTACAGATACTGGAGCTATGCACTAAACCCCAGCCAGGGGCTTTTCACACCTATAGATACTGCTAGGGTTAAAAACTAAATGTGCACCCTTTGGGGTCTCCAGGACTGAGTTTGGGAAACGTTGGCCTGGGTAACAGACGTGTTGGGGAACACCCCCTCAACACCCAGAGGAGAGGAGGTGTGAGCAAGGAGGGAAGAAGCATCTGTGATGAATACAACACAAAGTAACATGGAATACTATTTCTACCTCTCTCTCTGGGTCCAGGGGACTGGCCTGAGCCTTGGAACTCATCTCATGTTACACACATGTACACACAATCGAAGCCACACTTACCACCCTAACAGTCCCTGTACTGCCTATTGAGTGGAGAGAATCCCATTCCATCTCCAATGTTCCAAGGAGCACTTCCCCCTATGTTCCAAGGAGCTCCTCCCCCTACGTTCCAAGGAGCTCCTCCCCCTACGTTAAAAGGAGCTCCTCCCCCTACGTTCCAAGGAGCTCCTCCCCCTATGTTCCAAGGAGCTCCTCCCCCTATGTTCTTCAGGTGGAGCAATGATCAGACCGTACCCATGTGAGGAGAATCAATGTTCCATCGCCGTTCCAAACTTTTTTATACCATTGCCATCGAATAATCTATTCTACACAGCCACCTGTCTAGATAGTGCAGTGACTGTGAAACGAGCTCAGGACCTGAGGTTTGAAGGAAACAGCACAGGGGACATAACAAGGGATATCTGAAATTACAGAGAAGGGAATGCTTTCTAATACATATTTTAACCATGCATGGGAGCTTAGTGCACATGGTAAAAAATGTTATTACATTTATTTTATTTTTTATTCCATTTTATTCTGTTCTATGTCCCTTATTGCTTCTAGGTTCCACAATCCAGCTAGGTCCATCATGTGTTAGTACCATCGTAGTGGCCAACCCACAGCACCAACCCTGCCCCCACAGCACCAACCCTGCCCCCATAGCACCAACCCACAGCACCTGCACTTCAACAGCCCCCTTGCTCCGCACGGCAACTCACCACCCAAGAGGAGAGGGGAGAGGGGGGAGTGGAGAAGGGAGAAGAGAGGGATGAAGAGAGGGGAGAGAGCCCAATTTATCTTTTTGTTGTGAAACTGGAACCAGGGCCAGTCCTTGCCGTTCTGCCGACCTACGTGAGACCAAAAAAATTACCCCGCAAAACTAGAATAGTCCCAGTAAGCAAAATGATGTTGAAAAGACGTCTAAAACACATATTTTCCAGACATTGAAGTTAGGTTCAATTTAGGTTCTGAATGAAAGGTGAAAAGGTATTTTCCGTATGTTTAAAATACATATTTTCCAGGACGCAGAAAAGGTGTCTTTTCCAGACATTGAAAAATACATATTTTCCAGACATTGAAATCAGGCAAATGTTGGTTATGAATGAAAGTTGAAAATAAGTAATTTATAGACCTCTATGTTTGGACCAAATTAAGGCTGGTCCAGACCGGACAAAATCTGAACCAAACATAGATGTCTATGATTGGTTCAGATCTGGTCCGGTCTGGACCAGCCTTGATTTGGTTCAAACAAAACCAAAGTCCGTAGATGTGGAAATCAAGACCGGTCCGAACTACACCAAAACAAGAAGGTGTGGACGTCGGTCCGTGCTTACTGAGGTGTAGTGTTGACTGAAATGGAATTTTATGAATGCCCATCTACGGTATGTGGTAGACCCAGCGTTTGTAAAACAGGCCGTTACATTGGCTTTATTAGTCATGATTCCTGTGACTAATCAATTTGGCTATTTAAGCTCTGAATATCAGCTACCCAACTTTATCAGAAGTTATCGTGATCCTATTTGCAAAGTATTTTATTTTTCGGTATGATCAGCTTGTCAAAAATTGGCAGATACAAACCACTGATTATGACAGTTGTGATTGTCCATTCCATGTTGTCCATTTTACTTTGACCTGTCCTGTTTTTAGGATATGTTGTTTGTTAACATGACAGCACATTTTTTATTTGATTGAGCGCCTTTTAGGTTAGACTATTTGTTCGTAGAAACCTGCATGAAGTAAAAAGTGTCTTAGGTAAGGCTATTTGTTCGTAGAAACCTGCATGATGTAAAAAGTGTCCGTCTCATTACATTGTCATACATTTTATCTCCAGCCTGTAGGCTATTGAAAAGGCCACATACTCTTTCTACCAAATCCTATATCTGCTACATGATTTATGTTAGATAATTATGTTGACGGAGCATTGCTGGAGCACTGCAGCGATGAGTCTCTCCAACAGCACCCTGTAGAGGAGCGTTGGGAATGGACAAGCTAAATATTTTGCGCCCCTGCCTTTGACAAAGTGGGCACTGCTTATCACAAGGCGGCATCAATGCTCAAAAGCCATTATGCCACTGGTTGAGATAAATTGTCATTGTTTTTGGGCAGAATTATGTGAGGTGTTTTGAACATCAGATTACTCTCTCATTTGCATTGATGAGATTCAGCCCCTGTTTATGCCAACACCATGTTTCTAATTTCTGGTTTAATACATCATTTGGGCTCGTGTCAAACTGACTCACCCCTGCCAACAACATAAACTTCAGGGTAGTGACATCGTCATGACGACAAGGCATCTTGTCAGATCTCCGGTCGGCCAAACAGAAGTGAGTGGAGTCAACTTTCCACGTCAATCTGGTCAATTCTTTTAGTAACGCATCAGCCCCCCCTCCCTCCCTACCCCCGGTGGCACCGGGGTCCTTGTGGGACCAGGACCAGGCTCACCCATGTAATGAGGGACTGTCAAAATGTCAAAGTCAATCAATAACCGGAGCTAAAGGTCAGCGGGTACGTCTCTGAGTACCATTCAATACTTCATTATGGAAGGAAAGTGCAAAGGGATGAAGATGCTGGATGGAATGTTAAAGACCTGTATATAGAGTGTCTATCCAGACCTAAAGAGGTTTTAGCTACTTTCGTGTGTGTGTGTGTGTGTGTGTGTGTGTGTGTGTGTGTGTGTGTGTGTGTGTGTGTGTGTGTGTGTGTGTGTGTGTGTGAGTGTGTGTGTCTGTGTGTGTGCGTGTGTGTGTGAGTGCGTGTGTGTGTGTGTGTGTGAGTGCGTGTGTGTGTGCGTGTGTGTGCGTGTGTCTGTGTGTGAGTACCTGTGTGTGTGTGTGTGTGTGTGTGTGTGAGTGTGTGTGTCTGTGTGTGTGCGTGTGTGTGTGAGTGCGTGTGTGTGTCTGTGTGTGAGTGCGTGTGTGTGTGTGTGCGTGTGTGTGTGTGTCTGTGTGTGAGTACCTGTGTGTGTGTGTGTGTGTGTGTGTGTGTGTGTGTGTGTGTGTGTGTGTGTGTGTGTGTGTGTGTGTGTGTGTGTGTGTGTGTGTCAAATCAGACAGGTTATAATATGTGATAGTCTCCTTCTCTGGCAGAAGTAGCTCTCCTCTCCTCTCCCCTCCTCTTCCCGGCCCCAGCAGTCACGCAGAAATCAATTTGCAGCCGATCAAGGCTGCGGCATATAAGCGGCAGATATGCAAGACGAGGTGAGGACTAGATTTTCTAGTTCTTTGCGGCGGTGACCGTCTTGACATTTGCAGTGCAATGCCACAACAGCCCGAAGGCTGATATGTTTGTAAAACATCCCTCT